>NC_082677.1:75483614-76106344 GCF_025265405.1 Mesoplodon densirostris | reverse complement strand
GGGATGGAGCCCCGGCATGTCAGTCAACGCATATTTTTCTCACCTATTTCACCCAGAGCAAACTGAGCACAGACTCCATCCCCCTTGAGCCTCCCACGTGGGAGAAGCAGGGTGTGGACCACGGTATCATCGGGGCTGAACCTTCCTCCAGAAATGCACCTCATGGTGGACGCAGCTGGTCCTGCGGGCCACATCTGGCTCAGAATCTCCTTATATCTGAATATACGTCCGATTTGAAAATGATCAGCTGGTACATCAAGACCAGCTATAGACATTTTCTTTTCCCAAGAAAAAAAGAAAAGGAGAAAGTCTAGAGAAGATAGTAAACCCAGGGAAACAGGAGGAGATGATTTGTAGAGAAGAGGCAAAGAGAAATACAGGTCCGATACCAAGAAACACTGGCGTAGACGGGACATCCCGCGAATGCGTGAGAGGCGACGGACCAGAGGAGGTGGGGGAGCTCGTGGGGCAGGAGGACGCAGCACCCCTAAACGAAAACATCTTTTCTCCGGCAGAAATCAAAATATTACCCCAAAGCCCAAGATCACCCTGGTAAGCCGAGCTTACAATAAGCAAAGCAGGAGTCGATGATTAGCTGGTGTGGAACCATCTGGAATGATGTGTGAATGCAACTTCGTTTACACACACACCCTCACACACTCACACGCTCACGCACACTAACAAGGCTTAGGAAGTGCCAGACTCGCTCCTGTGTATCCAAATCAGAGCAAGGAAATAAATATTGCTGAAGGCTGTTAAATGGTGGGGGTGAAGCCGTTAGGGAGGGTGAAATGCAGAGCACAAAGCCTCTTCACGATGTGGAGAAAGAGAAGCTGTCAGAGGGAGGAACGTTCCAGAGAAAAAAAGAAGAAAAAGGCAAAGCAAAGAATGGTTCCGAGAGGGCCGTGGTCAGTGACTGCCTGCAGCAGGCGAGCGTGTGGAATGGCCCTCGAGAGAACACAGGGAGAGCGGGCTCCACGAAGGCCTCAGGGCAGCGCTGGGAGGGCAGGGCAGAGCCCGGCTGCACAGTGGCTCCAAGACCATCTGGGCGAAGCGGGTGCCGTGGTGCCAGGAACCCGGTGAAGCTGAGTGAGGAACCGTGGGGGGATTTAGACCGAGTCCACCTGCCGGTTCACGGCCAGATGAGTCAGCCGACCCGCCTCATCATCTGCCCATCAGCTGAGGCTCAAGGTCAGGCTGCCCTCTGTCCTCGGGGAGCCCAGCACCCGGCCTACGAGGCACAGAAGCGTCGCCCCGTTTCGCAGGTGAGGAACCGCAGCCTCAGAGCACAGCCCAACAGCGGGATTCCAAGTCAGATCCCAAACTCATGTCAACACACGAGACCCCTCAGAGAAGCCTGGCCTCCACCCTCCTCTGGCCCCGCCAGCAGGAGAGGCTTCCTCTAGAGCTGGGTGGCTGTGTTCTTTGTCTCCCATGTGGGACACTTTAGGGAACGTGGGCGGGAGGGATGCCGGCCTGGGCTCGGCAGCCCCCAGGCCAGAGATGGGGGCCGGCCCCGCAGGACACTGCCAGCCGCCGTGCAGACAGCAGCCTGCCCAGTACTCACTAGTGACAATCAAAACACTCAATAACCGTACGGCAGGGTGCCGGCCAATCACACAGGGGAGACGTCGTACAAAGACAAGGGCCTGCGAGCCCTGAGCCCCTAAGCCGGTGGCTCCGGGGGGCCCAGGGCCTGGCGGCAGAGGAGTGGGACCCAGGAGGCCTGAGGGAGGGTCTATCAACAACCGCTGCAGGAGCATGTCCGTGTTCTGACCACTGGCATGGCTGCACCTGGGTCATCACACTGCAAGAACACAGCAGGCGACATGTGACAATGTGTTTTTGATGCAAAACAAACCACCCACACTTGGCGGCTTGCACAACAGCTGCTGGTTTAGACTTGGGCTCTGGGAACCGGTGCTCTGAGCAAGGCTCGGCTGGGGCACATCTGGTCTCTGTGGACAGTGGTCATCAGCTGGCGCTGCTTCTGCTGGTGCGGCTGGGTCCCTACTGCCAGCCTCCAGCAGGGAGCCTGGGTGTGTTCACAGGGCAGCAGCAGCGCCAGGAGGGGCAGGAAGACACAAGACCGCCTGAGGACTGCGCTCAGGACTGGGGCGAGGACAGTCTTACTCCACGTGCTGCGGCCACAGCACACCAAGTGTCAGCCCAGGTGCCGGGGGTAGAGAACCAGCCCCGGCTCCGGTGGGAGGAGAGCCATGTTGCAGCCTGCCACAAGGCGCTGTGGACCAGTGATGCCCCCAAGCCTCCGGACTCAGTGGCCAGGGAGAGGTGGGCACAGGCCCGATGTGGAGAGCTGTTGGGGTTTCAATTTAAAGCATCGGAGGGAGTGGGGAAGAGCGGCTCTTCTGGATATGTTTGCCTGCAGATGAAGAATAAAAGCTTTGGCCAGGGGAGTCCTTTTCATTTTGTATATTTAAGTTATTTTTTCTTTTACTTATTTCGGAAATCAACCGAGTCTGGGAGTAATTGTCTTCTGGGTTTTCAAACAAGGCTTTAAAAGGTTGTGCCCTGGGTCTGCACTTTCTGGCAAAACCTCTGCACACAGCCGTGCAGACAATTGAGGGGGGATGTATTTATATTTAATGCCGTCCCATTGGCTGACGATCTGGGTGAGGATTGCTTAAATAGAAAAAAGGACTGGGTGTACAAAAGACCAGAAAGGACACCCATAGCAAAGGCTGAGAGAGACACAGAGGGTGCTGGGGATTCTACTTAATTCTGCAAGGGCTCAAGCCCTTTATGACCAAAGGAAGGGGTTGTTTGCTTTCTGTTCATCCTAATGAAACCAGAAAGCCTAGACAGTGGGCAAAGCTTCTTCTTCTCTAAATGAAACAAAATTCTCCTATCGAGTTGTTTTGCATTTAATCTGAATGAATCAGATCTTTAAAAATAACATTTTAGGGGCTTCCCTGGTGGCGCAGTGGTTGAGAGTCCGCCTGCCGATGCAGGGGACACGGGTTCGTGCCCCGGTCCGGGAAGATCCCACATGCCGCGGAGCAGCTGGGCCCGTGAGCCATGGCCGCTGAGCCTGCGCGTCCGGAGCCTGTGCTCCGCCACGGGAGAGGCCACAGCGGTGAGAGGCCCGCGTACCGCAAAATAACTAAATAAATAAATAACATTTTAGTGTGATAAAGACTGACCATTTTATGTAGGAAAGAAGTTGAGGGCAGTCGGGACCCTGCTGGCATGCCCGGGGGTGCGGGTTGTTCTTAGTGTCCTAATGACCCCAAGTGAAGAGCATGGCTCCTCCAGATTGAACGGCAGAGCCCCAAAACCCAGGGACGCCCCCGAGTCCCAGGAAGCGCGCAGGTGTGTGTGTGGCGTCATGTGCGTGTTTCCGCCCGCTGCTGCTCTGCCGCGCTCCCAGACCTAGACCCCCACCAGTACCCAGAACACCATGGCAGGACACTTAACCAGAATGGCCCCGAGCAACATTTGTTTCCCTTTCCGGTTTGGTTCCATGAGGCATTACCCTAAAATCCTCTCTGGGCTGCTCTGGGTCAGCTCCCAGCTCTGCCCAGAGTCGGAAGCTCCGCACCCAGGGAGCTGCCCCACCTGCACCTCCCGCAGCTCAGGCCCCTGAGCCTCGCTTCCCAGCCCCCCGGGAGGGGCCACCCAGACCAGGGCCCAGCAGAGCTGAGTTACTGCGTGATCTAGCTCCACCCGCGACAAGCTGCAGGATTTGGTTTACAAGAAGTCATTTCACACCTCTCAACCCATGTCTCTTGATAGGCGAGAGAACCGTCTCCATCCTGTTGCTCTGGTACTTTCTTCCCCAGGGATGCCAACACCTATCCTGACCACCTCCTCTGAAATTATCAGTCGCAGGGAAACACATCTCTCAAAGGGTTTGTCTTAGACCCCAGAACTGAAAGCGTTTGTGGGCGGGGTCGTATTCAGTTCTCTCTTCCATCCTGGCTAGACAAACTGAGGCTCAGAGAAGCGACAGGGCTTAGTAAAATGGTCCACGTCCCCAGACGAGAGCTCGGAAGAGTCTGGCCAGTGGCTGTTACCCTGCACCAGACCCCTCCCGGTCTGCCTGGGGGAGGGCGCCTCAGGGGCCTTGGTCTGATGTTTCTAATCTCCTGGGGCGGGGGGGTCGTCCACATAAGGAGCAGAACATCTGTGGGCTCAAAGAGGACCCTGGACGCTGAATCAGGAGAGATGGAGATTGCAGGGAGATAACGGGGTGGAGGGGCGGGGGACTGAAGCTCAAATAGTTTGGGAAACGCTTTTCTAAAAAAGAATCCAAAATTGCAAACACAGAGCCAGGCAGAAGCCTTGGAGGGGAAGCTTTCTGTGTCAGTGGTTCTGTGGTAAGTCCACCTCTGCGAATAACTGGGGAGGGAGAACTGGACAAGGAGACCACCTGTCATCTGAGTATAAAGGGTCATCACCTTCAGATACACGTCCCTGAAGCCTGGAAGGGATGGGGAAGGTGGCCTGACAGGGTAGCCTCCTGCTGAGTGGAGACCTGGGAGTCCACACCTGGACCACCCCGGGCCTGTGTCTGAGCCCAGACAGAAGGTGCACAAAGTCCAGCGTGGTCCAACATGAGGACACATCCACCCATCCTGGCTGCTTCCTCACCAGCCGGGTCTCAGTCTGCTCAGGGCTGCCCTCCCCCGAGACCAGAGTCACAAAGATGCCCAACCACAGACCTACCCCTGCATCCAACCCAGAGCCAAGCACTTCCTTAAACCCTCCCCAAATCACCTAACCCGGGCCTTCTGAGGAGCCCCTCTAACTGCTCTCCCTGGGACACCCGGCAGGTGTGCTCCAGCTCAGGTGTGTCCTGGGGTGTTTGCCGAAGGTGCTGACAGACCACGATTGCCAAGGCCAGGAGGGCTGCCTTGCCCCTTCCAGCTATGCCTGATGTGCACGTGAGCCTTATCCCCCCCTCAGTGTGAACAGAAAGGAGGAGAGGATGGAGAAGAGGGAGGGAGGGAGGAAGGGAGAGTGCTTCCTGGAGGCTGGGAGAGGTGAGGCGTTGCATCACCCCACCCGCCCTGTCCAGGACCAGCCCCGCCCGAGGAGACCCCAGGGTGTGCCTCTCCCTCTCCCCACCTGACCGTCCACCTCAGGCTTGGCACCTTAAGGCTCAACCTCCTTCCTTACCCATAGCCCAGCCCCGGAAGGGCTCCTGATCCCAGGGCTGGACTCCCAGGCTACCCCTGCAGCCCCCTGACCACCCACATTCTCCTTCAGACGACAGACTGCCTGGCCCCAGCCCTCTCTGCCCAGCCTCTCTGGGTGAGGGCCCCCCTCGGACCCTCTGCTTGGTTTCTCAAGCACACCTTTCCCACTAGACACTGTGTCCACTTTCCTCAGCTGCCCGACGCTCAGATGGGCCACAGCACCCAGAACCCCGGCTGGGGTCGGAGCCTGGACCTCCGCTTGCCCGGGGAGGGAGTTAAAAGCTACGGGCACAGGTGGAGGTTCATTTCCAACAGGTACAATTCAGAAGTCTCACAGCAGAGTGGTTCGGGGCGGGTCTTGGAGGCAGCTGGGACTGGAGTCCTGAACTTTGTGACTGTGGGGAAGTGTCTTGGCCTCTCTGTTCCTTATGTTCTGGCTGGGAAGTGGGGAGATTGCTGTGCCTTAGCTCAAAGGCTTGTGGTTGGGATTAAATGACGTAATAACGGGGACCGGGGCCTTCCCTGGAGGTCCAGTGGTTGAGACTCCGCACTCCCAGTGCAGGGGACCTGGGTTCAATCCCTGGTCGGGGAGCTGGATACCGCATGCCACAGCTAAAGACCTGGTGCAGCCAAATAAATAAATAAATGAATAAAAGGGGGACGGAAGCCCACGAACACGCTGGTGGTTGATGCCGTGCCCGAAGGGCTTGTCGCGAGCCACTGTACTCCCTGGGCAGCTCCCCAACTGCAGTGCTGCTGCAGTGACCGGCCCTCTGTCGTGGCTCTCGTCTCCCCCACCGTCTCCTCCAGGACCTCCCTGTTGCCTTCTATAGGACGCACGCCACCCCATCCCATGCCTGCTGCACCCCAGGGACGGCTGCTGACAGACTGTCCCCCCAGGTTCTGGACGCCCGTTGTCCATTTAGACTCTGCCTAAATGGACGGAGACACAATGCGTCCTCACGTCTTTATGTCCCAAATTTTCCGTCTGTGAAAGAAACATCATTCCTGCCAAATACCTGTCCTCCCAGAGATGGAACCAGAATGAAACACGTGTGTGCAGCAGCTCGACGTTTGGGGGAAGAAAAAGAGCCACAGAAGCAGAAGGTATTGTCTTCATGTGCAACAGGCTTGGGCTTTATGTTTGTAGCGAAAACAATGAGGACCCATCTCTTCACCGCGTCTCGTCCCCCTGGGAGCGCCCTGGCTCGGTTCGAGCCTCTGTCCTCCTGAACCCCCCTCGTGGGTCTCAGATGAGCTGACAAGGTGGCTGAAAGCACACGTGGCCACATCTCGAGACCTGACATCTCAGCATCTCACACAGCCTGGGCTCCACCCTCACGCTCTGAATTCTAAAACCACCCTTCTTTTCTGCTACGAATTCAGAGCTAAGCATATTGCAGCTTCTACTCGCACGTGCAAGGTGTAGGAGACTTTGGGACGAGGAACCTTGGTTCCCTACAGAAGGAAAAGTGTGCAGGGCCAGATGCCAAGGTCCTGGGTTACATTCTCCACAGTCTAACATTGACTCGCCTGTCTGTCACCTGAGCATCCTGAGGTCGATGAGGCTCCACTCAGAAACCACGCGTCCTTTCTAACGGTTGACCAAACTGACTCACTGTGGCCCTGACGGCCCTGCGAAGCGCTCACGCATCCTTCCCGCCTCTCGTTTCCACCGTGACGTAACCAGAAGAAGCAGCGCCCCAAAGTCTCTAGTTTCCAAGGACACATTTTTGTTACTTGGAGGAGATCAGTCAACGCAGCACCACCTGCTTCTGCTGGGGAAGCTTCCCCTGTTCTCCCTGGGCTTGGTGGGCACCGGGGGCCCCGAGCAAATGACTACTGTTGGGCTGAGGAGTTACCCCGAGACCTGCAAAGGCCGATCCGCTGCTCTCCCGAGGGTGTCCGGCTGCAGGCACGTCCGTGTCTGAGGCGGAGCTTCGTGGCTAGCGATGGCTCCAGGAATCACTCTGAAAGCAGACGGAGCCGGAGGCCTGCCCGCCGCTCACATCTGGACTTGAGGTGCAGCAGCCAGTGTCGTCCGCGGACGCTCCACTGGGACTTGGCACGGAACCGAGTGCCCGCTGGTGACCACGAACGGCAGCCACGGGACTGAGCCCAGGAGAGACCTTAAGTAAATGAGATGATGACGAACAAAGAGGGAGAAAGGAGAGGGGCCATCAAGCGCATGAGCGCCAGGCATGGGGAGCGGCACGGCTCACACAGAACGCGCTTCCTTCCAGATGCTGAGCGGCGCTGCGCGGGGCCTTGAGCAGGTGCCGGCCCTCGAGGTAGCGCAGACCGAGCGGCTCTGGCGGAGGGTCCCGGGCCCGGCCGCCGAGCTTTTGTGCTTTCCCAGGGTCCTGTCCCCTCATTACTGACGCCTCTTATCTAGAAAAGCACGTGTTCGGTGACGGTGGGAGATGACTCTGTTAATGGGTTAAAGAATTGAGAGCAAATGCTGTTCTGACCCCTAAAAATCAACAGCAGGCACAGCGATTTTAACTAACGTAATCCGTGGTGTGTTAAGAGAAGCCAGTTCTCTCTCCGCCGCAAGCCCTGGGTTTCGCGGGCCCTCCCGCAAACCCAGATTCCAGCCTGCTGGGAGGGGCTGGGATGGGAAGGAGAACCGGGCACGGTCCCCGGTCCCCACCAGCCTGCAGACTCGACGTTGGCCATCCGTGTCCCCAGCGCTGCTTTCCGGGGAGACGCCGCCCCGGGACGTGAGCGGGAAGGCGGGCGAGAGCGGGTGGGCACCCAGACCTTGAGTCTTTCGTCGCTGGGTTCCCAGGGGCACAGCTTGTGAACCACACAGCCTGCCTACCACGGAGCCTCAGAACCGGGGTTCTCTCTCATCTTGGTGGGGACCCTCAGCCCTGCACAGTCACGTGGCAGCAGAGATGCCAGGAGTCCTCACCGCCCTTGACTGTAGAACGAGATCCTGTGATAAGCATCTCCAAGACCTTCTATCTTTCATTTGCAGGTGACTGAGATCTCGTGGCATATCTCCAGCAAAGGAAAAGAAAACAGTTTAAGGGAGACTCACTGGGTCATGTACCAGAAGACCTCAATTTAACAAACGTATATGTTACGACTTTGTTAATTTAATATTTCTTTATATAGCTATATATGTGTATATATATCTCCGTATACATATATTCTCAGAGAACATGTGGCTAATAATTAATACTGAACTTGAAAATAAATGGCTCTTGGTCAGAGAAGCAGAGAAGGAATCCAGTGGACGCTGGCAGCTCGCTGGGTGACCCGACCACTGCTGACCTCCAGGCCCAGCTCCGCACCACCACCCTCTCCTCCCCTGCCGACCCTCTGCTTGTCACCAGGTGCCATCAACTCCCTCTGCGATGTGCAGTCTGTCCCTGCATCCTGTACCCTGGCACTCCCATGGGACCAGGCCTGTCCAACCATGCGTGGCCTGATGCCCCAGCACGCACTGACACTCATGCACACATACATTCACACACGTACAGACACACACATCCTCACACACCCGCACACGCCCCCTCCCTTTCTCACACCCATCTAGGCGGAAGTAAAGGGGGAGTGGACACTGCCTCTCCGTCTGCAGGTTCAGGACGAGGGTACAGGGATTAGGGAAGCTGGAGGGACAGTCCCTCTGGGTGACGTTGGCTTACACGGAGGGGAACGAGGGTTGGAGCCCGTGGAGGACTCCAGCCCCTGAGTGAGAGGTGTTGCGGCTAAAAGACAAGGGGTGTTTTAGACTCACATGTGCATCCCACTCCTATGCTGATGGACCCACAGTGTGTGGGCAGCCCTGGGCTAGATGTGGGGCTGCAGTGGAGGTCAAGCAGGGGTCTGGCTATGGCGGGGGCCACTCATCAGTGGTCACAGGCAGGGATACGGCCCCCAGCCCTTGATCGGCGATGTGAGGGAAACGTGAAAGCAGTGACAAGTGTCAGATGGGGAGCCCCACCCGGCCGAGGGCTCAGGCCTCGGGGCCTGAATTAAGCCTGCTGAACTTCACTGCAGTTGGGAGAGACATGCCTGTCCGGCCAGAGGGGAGACAGGCAGGAGGCCCCTTCAACACCCCAGGGAGCAGAGACGGAGGAGTGAGGGGACCCCACAGCACCTGGGGACCAGCCCTCCTCCCTCCCCTGCAAAGCCGGACCAAGGAGAGGCAAACAGACAGCCTCCTAATAAAACCGAGCGCAAAATATGTAGGAGTTTCCATGTATTCTCAATTGGATTGTAGAGTCGTCATGCTTCAGACATGGACAGCATCTGGCTGGGTCTCCACCCAGCTCACACTTTATGACAGTGTTTGTAAGGTCTCCTTCATTGTCCTGAAATACAAGGTATAGATATAGGGTCTTCTTACAGCTATAATTTCAAAAACGTAGAACACTGTAACTATACTGTAACTCAGAAGTGAGAGTAATTCACAGGCAGCACTGGCGTCCCAGCCCTGGTGAGCTGACGACGGGCAGGGTTCTGTGCTGGACCACCTCTGCCTCTGCTCACGCGCCCACGATGGACACTCGGGTAAACCCCAAAGTAGTGCAGCATCACCTCCATTTCCACTGTAGCTGCATTCTCGGGGGGGAAATGAATGTATATTAAAAGTGTGCAAGGGGCTTCCCTGGTGGCACAGTGGTTAAGAATCCGCCTGCCGATGCAGGGGACATGGGCTCAAGCCCTGGTCTGGGAAGATCCCACGTGCCACAGAGCAACTAAGCCGGTGCACCACAACTACTGATCCCATGAGCCACAACTACTGAAACCCATGTGCCTAGAGCCCGTGCTCCGCAACAAGAGAAGCCACCGCAACGAGAAGCCCGCACACCGCAACAAAGAGTAGCCTCTGCTTGCCGCAACTAGAGAAAGCCCGTGCGCAGCAACGAAGACCCAACGCAGCCAATAATGATAATAATAATAATTTTTAAAGTGTGCAAAATGCTTTGCACACGTTTGTAAGACAGGGCTAGCTTCTAAGCTCAGCCAATGACCACCTGTTTTCTCACCAACGTGGGTGGCTGGCAGGACAAGTGGGATGCCGACCACACCTGGCTTTCGGCTCCATGTGTTGTCAGAGGTCTGGCACTGCTGAAGTCACCCACTGAAGGCCACTTCAGCTCACCCCACAATCATTAAGACCCCAAGGATGCCCCTGCAGTAGGAACTACCGATGTAGCCCAAGTCTGCACTGACAATGTGAGGACACAGACCCCAGAAATGAGTGACTTGTCCTCAGAGGCAGTGCTGAGGTCTGCCCACCCTCCAGGTCCTCTGTGGGGTCGTCTCCAGTGACACCCTGGGGAGAGGGGGGACCCCTGATGGCCAAAGGGAAAAGGTCCATCACTCAAGTGTATCACTGTCGAACGAGGTCCTGGAAACACTGAGCGCCCAGTGGATTTCACACAGTAGATCTGGGACTCAAGATTTTAAATATATGTATTATGTTGTATTATTTCTCACTGCAAAATAAAACGCCTTCATTGCAAAAACAATTAGAAAATGCAAATACACAGAAAAGAAAAATCACACAGAGATAAGCACTGGTAGAATTTTGATGTATTTTCTTTCAATCTTTTTTCTATGTATATGTGTGTATATATAACAGTTATATATATATAACTGTAAACACACACATACACACACACACATTCTATTGGTTTTTTTCTCCAGCAAACTACAGAAAATTAGTCCCTGACTGGTACATGTATTTATACACATTTTTAATAAAAATCAACTCATCTTCCTAGTGACGGACACCTTGTTTTATTCACCTGAGAGCAAGGCAGATAGATTTGTTCATCGTGAAAGGTCCTCCCTGTCCTGCTCATTTCCAGTAGCTGCATAGAATTCCATGGATATGCCAGTTATTCAACCAAGGATTTGCTGATTTTCCAGCTGAATCTGCTTCCCTACTCTTCCCCAGTGTTTCTCAAACAACCCGTTCCAGTGGCGGCCCAGTGAGAATCAGCCCTTCCAAAGCCCCATCTCCTCCTGCCGAGGCCCTTGGATGCTGCGCTCCCCTGCCCTCCGCTGGCCTCGGGTGCAGGGTGGGGAGGGCTCTGCGGAGCACAGGCCCTTCCGTGGGGACCCAAGCTCCCGTCATGGAGCTGCCGGAGGTGGCTCCCAGGTAAGGGGGTCGCACCCAACCCCAGTCTACACCTGGTGTCCCTCACCGATAATGTCACCAGCAGGAGAGTCACACGCTGCACACACAGCGTTTCAACCATTTATCACAATGTTGATCTTTATTTTAAATATAAATCAGGCAATCATTTATGTCTTTTATGTTCTTTGTATTTATTCAAGAATATTTAACTGCAGACAAAAGGTGACTTATTCATTATTCATCCTGAACAAGGCAAGTATAGCAATTTGAAAAGGCTGACATTTGAGCTTTTTGCCAACACTAGCAAAATTATATCCTTCCCATTGTAAATCAATGAAGTAGAATCATCGTGCACAAAGGAATTAAATTGCCTTGTCACTTTAATAAGGCCACCTTATGTACAACCTTCCACCAGTGCCATTGTGCAGAGAAATGGCGGTCCTCATCCCCAGGCGCCTCAGATCTCAGCTGGCTTTCCAATTACAGGGGCATCCTGCAGGTCCTTCTCTTTCCTGGGAGACAGTGTCAGAATGTCATGGGCACAACTTGCTATCAGTGACGTGCACACTTCTGAGCAAATTAGCATCCAAGCTACAGCCTTGCTTTGGGCATTCTGTGAACTTATCTGGTCTTCCTGTACTTGGGCTCTCCACTCTCATTCTGCCTTCCGCTCCTTGCACACCCCCACACACTTCCTCACACACACACTCTCACACACTCACATGCTTACACACTCACACACACTCACGCCTCGAGAAATAATTCTACCAACTCATTTTTGTTTTCATTGAGAAAGGTCCAAATTTTCCGGGTAGGAAGCATTTTTGTAACAACAAATGACAACCTTTCAAATTTAGACATCTTTGTAGACATGTCGAAAAAGAAAAAGGTAGGGTTGGTGAGGCCAAAATGATAAATAACAGCTTGACAGCAGCAGAGAAGGCAGCTTCCAGTTGAACTCAGCAGGCTAGAACATCCTTTATCTCTGCTCCCTCGACACTAAATTCACCCCGACAGAACAGAAAAGGTGCTCCCCAAACGGCACGGAAAGGGCGTTGCTGGCAGATTCAAGATATCACTGAGTTTTGAGAAGATGGAAAGCAGATACACAATGGCAACTGACAGAGAAAAATAATGATGAAAACTAAGTGCCTTCGGGGTGGAAGAAGCAACAAGCAACCACAGAAATCTATCACATTTAGCCACAAGTAAAAGTTTAGTAATAAAATACAAACATAAATCTCCATTAGGAACGCCCAAAAGCTGGAACACAGAATCAAAATTCCAAAAAGCCTTTCTCTTGAAGAAAACAACAAAAGGGCTTCCCTGGTGGTACAGTGGTTAAGAATCTGTCTGCCAATGCAGGGGACATGTGTTCGAGCCCTTGTCCGGGAAGATCCCACATGCCACGAAGCAACTAAGCCCGTGTGCCACAACTACTGAGCCTGCACTCTAGAGCCCGCAAGCCACAACCACTGAGCCCGCATGCCACAATTACTGAAGCCCATGTGCCTGGAGGCTGTGCTCTGCAACAAAAGAAGCCACTGCAATGAGAAGCCCCCGCACGACAACGAAGAGTAGCCCCCGCTAGCTGCGACTAGAGAAAGCCCACGCGCAGCAACAAAGACCTAACACAGCCAAAAATAAGTAAATTGATTAATTAATTAATTTTTTAAAAAGAATTGATTCACACTCAATTAATTGTACACTTCAAAAGGATGATTTGTATGATGTGTTAGATATTGCTCAATAAAGCTGTTTAAAAAAAACTCCATAATAAATAGCAATTGACTGAAAACTACAAATAAAAATTGTAGAATTACTAAAATTTAGTGGTGATAAAAATGCTGCATATCAGGATTTATGGGATACAATTAAAACAGTGATCAGGGAAAATTTTGTAACTTTAAAAAATTATAGCAAGAGATGGGACTTCCCTGGTGGTCTAGCGGTAGAGAATCTGCCTTCCAATGCAGGGGACACAGGTTCAATCCCTGGCTGGGGAACTAAGATCCCACATGCCTCGGGGCAACTAAGCCCATGCACCACAACTACAGAGCTTGTGTGCCACAACTAGAGCTGACACGCTGCAACTCCTGGGCCCACGTATTCTGGAGCCCACACACCACAACTAGAGAGAAGACCGCGTGCATCAACGAAGACCCGACACAACCAAAAAAATTAAATAAAATAAATAAAATAAAATACTTTTTAAAATTACTGTGTTCAAAACAGAACTTCTGAAACTCTTCACACTGTCAAACAAACAAACAATAAAACAAAGCTACTTTGGTTGATGATAACTCCACTTAAAAAAATATTATACCAATAGAATAAAAGAATAAAAATAAAGGAAATAAGTTCCCAACTGAAAACCTGGAAAAATAGCTGTAAAATAAACCAAGAGAAAAACAGAAGGAAAAAATAATAAGGCTAAAAGCAAATGTGACAGAATAGAAACTAAATTAGTATTTACTTAATATTTACTTAGTAATATTGACCATAACTATTAATAGAGTATAATAGGATATTAATCAGAACTATTAAATAAATCAAAATGCCATTTCTGTTAGAAGAAATGAACAGACACTTCTATAATTTGCCTAATCAAGAAAATAAAGAAAAAAAAAGAAATAACAATGAAAAAGATGAACATAAAAAACTCATAAGAACTGTTTTGTACAACTCTATGCAAATTCATTTAAAAATATAGATGAAGCAAATAATATCTTAGGAAAACACAATTTGCTAAAATTGACTCAAATAAAGATAGAAAGCTTAAACAGATCTACTTCCACAGACAAAATACAGAAAGTTATCAAAGAACTGTTTCATTAAAAAATAAAACCAAGATGGTGTCATAGGGAATCTATTACGCAAATAACAAGATAATCTCAACATTAGTTAAATTGTTCCAGAATATAAAAAGCTGGAAAATTTCAAATTCTTTCTTGAAGGAACTATAATATTGAGAGAAACCAATAAAGACAGCACCAAAAGGAAAGCCAGAGATCCATATTTTTTATAAATATCAATACAAAAAATCCTTTTAAAAAATTAGCACATAAAATCCAAAAATACATTGAAAAAATAGTACATCATGTCCAAGTAGAACTTATTAGGAATGTAAGGCTGGATCAATATTAGAAAATCCATTAAGATTGTTTGCCACATTAATAATAGCTGTAAGGAAAAAATGATATGATTTTCTCCAAAATACTAAAAAAGGCTTCAACAACATTCAACAATAATTTCAATAAGAATTCATGGATATTTCTCTAAATACATACACATATTTACACACATATATGGAGCTATCTACATTTGTATCTGTACACACACACATATGCATGTATATACATACACAGATGTAAAATCAGCCTTTAGGTCATTATCTTTCTTAGCAGGAAAACAATAGAGGTATTTCCCACTAAGGTCAGAAACAAGGCAAGAATTCCCACTATCTGCACTACTACTTAATGCTGTATTGAAAATATAATGAATACAACTGGATAAGGAAAAGCCATTACAGCATTAAAAATTTGGAAAGAAATAAAACTTTATGTGGACATGATGTAATAATATACTTGGAAAACCAAAGAGACTCAGTAATGAAAATAACAAAAACAATAAAAGAATTTTAAAAAATAGAAGAATGGGCCTCCCTGGTGGCGCAGTGGTTGAGAGTCCGCCTGCCGATGCAGAGGATACAGGTTCGTGCCCCGGTCTGGGAGGATCCCATATGCCGCGGAGCGGCTGGGCCCGTGAGCCATGGCCGCTGGGCCTGCGCATCCGGAGCCTGTGCTCTGCAACGGGAGGGGCCACAACAGTGAGAGGCCCGCATACCGAAAAAAAAAAAAAAAAAAAAAGAAGAATGTAAAATGAGTCTACAAAAATCAATAGCACATGTGTGTGGGTGTGTAATGGAAGAGAAAGTCACCATTACCAAAGCAACAAAGAGGATAAAGTGCTTAGCTTAGGAATTAACTTATCAAGAAATATGCAAAATCCATATGAAAATAATTTCAAACCACTCAAAGAAGAACACAAAAATGACTTGAACAAATGCAAAAACATCCTTTTTTCTTGGATAGGATAGCTCAACATTATAAAAACATCAATCCTCCTAGAGTACTATACAAATTTTAAAAAATTGAGATAAAACTCCCAGTAAGTTTTTAGTCTGGACTTACACAAGTTGATTCTAAAGTTTAAATGAAAAATTAAGCCTTCAATGTAATTATTATTGCATATTATTCAATGCAATAAATGCAATAATAGCTAGGAAAATTCTAAAAGCAGAGCAGTGAGGGAGGATTAATCCTACCAGATATTAAAACATACTGAAAAGGCTGAATAATTAAACTGTGATCTTGGCAAATGAATAGACTGACCAATGGAACAGTAAGTCTAGGCAGAGACTCAAGAGTATATGGGAATATAGTAAAGGGTAAGGGTGACAGCTCAACTCACGGGGAGTAGATAAGACTCTGTGATAATAAAGGCTGTTGTTAAACCAGAGCTGGACCCTATGGTCCCTGACCCCCATGTCCTCAGCCTGCCTTTTGTCTGTGGAAAAACTTTAACCAGAGAATAAGTTTAATCAGAGAAGTGAGAAAATGCAGAAACAAAGGAAAACAGTCCAACAAGACTAAATAATAATAGTTTAGTCATTAAGTAAAGTCAAGGACCTTTAGTTCCTCCTCAAGGGCTATAGGTAATATTCTGAGCCATAACTCTTGAGCTGTTTTATAGGTACTGAAACCCCACCAGGTGGGAGAAGTTAACCACATGATGACCAGACTGTAGCCATGACATAAGTTGCCACAATTCTGAGAACTGGCCTCAAAGAAATGGAAACATGCTGACTATGTTTCCATTCAGTTCCATAGCCAGCAGTTCCAGGGAGCTTCTGGCTATGGAACTGAAGACTAACTGTACTTAAAACAATCAAGATGACGCTGATCAGACCACTGATGACTCATTTCAAGATGACGTTCAGAGCTGACTGTGCTGTTTGTGCATGCAGCCCCCTGCCTCAGCCTATAAAAGCTCTTGCCCCCTGACTGGGGTGGGGAGGGGAGTGGGGAGTCGACCTTTGGACAGGAGTCCGCCCTGTCTCCCCGGTTGCTGGCTTCCCAAATAAAGCAAACTTTCCTTTCCACCAACCTGGCCTCTTTACTGGCTTCTGGGCTGCGAGCAGCTGGACCCCACTTTCGGCAACACTGTGATCATTGGATGGCCGTTTAAAAAAGGCAGAAATGGGTCTATACTTCACACCATATACCAGAATAAAGACCAAATGGATCAGTGATCTAAATGGGAAAACTTATAGAAGAAAATATGGGTAAATTGTTTCATAATCTGTATATGAAAGGGGTGAAGAAAACTATTAAAACTGTGACATAATTTATATGCAGTAAAAGAAGCAGTTGATTCATTTGACTATGAAAACTCTTTTAAACTTTTGGAAAGCACCATAAAGTCGAATAACAAGAGACAAACTGGCCAAAAGTCTGCGACACTCTCGCAGGTTAATCTCCTTTATACATAGCCTCTCAAAAACAGAGGAAAAGAAAGCATGAAAATCCAGTGGAAAATGGACAAAAGCATGAACAGTTCACAGAGAACAATAAACAGAAGTCCCTTAATGTATGAAAAGATGCTCAACTTCGCTTATAAACACAGATTAAAACTACAGTGAGGACATCTCACTACTCATGCTGGCGAAACTCAGTAGCCTGACCACACACCCTCTTGGCAAGACTGTGGGAGAGAAGCAGGCATGGTGTACGCTGCTGTTGGAAATGCAACATGGTACCCACCTATGGAGGGGAATTTGGCAATACCTAAGAAAAAAGTGCATTTACCCTTTGATCCAAAAATCTCACTTCTAGGAACTAGCCCTGAAAAATACATCTTCACAATGACATGCCCAAGATTATTCATTGTGATGTTATTTGTAATTGCAGTATATAACTACCTAAGTGCCCACCCACAGGCAACTAGTTATATAAACCATAGGACAGCCAGATAATGTACTATGCAGTTATAAATAGGAAAATATTATAAACTAATATAGAGTGATTTCCAGAATATATTTTAAGTTAAAAAAGCAAAATACAAAAGTGTATATACAGTATACTACCTTTTGTGTACATACAAAAGAAGGTTAAATAAGAAATATATATATACTATATATATATGCACTCACATATGTAGACACACACATACATACACATATAGACAGGAGGATAAACAAGAAACTAATAAAAATTATTACCCAAGGGGCTGGTGAGTAGGAAATAAACAAAAGGGATGTAGATGGGAATAAGAATTCTCTGACTATACTTTTTTCATATAGTTTTGAACGTTTTGGGGGGTGCAGGATATTCACATGGCTTCCATTTATCATCCCACAGATTTCTTACCAGTTTCCAAAAGGGCCACACTACTTACACTGGAGATATCTGTCAGTCAGTCATCTCAACCTAATGATTAAATCCAACCAATTGCTGTATCCTCCCAATGCGATGAGGCTGGAGGTACGCAGACCACCCATGTGGCCGTCTGGCCAAAATGTGTGACCTGAATTGAATCCCGAGGAAACAAGCACCCAATCCACACCGTGGACGCCACACAAGACAACTCGTCCCGACTCCGTGGTGTAAGCATCATGAGGGGAGGGACAAGGCAGTGGTATTGCTCTAGATTAAAGGAAATTAGGGCAAAGTTACAACATCCGTAATGTGTGACCCTTGATTGTTCCTAGATTGAAAAAGTACGTAAAAGGCATTTTGGGGACAATTGGGCAAATTAGAATACAGAGTGTTTCTGATGTGCTGGGGATGAGAACAACACCGTCAAGTCGGGGTACCCCCTCGTTCCTGGAAAGTAAGTGCTGAAGCACCTCTGGGTGAGTCAAGAATTGCATGTGTGTGTGTGTGTGTGACAGAGATAGAGACAGAGACAGAGAAAGAGCACGCACATGAACGTGGCCATCAGTGGTGCAGACGGGAAGCTGGAAGTAGGGGAAACGTGAGAGTGGAGGAGGTGAGAGAATAAGTCTTGACTTTCCATGACGGTAAGTCAGTGAACAGGAGGCAAAACTGATACACCAACAACACCGGAGCCAAGACGTCAGGGTCAAAGCCCATCCCTGCCTCTTCCTCGCTGTGTGTCTGGGCCAACTACTTCACCTCTCTGTGTCTGTTTTCTCATGGGTCTATGGATAGTACCTGCCTCACTGGGTTGTTGAGAAAATCAGGAGTTAATACATGGAAAGCAGTTCAGAGAGTGCCTGGTACAAAGTATCAAACAGCGCTGGTGAAACAGCTACTTATCAGGAGATTGTTTAGAAATATGCAGGAAAATCCCAAAGTCACCACTGAAACAAGTAGCAGTGGCCACCTCTGGGGAGAGGATCTGGGGGTGGGAAGGAAGCTGATTTAGTTATAAACTACGAAGGACTATGTGCATGTTAAACTCTGGTCCTGAAGGAATCTGACGGAGGGTAATTTTTAAGAAGGAAGCAGCACAGGATTCAAGGTGCAACTTCTAACACCTTCTGGATAGAAACCAGCTCTGAGACGTACACACCTCTGTGCTTCCGTTTCCTCCTGGAAAATGAAAAGGTAGAACTGAGCAACCAGAATACAGCTCAAATGGTTCTTATTCTGAAATAAGTAAACCTACAGCCAAAGAACTGTTATATAAACATCTTGAGGGCAAATGGAAAACCACAGCAAACCGTTCTACTGCCTGACCCGCCACGGGCTCTATCACGACACCCAGAGGTAGCTAGTCTGCCCACCCTCACCTGCCGGCACAGCCTGTGGGACGCGGGTCTCTGGGGCCACTCTGCCCCCAGGATCCTCTTTCCCGGTGGCTCCAGGCACCCTCCCGTTCCGACGGGAGCAGGGTGTCTCTCTCAATCTCAACCCACACCCGGAACTGGGAAACAGCAAGGTGTCATCCTCAAGCGCTAATAAAGCTCACGCTGCAACCACAGACCCCAAGTAAACATATTTTCTCAAAGTTACAAACACACACACACATATGTCGTAGCGTTGGAACTCTTTCTGCTCTCAATATTTCGTCTTGTTTTGAGAGTTTCCTGAAATTGCATGACTGAAAACACACGCACAGGGGAAGGTATTCTACACGCTGCTCACATTGCTAGTTCTAGTCAGAATATGTTAATACCAAATGACCTTTTTCTGAAGGGTATTTTAAGGAGACAAAGCAATTTTCCGTAATATGGTTACCATAGTGATTGGCCCTTTAAAGGGCTGGGGGAGAAATGATGCACATCCGTAATCAACAGCAACTGCAGCAACAAATGGTTTGATAAAGCAACATTTGGGGATTAATTTGAAGCAGGATAGATAAGCGGGTTTTTAAAAGTCAACCAAAAAAAAAAGAAGAAGAAGAAGAAGAACCACAGCGCTGCACAAGTGGGGCCTTGGTAATGGGCACAGACCTCTGCTCAGGAGGAAAGCAGGCCCTGGGCGGGTCCCAGGAGCTGCCAGGACAAAGGTGGTCCACGCGGAGGGGACAGGGAAGCAGCCTCCTCCCGAGGGGCGAGGGAAGACTCCCCTGCTCCCTCACGGCCAAGTGTGACTGCAGATGTGACCTCAAATTTAAGGTAAAGCGGGAACCACTAAAGGAAGGAAGCAGGGCTCCTGGGAGACGGCCACCCCCAGCGCTGGACCTGGAATGCTGTGTTGTGTCAGGAAGCAGGAAGGTTCTCGTGGAACAGCAGCGACGTGCCAAAGAGACGCAGAGCCGGCTTGCAGGGGCTTCTTCTGGCTGAACTAGAGAGAGTTTACACGTCAAAATAAATAACGGTAGTAACAGATTATAGTCCTTTAAACCATTGGACCATGAGTCCATGTGGGTATGAATGAATGAATCAATGAATATATAAGTGGGAGGTTTAATGAAGACACGTAATTTCAAAGTACGTGCACACGAGACACTGGCTAAGATAGGAAAGAGAAACATAGAGCGGATCCATCTGGGAGACGGCAACTTCGGCGAGTGACTAACGATGACGGACTCCTGCAGTGAGGCTACTGAAAGGTGACCCTGAGGGGTGCAGCGATGAGACCCAGCGCCTCCTCCGTGTGGTCACGAGGAAACATCACACAAACCCAAAGGAGGTCACGCTCGGCAACTGGGCTGTAATCGTCCATGACCGTCTAGGGAAGCCTGAGGAGTGTTCCGGACAGAAGTCTACAGGGGCCTGACAGCTAAGGGTAAGATGTGCTGACCCAGGTCCTACCCGTCTCTGTCCATCCGCGCCCTGCTCTCCGGGACTCGGGCAGGCAGCGCCTGCGATGCTCTTCAATGCACATTCTGCCTCCGTCGGGCTGGTGTGGACACAGGGGCCTGCGTTTCTAACGAGCTCCCAGGCGGTGCTGATACCGCTGGTACCCAGGGTCCTAGACGGCACGTTCACAGCGGCCCCCCTCTCCCCAGGCCTCCTCCACCACCGCCTAGCCTGCTGCTGCTACCACGAACGTCGGGGCACGATGCGACTCAACGTGTTATCTGACGACCCTGAGGCCAGAAGTCCAGCACGAGGCTCCCTGGGCCCAAGCGAAGGTGTCACAGGGCTGCCCCTCCCAGAGCCTCCGGGGAGAAGCTGTGCCTGCCTTCGTCCAGCTTCCAGGAGCACCGCACTCCCCGGCTCTCGGCCCCTCCACCTTCACAGCGGGCAACGTCACACCACTCTGCCTCTCGTTGTGGTGGGATTGCCCTCTGACCCACCCCGGAGAGGCCACCCTGCTCAGGACCCACGCGGTTAGTGGGGGCCACCTGGACGATCAGGACCGTCCCCCCACCTCAAGGCCCCTGGCCGTCAGCCCATCTGTGAAGTAGGTTCCAGAGTCACAGGATTCGGGCTTAGGGTGTGGACGTCTGCGGGGCCGTCTTCCTGCCTCTTTCCCATCCTGTCTCCCGGCTGAGGGTGGTGCTTCCTGCACAGGATTTTAGCAGTTTCGCCACTGCCCCCGTGTCCCCCAGGCCAGCTCTGTCCCAGCCCTGCATCCCTGGGCAAGTTCTGCTTCACCCCATCTCACCCAGAACCTGGCACATGCAGACGCTTCATAGAAACCGGTTCCTTCATCCATCTGAAAGGACTGATGACATGCTGCTCTCAGACAGGACGAAACACTCTGCCCTCGGCGGCCGGGACGGACAGTAGGCTCCCCCGGCCCGCCCAGCATCCCCTCCGCCTTGCCCACTGCCCCCAGTGATGCCACGAGCGTCCAGACGAGGGGCCCCATGCTGAGCCCGAGCCTCGGCCACTTGCTGTGTTCCCTCTCCATGTCCGGTTGTGTCCGTGACGTGAAAAGATGACGCCTCACCCCCGTCCCCAGCCATGCTCCGGGAAGCAGAGGCCCCCACGTGGCGGGAGGACAGGGCCTCCGCTCGCGGCAGAGAGACTTGACCTTTGTCCTAAGCCCTGCACTTAATTCCTAAAGCCTCTCTACGAAGGCAAGAGATGGGGATTCATTTTTTAAATCCATGTGCTTGCAACCTAAAACAAGCAAAAGAAAAGCCAGACTGGAAATCATCGTGGGAGGGCAGGGAGTGTTTCAAGCCAGAGCAAAAGCCCTGACTTTATTTCTCTTCTTTGTGGAGAATCAATAACAGCCTCTGTGTGGATCGGACTCAGAAAGTGCCGTGTGCTGGCGGGTAGCTTAGAGACACCCATGTGCCCACAGAGAATGGGGAGAGGCTGAACGGCATCGGGCACTTGTATACGCTGGATCCTAATGAGGACTTATCAGCAAGTTCATTATCTAAAAATAAATCAGCTTTTCTTTGCTTCATCAAAAGATCAGATTATAGTGTACGCCGCCTTACTTTCGGAATAAAATGTTTTTATTCTTAGACAAGTGAGGACAATGAAAAGCATTACATAATCTGTCAGGCCAACTGTGAAAGGGAATCGTTTCCTTGCAGTGAGGGTCCTCGGGTTCCCCTGTTGCAGAGGGAAGCCGACTTCAGCGGTCGAGAAAAAAACAACTCCAAGATTCAGGACGCAAACAGAGGGCGTTTACTGTCCGGGTTTCAGACGGGATGCTCTCGGTGGGACGGCAGTTTTCCTTCAGGCACAGAATGTCCCTGGGACCCCAAGATCAGAGCTTCGGTCTCCCCACCTCTGCCCGACCCTGGCAAAGACGCCTCATTCTGTGCGTTTGCAAAGCAGGCCTGGCCCCTCCCAGCAGGGCAAGGGGTCTCCTGTCCCCAGTGAGCAACAGAGCAGATCTTTACAGGAGCGCGTAAGTCTAGCTCCCACCCCGGCCAGCGGGGCGCCAGCAGGAAAAGCTCTGCTGTGAGGAAGGGGTACAGGAGCATGTACCACAGCAGCCCGAGGGACCAGCTCTCGCCCCCGATGCCAGCCCCGAGTCAGGGCCCCCAGACCGCCCACACTTCAGGCCAGCTGGCTGCCAATGTGGGGCTCTTCGAGACCACCCTCGTGTTCCGTAATTTGTGAGAACAACCCACAGAACTCAGGGAAGCACTGTTCTTACGATTACAGTTTCATGATCACAAAAGGATGCAAATCAGAACCAGCCAAAAAAAGAGCTACGTAGGGCGAAGTGGGAGGGTCCCACAGGGGACGCTGCCGTGTCCTTGGGAAGCATCACCTCCCGCTACTTCGATGTGGGTCATACCCCAGGGACGCTCGGCCCAGCCTCAATGTCCAGAGTGCCTTTTGCAGCTTCATTTATACAGATATGATGGATCGTCCCCTGGATCTCCAGACCTCTTCCCTCCCAGAGGTTGGGCTGGCATCCCGGGGCCGGTCTTTCTGGTGCGGTCAGCTCCCACCCTCAGCCACTGTGTCAGCGTAAACCAGTGGGCTCCCCACCCCGAGTCACACAGACACGCCTACCACTTGGGAAGCTCCGTGGGTTTCAAGGTTACCTCCCAGGCACCAGATCTCTCTTTAGGCTGAGGCCGACTTCTTTATTACCCAGGGGTGTACTGGTCAGCATTCTCCAGAGAAACAGAATCAACAGGAGACTGATTGATTCTAAGGAACTGGCTTGTGCCGTGATGGAGGCTGACAAGTCCTCTCCACATCAGGAACCTCTTCCCCACTGAGCTCGTTCTGACCGCCAGGTTGCTTTGCAGTAATTCTTTCCAGCTTGTGTTACTTGTGATATTGCCATGCAGTTCTGAGTTTTGTAAGCCCAGCAATGCAAGCTGGTCTTGACCCCTCCTAGCTCCCCGCGGTTCACGCTTGGAGAGTGTATGAAATCCCCAGAGGCGCCTGTGAGAGCTCACTCCAGGCTCTAGAACCAAATGGACCTTGTTTCCGTTCCCCACGTCAGAGAAAGACCAGAGGGCTAAGCTGTCGTCTCCCGAAGACGCGGCCTCCTCGACAGGACACTGCACTCTTGGTGGAGCTGATGCCTCTGTCGGCTTGGCGTGCGCTCCACGCAAAGAGATCTTGGAAATAAAACACCGCAGTATCTCCAGCTTTGAGAGGAATCGCTGTGGCTCCTAATCGTAGAGGAGACCCGAGGTGACCAGTGGGGCTGATGCCAACGTGAATGCCCCAGAACCCCGTGTGAGCCTGGGGACCCACGAGGTTGGTATCACAGCCACATCGATGTCAATGAAACATCCAGCCAACTTCCCTCTTCCGTTCTAAAGATTTGCAAAACTCTGCAGAGTGTCACTCCCCAGACAACCAGGAACTCTGTCACGCATGGAATTTCTTCCTGGTAGCCTCCTCCAATCAGCAGATGCCTACTAAGCCTGATCAAGTTCCAACGATTCATAACTCGGGGGAAGTACCCCCCGCTCTCCCAGATGTTCTTGGACGGTAAGTCTCTACCCCTTTGCTTCTCCAGTCACCCACCAGGAAGGTTGCATGTTTCCTTGTGAATTATTCCTTTATTATTATACTGCATACTTTTCCATACTGCAGGTTTCTATACCAAAGTGTGTCCACCCTCATCAAATGTCACTGCAAAGTCTCTTGCCTCCTTATTTTGTTCCTATACAATGCATTTTACAGACTACTTTTTTGCAGAAGCAAATGTTTTGGACATCTCCTTGCAGATCTTAGTTTGCAAAGTTGATGCTTTATTAGTAAAATATCTAAAGCAACTTCTTCACAAAGGATTTACCACAAAAGTCAATTTATTCTGAATTATTTGGGAATAATTTTGGAAATTGGGAAATATAGACCATCTGAGTTGAGGTTAGTGTAAACATAACCCTAGATGTATTGAAGAAGGCAGGTCAAGTCCATCTTCCCCTTTATTTGGAGATAGCCCAAGGAGTTCACAGGTACCCAGGTCACACAAACACACTTCTAGTATCTCAGGACTCGGGGATGACAAACCACGGCCGGCGGGGACGTCCACCCTGTTACCTGTTCTCATAAAAAAGATTTTATCGGAACCCGCCACATCCACCCAGGCATTTCCGTGACCTGGGGCCGCCTGGATGCTGCGCCAGCAGAGTCGAAGAGGTGTCGGGACGCAGGGCCCGCAGAGCCTAAAATAGTTGCTATCTGGTCCTTTGTGACCAGTGTGCCGACACCTGACCCAGACCAACCCGAGGGGGACAACCAAGGTCGGCAGGACGCTTGTGAGGCGGAAGCGGCAGCAAGACCCTGACCCACCCCCACTCACGTCCACACGCGCTAGAACTTACCAGCTAGAAAATAAACGAGGGCTTCTAGGGGCTTTTGTGTGCTGATTCCTTATCCAAATAATCCCTTTGTGAAGCTCTGGAGAATGCAAGTTTCCAACATAAAAGCAGGGATTCTCCAAGACCACGGGGTCCCCCTGGGCTGGCGTCACCCACACTGAGCAAGTGTCAGTCATGCTGAGCCCACGTGCATCCTGTCACGGGAGCGGGACCCTGGGGAGGGTCATGCTGCTCCTGCTGGGCAAGGCCTGCCCTCCCTGTGGGTCTGAGTGACAGCCCACCCGGTGAACCTGTAGCCTGTGCCCTGCAAAGGGGGTCTCGGTGCTGAGTCACACTGCGAGCTGCCGGTCCCGGGGTCAGTACCAAGCCGAATGTCAGAAATGCAAGCTCCCGGGGCACGGTCTCAGCTCCGACGGCTTCCTCCCTCTGAAGGTAAAACTCTGGCCTTGGGTGCACAACACGGAACACGAAGCTTTCAAGATACTTTTATTTTTCCTCATCGGGTGGCCACTGCATAACATACTTCAACAGCCGTTCCCCCGCTGCCCCATTTCTCTCAGAGATTCCCTCCCATCTTCACTTGGTCCCCAGCACGCACCTCAGTCCTCAGTTTCTTCGTCTTCTGGTACGGCCAGTGCTGCGGGATTAAAAACAAAACAAAAAGAAGTGGCCTTTGAATGGACTACTCGGCCACCCCAGGGGAATTTCTTCAAGGCCTGTGAACACAGCTGCAGGGCACACACGTGGCCATGATTCACTCAAAAGCAAGTTGGTGGCGGGGGCGCCTCTGCTGCCCCGAGCCTCTCCACTCATTCCCGGGGGAGGAGGGTCTGCACCTCTCCCCACAGGGAGCACCCTGAGAAGGCGCGCGCAGGGCCTGCACATCCGCCAGGGGCCAGGTCCAGGTCCCTGAAGACGTCTGGGCAGGCCGCTCACTGCTCCAGGAAAGCCACGCCTTGTGACCCGTGATACCAAGAGCCCTAGACGGAGTTCCCGCACAAACATGGCCCAGGACAGAGACGATCACTGAGGACACTCTTCTCTACCCTGCCAGGGGCTCCGGCCAAAGCCCGCCTAAGAGGGTGAGTGACCAGACAAGCAACTGGGCTTCCTGGAAACCAGAGCAGCGGGGGGGACACTTCACAGCTGCAGGCGCCGCAGAAGGAGGAGACGCTCTCACGCCGCCAGCCAGCACCTGGGCTGCAGCTCAGCCAGCAGTCCCGCTGCCCACACCCCGGCAGGATGTGTCTGAGGGGACACGGAGGGCAGGAGAGGGAAGGCGATGTTTCTAGGAGGGAATGGCCTTGTGGACGGGAAGCCTGTGCTGAAGGCAGAATACGCCTTGCAAACCCACCCCTCCCAGCTGGAGAAGATAGACTTTTGTCCAAACTAAAAAACAAGTATAACTCGCAGAAGGGTTGACAGGGTTGCCGAGTGTCTTTACCAGAGAAGACCGCAGAGGAAGTAAAGCTGGGATTCCCGCCACCTTACCGCCCTCCCTGCCGCTCTCCGGGCTCTTGTGCCACGGCTCTGTGCTCGGGGCCTTTGACCCCGCCGGCCGCTCACCCGAGGGCACCATTTCCACTTCAGCGCTGGATTTGGAGGACAAATGTACCTCTGTAGGGACTTCCTTTTCTCTCCTACCCTCTTGGACAACTCTGATGGAAAGAGAGTTTTTATCACAATCAGAGAAATTAAGGGTAGAGAACTCTATGGGCCGCCCAGCCCTCCACCAGGACGTGCCCCTAAAAACATAGGGTTCATGATCATGAACGTGTATTTGTCAAGATAAATGCTTTGTCTTAATAGTCCTCATTTTTGTTTCTTATACGTGCTCTAAACAGGCTCGGCACGTGGCACCCAGGCTTCCAAGGACAGAACAGGGAGCATCACATGCAGGTCACAGCCAGGCCAGTCCATCAAGACGCCACCCGGCACCGCTCGGAGGATGAAAGCGGTTTCCCTCCTTGTTGGACACAGTGACTCAACTAATCTCAGTGGCTTCTGTCCATGTCACAGGTGCTAGGGCCCCGCACGAAGGCTGAAGTCCAGTCCTGCCCGTGGACCACAGGTGACAGCCAGGCCTGGTGAGGTGAGTCCTCACCACTGACACCGCCCGGGGACTCGGGTCTGAGCACACGGCTGCATCACGACCATCACAGGCCGAAGGACAGGGCTGCCCGGGTGCGGACCAGCGGCCGGGGCTCTGCAGACCCAGCGCTCGCTGGCCACGAGGCTGAGGCGGGACGAGCCAACCTGGAGATGTCAGGTGTCCTTCGATGCCACTGGCATTGCTATCAAGAGCGCCGGGGACAGAGGCTGGTCCCCCCAGCAGGCTCGCGTCCACAGAGGGCCCTCCTCGTCCCCCATGGCAAGGCTGGGGAGCCGCCCGCCCACACCATCCTGTTCCTCTCCCTCTCGGGTCTGCAGGTGAGGCTCAGAGAACGAAAGCACTGACCTGTAAATAATGGTGATGATAAAGGCCCCGGCAATGATCACGATCAAGGCGGAAAACACTTGCACATAAGCTGGAAAACAATTTCAGTTCATCACTTGGACCCAGGTCCGTCCCCAAAGGGATGCTCCCCGGAGCTGGCCACGCCCTCCGCCTGCCCCTGAGGCCCAGCTCCGCCCTGAGCACCCGCCTCTCCACCTTCTCCCCCTGGAAACACGTGCAGGATCCAAGCCACTCGCAGAGGGAAGAAGGCTCCACCTGCAGGCCCTCAGGGCGGCCCGTGGCCCCCAGAGGACCCCTGAGGACGGCTGTGGGGAGAGGCTCCCTCGTCTGTCTGTCCTCCAGAAAGAGCAGCACCCGGCCGCCTCGCCTCCTGTGATCGGGGCCCGCACCCTGCCCCCGGTTCCCTGGAAACGGTCCCTCAATACTCAGGTCAATTGTCCCAAAACATTAGGCGATGTTTTTGGGTGGCCGATCCCTCGGGTCTGAGTTCAAATTTCACGGACTGAGCTCTCCGTTATTAACGAGGGGTGTGCACTGCCCCAAACTGCTCACGTCTCCTCCACCCCCGACAGAAGAACCTGAGCCTTTCAAGGTGCCCCAGGGGCGACCGCTCCCCTGGCGCTTCCCGGTGCGGGAGCATCCGCTGGTGTGAATCCCGGGCCCCTCTGCGCGCCCGGGGAAGGAGGGGGAAGGCGGAGCTGGACGAGCCCCCCAAGCCTTCTCTAGGGCTCCTCCGCCGCAGGGGCCTCGCGGCGCCCAGGCTCACAGGCGGGCCTGGGGACCAGCCTCCCACGAGGGCCCCGCCGGCCGGCCCGACGCTCGGGTGACTCAAGGGCGGCACCCTCAGGCCGGGCGGCACCCTCAGGCCGGGCAACTCTGCGTGCGCGCGGCTCCGCTCGGTAACCACACGCTCTTCCGCCCCGGGTCTGTCCTCCGCGCTGTCTTCATCGGGCGCTCACGTCAGGACTTGAAAGCGGCGAAGCGAGCACGCCTGCCAGTACAGCGCCGGGAGGGGCTCGCGCACGGGGGTACTTGCCGGCCTCTCTCCGACCGCCCTCCCGCCGCTCACGGGAAGCGGACTGGCTGGCTTGCAAACGCCGACCTCGAGTGATGTGATTTGCTTCAATTCCCTTACTTCCTCCTCCCGCTCAACCGTTTCACCTTCACCAGTAATAACATTATCAGACACAGTGTCCCCGCTTGGGCGGTGCTGCCCTGGGGCTGTGAGGACGGAGGGGCGCCACCACTGGGCAGCTCGAAACCACAGAGACGTATCGGCTCACAGCCTGGAGACCAGAAGCCCAAGGCCAAGGTGATGGGCAGAGCCGTGCTCCCTCTGAAGGTTCTGGGGGGTGGAGGTGGGGATCCTTCCTGCTTCTTCTAGCTCCTGTGGCTCCCGGCACCCCCGGGCATGTGGGCGCATCACCCCACCTCTGGCTCCGTCATCACACGGCCTCCGTCCCTGTGTGTCTGCCTTCACGGAGCATTCTCCCCGAGTCTGTGTCTCCCGAGTCTCTGTCTCTGTGTCTCCTCTTATAAGACACCAGTCATGTTGGAACAAGGGCCCGCCTCCTCCAGGATGACCCCATCTTAACTCATCCCATCCAAACCAGGTCACACAACAGGTACTGGAGGCTAGGGCTTCAGCATCTCTCCTCGGGGGACACAGTCCAAACCAGAACAGAAGGTAAGCGATGGTTGTAGAGGAAGCTGCCTCCCAGGATGCGAGGATGACCCCAGTGGGACGCGCACTGGCTAATCTGCAGGGGCTCTGGCAGTCGGGCGGGGCACGGGGGTCCTGGATGTGGGGCTAAAGTCAGAAAACTGAAAGGGCTTGAAGCCAAATAGCTCAGCGATGGAAACGCAGATGCTCAGTTTCCTGGAGCTGCTGGCGCTCATGCTCGGGCGTTCACAGGGAGAGGGCGGGGTTGGGGGGAGACCTGGGGCTGTGTGGTGCTTGATACACTCTGCCTCCCCTCAACGGTGACCAAATTAGGAAACTTCCTGTTGGAGGATCCTTCCGATCTGTTGGCTTCTTTCTGTCCACGATGCCTTTCCCGTGGAAATGCACGCACCTAGGTTCACCCCCGAATCTTCAGGGCCTCCGAGATGCCTCCAGCGATTCTCACCTCCTGGAATCTACACCGTGGTGTAGATGCTTCTGCGGTGTATGGGGCTGACCTCTGAACCCCCAAGGCGAGGTCAGAGTCACCGTGGCTCCTACCCTGCTCTTTCGCTGCTCGCTGGCTCTGGGGAAGACCGTCTCATGTATAAGGACATGCAGGCAGACTTGTGACAAGGTGAGACCCACGGGGCAGGTGGCACAGCCCCAGGCTGGCCTTGGACAGCTGGCGCAGCCTCCTGAAATCTTGACTATAATTCCCATGAGTCACCGGAGACCAAACCACCCAGCTAAGCCCCTAAGTTGTTGCCTGAGGCCACTGAGTTTTGGGTCATCTGTCACACGGGGATAGATAACTAATATAGGGGGTCCTAGGCCTTGACACAAAGTACGCTTTAAACGATGTTGAATGAATGGAATTGAAACAAAGTGCGAATTAGGAGCTTTTAAGGGACAAGAAGGCAACCCACGAATTCTTGAATTCCAAGGACTTAGTGTGGTTCCTTAGTGTGGTTTTGTGTCCTGGTTCGTGAAAGAAATTCAGAATCTGTATGTAAGTGAATCCCTGTTAGTGAGACACACATATTTAGTCAATGATTTAGTTTTCTATTGTCAGCATGTCTTTTACACCTTTACATGTGCGAGTACTTTTTGTTCTCGAGGTCAAGCTCCTGAAGGCAGAGACTGAATCTCAATGATTCTCTCTGCACAGTCTCTGGCCAGCACGCTATTTGTTACAAGCAATATGTGTGATTTGTCCTAAAACACATACTATGATTGATCACTCAGAAAAAACAGCAACTGAAGGAATATCTTGGCAAGTCCTCCCCCAAATACAGTTAAACAAAAGTTTTGAAATCGTCTCAGCAAGTCCCATGAAGAAACTGAAGTCAAACACTTAGAAGAAATGACAGGTTAAATACTGTACCCTACAATCAAGACTGAGGAATGAAAGCAAGTCATCCTCTTTGAATTCCCAATTCTTTCTCAAAGATCTAATGTTAATTCCCCAAGTTCATGTTCCTAATAATACAGATTATGCCACAACACAATGCGCACTGCTAACCAGCCAATTTAAGAAGTTGGTGAAAGGTTTTCATAACATGGAATTACGTGCACAAAGAACTCATAACACCCTGTCACCGAACACCACAACTTACACAGTACAAAGGTTCGCTCGCCGTCTTCAATGAGAAGGATGTCGAAGAAATGAAAACTAATTTGAGGGCAAGCGAGGACCCGAGTGCAGGGCTCACTGCCCAGACGCTTCCCACAGGTGGCCCAACCTCCTGAGCTCGAAAGAAGTCTGAAGAAAAAGCCTAGCTCACACAACTCATTGATTATCATTGAAAGAGTGGAAAAAGCACTAATACTCGCCTCCATGCAAACATGACACACCCACTTGCAGAACAGTGAGCCCTCTGCAAGGACAAAAACTCTTCAGTGTGTGTTCTTTCCTGGGTTCCTTAAGGACACTAATCATTAAGGTGCTGTAAGGAATAAGGTTCATTTTTCAAATAAGTGACAGGCATCAGGTGATTGCTCTAATTTAAACGATGTCTGAAATACTAACATTTACAAAATGGCCAACTCCCACAATAAAACTCTGATGAGAAGATGCTCAGGGGATGGAACACATGAAAAATAAAGAAAAAGCAGCAGCAGCAGCTTGGATTTCCTTTGCTGGATGCATTCTTCCTTGAATGATCCATTTCACTGCTTTATGCTGTTAGGGCTCCATTTCATTAGGATGTGAGTAAATTGGGATAATTAATGGCCAAAGACCATGCCCTGCCCTGTAACCTGACCTGGGAATTGAATGCCTTTTGCCTCTGTATATGTAGAAGATTGAAAGAACAAACTCACATACCCTTTGGATGTTAAAGTCTCCTGCTTTTAGGAGCCCCACGTGGTAAACGTCTCAGAAAAACTAAGTTGCATATGTGCCTAGGACACCAGCGTCCTCTAAGAAGCAAAACTCCGTGATGGAAATGAAGTGAGCCAGATTGTAATCGTCAGCTGCTCTCCAAATAGTGACATGTGTGTGCGTCCAACTGCTAAAACCACAAAGCAACAAAAGAATGACAAGTGCAAAAAGCAGCAAGTTATGGCCAAACCACCACCCAGTGCCATGAAGTCAGCCTCAGGAGTACCTGTCACATCCCCCAGTGAACGAGCGGCTGGGATGCAGCAATGTGATGGGTCATTCAACAGTGTGAGACCTGAGACTCATCCAGCTCTCTCAAGTAAGAGGCCATGGGTTTTACAATGAGACAGATGGAGGAGAATGAACTCCTTTAAGAAAAAAAAAAAAAGCACTATGTCTTGTGGTACCTCTCTCACTACCCCACTGTGTACAACTGGACTAGAGGTTCATTAAAGCCCAAAATTAACTTTCAGGGTGACATCAGAAAAAATGGCAGAGCAGAAGCTCCTGCCCCAAAATACCCTCCTTCAGAAAAGTAATGAGAACAGGGCCAAAATTGAGGTAATAAACTTTCTCAAAACTTTGGAAATTAACCAAAATCTTGCAGCAGTCTCTTTATGCAAGATGAACAGATGAATCTCAGTAACAACAGTGATATTTGGACATTTTAACATGCCTGTTCCCACCTCTCCTGCCCTCTCTCCAGTTTCATGATAGTCATGAAAACCTACAGCCCACAGTCCTGGTGACAACCAGCAGCTTGGTACCACCGGAGAGTAAGGAACAGGACTGAAACTCCTTCAAAGTCCTATTCCCAGAAAATGGTCACACTTTGTTCCATCTGGTGCTTCACTGGAAGACTCCACTCACAAGGTTGTCTTTATGTGACTTGACTTGGAGCTCATGTAGTGTGAACAGCCTTTCTCTCAGCCATTGGCTGGAAATAATCAGAGGCATCGTGATTGTTGAGAATCACGATGGCTGAGGTGGTTGAAAGCAGTTGGAGGCAAACAACAGGCTGACCAAAAAGCTTAGAGGGAAAACCAGGGGATGATCTGTCTACAGGGAGGTTTGGAAAGCTGTGACATAGTCCTTGGAACCTAGAAGGCAGTGGGCATGTCCAGAGCTGTGCACATACCTAGGAAAGACCTGAGAAGGCTCCAAGTTTGCACTGGTGGCTGACCTTGAGGTTCTGTGCAAGCAGGAAGTGAAGGTTAAGGTAGAGTTGGGAACTATCTGGCTGCCTGTAGAAGGTGGGTCCCAACACACACACAGGGCCCTCAGCAGAGACTGAGAGATAATTGTTTCCAGGTGTCTACAGAGATTTCTGTCCAGCCATTAGTCTGACCACTAGGCTGACCAAGCAGAGTCTTCAATGAGCACACACCACAAAGAATACAGATGTTACAGAATTCATCCAGAAAAGTCATGAAACAATGACAATAGCAACAGCAAGAGATCTGGGGAGGCAGGAGAACCTGATTTTCAGAGTTGCCACATTATATTATTTTAAATGTCTACTGTCAACAAAAAATACGAGACATGCAAAGAAATAAGAAAATATGGCCATGTACATGAAAAAAGGCCATCCACAGAAATGGTCCCCCAGGAAGCCCAGATGTTAGACTTACTAGGCAAAGACTTTATTTTAAATATGTTCAAAGAACTAAAGGAAGCCATGTCTAAAGAACTGGAGTATGAGAATGATATCTCACCAAATGGAGAATATCAACAAAAAGATAGAAATTATTTAATTAAAAAAAAAGAACCAAATGGAAATTCTGAAGTTGAAAGTATAATAATGGAAATGAAAATCTCACCAGAGGACCTCAATGGTAGATTTGAGCAGGCAAAAGAAAGAAACTAGTTTGACACTTCCTCAAAATTTTAAAGTAGAGTTAATATATGGTCCAGAATTGAGAACATGTTCATGCAAAATCTGTGTGTGCATTTGTCCATAGTAGCTTCATTCATAATAGCTAAAAAGTGGAAACAACCCAAATGCCCATCAACAGACAAATGATAAACAAAATGTGGTCCATCCACGCAATGGAATATTATTCAGCCATAAAAAGGAGTGAAATACTGACACATGGTACATCATAGATGAACCTTGACAACATTATGTAAGTGAAAGAAGCCAGGCACAAAAGGCCACCCCATATGGTATGACTCCATTTATATGAAATGTCCAGAACAGGTAGATCCATAGACACAGATTGGTGGTTACCAGGGACTGGAAGGGGAGGGGAACAGGGTGATGGTTTAATGGGTGCAGGTTTCTTTTGGGGATAATGAAAATGTTCTGGAATTTATAGTGTATAACTTTGTGAATATACTAAAAGTCACTGAATTGTACACTTCAAAAGGGTGAATTTTACGGCATGAGAATTCTATCTCAGTAAAAATAACAACCAAAGGAGGTAACTTCCAATTGCTTCTATCTTCAGGTACAGGGGAAGGGGTGTGGGATCCTAGGGGTGCTGGGGTCCCTGGAGGTGGCAGGTGGGATGAGTAAGGAGATCTGGTCCCAAGTCTTCTAACTCAAGATCTGAATGAGAAACTGTCACCAGAAAATCCTCCCAGCTATGAGGAGTGCTCGTTGTGGCCTCTTATCTGCCTCTTTTTGAGCTAAACTGCCTCCACTTTGGCCCTACCCACCGAATCTTCACCATAAAGGAAGACAATGCTCTCCCTTTGGCTGAACGCGGATCTTGCCGATGCTTTAGCTTCTTGTTTTGCTCAGAATATCACTTCTTGAAGGAGCTGGTGGAAGGTTTTGAGCCTGTGGAATGGGGCTGCCCCAAGGGTAATGTTTCTGACTTCCCATGTCCAGGAAGGAGAAGGTAGGCCTTGGGGATGGGCGGCTGAGCCCAGGTGGGACCACAGAGGAGAAACAAAGGAAGAAGAAATCCCGGAAAGTCACAGGACACAGCTGCGCCCTTGACCCCTAGGGGGTGAGGGCGGAGGAGGGTACAGGACACATTTCCCAGAGCATCAGAGCTGAGGGTCCACGGCCAGCTTTCTGTATCTGGGGACACGTTCCTCCTCCCCAGTGAGGTCTCCTGCAGGCTGCCCTGTTCCAGGGACGTGTTTACCCCTTCCCAAAAGTCCTAGAGCCCTCACCCCCGTTTCTAAAACGGACGCATACAGGGCAAGGAAAAGCATCAACCATCAAGTAGAATTTGAGTGTTTGGAAATACTAATTTAGACAATTTCAGAGGCAGAAGTGTGGGGAAGTATCCAGAAAAAGCATCGTTAGGGCATCCCTTCTGGGCCAGGAGACCCAGCTCACCTCCTCCTCCCCGCTCACCCCTCCTGCTGCCCTCTGAGTCCCGGGTGCCTCCCTTGCTGTCTGACTGGGAGGGTCCGGCCTCCCCTCCAGCTCGGGGCCCCTCCCCATCCCAGGCCCCCCTACTAGTTCCACCTCCCCAGGCGCATCCTGGGCTTCAGGGACCGGCCGCAGAGCTCAGTGTCAGGTCTAAGTTTCATCCTGACCCCAGTCGGGGGTCTGTCCTGGGTCCTCAGGGCTCCAGCTCCCTCCTGGGTCAGGCCTCCCCTCGCGCACAGCCGCGGGCACCCTGCCCTGAGCCAGCTGCTTTTGCAGAGCCGTCTCCTCCAACGCAGGCTTCTACACCCCCTCACCCCCCCAGGATGGAGGGATCTCAAATAAGCCTCTTCAACAGCACGTCTGTTCCACCCGGGAGTGGACTCTCTCCGGTGGCTGAAGTCCCGGGCCCAGACCCTCAGAGCCGTCTCTCCTGCGGCTGCACCGAGCAGGGCAATGTGACCAGGAAACAAAGAAAGAGGCCCGAACAGCAACGGAGACCCGGGAGAGGGAAGCAGGCCGTTCTTGGCCCGCGTGGTTTTGTCCGCCAGGGCGGGCCTGGCCGGATACTTACTGGGAACGGCCTTCTCATAGCAGATGCCTTTATAAAAGCAGCACCCGAGTTCCTTGCACCGATATCTGGTGACACTGTAGTCACATAAGTCATACAGAGGGATGTCGCACACTGCAAAGCAGACACACACGGACGTTACCCTGATACGCAGCGCCCTCTGACTCGAAGGAACGCGGGGCAGGGACGGGAGCTCACGGGTGTGCATGGTGGCTTCTGTCACAGTTTTCGTTATGCATCATACACATCGCACTTTGAAACTCAGATCTGGAATGAATTAGATTTCTGAACACGACAATGTCAAGTTGATGACGCACACAGAATAATGCGGGGTCCCTCAGGGATTAAGGAGATAACGCATCCCGGCGAGCTGGGCTCAGCGCTCCACAAAGCAATTGGGAAACACAGACCTAATACAATGGGTGTTTGGGAGTTCGGTCAGTAACATGTTCTTAATCCACATTTAAGCGCAGACTGAGTTAAAATGACCGACATGAGGATTATTTCAGAATTTAAAAGGCGCATCGAAAGGACAGAAAGTTTAGTGCCAGGAAGGCACGTGCCTTGCAGCGGAGGGCAAAGGACCGCAGGGGCTCAGCTCTGAGCAGGTGCCCCATCAGCAGTAAACACGGTCTCCCCGGCGGGCGCAGAGCAGGGCCCGCCCTTTCCTGAGTCTCCAAGGAACACCGTCTTCCTCGGTTTGGCGGGGGAGTTTGGTCTCTCAGACTAAGGGATTCCAGGGAAACCCACCGCCCTCCCATGCCCTTTCCTCCGTGTCCCAGGACACCCCGACTCCAGGTGTGCCCCATCCCGTGTCCTCGGCCTCCCCGTCGTGGGGCCTGTGCTGCGGAGGCCACCGTTGCAGACGGAAGGCTGGACAGAGTCGGGGACCCCTGCAGCCGGAGTCTGGGAGCCAGAGCTGGCCCGCTGACCCGGGGGTGCAGGGCTATGCTGGCTCCCGGGCCGTTGTCGCCGTGGTCGCTGAGGTCTCGGGCGAGGGCTCGGTCCCTGCAGACTCTGAGGGGACGTGAGCTGTGCTGGGTTTTCCTCAAGTGTGTCAGGGCTGCAAGGAGCCCCCTCAGGGATTTCTCCAAGTTCTATCTCCTTCGATCGTTCCAGCAGCCCCTCTGCAGAGACCCTCCTCATGCCCGCCCGTGTTAGAGGTGAGGGAGGGAAGGTCACGCCAGCGTGGGGAGGAAGGGCTTGACCCGGGGACCTGCCCGCGCGGCCTGTGGTCTCGGCTGTTGATCTACCGTGCACCTCTGTCCGCTCTGCCTGTCGGTCTAAAGCCAACGTTGATTCCCTCACAGAGGGGCCGTGAAAATTGAAATCGTTTCCGCGAAAGCGCCTTATAAACTGTAAAGCGCCGCACAGACCATTTGGGTTATTTCTGCAGAGTGGCTCATAAGGAAAAGGGGGGCTGGAGAAGCAGCACGGCAGCCGGCCCTGTACCCCTGTGCCGCAGGGCATCCCACACCCATTATACCCTCGTTGGAGTCCTCTTGGGTTCCCGAATCCACGGCGCTTCCCAGACCCGAGCTTCCAGGTGGAAGGGACCCCCGGCGCCCGGACGGCCCCTCAGAGCCCCTACATGGCCTGGCCTGGTTGCGACGGCCCCATGGGTCCCCTCCCCACCTCCTTCCCCTGGTTTCACTTCTGCAGTTCAGGAGGCCTGGACCCTTGTGCCCAGACAATTGACACATGGGTTTGGAACTGAGCCCAGCACGTGACGCGGGTCTCAGATGTGAGAGGGGCACATGTCCCGCGTGGCTGCATCAGGGGTCCCCAGACAGACCAGGGCGTAGGGTCAGGGCACCGGAGTGTGTCAGGGTGCCCGGGTCCCCAGGAGAGAGCCTCCCACTGGGGAAAATTCCCTCGGGACATTGCTGGGAAACCACGTGTGCTTTTAGGCATTTTTCTTTACGTCAGGTGTCCACGGAGCGTTTCTTCCGTGAAGTGAGTTCCTGGGGAGGCTCCCTGGGCCGCGTCTGTGCGGTGGCACCCACTCCCAGCTGGGCCCTCCTTCCTGGGAACCTCTGTGTGACCCCATCTCGGCCCCATGACCACGCTGCCCTCTCCAGGGAGCGGCTCCACCCCGCTGCCCTCCGCCTGGCCTGGTGTCCGAGGCCCCGGATCCCTGGGTCACTCGGGGACACGGCCCTCCGAGGGGTCCCTGGACGGGTGACTTGTCGGAGAGAGAGGGCAGCGTTGGGGCAGTGTGGGTGCGAAGCTGCAGGACTGCCAGGCAGAACTCGACACGCAGAAGATCCCTCAAGGGCTTCAAGGCCCCGGCCCCCGAGGCCCCGCCCCGTCCCCTCCGCACAGATGTTCCCACGGGGACGCCCACGGCCCTCCCCCCGGCTCCGGGCTGGCCCTGCCCGCTTCCTGCCGCCCCTGTGCCGGGCCTCGTGGCTCGGAAACCACAGCCTCCCCGGAGCCCCGCGCGGCCCGGCCTGTTACCGGCAAATGTCTTCAGGAGGTGCGAGGGGGACTTCCTGAATTGTGGAGCGTATCTCATGGCAGCAGCTGAAGGACAGCCAGGGGGTCACGGGAACCTGCGGAGAGAGCAGTCAGCACGGGGGACCTGGAGGCCAGGCCGCAGGGCAGTTTGCGCCAAGAAGGGAGGAGGCCGGGCGGGCACGTCCCCGGCTGAGCTCCAGCCACACAGCTCACGGTCACGCTCCACGTGGACAGCAGCTCTCGGATCCAACAAGAGACGGGCCGCCGCCTCCCTCCCACAGCTCGTGGCCAGTGGAAGGCCCGCCCCGCCGGCTGTGATGTCACACAGGCCCCGTGGTGGAGGCCCGCAGCCTCCAGACCCCGCATCGCAGCCCTTCCTTAGCGACCCCCACCCCATCGGCCGGCCAGGCTCATCCTCAGAAGCGGGTCCAGCGAGGCTGAAGCAGCAGTAGGTACCCAGGCCCTGGGGTGCGGCAGGCCTGCCTGGTGAATCTGAGAACCGGAAGGACCCGGCGTGGCTCGAGGGGAGGCGACGGAGGCCAAAGCACGAGCACGCGTGCCGGTGGCGTGGGGGGCTGTGGCCTTCACGCCGAGGGAAGTCGGGCATTAGGACAGGACTCTGTGCAGAGGGAGGCGGGGACCGGCCAGCGCCTGTGACGGGTTGAGTCGTGCCCCCGCCAGGAGACGCGTTCAAGTCCTGACCCGAGTACCTGTGAACGTGAGGCTGTTTGAAGCTGGGTCTGTGCAGATGTCACTGGGCTAAGATGAGGTCATTGCCATGGCCCTAATCCAAAATGACTGGTGTCCCACCAAGGAGGCAAAACAGACACACGGGGAGGAGGGCGCCGAGAAGACACAGACGGCCACGTGCCAACAGAGGCAGAACCGGGCACCTCTGGGACGGGCGCCACGGGGGCTGGAAGGGGCCTCCCCCAGTGCCTCCAGAGGGACCCGGGCCCGCCGATAGGCAGGCTCCAGACTTTGGGCCTCAGGACTGTGAGAGAATCAGCCTCTGCTGTCAGGACCCAGCCAGTTCACTGTACCTGTCACAGCAGCCTTGGGAAAGCAGCACCTGTGTCATCAATTTTGCTGGGACAATAACCAGAGAAGGAAGCCTCCAGACCCTAACACGCACCTAACGTGGCTCTTAGGGGACAAAATAAACCCAGGGCAGTGGCTTACAGGTGGGTGGGCCTGAGTCGGGCACCGCGGGCCACGCCGCCCAGGGCTGGAGCCCCAGGTCCCCGCCACGTGCTTGGCCCTCACGGCCAGGACAGCATCTGACCGGGTTCCTCAGCACTCACTCCTGCAGGGGTGCTGTGTGCAGGGGTGGCGCCACTTCACGCCTCCTTCCAGTTAAGCGCCAACCACTTCTGTTTACAAGTAAAATCGAGTTCGTTAAATACCGCATCTAAGGGAGAAATTAAAACGGCGCAACTTCAGCCCCCGCGGAGCCCAGGTGATCAGCATCCAGCCATGTGTTAGGAAAGGGCAGCCTCGCGTGATCTGCACGCAAGGAAACCTTCAAAAGAGCAGCACTGTCCCCATCCTGTCCTGTGGGGCAGTTTTCAGAGTGTCCAGCGCCTGCCCCTCCCTCTGGTGGATTTGCAGAAAACACTGGAAACTCCTGGCACCTTCCAACCCAGAAATGAGAGAGGCCCATCCTACAGTGATGTACCACGCAGCCCCTTCACAGGAAGCACCCGGCAAACTGCTGGCGTGTGACCCGCGGAGCGGCGGGTGGTGACCACACCTGAATCTCGGGGAGTAACGGTCACCTGTTACTTCTACATGGGCTTCAATTTTCCGCAATAAAAAGTCAGATGCCACGCGAGCAGCAGCGGCCAGGCGAAGGGCCTCGTCCAGAACCGGGAGGCCAGGGGCCCGGGGCGCTGGCGGGCTGGCGCGGCTCCTCCCGGGATGGAAGGCGAGCGGCCCGCGTGCCCGCTGCCCTGCCCCCCGTCCTCCCCCAGCCAGCGCGGTGGCTCGCTGGGCCCCGGAGAGCAGGGCGGGGGACAGTCCCATCCACTGCACCCTGGGAACCTCTGCCGGAGAGGAACCTTGGGGGGTGGGGACGTCAGGCTGCGGGCTGGGTTCACTTGCTTTCTAAGTACTGCCAGATAAAGGAGAAATTCGGTGCCGGGTAGACTGGGGACAAAACGAGCATCACGGGGGCGGGTGGGGAAACGTCGCCACTGGCTCCCCCACCCCCACCCCCCACCCCCGGTGGCGAGTTCATCGTGGAGCCCGTGGCGTCGATGTGAACGTGTCAGGACATCTCAGGTGGCGTTTAAACCTCCCTCCCTCCCTTTCCTGAGGAACTGGAACCGTAAAGCTGGGAAGGACATCACGTCTAACACTCCCCCTAGGAACTTGGCCAGTTCTATGGAAACGTTAGAACTCAGAGGAGGTTTCTAGGTCCCCGACACAGGGCTGCAGGCCTTCGGGGGGAGGCGCCAGCTCGCAGCTGCAGGGGCCTGCGGTCTGTTCTCGCCACCCTGCGGGCCAGCCGTCTGGAGGGCCGGGGCCTGACCAGAGGACCCTGAGGACCGCGCACACACAGGGACAGACAGACAGACTGGGTTGTCTGCCAAGACACACGTCCACCGCTCGTCTCCCTGAGAGCCGACCGAAATGTGCCAAACCCTGGCTCCCGAGTTATCCGCAAGTTCCCTTAAGCCACGGTGACAGTGACAACGTGCCACCAGCTCCGTCCTCAGGTCGAGGGTGGAAGCGCTGGGGAAGGAGGCGCGCCGGGAACCCCCTGCCCCGCCTCGCCCGGCTGGCTTCTCCCCTCAACACGGGTTTCTGGCCTCCTTAAACCGGGTGCCGTGTGGGAGAAGGGCAAGCCTGCATCACAGAGGCCACTTCGTTTACCACGCGACACTCCTAGAAGGACCCACAGAACCCAGAGAGCGGCGCTCAGCCATCGAGCCCCTCGCTCGGCTTACCGGGAGCTCCCGGGACAGGAGCCGGCGGTCCACGGACGGCAGGCAAAGTGGAGGCCGCCCCTGGCAGCCTTTCCTTCCACTTCCTGCCCCCAAACTTTGTTTTTTATTTTTATTTATCTTCCAGTGTTCCCAAACCCTAGATTTTAAAGGCAAATGTGGTATTTTCCAGCGTCAAAAATTCACACCACAATTTTAAGATATAAAAAAAAATTAAGTGTAAAGGTAACACACACACGAAAAAAACACATCACAGATAAAGTGACATGTCTGTAACATAAGAAAAATAGTTTAATAATTACAACAACGTAGCATGAGTAGTCAAGGCCAGGACACCGCCTGTGGCATTTCGTGAAGTGTCCCCACAGTTGTGAACGGGGACTCCGCGTGTCGGGGCGGGGTCGGGGGGGATCGGGAGTCCACAGCGGAGGCGCACGCGGGCCGCAACGTCCCACCGCAGAGCGCGTCCCAGGGCCGCACACGCCTCCAAGTGCTTCCCGTCCCAGGCGAGGCAATGGCTTTGTCTCCTCATCCACAAAAGGTGGGAGCAGAGGTGACTCCGGCAGGCAGGTGGCCCCTTCCTGATGTCCCCATCCACCCCCCAGCCCCTCAGAAGGTCACAAGGAGAAACGGGTGCAGCCCATTTACGACAGGACAGGTTTTCAGAAAGAGCTGCTCAGACGCATCCTCTCTGCTCCCTCAAAAGCTTAGTCAAACCTTGGATCTATGGGAAGAAAAGGTAATGCATTACACAAGCATGTCAACGGTCACCCCTTCAGGAGAAGGGGTGCTCAAATCAATAGATAAGGCAGGTCTGCAAGAGCCCCGTCCCAGGATGCTGGTGGCAACAGTGCCGCCACGAAGTGCTGGAGAGATCAGGTGATGGATGGTTCCTGAGTTAGAATTTGCTCGAGACAGCAAGCTTCAGTACACTCGAACTGGACTGCTTCCCACGGCAACGTCTTACGCATCATCGAAAGATACTACTGTACAAACAGGGCTTACCAAAAAACCCTAGAGACAATCTCTTCTGGCCCTAGCACTAGTGAACACAACGCTAAGTACAGCAAGTTGGCAATTCTCGTAACAAGGTCGAGTGTGGGCAGGTCAACGTCGGGCCCCAGGCACACCCGCTGAGCAGGTAACGGCCGAGCTGGGGAGCCTGAGAGTGAGGCCGTGGGCCGAGGACCATGGGGGCCACGAGGACCGAGCCGCCCAGCTCGGGGACATCGGACGGTCCGATGCAGTGAAAGGGCACAGCTCGCAGAGCCACCTCTGGTGCCACGTGGGCGTTTCTGAGATGTCTCTGACGCAAGGTGCTGGGATTCTGGTTTTTAAAGACACGACACTTGTTCTCTGTAAAAGATTATCTCACTTTAAAAACGGCCTCTTCATAAGAGCAGCGGGCAGAGCACAGGGAGCAGCTGGACCCGAGGCCGGGCTTCCCGCCCAGGGCTGCGGAGAGGACAGGCTTCCCCCTCTGCCCCCTGCTGTCTGGACACCGGGGTGGAGGTGGGACGGGGGGAGGGGCACGTTTCAGCTCCCACTCCTTAGGAGAATCTCAGGTGTATATTGCTTCATTTTTGCTGAAACAGTGGAAACACTGCCTTTCCAGCGAGCACGGAAGGCCTGCCTGCTGCACCCAACGGGAGAGCAGGTCTCGGGGTTAGACCAGCCTCACACAGAAATCCCACCTGCAGGACAGCTCACCCTCACGGGCTGCGGCGACGTGTAATAAATAACACACTTTATTTACAGGTTCTAGTGAGCTTGCTCTCTCGGGGGAGGACAAAACAGTGCACCTGGCCAAGTTATTAAACCAGCCTACACGTCAGTGCCCTCAGCGGGCCGGATATCCTCCGACGCTCAGGTGTTCACAAGAAGCGGATGCGTGCACACCTGTCGCTGGACACGGTGGCAGCAGATGCGATTCCTCGGGTTCGGGGCTGAGGCCCAGACCCCCAAGTTCAGCCAGAGTGCCGCACGCCAGTGACTGCGATACTGCTTTCCCAGGAGACCCTCCGGCGGGATGAAGGTGTCTCCGCAGGTGCGAACAAGGTGAGCTGTTTAGGCAGACTGCAGTGGGAGGTGTTTTCGGAGCACTGCGGTGGCGGAGAACAGAGCAGGCATCTCCCAGAAACACCTGTGCGCTCTCCAGACTCTGCTTCCCACGAGGGCGTGAGCACGCATCCCAGCGCACGGGACCGGAGAGGTTAGTGGAGGGAGACCGCAGCACAGGCATCAGCCCAGACACAACAACCACGGATACGCATTCAAAATGGAGCATTTACAGGCAACGTATATATAACATTTATATATATTCAATCAAAGCCTGAAAGGCCAGACGCAGTCACTGCACTTATTGCAAAATGAGGTACTGAGATGTTGAGAGGAAGGCAGCGCAGTCCGGCCTCGGCGTCTACACCTCACGCTGGCTCTTCAGGAATGCCACGGCCGTGATCAGCTGCAGCTTTTCTACACACAGAAGGCAAGAGGACTCCCGTGCAGCCCTGCTCTGCGGTCCTGAGAGTCACTCGGTGGTGGGTCACGGGGCTCCAGCTTGGTCTCGTAACCGGTCTTCGAGAAAGAACCCAGGACGTTCCTTAGAGGTTGGTCTCATCCCAAGCGGGATCGTTCATGTTCTTTAGAACCTTCCTCACCAGCTTTTCCAGGTCTTTGCGGGCTCTCTGCTCCTCCTCCAGAGATTTCTTCATCTTCTTGTTATCCTGTAAGTGAAGGAGACCACCGGGTATTAACCGCCTTCGGTGCTGAAGCGGACCCCCTCCCCTAGGAGACTTGGGGCCTCACTGGAAGAAATCCTGGGCTGGGACTGCCCTGCGCCGCAGCCAGAGGTGCGGTGACCAGAACCCCCCAGAGTCTGATGGACGCACAGCTGCTCCTGGGCACCAAGACAAATCACAGACGGAGCAGGCCTAGGGCCCCCACTTGTAACTGTGAACAAGAGAATAAGCGAACAGCTGAAAATAGCAAAAGGCACACCTCACGTCCCTCCTACTTCCTTCCACGTCTGCGACGGCCCATCTACAGAGTTCTATAAGAAGGGGGGCAACAGAGACTGAGTGAGTTAGGACCCGTCACTCCCCGCACACACAGACGTATGCCGCTGCTGAGAACCAGGAAGCCCCCGAACGGGGAAGAGGAGGCGTGTGGACGGCCAAGGGCAGCTCTGAGCACGTGGCTAGTGTGCCCGCCATCTGCCCAGCCCAGGCCACGCTGTCCTCAGGCTCCTACTCGGCCTCCCCTCCTCGGACACCAAAGCCACTGATACAAACGAATAATGCACAAAGTACGCTTGGCTAGTTAGCCAAGTTTAACTGACTTTCTGATGTGGCTTCTCAAGAACAAGGACCATGTGTTTCTTGCACCAGAAAGTGGAAGAGAATGGTCACAGTGGGGACCTACCAAACTGTTTAACTAGATGGAATTTTAGATCTCTTGCCTGATTATTCCAGCAGAATCTGGGGTGGTTTATGATGTCAAAAACAGTGCAGTGAAAAGAAAGCCACTTTAAAGATTCACCTCCTGGTCTATCACATTTAGAGAAGACCAGCTGTTGTTCCTGCTTCTGAAATCTGAACACTGAGAGTCAGGTTCTCTCTTCCGTATGACTGCGCTTACGGACAGCTGGATTCACTTGTAACGCCATGTTTTCCTCTCTTTCCCCGTTAAAAGGAAGATTAATGATGGACGGCGACCCACCTGTCGTAACTCCTGGACTTCATCCTTTAGTGCATACACGGTGTCGACGAGACTCCTAGACAGAAGAGAAGGCGCCCTGAACAAGGACCGGGTCAGAGGGGACGCCTGGAGCCTCCCCAGACGCACACGCTGCCCACCTGCCCTGCGCGCCCAGGCCCTCGGTCCGGGGAGGCCCACTTCTGCGCACAGGGGCGCGGACCCCAGCCAGAAAGTTCACACCCTGGCCCTCCTGGAACCATCCTGAGGCCGGTGCTTCTCCTCCCCCGACAACCCCTTTCCCCCGCCCGCTTTAAAGCACTGGAATACAGCTTACTTTTCTTCTATCACTGTCTGACCGTTACTTTTAGTTTCTTCAACTATAATTTTCTCTTCTTCTGGAAGCAAAACTTGGGGCGCAGATTCTTTGCGTGAACCTATCATCATTTAAAACAAAACAAAACAAAACACCCTCAGGTAAATACCATGGCAGAACTAAAAAAAGAACTTGACTATACAACACTACGTAATTATTAATATTAAATTCCAGGTGTTAATTCCAGTATGTTAAAAAACGTATTTTCTAGGTAAAACAGCAAAGGGCAACTTTTAAAAGCTCCCTCTGCCTCTGTGCACTGAACCCAGTCTTCTTCATGCCTAAAGCATGACAGAGGAAAGGAAACGTTAGCTTTTCTTGCAATGTATTAAGCTTCAGTTTCTTAATCTGGACTATGGATCTTTCAAACCCTGAAACTTTCAACAGAAGGTTCTGACCATATTGCCCTGGATATTTTGGAGGAAATATTCGAACTTTTTAGGGATATTCGTATCAACCAAATTTTGTGCCATTTTATTCCAGGAATTTTACAAAGACCCATCGGGTCATGCAGTAGACATATACCAGCTGTTTATCAAGTCAATGAACTGGTCCTTATGACATGCAACTCCACAGCAACGGCTAACAATGTTACAGCACATGGTTAAGAAAAGTGCAGTTTATTACTTGGTCCTCTTATGAAAACTTTACATTCCCTGGCATATAAACATTTTCCCAAAAGGAAGGAAGTAAACTGTTTGCAATATCAGAGGAATGTTTATGTCATTTAACCAAGATCCAGCACAAAAGCTTACCCAGGACAGTGGCCTGATAAACATTTACTGCAAAATAAGTACTTCAGAAATTAACTGGGAAACCCAAACGTTTTAAAAGGTGAAAAACGAGAATCCAATCTTATTTAAGGGTGCAAGGAAGAAAATAAACTTTTTAAAAGGTTATATTATACAGCACTAACATGTATCATTTATATTTTTGTAAAATTACATCAGATGCACATTCGAGGAAGGACAGAACCCACCACAGACCCACTGCGACTGGTGTGATAAACGCAGCTTCTCTCCATTAAAATACACGTGACGTTGGATACATGCTCATTAATCACGGAGATGGAGGTTCAGCTTGCTTGATCTTGTTTTTCTTCTGCTTTACCCTTAGTTTTCCTTCCCAAAGGTCTGTCACATTGTAAGATGGCATTTGTGCACCCTCACGTCATGGGGACCTTGCGTATAACACACGTTTTCAGGACAGGACTTAATGGTGTCACCAGCGTTTTACTGCAAGCTTACACTCCTCTGAACAGAACAGGGCTGATGGTTACTGTCAAAGCCTGATGACAAGAGACTCCTTCGATGCTCCTGGCATCCAGAGAGCACGTCCGTCACCCCCAGAGCAGCTCATGACATGGAGAGGAGGACCGCCGTTTACTGGCCCCGGGAGCCTGCCCACATGCCCCCTGCGTCTGCAGGGCCCGCCTCCATCCCCGCCCCACAGGCTGGAAAGGCTGCTTGGACGCCGACCTCCTCCTCCTTTGCTGTCTCAGGCAGAGGAAGCTTCAGCTCTGGGTGGGCAAGGACAATTCCATGTTACACAGTACGAACTTCCAGACAGATAAATAGGTACCTTACACCAGTAAAGGAAGGGCTTTATGCGTCCTGAGCAGAACTTCCATTATAATCATAGGCAGTACTTAGAACTCTGTCACAAGCCGTAACGAGCTGGCGTATCGGAGCGTATCTGTACTTAAGTTTGTCGATTACTATTTCAATGACGACCCTCCGCTAGTGCCTTCGTGTTCACACCGAGGTGCGGGCCCTGTAGCTGCAGCTCTGGCTGTCGGGGGAAGGGTGGTGCCCGGCTCACACCCCACCCAGCACAGTGACCTGCGCGGCCAGGGGGTGACTTCTCAGACAGAAGGCGACGTCCCTCACGACATGGGCCCACAAAGGGACACACTCTGAAAGGCTTCATCACACTGACAGCCGTCGGCTGCTCCGGGGCCTCCGTGCGGGGCTGCGGGCACAGCATCTCCCGGGCCTTTCTCAGTAAACGGGAAGTGCTTCTGGGACGTCTGGGCCATGTGGGAAAGTGCTGCTTAAGAAGGAAACGCGCACATGAAACACACGACGGAGGAAGCACAGGGACGCTGCCAGGTTAAGAATTCTGAAGGTCGAGAAATTCCTGTGCCTCCAACACAAACGCAAATGCTACCCGTGTTTTTATCAGGAAAAGTGAACTCAGGTTATTTTCCTTAAAAACAGACAAGGATTCCTAAAGATTCAGAGGTATGTAGCACACGGACGGACAGTGAAGGGGCCCACTTAGTTTCCCCTGTAAAGAGAAGGAGGCAGGTGACATCAGACCACTTAGTGCCTGAGGGTTCCCGCTGTTACCTGCTTTGCGCCCAGACGTTGCTGTGTTACAGCCAGATCAAGAGCTACCTGTGGTGTATCTGTCACGTTCAGTTTCTAATACGACATTTCTTCACGTGAACGAGCTAATGAGTCAACAGGTTGGAAATGTTTTCTTAGGTAACAGTGCTTTAGGGAAGACTAAATTCCATGTATTTCAATTACTTTTGCATCTTCTCGCTTCCTAGGCAACCTATTTACATTACGTGTTTGCAGCAGTACATTCTCCAAATAACACATAAAATAGAATCACGAGGGTTGTCCGCCCTGTGAAGCGCGGGTCGGAACGCAGCGGGCTGTCGTGCAGGGGCCGGGGCTGCAGGGACTCACTCTCACGGGTCTGTGGGTCTCGATAAACTCGGGCCTGTCACCGATCCACGGAGCCTCGATTCCACCACCCGTAAGAGAGAACAACAAAACCAACCACCTCTGCAGAGCTGTTCTGGGGATTAATTTAAAGGTTGCATCTTATAGAAATCTTTTACCAGATGAATTCATAAATATAAAAGCCCTTACACTCCACTATGCGATGTGACTGAATCAGGGGAACTAATAAACGTGTGGGAACTGGTTCAAGAGCTGCAAAAGCAAGAGACGTTGTTCTCATTTTTGCCAATACACTTAAAGCACACAAGGAGGCGACAACTGTAAGTATGAGAATGTTACGCTATAGACAGGATGTACTAACTGCTGGGTTCCTGAAACGTGCCACGGTGAAAAATGTCATTTATGGATTTGATGGTGAGCCAGGAGGCTTGTAAAGGAAGATTATTTATCAGCCTAAATAGAAATCCATGGGCCTCCTAGTTTCAACATAACATTTTTGTAAAACAACTGAAAAAAACTGATAGTCTTTCAGTAAAACAACAAAAGAATATTCTCCAGCCAGGTTTATAAATAAGTTGCCTATTTCTATAAGAACAAAGTTCTAGAGAGTAGATAGATTTAACAAGCTCTCTCAAAGATCATTTTAGTATTTTTAAAGGTACCACAGCACATTTTCTCTGAATTGGTTAGGCTGGAAAAAACGTTTAACAGCAGAACTACCAGAGACTGCTCTCTCACTTTATTTAAAATCCTCTAAAAGGGGCCGAGACACAGATGAGTGTGTTCACGGATGTTCCAGCACACTCAAGATCTGTGTTTCCCAAACTCTGTACTAAACACAAAGTTTTGTGCTTCCAAGAGATAACTGGGATTCTGCAACACGTAATTTTGGAAAATTCTGAATGCTGTAGCCACTTCCTGGAGATTCACAGTGCACATTTAGCATGCTTAAGATTTTCAGTAAAAATACCCATTTAACTTGAATTCAGCATTTCCTAAACTTGTCTGAGGGCTGAACTTTTTCCCCCGCTATCATCAATATTAACATTTTGCAGTTTTCTGGTTAACAGTTAGAGGAGTGCTGGACTGGCCTATAATCCCGCTGTGTCAGTGAATACACACACACACACACACACACACACACACACACACACGAGTGCTGGGTGGCTTTGTTGTTGTTCAGGATGGGGATGAATACAATGAAATAATCATCATTAGCGCCAACCCAGCTGCCAACGCCCGCTGACAAGGATGCGGCAGTTCCACACTGCCACCAGAAGGGGCCGCTCTGTGCCCTCAGCTGGAGACGGAGCAGGTGCTGGGGGCCATGAACTCACTCAGATGTGTGATCCAGAAGCTGGAGACACGCTCAGAACCCTGTCCCCTAAAACAGTCACAGGTCGCCAGAGAACTGTGGACCTTAGGTTGAGAAACACAGATGCATGCAGTACTCCCACCTCCTGGACAGAGGACCTGCCCAGGCAGCAAGGAGAGGGCCTCAACCCAAGGTGCCGTCATGGTGGTCAGACTGCCACCTGGTGCCTCATCAGATGGCCTGCGGCTCTCAACCCAGGGCGCACGTGGTGCGTCTGCCCCTGCGAGGGGATTGGCCTGCACTGAGAGTCTAAAAACAGGGTAGGTCTGTCAGAAGAGAACATCTGCTTATCTAGCCAGCGGCCCAGCACATTTGTAGCAAAATTCACTGACTTCTTAAACTCGTAATCTTTCTAAAATCTGCATCTAATTATACTCAACAGAAACTGAAGTAACTTTCAGAATGAAACAAAATGTTACATTTTCCAAAAAATCTACTTAGTAAAATCTCTCTGAAAGGCCACTTTGTTATTTATGGCTATGATAAGCTTCTAATTCATTTTTCTTAAAAAACAAAAACAAAAACACGAGGACCCTCTTTAGAGAGGGATGTACATTTGTTTATCGTTTGCACCTTGTCCTGGCCCCATACCTGCCACAGGTACTTGTTTTCCTTTCATTCTGCTTTTCCTAGTCAGCTGGACATGCACTTTACCAAACAAAAATTAAAAACTGACCTCAGTGTCGGTAAGAAACATTCAAGTCGGGGCTTTTTTCCGTTTATGCATACGTCCCCACCCCCATCAAAAAAGAGAGAACTCTTTTTCTGAAGACAAACGTCCCAGTAATTGAAAACTTGTTTTAAAAAACATCCGAGGGGAACGGATGAAATAAAAATATACAAAGAGTCACCTTGCATCGTCCAGAACACACTTAACCTAAGAAAGTGCAAGCTTTGCCATCAAGGCAGATAAAAGGTGTTCTACCGCCCGGCCTTCCTGGGGAAGAGGTTACATTCAAACAGCAAGCGTCAAACTGCAAACTCTGCTACTCCCTCCGCCCCACATAACAAATATTAAAAGCCACAGGCTAGCAAATGCAAAATTTATTTCAACTGTACATAACAGATGTCTTTTTTATATATATAAAACAAACACTTCATTGCCATATGCAACCACAAACAATAGGCATACTGTACAGTACAATGCAACATTCAGGTATACATCCCACTGAGTCTCAAACGGCAGTCACCCAATGAAAATGGCTTTCCCGTTCACAAATAAGAAGCACAATATATAGATTTTTTTCAAGGTCTTATACCACTATACACAAATCACTGTGTTTTCGCAATTTTATGCAAAACACATAATTAATATAGCTTATATACTTGTGGCAAGTGTCAATTCAATGGGAACACCGTTTAGGCCATTTGCAAAAGCGCCTTGTAATGGCTTAAACCTACCTCTAGTTCAGATTCTTCACCCTTTTGTTATAATACAACTGTACACATAGGTATTACAGAATTGCATAAATGTAAGGTACTGTTTCAGCGTGACTAAAGTTCCACAAAAGTAGAAGCACTGGCCTTGGGATGCCACATCACTACTGCCACGTGAGAACTGTTCTCAAGCCAGTGGCACTAATACTTCCAACCAGGTCACAAGAGCTAATGGTGCCAGACATCAGAACAAGTCCAAACAAACAAACAGCCAGGCTGTTATTCTGCAGTGGTCTTAGCATCAACAAAAAGTCATCATCAAAATGGCTTTAACTGGCACAAAAAGGACTGAGGAGAAAATGTCAGAACTCTGGTGTACAGAACATCAACGAAAATGTCTCATCAGGACAACCCAGATGACACCTGGTGTTACAGAGAAACCCAAGTGCAGCAGCGGTGGTGCACACAGCACATGACACGACAACCCAAACTCACTAAGGCATGGTCGAGGCGTGTAGGCCAACACTCGTTATCACAGTCTCCAAGCAAACAAAAGACCCTCTACTGTGAGTATCAGAAAAGCTGCAATGTATTACTTGATGTGATATAAAGTAAAACAAAACGCTTCTAAATTCATTGCATGACATTAAGTATGTGAACCTTGGAGTTATCCTATTTCTCCCACAATCCCATTTGCTATCTGGCTGAAGGTACATAAACCCGTCTCTACCACGGGTGAGTACTGGGCTCCGACTAATAGTAAACACTGCTCCTCAACTTTCTTATTCATACTAATTGATACAAAAACATGAAACCTCCAGATGGCGTAAGTAGTTCAGTAGCTACCTGCGAACAGACAGACGTCTGGATGTCCTGGTTTTCCTAACCACCTCCCTGCACGCAATTCTGAGGGTGCCGGCTCCCTAAACAATTGGGGGGCCCTCCTGCTGGGAGGGATGGAGGGCACCTCGGGCTGTGGGCAGTGGGACCAGCCCCCCGACACAGGGCGGAGCACAGCAGAGCCGCACTGTGCAGACAAGGTCGGAACACGGAGCGCACGGTTTTGGCAGGGGAGGCGTGGCGGGAGCGGAGGGTCCCGGCCGCCCTGAAGGGGAGAGAATGTTCCTCCCACTTATTACGGCATCTCGTTTGCTGAAGCTGGTTTCAAGGAGTCCTTAACATACCACCTCCGGTCCCACTTGAACACCAAGCCAGGCGTGCGCGGGAGGGACCCGCTCTCCTCTCCAGTGTGGACCGGGTGTGGACCGAGTGCGGCCACCGAACGCAACGGGGCGCATTCGGTTCTTTCTGAAGCAGAAATCAGCCTGAGGGAGGGCAGTGAGGTCTCCTTACAACGAATCCCAGGGACGCGGGGGGCCCCTCCAAATCTGAGACGTTCTTGCAAGTGAGTTACGTGACAACTCAGCATGTTTTCGGGCGACTCATAACCCTGTTAGGATCAAGAGTGAGGGTGACGTTCCACCGGGTGCCGTCACGGGAGTCTCACGGCAGCTGTTGCTGAAAAGAAGCCATGAGCCCGTCACGGGCAGTGAGCTCAGACGTGGATGCCGGGAGCACCGCCTGCTTGGGTCGGCACACCGACCGGCCCGACACAGCCTGACCCACGCGCTCGGGGACTGGGCTTTAACCCTTCGCTGCGGCGGCACAGGCTCGCCACGTGCCTCTCAGGAGAAACTCCTCCAACTAAGGGAAGTCTGGCGTGGCGGCGCGTGGGGGCCCGGCCCGCGGAGAAGCGGGGCTGCGGAGCCGGCCGCCTATGGTGTGCGGACTCGCCGCTCGCGCTCCCGCCCGGCCGGGCCCCCACGCGCCGCCACGCCGACAGAGGCTCCTCGCGGCGCCCGGGGCCCCGGGGCAGCCTGGCACTCGGCCGTCTGATCTGGACTCGGCGCTCTCGAGGCACGGGTCTTCTTCTTATCTCTCCACAGCTACTGGGTTGCCGTGTCCAGTACACACACAAAATTACATCCCTGTACGGAAGGCCAGAGTCTCCTCCGTGTCGCTGGCACTTAGATCACAAACCTGTGTGGTTTCAGTATAAAATACAAAAGTGTTCGTACGGCTGTATCTAAAAAGAAACGAGACAGGTGCTACACTGAGAATAAAAAACCAAACCGTCTGGAGACATAAAGCCACCACTGCCCGCTGAGAAAGGACCCTCGGTTGCGGCTGTGTGGGCACCGTCTCCTTCAACAGTCCGTAACTTGCGTGGATTCTCCAAATGGCAATTAAACCGCCACAAAGTACAACGGGAAATATCGGAAACGCTCCCAAAAGTTGTTAAAATATCACATAAAAGAGACAAGAAACAGCAAGAAAACATCTAAGAAAAGCAGGCTGCGGTACAACAAGCATTGTTAAGAAAAGCTCAGAAGTGCATTAGTTCTGGTGAGAGATATATGAGCAACAGCTCTTACGAGATGTAGAACCCATCCTGTAACTATGGGCTGTCCATACACTGTCATAGTCAGAGTCTTCCGAGAGGTCTGAAGGCTCCAAACGAGAAAGGCTGCTGCGACGACCCAGGGAGTCTAGACTTGACTGGTCGTCATCAGCCAAGACGTGATTATGCATCAGGTCAGTGCCTTGCCATGCTAAGACGGGGCGGGGTGGGAGTGGGACGACAGGGGGTGGGGGGACAGGCAGAGGTGGGTGAGCAGGAGGACGGCAGGAAGAGCCACAACCAAAAACATGGAAACAAAAGCAAAAGGTGACGGGAAGAGAAGGGAAAGAGAAAATACTGTTAAAAAACGGCAACAATGTTCATTTCTCCTTATTTATGGCTGGGTTTTATTTACGAAGTTATTAATTAGCACAACCCTTAGAATAAAACCAGACCAACTATTATTTAAACAAACCTAGGTCACAAGTCTGTTTCCAAATTGTTCCTTTTTAAAGCTACTGCTATAAAGCCCTCACGAAATCTTTTACAAGTTAAGCCCATGTTCACAAGAAAATTCTAAAGACATCTGACAAGTAACCAATTCTGCTACACATTCGATTAACAAACGGTCTCATTTGGGACACTTGTGAAAGGAACCGTTTATGTATTTAATGCGGATACACTGAATGCAAAATACTTTCCAAGGATTTCTGATGGACTTCTTCCGCTATCTCTTCGCCAGACTCTAAATCACCAGAAGCCATCTTAACAATGGGGGTTGAAACTTACCTTGTCACACTGCAGTGACTGAGAAAACTTCAGACGGAGGACAGGGTTACACAGGCCCCTTCCCCCTCGCTCCCACCCCAGGGCGCTCACCCCCACTCAGCCAGGGGAATGGACACGGCGGGGAGACACGTCTGCTCAAACGCCATCAACGTGGACGCAGACCCTCCCACTGCCATGAAGGGAGACGTGAACAGGGAACGCCCCTGTGTCACAAGCAGGACGGCAGAAGGAAGTGGGCACAAACTGGGAGGAGAGGAGTGGGTCCATGCATGAGTGGCTGGCGATGTGAGCGGTGACGCTGGCCAGGCGGCCGCGAGTGGGACGCGCAGGCTGGAACAGGCCCGCGGGGGGGCCAGAGGACACACACGCTTGATGGCTCCGTCCTGTTCCTGCTCTGGGCAAAGTTAAACCCATTCCCAGACCAAAAGGAGAGCGAGCAGTGGGTTCGGGTGGTTTTCTTCGACTACATCCCCGTGGTCCTGGGGGAGGAAATCAGTACTAAAGACGTCTGGATGATGAAGGCTTCTTGGCATCCAAACGTTTACGGAACAGAACTGAGCTTCAGGTGAGATATGTCGTCCCAACTGTTCTTACTATGCATTTAACATGGACAGAGCTGCTCTGGGGTCAGATGCACCTGACCCCATCTCTAGATTCCTAGGTACACTACCTGTCCAGCATAAAGGATCCATTTCCCCATCCTACCTGTTCCTGAGAACGTTCAGTTTAAGGTCATCTATGACTGTAAGACCTCTGAGGCCCCAGAGTGGTTAGCGCATAGTATCAGTGAAAAACAAAAACCACTGTATTGTCCAGTGCTTTTCTTGCATAGCAAAAGTGGAAACACCTAACAGAGGCAACGTGATGAGACCTGCACACACCAGGGCCACAGCAGAGCGGGGCCCTGTCTCCTGGATGAGGCAACGCAGCTCACACAAAAGCTCACACAAAACTCACATCACCTGGTCCGTTCACCTGAGATGGCCTGGTTAAAATTTTATTTCAAATAGTTGAAGTGGACGTGAATAATTTTTTTAAAATCTCAAATTCAAAACCCAAAAAACAATGGCCACATATAGCCTATTACCTAAAAATACAATCTCTTATCAAATATAGGAAACTGTAATATCGTAAATGACAAATCACTGCTCCGTCACCTGCAGGCCCTTCCGTTCCTCTCCTGCTCTGCTGACTAGTCACTACAAACAGGCGTCTTCACCGACGGAGGACGGACCAGAAGTCCTAACGTCATAGGTGGGACACGTAAAATACTAGCCATAAAGAAGTTTCTAGATCATCTGCAGATTTAGCCGGGGTTAATCCCGTTGGCCCTGTCCTCATACCTGTAGTGATCTTTAACAAAAGCTCAAGCAGTTGAAAATTCCTCTGTCCACCTTTTCTTTTTCTCCCCATCATTGGTTTACACCAGACGTGACACTGAGTTGAACCACCACATTGCAGGTGGTGCCAATGAAGTGAGTTGAGCAATTGGCCAAAAGTCAAGGTGGAAAGGAAACCAAAAACACAAAATCTAACAGAAACCAGTTTTCATGCCAGAAGTAATATACGTCATCCAGTTCGAAAGAAAGGGAGGGAGGGGGAGGGAAGCTCAGCCCCTTTTCTCCTGGACAAACCACAACAAGACTACATCTGCTGCAACCAGCCTGCACTCCACTCTCAAATGCTGGGGAAGTTTCAAAAAAAAAACAGAGCCCATCTTTTCAGTGTTCACACAACAGATTAAGATTTTTTTCACATCAGACATTATGCATAAGATGCAGGTAAACTCAGTGGTACTGAAATCTACACGATAAACTCACTGGTGTCTACTTCAAAAAAATTTTAAGTGCAATCATTTTTTAAAAGGGGGGGAGGGCTAAAGGAACTCTTGCTCTAGGCTTATATTTTTGACAACAATTCTAAGAAGCACCCCCCCCCCAAATTCCACTACCACACCCGTAGTTTAAACAGCTTAAATAACTGAGCTGAGCGAGTCCCCCGCTGTCTTCCAACCCGAGAGAGCTTTATCAACTCTGGCAGCGCCCTACACTTCCAGGTTTCCCAGCGGAACCTTCTCCAAAAACCAGTTGTTTTACTGACAGCTCAGATGCCTTCCCTTGACTGAGGGACGCCGGGCCAGGCCCCGGAAGCGCCCTCACCGGGGACCATGCCCACGAGCCTGCCCAGGGCCCACAGCTGTGTCCTTCAGGTCGTGATTTTAAAAAGCAAAACAAACCACCAGAGTCCCAGCGGGTTCCCACAACACTTACTTGAGTTGAGCGTCTGCCGCGTCTTGGCGCTGGTGCAGTAAGCCTCGATGACCTTCAGAATCTGGGCATCCTCCTCCAGCGCAGCCGTGCCTGCAAGGGACACACGACCCGTCACAACCCAGAAGTAACAAGTACAGTTAACCGGACGAACACAAATCATCAACTCAGCCAACAACGGTGACAACTAACAATCCTTCCTTTTCTTTTCTCGCCAGATAAATGTTCTGATATTCACAAGACAGTTATGTTCAGAAGGATTTTTATTTTTTCCTAAGTATTTTTTTTACCTGCAACATATCTGGCAAAGGGCTAATATCCTAAATATACATATAAGTTGTCTTACTAACCCACAAGAAAGATAGTATCCCCCATCCTGAAAATGAAAAAAGGCAAGAAATAGGAACAAATAATTCACAACAGTCAGAAAGAAAAAATGTTCCTTCTCACCAAGAAAAGAAGTGAAAATTAAAACTAAATATCATGTTTTCACATGTCAGCCTGACAAAAATCAGAATGCCCGAGAATTCTCAGTGTGGATGCGGATATCGGAAAGGACAAGTTCCCTCCATCCTCATCTGGGAGGGGGGGAGTGAAGACAGGTATGACCCCCTGGCAAGGCCATTTGACCCTACTTATCAAAGGCTGTAAAGGGAGCATCTCCTCCGACCCACAAGTTCCTACTACAGAGTTAATCTAGGACGCTCCAGAGCTCTCCCGTAAACTGGGCTCCAGACCCGGCTTCCTCTGCCCTCAGAGGCCACATGCGTGGAGCATGCAGCCAGCAGAGCAAGAGCACCTAAAGGTCCTGGTACCGGGCACAGACCCTCACACCCAGCATAATTCATACCATCGTGTGGTTGAACTCTGCTTTCTGCTTTTCTAGATTTTTCTGCATCTTCTAAGATATTACTTAGAATATATTTTAAAAGGCTCAACTACTCTAACAAAAAAATGTGGGAAGAATGGAAGACTGAACTATTCATAAGCTGCATCAAAAAGCCTGCACGCCGTCGTGTGATACAGACACACACAAGGCGGGCCGCACGCTCGCTGCTAAGAGTCAGCGTCAGCACAGAGAGCTGAGGGGCGGCTGAAAAGCCTACTTAATTTCCGCTAACTGGGACCGGTCGTTAACAGGTTTCCGTAAGAACAACGTTTAACTAGTCTCGCTCGAGGTAACGCCCGCAGGCAGGCCAGGCCACTCCCCTCTGCCAACAGGAGGGCGACCGCACGAGTGATGCTGCCTGTCCCGCTGATGCAAGCAGACCGTCATCTTCAGACATGGGTCAGCACGCTCGCGGCACGCAGAGCGCAGCGCCCACGCACAGAAGAAGGCGCCCGGCAAGCGCTGGGGGTGAAAGCCCACCAGGCCTGGGTCAGAGCTGCACATGCGGAGCTGGTGTCCAGCCCCGGCTGGACCCTGTGCACAGGTGGACCCTCTGCATGGGGGCGCTCGGCCTCTCCTGCTCCATCAGGAGTCTCGCAGGTGCGCTCACCATCTGAGGAAGTGACCAAGCGACCATAGGACAGCAGGACGAGCGGGGCTGCGGCAGGGAATGTCAGGTGGCCCGGGCGGAGGGAGCTCACCCGGGAGCAGCCTCCAGGCCATTCCTGCGCCCACTTCCCCAGGGGTCACCATGACCCTAGCCAAGGACGGGGAGGGGGCCCACTTGCAGCCACTGCACCAAGCCGCCTCCTCCTTGGGGTGACGCCGGCTACTCGGCTCCAGTCTAAAAGCCTTCTTCTGGAAGTGAATCCCCAAAGGCTCCCAAATGGGTGTGGGCAAAAGGAGCAAAGGTCCGGAAAGTCACAGAGCCTCGTGGCAGTTCTCGGGGCGGGGGGAGCTGCAGAGGCGGCCCCGCAGAGCCCCTCCCACCTGCCGCGCCGGGTCACTCTCGCCACGCATCCACGCGGGAGGCCGAGGACCTGCAGCTGCCGTCCACGCCGCTCACGGCATCTCAGGAGTCCTCACGGAGCATGGGGGCCCTCCGAGCACAGGGTGGGTCCCACAGCGGAAACCCGCAGCCGCCGCCCAAGGCAGGGTGACCCCAGGTCGAGGGGCCCCGCACAGAGGCCCACCCAGGGGAGGCCCACCCAGGGGAGGCCAGGCGGGTCCCACGGACCCGCACCTCCCCGGCTCGTGGGGCCTGTCGCTCCCCCGCTCCAGCTACGTCCTTTAGAGGGGACCCTCGGCTGGGCCCTGGCTTCTGCGTGCGGCCCTGGAAAGCCCGGCGCCTCCCCGCCCGCCGAGAGCCCCGCGTCCTCGCAGGTACTCACTTTTCCTCAGCGCAAACTCCTCATCCGAAGGCTTCCGCTCAGGCTTGCGCTTGGGGAGCAGCTTTTTCATGGTCTTGGGACTCTTGCTGAGATCCTAGGGAAGCAAAGGGGGAAAGGCTGACAAACTGCAAAGGGAGGAACTTCCGCCGGTCCGCGAGGAGGGCCACTGTGAAGGTGTGAAGCAGTCAACACTCCGGCGCCGCGGGGGCCCCCTGCCCCCCTCGAACTCTGATCGTTCTTTGCCAGCTGCTGAGCGTCATCTACAGTCAACAGGGCGCAGACTCTGGTAAAAACCCTCGTGTCACCTGGATCCAGTGGCACCGGGACAACAGCCAGGCCTGGCTCGGAAGGGCCAGCTGGCCGAGGCCTGCACAGGGAGCTGCGTGCTGCTAATTCTGGGGCAGCCCCCCTGCTGCAGCCAACCAGCAAGAGACAGGGAACTAAGGCTACTGTTAAAAGAAAGGCAAGTAAACACAGCTCCTTCACGAAAGCGTCTGAAGCCTCAAGGGAGAAGAAAAGGGTCTAAGAGCAGCCCACGGGCTCGAGGGCAGAGGCGTGCAGAAGACAGGGCCCCGGCTGCGGAGCGTTCCCACCGCCCAGAGCTACGTTCACCACCTCAGGGTCTACCCCCTCCCTGCAACACCGCGCCCAAAACCCCCCGCGAAGGGGAACGTGGAAGACAGAGCAGGCCCACGCCCAACGTGGTGGGCAAGGTTTCGACTGTCAAGCGTATACTGAATTTTCATGTCAGAAAGGGCTAACTTCTGCATCATTTAAATTATGTAAACCACTGGTGAACCTTACGATGAGAATCCAAGACTCGGAACGTGACTCGTGCTATGGGATGGATCAGACTGAAAAGCAGAGAGAACAGAGCCTGAGTTTTAAAGCTGTCTCTTCAAAATCTTCCCCGTGAAAATGAAAATTTAAAAGCTCCTGAAAATGCAGCAGAACTCAGTCCCTAAAGAAGTGAACGCAGCACGTGCCCTGTGGCTTCCCTGAATCCTGGGGAACGGAGGTGGAGCCGGGCAGAGCGCCCACTAGGCAGTGTTCTGTGCGGTCTTCCGTCTGTGACCACTGCCCACCGGGCGATCTGCGTGCTCAGCACACGGATGTGCTCACGGCCACACCCCTCCACGCCATCCTCTCCCTCCTCCGCCCCACCCTCCCTCCCCAGCAATGAGATCAGCAGGGCTCGCCCACACGCCTGCAACACAGACATCAGCACTCTTCCAGGAGTTGCCAGGGCGAAGAACGCTCCGACCTGGGCACAGGGACACCCGCAAGGTACAGGTCACAAAAACCAGAATTCATTAACAGAAACATAAAGGATTAATTATAACTTACGCTGTACTCTTCTATAGATCTTAGAACACCTAGGGCTGCCGGCAAGCACGGAGGGGGTGTCTGCTCCAGGGCCTCTGCAAATGCAGCCTCGTGGACACGCAAAGGCTCACAGCACGCTCACAGCCAGGCCACGCCCGCCACACTCGCAGCCACGCCTACGGTAACCAAACTCCACTCACACTCATCATTTCCCACAATCTCCAGCATCCTCAAGGGCACATATTCCTGGACCCTACTTCTCGAGTCCCTTCCCTTTCTCATCGGGCGGGGAGGCAAGAGCAGACACGTGCAAACGCTGTCCGAGGGGAGGAGAGCGGGTGCGCTGTGACCACGCCACCAGGAGCGCGGCCCTCACCCCCCTTCCCCGTAAACCTTCCCTCCGCCTTACACAGGTGACCAGACGCAGGGTTCCCGGGCAAGAGCTCACGCCTGACAAGGGTCACACGGTGTGGCAGAGCGGCACGCACACAGCGAGACCCATCACAACCAAGTTCAAAGTTCTTTCAGCGAGAGGCCGGGAGGCCCACGTGAAGCCTCCCAGCTCCGTGGCCTCCAGGCAAAGGGAACGGAGGCCACGTGGGCACAGAAACAGCTCCTCCGTGACGGGCACAGAGAGGGCCCCGCCACGAGGGTCTCCCCAGGGCTCCCAGGACCACAGGAAGGAGGAACAGGAGGACAAAGGCGGACCCTTCACAGTTCTGAAGAAGCCGATCTGCTTTATGTCACAGACAGAAACATGGGATGGTCCATATTTCTGAATTCCCTGGACTGAAGCAGGGAACGGCCGAAGTAACACGCCCAGCCGTCAAGTCGGGGCTCACCTCCTTGTAGCAGAGAGCAGCTGAGGGCCGGAGAGGGGGCGCGGGTCGCAGGCAGCTCAGGCTCCAGGGCTTGGGGGTCTTCGGAGGCTCCAGGGGCCCCCAGTTGATGGTGGTGTGTGGAGTGCCGTGGTGCGAGGGGTGAGGCAGCGTGTGGTAGGCGGGCGTCAGCGGCACGGGCTTGCTGTCCGCATGCTTGCTGGACGGGGTGACCGAGTGGGAGGGGAGCTGCGCGGGGAACAGGGCGGGAGAGAGCAGAGACACCGTTCAGTGTCAGGGGGCCCTGAGCAAACACAGCCGGCCCGCCAAGACGCCCCCGCTGCGGCAGCCCCAGCTTGTGCGCAGTGCCCTGGGCTCTCCAGGTGCTCAGTCTCTGGGCCACTCGGGTGAGCGGGGAGCCGCCGTCCCACGTGCTGCTCCAGGCCGCGGCTGAGCGGGGGGTCAGGAAGCAGCGGGGCGCTGGGGGATCAGACCCAGAAATTCCACCCACCACCTTTAACTGCCATGGAGTCACGTTTGCAAAAAGGTATTTCATTTAGTACAGATACCAGAACTGTATGACAGAACGGGCATTCCCTGCACTGGGAATGTGATTATGGGGAGGGTAATGATTACCTCCCCAGCTGTATTACTCACTGCCTGGTGATTCAGGGGTGGCCAAAACTAGGGCCTGATCCCTGTCTTTGTTTAAAAAAAAAAAAAGTGCTCCTGGGACGCAGTCAGGCCTATTCCTGTCAGTGGCTGCTTTTGTATTACAAAAGCAAACTATAATTGTAACAGAGATCATATTGCCTAAAAACCCCCCAAATATTTACTGTCTGTCTTGTATTAGAAAAATTTTGCCAATCCCTGGGATAAAACATTTTCTCAGAAAAATCAGCTTTAATCAAAACAAAGTTATATAAATCTAATTTCTCAGAAGGGCCTTATTAATGCGGTTTATATTCCTAGAAAACCCAAAAGTATTCCATCACACTGACAATTAAATAAGAAAATGTTAAATAAAATAAATAACATTCAAAAATTAGCTAATGACCTCAAATTAGCTGAAAACAATACAGTATATGCTTAACAGGAGAAAGAGCTGAGTGGTTCTGTGAGCTGCAAACCTGAATGAGACCATCATTCGAAAGAACTGAACAATATCTGAAAAACAGGTTTAAAGGGAAGCCCAGGCTGTAGCTGAGGCTGGTGTCCAAGGACAGAAGCAGTGGACTCTGCAGTGACCACACACCTGTCCTGCGCGTGTGTGTGTGTGTGTTGTACGCGTTATACAACCACTACAAAATAATTTTTTCAAACTAAATAATTCACAAAAGGAGAAAATTACGCAAAACATCCCTTCTAGCAATGTCACGGTAAAGTAACATTTGGTTTTATTTCTCCTTGCTTGTAAAAGTCAAGAGAGGTAGCTTCATGCTAAAGTTAGAGTATTATTCAAGCTGGACACAGCAATCACAGGGAGAACACAGACACCCCCAGAGAGAACCTCCGTAAGAAGAGCACACAACACTTGACAACCCTGCGTGTGGGGCACAGCGCCCTCCACTATGTGACAAGAAAAGGAACGAGAGCGGCCAGCATCCCGATACACAGCACAGTATTACTTGATGTGACTTTATAAAGGTTAGTTTCAGGCTGTTACAGACAATCTGAGCGAGAAGGCACTTCCCTTTTCCTTATAAACACACACGTGGAGCTTCCCTGGTGGCGCAGTGGTTGAGAGTACGCCTGCCGATGCAGGAGACACGGGTTCGTGCCCCAGTCTGGGAAGATCCCACATGCCGCGGAGCGGCTGGGCCCGTGAGCCATGGCCGCTGAGCCTGCGCGTCCGGAGCCTGTGCTCCGCAGTGGGAGAGACCCGCGTACCGCAAAACAAACAAACAAACAAACACACACGTGTCCTTGGGATAAATTTAGTCCCGTGAAAGCTAAGCATCTTTAGTATTTTATAAAAGTATGGAAAAGTTATAAATGGTGGAGCCATTCAAAATGAAACATTAGCTGAAGCAAACGAGCAGTTTTAACCCCCAAACTGTTGAGAACTGGCCTAAGACACTGCACCTGTGACCAGCACGCTGCGCCATGGCCACTGTCCCTGAGCTAAAACTTAACCCCAAGGATGGCGACCACAGGTGGTAGAAAACTCCCAGGAAAGATCGTCACAGTCTGGCAAGGACGGCAAGAAGAACCCACCAGCCAGAAATGCTGTGAGACCCTGGTCATCTGTAAGAAGGGTGCCTGGTTCTTCACTATTACCTGGTAAAGATGATGAATGTTCAGATCATTCAATACCAGTATCTTAAGCATGAAACACCAGTAAAGAGAAGTTTTAAACACTGACACTTTGGTGCTGATATATTTTGAAATGTTTAAGCATCTAAAAACTTAAAGAGCTATTGAGCTTTTCTAAAAGTAGAAGATACAGATTTCTTACAATCAAAACAATGAGTCAAAAATTACACTTTAATGCCTTCAACATGAATCTGGTCCTTTTCGTCATCGTAAGTATTCACTGTTTGTTTTTTTGATGAAATATAATAAATACAATTAAAATGCTCAGAAAAGCCCTCTATGGACCAGTGGCTCTCAGGCTTTTGGTTGAAACCAACTTAGGTTACACGACCCACTCTGAGCAAGGCAGCTTCCTAGCCAGGGGCCATGAACTCTGTGTGTGTGTGTGTGTGTGCGCGCGCACGCGCGTGTAGCACTTCACCGTCCACTGGCAATGAGCAACTGCTTTGCAGAGAAACACAACACACGTGTTGTGCTTTCCTGACCCAGAGGCTGACTATGCCTTAAAGCACTTGATCACTAGCTGGCAACTGAACCCAAGGCTGACCCCGGAGTCTGGAGGCAGGAGAGGGACGGGGGCCCTTACGGTGTGAGACGGCACAGAGTGAGGCTTAATGGTGGGGTTTCCCGCAGAGGTGACCTTCGTCTGCTTCTGCAGATGGTCCACCCACTCGTGGAGGTCCTGCTGGTTGCTGCAGGACACTAAGATCCGCTCAATCATGCTCCCTGGAAGAGAGAAACACAGCTGAAACGGGGAGCAGGTGGAACACACACACATGCACACGCGCACCCCCGAGGAGGGCCAACAGCGCTGAGGTGTCAGCCCCCTGGAAGGGTCGGCAAGGGCCTGCACACAGAGGGCCAGCTGCCTGGTCACCCGGACAGAGGGCATCCACAGAGTCTGTGCCTATCACCTGATATTTCAAATGCATTTCTATGATTTTCACTGTCCTCAAGCTTTGTGATTGTCATTCCTGTCGTTGGTAGCTTTCCCTAAAAAAGACCCCCCCCAAAAAAAAACAATTAGTGCTTTTCTAGTAAAGAAGATACCATTAATAAAGTAAATACTGAATGATTTTAGAAGTGGCAGAGGAACTGTCTCTGTAAAGCAAAAATGCTCTTTTGTTTGTACCAAATGCATGTGTAATACGAACCTCTATCTCAAACAAGAAATCGTAATACTATAATCGAGAAATGAGCCAGCAAAAAGGTACAGGGCAGTAAACCAGTAAAAAAATAAATTTCACCTGATGGGTTACTCTAAACATAAACAGCAGGACACAAAAACATTACACATCATGATAAAAAAAAAACTAGAGTCTACAGTGGCTATTTTAAATGATGTTCTTTATGCAAAGGAAGCACAGATTTGCCTTAAAGAAATGCAGAGGAAGTTCTACATCTGAAGGCAAAGTAAGAAGGAAATTGGAGCAAGAGGAACTGTACGGTAGTTGTGCGCGGTCGTCACCAGACAGGAAGTCAAGAGCTGTGCTGAGCGCTGCACAAAATGCAGAAAACAGCAGCCAGCCCATCTGCTCTGACAACAGAGGGCTTGGGGAGGGGAGCGGGAACGTCCACGGAGAGAGGCCAGAAATGGGCCGGAAGGGACCAGCACAAATAACAGACACACCACGGAATGCTGTGGCCAAGCAAGTCCTCAGGGAAAGTCTCTCCCTGAGGACTGGGGCCAAGCCGCTCCCGAGAAGCAGGACTCTCCGTGGGGCGGCAGCGGGAGTCCTGCCCCGCAGGGGGCGGCGGCAGGGCCACAGCCCACAGGGCTCCTGACATCTACAGGGCGGAGGCCAGGGGTGACGCCGAGCATCCCACAGGGCACGAGGCGGTTGTCCCAGCCCTCCCCTCCCGAGACAGGTATCATCCAGTCCACGGGACAGCAGGTAGCACTGGCAGCCGCGGTTAGACGCAGACACTGCCGACGCCCTGCCAAGAGTCCTAAGGCACAGGGGTGACCAACAGCTCTGAGAACTCCCCAGGAAACAGAGCTGCGGGGCTGCACTCGACGCAGCAGCAGCCCCGGAGGACAGGACGTGCTCACTGTTGCTGGATGTAGCGCTTTTTAACATCCCTCAAAGCCAGAAATGAACACTGACAGGACGTGGACCGTGGGTCACAGCACTGGGAGGGAAACCCCCCAGGAACCCGTGCACAGGGCGGGAGAACAGTGCTCTGCTGGTGGCATGTCAATGCCAACACCCTAGGGGCCTAAGCCTGCCCCAGACGGCAACCTCAGCTCCCGCAGGTCAAAGCAGGGCCCCGACTCAGCCTCTTGGGTGTAAAGCACGAAGCTGGAGAACGCGGATGGAAAAGGACCAAGGTCGCTTAAAGCGGGAGCCGCCAGTTTGGGGGAACCTGAGTAGGTGCTCCCCCAGCCAGACATCAGTCAGCAGCAGGCTTACAATTTAAGAGGTATTATTTTTCTAGGTTTGCCCGTGTATAGCTGCTTTCTCAATTTTAAAGTGCTCCTTTTGGAGTGTGTGATGACACTCCTCTTTGGGTGGCAAAGCTTTCTGTGCAGGTACAAACAAGCCATGGACACTCTGGACTCAGGACCCACTAGAGCTCTCATCAGGGACAAAACAAACAACGTGCTATGTATGCAGAAACGCAACTCAGAGAAAACAAAGGACGACTTCTGTTGAAACAGCATCTGGTGACTAGCCAGGCCTTGAAAAATTGATGGGAAAGGCAGAAGCTTCTGTAACTACACAGAGAGAAGGCAGTAAACCTTGCTAGAAGCTCCTACGAGACAGACAGAAAAAGCATAAAGCACTTAATACCACATTTGCAATCAGCACACAAAAAAGAAAACATTTCCCCTTGCGTGTTCTTCTTAAATCAGCTCTCATATTGTCTCAAAGAAAATCAGAAAAATGATCAACAATAGAAAGGCTAAACGATCGTCCACTACCACGTACACCACCCGACGTGTGCCCATGACCCACCTCGGCCGCGGGTCCCCCTCCAGCTAGCCCGCTGCTGTGCCCACCGTGTACCAGCCACCAGGAAAGAAGCGGGACATGACTTGGTGGCGACGGGCTGGCACCGCACCTCAGCAGTCTGTGTCCTGGGGGGCAGCTCCACAAATTTTAGTCTCCTCCTTTTTTTGCTTTGGATTAACACAAGCATCCTAATTTGCACACTCACATCGAAATGCACAGACAGGACTTGTGTGTATGTATTTGAATGTAACACTATGCATACAACACTACACGCAGCCCACAAACAGATGCATGTAGTACTGAACACAAAACTCAAAACAAGCCTGGAAATGATTCTCAGATCCACAATAAACAATTAAATATAAATGTAAAATGTGTTTTACCTGGTATATAAAACCACTCATCCTAGGACTGGCGGACAACATTAGCAAAATATTTGGGAACAGCAGAAGATAGCGTTCATTCTTTTCCTAAATGTAAAAGAGCAAATTCAAATAATTGTTTTAAAAACACATATTTTACAGTTGTGAGAATATTTATAGTAGGCCTTATGAAATATTATATCATACTTCCTGTTTACATATTTCTCTCTACCAAATTTAATGAGCTACATTAATTGGAAACAAAATTATGATAAATTCTTAGACTCACAAGTAGCCCACGTTAACATCTGCTTATACAATTTGATTAAGGAGTTTAGCTCTGCCACTAACTCTTAATTAGTAAAATCTTCTTTCTGTGGTTGAGAGAAAATGGAGGAAAAGAACCTGTAAGCTTTTAGGGGCAGTGGGTGACCAGGTGGGCCCTTCAGGCTGAAGGAGGGTGGGATAAAATGCAGAGATGGATTTAGTCCACTGGTAGACGCTGGCACTAACCTAAAATCCAACACATCAACTCAATGTGTCCACCCACCCCATAAACTTTACCCAATCTACATGAAAGACCTAAAAGCACTGATTATGTATTAAAACTCATTTGCTTCAATAGGTAAGAAAAGCCCCACAAAGACCACAGTGAAGGACAAACATTCCCAAGAATCTAAAAGGAGACACAGAAAGAGAACCGCAGGCAGCACCTCCACGCGCCGCCATCGACACACCGCTCACACAAGTGAAGGAACGCCGGGAAGCCGTGTCCCAGGCAGATGCCTCCCAAACCGGCCACGTGCAGGGGCCCTAGGAAAGCCGTGCTGGGAATGGCGCTCGCGCGCTGCGGTACCTCGCTCCCAGCGCACTGAATCAGGACCTGGGACATGTAAATGACGCTGCCCAGGGTCTTGATGTCGTCCCCCTCCCAGCTCCGGATGGCTTCCGTCAGGATCTGCAGCTCCAGCTCCTTCCTTTTCCGTACTTCCTGGCACTGCGCCTGGGAAGCACAGAACACTGTTAGGAGAAACGGGACTCCTGTGACCTTAGGTTTGGGCCATACTGCTTTGCATCTTACTTCTTAAGACAGATCACCTGGTGAACAATTTGCTTACTTCACAAGTATGGAATCAAGTCAAGAGAGACAAAACACGCAACAGCTCTAGAACGAGAGACACTGTTTTAGAAAAACACAGCCATTCCTGACACTTTTAGAAGAAAAAACGTGGACTGGGCAAGAAAAATATTTTCTGCTTTTACTAGCGAGTGAAACAGAGAAGACTGAGAAGAGGGGAAGAGTAAGTTCCACGTGTGCTGTAAGTAAGACACGTACTCCAGAAACTCAGGTCAGTAAGACGGCACGACAACAGATACAAAAACCCCAACAGCATTCCATTTCACACTCAGTCACTGAAGACACTGTGGGATGAGGTTAAAAACATGTTCTGAATCACGGTAAGTAGCTATAGCATTATGTGGTGCCTTTTAAAAATTTTAAACAATGATCATTTCATTTTCCTGGTGTCCACAGTCCAGTAAAGCCTGAGAGTTTACCAGCCATGGCATAACTACTATATATTTATTTTTATTTCATCAGAGTAAATCCAAATTATACTTCATAAGTAATTTTCTGCATTCGTTTGCCATAATAATGTCTGACGGGGAAAAACAACGTAATATGCTTCATCACTTACTGAAAGGTTTTTGAAGGCAGTCATGGATTTTTGAATATCTTGTCTATCTGGATGATAATCCTTTGAATAAAAGAAGCACACTATTAGCTTTCATAATGAAAAGTTTTTTCTTAGAAAGGCACTCTGTAGACTGGCTTGGACCTTCCCTATACTTTTCAACCTGTAACCTGTCCTATTCTTCGCAGCATTAAAGTGCCATTTCTTAGTCCTTGAGGGGATCATGGAGCAGAGTGATGTGGACTCTGTCCTGGGGAGGGAGGCCGGCACACGGCCACGCCCAGCCCTTACAGGCCTCCGCAGAGGACAGAGGCGGACAGCTGTGAGGCAGACTGGACAGCCTGCCCTTTGGGGAATGGTTCCCTACGGCCTAACCAAGCCAGTAACCTGAACCCAAATTTCTCCCAGGCCCACAGGCTGGTGTCTGAACACAGTATAAATACGTATCATTAACTAATTTTTCTACTGTTATTACTCTGTAACTCATGCACTTCACACACTGTTAAGTGCACATTCCTGATACGACACCTCAATGCTGAGTGTCTTCTAGCGACGGGAAAATCCCCCATCAGCAGCAGCGGGTGGGAGAGGAACTGAGGGAGCAGACACTTCTCTACAGCTGGGATAAGGGAAAGCAAGTTCACGTTTAACAACGTCATTCTGAAAACCCCGAGTTACAGGCCGATGGGTAAACCCCCTCTGCAGGCCTTGGCCCGGGAGCCCTGTCCCGGGCGTGGCGGGCTGGTGGGCTGGCAGGCAGGGCAGGCGGTACCTCCATGTGTCTCTCCAGCTCCTTGAGCAGCGCAGGGTACTTGTCCAGGCGCATGAACGGCTTGCTGAGGCCGGTGGTCAGCACGAGGATGCCTGGGCTGCTGGCGCCTTTCATCTCCATGAACTCGCCCAGCTCTTCACTGACCACGCACAGCCACGCGGGGAGAGGAGAAGAGGCCACCGTTAGAGCTCAGAAGGGCCGCGCTCCTGCCCCAGTCCCACCAGGATTAAGAAGTACCACGCGGTGTCCCTGACGGTTCAGAGGCTACCGCTGTCACAGCCCAACACGTGCCGGTTATCTCCAAACACCAGAGGGGAGACCCCCACACGGTGCATGTTCTCGCCCTCAGCCTGAGCAAAACCACGTGTGCAAAACACAGAGCACCTGTGGTTTCCCAGCAACCCCATCACGGAAGGCCACCTCCGCGAGGCAACTTCCTGTGGAAGAGTGTGAATGTGAGTGGCCTTCTGAGAGCAAGAACAGGGCCCAGTTACCGGGAACTTCAAGACGGTAAAACGCGTCAGGAGACGCGTCCCGACTACAACGAGCTGAATCATGGCGCTGCCCCTCCAGGTGCTTTAGTCCCTGAAGGCGGCTGCACGATGCAGCACGATAAAGTAACTCACACAGACTCAGGCTTTAAACTTTTAAAAGCATTTTCGCATCATCAGTTCATTGAACCCTCCCAATGTGTGTGAAGAAAGCTCTCCGCATTTGTAGGTGAGGACACCGAGCATACACTCAGGAACTAAACTAGCTCTAAACGCACTAAACTAGCTCTAAACACAGCTAAACTAGCTCTAAACGCAACTAAACTAGCTCTAAACACAACTAAACCAGCTCTAAACGCAACTAAACCAGCTCTAAACGCAACTAAACTAGCTCTAAACGCACGTCCTTAACGTCGTGCTCCTCCTCTGCCACCCTCACCGCCTTCCAGCTGACGCTCCAGTGGCAACGCCCTCCTGAGCTGCCCCGCACCGTGCCCTGTGCCGCCCTGGGGGCTCCAGTTCAGGAAGGACCCCAGGAAGGCCAGGGGCGCAGCTGTGGGTCCAGCTCTGTCACCCACACATTTGGGGCTCACGTCTGTGACTGAAACTCTGCGCTGAGGGACAGATGACGTTTATAAAGGGTGGGAGGAAGCCAGCCTGTGCCCCTCACTGCTGCCGAGACGTGTCCCTCCGGACGCCGGGGGCGGAGGACACCTGGACTGCAGGCTGTGAGAAGAGGCGGCACCCACCCACTGGGAGGGCGGGACGACCTCGGGGTCCTGAAGAATCACTGAGCCCATCCCCCCCGGGGGCGGGTCAGCTGAACCCGCCTCACGCCTCACCTCCACCCCCAGCTGTACGTGGCCACCCGCCCAAGCTTCCTAGGACCAGCAGTCCCACTGAGGGCTCCTGGCAAAAAACGCGCAGTATTCAGGCTAAACCGTCTGAAACTGCTAGTTCAAAAGCGGTGAATACGAGAGGCTCCTACGGTACAACCTAGAGTGACTTTCTGTGGGAGGCGTGACGGCAGAGCTGGCGCTGGCACTGCCCACCTCTTACTCTCAACCCTGCACATCGATTCTGCTGACACATCCAAAGGGGAAGGTATCTGACTCGACTAAACCAACTCAGAAATAAAGGCTTCCAAATATCAGGCTGAAAACAAATTAATCAATCACTGGGAAATCAGCCTTATGTCTCTTAAGCAGTAAGACCTCTCTCGAAGACAGCTCCTATCTACACTGGGGCTCGTGACGACGTGGTGGCCTGAAGTCGGAGCACCGTCCTGGGCTGCGTAAGAAGGGTGACAGCATAGTTAACAGCACCTGCCATCTACCTACCTACCTACACATAGTTTTTTTTCAAAAATCAACCTTTTAAATAAATATACATACGCATTTAGGAGCTATTATCAAAATCAAAGCAAATTACAAAACGGGAAAATTTTCACAAAGTCCCCGTTGTAAAAACTCAGCATATACAGACACATTTTTCCCACTTCCATCAGAAGGAAGGCTTCATGACGACTTCCTTCCTGCGAGACAGCCTGCCACGGTGGTGCAATTTAAAATACTAAGCACAGAAGCGGCCCAACTACATCTACGGCTCTATGTGCACACGCGCTTTCCCAGGCAACACGACCCAACACCTCTGTGCACAGAACTCTGTGCTTTCGAAGAACGGCTTTCCCGGAAAACCACAGGGCTCGGCTTCCGAAGCCAGGCAGGCGATGCTCCGGGACCCTGCTGCGGGGGAGCCTGGCACTGGCACCGCTGTGCACGGTTCCATGCTCCGCCGTCACCCTGTCTTCCCCTCCCTGCAGGGCTGGCTCTTCCAAGCCTGACCCTCAGGGCTGCCTCCTGGCCCACCTCCCCAAGCTCGGGCAGAGGAGATGCACAGGCAGGAACGCGCGTCAGGGAGAGGGACAGAGAAAGGCGATGGCACCGGACACGCACTGTGCATCATCCCCGCCCACGCCACCCTGGGCCTGAGACAGGGGTCATCGTGCACGTCTGCAGACGGGAGCTGGCCGAGCCCAGGCGGGGCCCCCACCCACGCTCGGCCACTCCACGTCTCGCGCCCACCACGCCCGCCCTAGCCCTCACACATTTTCACTCGGAAACGTTCACCTCTTCATCCCTAACGTGTGAGCAGAGAGAAATGATGGCTTTATGGAGGAGAAATTTATATTTTACCAGCATTTCTCTGAGTGCTGAACAAATGATCGAGCACAGTCCCATAAAAATGAAGCTTAATGGTACTAACAGTACATTTCGACTCCTTTAAATATAATCCAGTTGGGGCCTTTTCTACCACAAGAAAAATCGTCAAAAAGTCTCTTCAGGCCATTTTTGATATTTCAGTATTATATGTGCAATTTCATAACCATAGTTATGGCAGACAATAATGAATAAAACTAAGCAAATTATCCTCATCACCCACCCACCCCCCAAAATTCCCCCCTACAACTAAAATTTTATGTGGAATTTTTGCAAAAGCAAAAGTAACTGAATATTCACATGACAGCCTTGCAATGCCAGATACGTGCACAGTTAAGAAAGGAAACAGAACTTTTTATATATCTTTATAGATCACTGTAATAGTTTTTTTTTTTAGTTTTATAAACAAATTTAGCACTACAATCAAACAAGACAAAACGGCTGGTTACAGCTTCTCTGACAAAACAAGGCTCTTTCAGCTTAATTTCTACTGATGCCGGCGATCCTTACACAGCATACCTCCCCCGTATTTACTGAAATGACACCATTGCCGGCAACACGGCAACCAGGGGAACACACAGAGAGCCATCAAGTAGCCCAGCAAAAAGCCACAATTAAAGTGCTGGAAAAAATGAAACCCGTAATTCACTCAAGCAGGCAGCCATGAGCCTATGAGGCTACTATCATATGATAATGCAAAAGGTACACATCACTTATAATTCAACAGAACTGGTGCTTCTTTTTTTTGCCATCCAAGGGCAGCTGAACTTCTTTTTTTTTAACATCTTTATTGGAGTATAATTGCGTTACAAATGGTGTGTGAGTTTCTGCTGTGTAACAAAGTGAATCAGCTATACGTATACATATATGCCCATATCCCCTCCCTCTTGAGCCTCCCTCCCACCCTCCCTACCCCACCCCTCTAGGTGGTCACAGAGCACCGAGCTGATCTCCCTGTGCTGTGCGGCTGCTTCCCACTAGCCATCTATTTTGCATTTGGGAGTGTATATATGTCCAAGCCTCTCTCTCACTTCATCCCGGCCTCCCCTTCACCCCGTGTCGCCCAGTCCATTCTCAACGTCTGAGTCTTTATTCCTCCCCTGCCAACTAGGTTCATCAGTACCACTTTTTAGATTCCATATATATGTGTGAGCATACGGTATTTTTCTCTTTCTGACTCACTTCACTCTGGACAGACTCTAGGTCCATCCACCTCACTAAAAAAAACTCAATTTCATTTCTTTTTATGGCTGAGTAATAGTCCATTGTATATATGTGCCACACCTTCTTTACCCATTCATCTGTCAGTGGGCACTTAGGTTGCTTCCATGTCCTGGCTACTGTAAATAGTGCTGCAGTGAACATTGTGGTACATGACCCTTATGAATTATGGTTTTCTCTGGGTATACGCCCAGTAGTGGGATTGCTGGGTCGTATGGTAGTTCTATTTTTAGTTTTTTAAGGAACCTCCATACTGTTCTCCACAGTGGCTGTATCAATTTACATTCCCACCAACAGTGCAAGAGGGTTCCCTTTTCTCCACACCCTCCCCAGCATTTATTGTTTCTAGATTTTTTGATGACGGCCATTCTGACTGGTGTGAGGTGATACTTCATTGTAGTTTTGATTTGCATTTCTCTAATACTTAGGGATGTTGAGCATCTTTTCATGTGCCTCTTGGCCATCTGTATGTCTTCTTTGGTGAAATGTCTATTTAGGTCTCCTGCCCATTTTTCAATTGGATTGTTTGTTTTTTTGATATTGAGCTCCATGAGCTGTTCATATATTTTGGAGATTAATCCTTTGTCCGTTGTTTCATTTGCAAATATTTCCTCCCATCCTGAGGGTTGTCTTTTCATCTTGTTTATGGTTTCCTTTGCTGTGCAAAAATCTTTTGAGTTTCATTAGGTCCCATTTGTTTATTTTTGTTTTTATTTCCGTTACCCCAGGAGGTGGGTCAAAAAGGATCTTGCTGGCTTTGCAGACGCCGCCACCCCAGAACCTTCCGCGCTGCCCAACCATGGTCAACCCTACCGTGTTCTTTGACATCACCATCAACGGCGAGCCCTTGGGCCGCGTCTCCTTCGAGGTAAGGGACCTGGAAACCAAGAAGTGACTGCTTGTCCAATCCATAAAGCTATGTTAACAGATTAGAGCTGTTTGCAGACAAAGTTCCAAAGACAGCAGAAAACTTTCGTGCTCTGAGCACTGGGGAGAAAGGCTTTGGTTATAAAGGCTCCTGCTTTCACAGAATAATTCCGGAATTTAGGTGCCAGGGTGGTGACTTCACACGCCATAATGGCACTGGTGGCAAGTCCACCTACGGGGAGAAATTTGATGATGAGAATTTCCTCCTGAAGCATACGGGTCCTGGCATCTTGTCCATGGCAAATGCTGGCCCCAACACAAACGGTTCCCAGTTTTTCATCTGCACTGCCAAGACTGAGTGGTTGGATGGCAAGCATGGGGTCTCTGGCAAGGTGAAAGGGGGCATGAATACTGTGGAAGCCATGGGGCGCTTTGGGTCCAGGAATGGCAAGGCCAGCGAGAAGATCACCGCTGCTGACTGTGGACAAATCTAGTAATAACTTTGACTTGTGTTTTATCTTAAAAAAAAAAAAAAGGACCCTGCTGTGATTTATGTCACAGAGTAGAACTGATGATTCTGTATATACATTTTCAAGATTCATACTCAGAATTCAAACTAACACAATGTAAGGATCATAAGACTGCAAATAAGACTTTAAAACTGCAAAACACTACGTTTAAATCAATGCTGAAAAAGTATATTGACATATATACACTAACATGTATAAAATAGATAATAAGAACCTGCTGTATAAAAAAATAGATTAAATTAAATTTAAAAAGAAAAAAGTATATTCAAGCAAAAAAAGAGATTTATCTACCCCTAAGTGTGGCGGCTTTTAAGACTACAGAAAACGTAGGGAAGCGGGAAAGAGGCTACAAGCTAGGGTCCCAGAATGGAAAGTGAAGGCCAACAGAGGCCACCAGTCCCCCGCGAGCCTCCTCTCAATCCCCCGACTTACGCTTCAGAAGCGGGGTCTGACCTGCGGGCGGAGCGGGCACCCTCGCCGCCCCGGGACCTCAGGAGGGCGCACAGGCAGCGCATCCTGCGGCCGCCACGCTCTCTCGCCGTCTCCGGGCTCACAGTCCCAGAGCCTGACCTCGGTCCACCCGCCTCCCGCTCCAGGACTCGCCACGTGGAGGAGGGCAGAGGTCCCCACTCGGAACCGCATCTGTATTCTCTCCCTGCTATTCTGGGAAAAAGCTCCACTGAGGTTTCAGCTACGACACAAGCAGTCATTAAAGTAATAGTACAGAAGAGAGGAAAACAGCACACGCTTGCGAGCATGCCCCTTGAACGTCTAAACATTTCAGGAACCTTCAACAGTCTGAACTGCTTTAAATGTCGCCTTAGGCACAGAGCCTCACATCCACCCTCTTTTCATACTTTCAACCCACCCCTAGGGGATCAACCCCTGACCAAAAAGAGGGAAGGAGAGAGCAAAATTAAAAAGGTGTGCAATTTTACCCTAACATTCTGTTTGCTGCTTATCTCCCCCATGGCTGTGTCAGCAATTCCTGAGGAATTTTCAGAGACACAAATGTAATCTCCGCATTTCACCGGTGTGGAAATTCCATTTAACTTGTCATTCCCAGGAGTGGATGCCGGAGCATGTAACTGCATCCATGCTTCACGGTTTAACGAGGAAGGTACATGCTAACAGTGCCCACACTCCCAGAAGCGTGAGGAAGAATCAGCCCCGAGGGGTTTTTCATCTCGGTGGTCACCGTGTATCCTAATCTCTCTTCTTTCCACCACCGTGTCAAAGACTGCTTGCTTCGCTGCAGGACTGGAAATGCTTTACTACAAACGGAGGTGCAGTATGTCAGCACACGGAGAAGCAGTAAACGCCCAGAGTCCAGATAAGATACTAAAGCAATTCGCACTTACTGAGCCTTCATCGTGCTCACTCAGTCCTGACAGTTTACATGTTCTGCTTCACGCCTACAGTACCCTATGGCCAGCGCTCTCAGAGAAGAGGGGTGACCTCCTAAGACCCATCTGCTTCAGAGCGGCAGTCAGGGCTCCAACCAGGTCTGAGGGACCCAGAGGCCCTGCCACCGGGCCCACACGACCCGGGCGCACTCGCGGGGACGCTATGCAGCAACCTCAGCTCGGTCTCCGCAATGCCTGCTCCCAGCACAGTGTCTAAGCTTTAAACCGAACTACTTAGGAGTAAGTTGAGGTGAAATATTTAAATCACAAGCACAGTGGCGTTTACCCTGATGCGACTAACACAATTTCTTCATTTACGGGTTAAACAATGATTGAACCGCTATTTACGGCTGAACTGCTGTTTTCAGAAGAAACCATAAATCTATCCTAAAACACTTATTAATACAAACGTGTGCCCTTCTGGGAGCAGAAACAGAGCCTCATCGCCCACTCTGTCTGCAGGCCGAGCCCGTGGTCCTCGCCGTTGCCCAGGGCACCCAGCCCTACTCCAGGACACAGGCACGGCCTTGTCTTACCAAACAAGCAGGAAATCAATCTGTCCATTGTTTCACTTGTTTCACCACTGCTTCGGGGTGAAAAGCTAAAGCGAACGGTCTCCAACTTAATGTTTTCCTAAGAAATCCAGGCCTCACTGTAAACGGACATTTAGTCCTACAGCAAATGCACTTCTGTCTCGCGTGGTCTGGTGTTTACGCGCTGAGAAACGTGATTCCAGCAGCCCGGACTCAGCCTGCAGCCACATTCCAGAACACTTACCAGCTCCTTCAACCCATTGTCCAAAGGGTCCGAGCTGAAGGGGAGACTTCAAAACCCATCCTTTTCTATTACAAAAGCACTAAGCAGGATTTCAAAGACTTCCAACCAGTATTTCTCAGGCACTGATTTCGAGGGTAATTAAAATTATCATCTTTGAATAAACGCATGAATGTTCACACTGCATTGCACATAATATCTGACAGAAACAAGCTGCTCCAGGGGGACCCCATGACGCCCCTCCCCGCTCGGGGAGGCAAATCCCGGAGACGCACCTGTGCTCCGTGAGGACGCTCACTGCAGACGGGTGGTTGGCACAATACGCAAGGTACAAGGTCTTCATCTGCGGCATCAGGTTTAGAAAGCAGCCTCCGACTCTCTGCTGAGCTTCCGGCATCCTGGAGAGGAAAGGCACAGGGGACCATCCTGAGTGCCACAGGCAGCGGTGAACGCGGGAACCATGCGGGAGGAGGGCCTGTGCACCACGCCACAGAGACGACACACACAAGTCCCAGACTGTATGTGCTCCGACCACGAGCCAGCGGGGGGAGAGACCTGCCTCGGAAGCCGCTCTGCCATAAAGCAGCCAACCAAGCCCGTCCTTTTCTCCAGCGTCCAGATGCCAGGACCTGTGCACAAGTCCAGGATTCCTTGGGCAGTGAGAAAAACAATGTCATGAAGCCTTCAATTGTGTGTAAAATAAGGAGATGTATAACATGTGGCTACTTGGTCGGTAAGGTTTTCTACTGAAGGAGCATCAAGACAGGCAGATGAGAAAACACAACAGCCCTCTTTCCCTTTGGGCAAAGGCTGGAGAGAGTCAGTGGTAGGCAGAGACACAAGCATGCCAACGGAACCTACAGCAATCATCATCATCATCATCATCATCACTGACGTGGGAAAAAGACTCGTCCAGAGCAGGAAAGGCACCTTAATCCTGGGGCAGGACGGGCCAGCTGTCAACAGCATTTCCATGACGCAGTGGCCTAACCCTGACCGGGTGTGGGCTTCTTATTGCGAGTTTCCCCGCTCAGTTCATTGATTCAGATCTGAAGCCAAAGTAAGTGGAGCATCTGCACTTTCAGCAGACTCTTCTCCGGTGTGAACTTAGCCCTAAGCGGGTTTTTAATAGCCTTCAGGGATTAGTCACAGTTCCCTGTATCTGCAGGAGAAATAGTCACTGACTCAACAAATTAACTTCAACCATTTATTCAGGCACTGCAAACAGATTAAAAACAGAGAAAGAAATGATCTCTACCTAAAAAGTGACTGCAGTCTTTTAGGGGAATACGAAACAAGTTCAAACTTAAACTGACTATAAGACAGAGATGATGTCTCCATTTTCTGAGTCACAAACGGCGGCAGCCCTCCGAGGAGGACAGCACACGCCCCCGGGAGAGGGAGAAAGACCAGCATCCTTTCCAAGTCACCGGGGACCAGGCACCACACACAGCCAAGAATGCCTTCCTCAAAGACACACTGAGACTACCTGCTTGCTACCAGGATCCAGACACCTAAGACACATCTATTGAGACTATTACACACGGACATTTGAGCAGGTGATGGTCATACTCAGACACAGTGAAACAGGAGGAGGCTGGCTTCTACAACAAGAAATCCAGCAGGGAACCCCGACTGCCCAGCTGAGGGGACTGAAAGCAACGGCAATGATGGGATGTCAGAATTTGGGCAACAAAGACAGAACACTGCTGGAGACAGGGCACAGGAAGACTAGAGATGCACTATCTAAATGATGAAGTTACTGCAACTGCATACACACGGCTCAGTGCTGGGCTATACACTGTCACGACGTCATTTCCCACCTGGTCCAACACCACAGCCCCGATGCACTCAAAGGAGAATGTAGTTAAAATCTAGGTCTAGGGATGTTCATTTCTTACATGTCCATGGATTATATATGGACAGTGACTTCACTATACAAGGTTTTTTCTCTTTTTCTTTTCTTTCCTTCCTTCCTTCTTCTTTCTTTCTTTTGACCTGTGGAGCCTTGGCCCTAGAGTTTTATGACCTCTCTCAGACCAGTTCTGCAGGAATTCACTACACGTGCCCCCCGTCAGTTTATAAAGCCCTCATAATCCATCAACTCGCCGGAAGGCACCAGCAGACGGAGCTCAGAAAGGTTACATGAGCGGTCCTAACGCGGAGCCCAGGTCTTGCGCCAACACGCCTCACACGTGACACGGTCTAGAGCACTGAAATAACGGGGCCTGCAGAATTCACAAAGATCAACAACACGGAATATGACTTAAGAACTGAAACACAGGATTTTCACTGTGGTTCTCTCTTGTGCTTCTAGAGGTGGTTTTTAGAGCGTGACGACGTGTAGGCAGGGCCCCCATTGGGGTGTGGAGGCCACAGGGCTGCTTGTCAGCCACATCCACCTGCAGCCTCCTGGTGGCCCAGCTCTGATAATGGGTACAGGGTCAGCAGTGGTCTGATAAGTATGGCTTTATCACTGATATGATGACAGGAGGGATGTTACTAATGGCCTGATAACAGGTGGTTGTTACCAATCAGTGGTCTGATAAGGGGGGTGCTATCCACCGAGGATCTGCTAACAGGTGAGGCGTCATCAATGGCCTGATCATAACAGGCGGTTGACACCAACAGTCCAGCCAATAGCCTCTGTAGCAGGAGGGGACAGCCAAGGGCCTTTCTCCTTCCCTAGAGTGAAAAGGAATGAATCCCAGGAAAAACCTGAGAAATCAGAACTGCTACCCCATTTTCCCCCAGAGCACATTTATTCCTGCTGGTAATGCTAGCTGGACAGAGAGGGGGTTCACAGTCCGGTAACCACCGATTTCCAAGGGGAGACGAAGACGAGCACGAGGGCACGGCTACGCGCTGGGTGAACCTCAGCATGCGGTTCGGCAGACAGCATCGAGAGAGATGTCTACACGAGTGGCCACCAGTACCCACTCGTAGGAGCCTCAGGGGCCGCCAGCAGCCCCCGGCAAGTCCTCTCCTGCTGAACCCCAAACCCTAAACGTGGACGACCCTCTTAAGGGTGCCAGAGCCCCGGGAAGGAGCAGCATCTGAGGCTCTGGCGGGAGGAGTCCCTTCCCACCGGCCAGCAGCTCTCTCGGGCTCCCCGCCCCGGGCCATCTGCCCGAGTCCCCGCACACGCCACTGGGCTGCCTCACTTTCTAAATTCCCTAGACTCTTAAGGTTCTAGTGCTGGACATGTGCTTTCAAATCACGTTTCTGTGGAATCTTGCAGTCTCAACAAGTAAGGAAATTATGGCAAGAGCTCCTCAGGGGCCTCCCAGGTGACAGCATGGCGGGCCAGGGGCGGAAGGTCAGTTTCTGGCGCTGAGTCCACCGTGGAGACTCCGCCACTGAGGTCAGAGGCGAGTCCCACGACCGGAATCACCTGGGTCAGTGTGCCATCAACCCCAAATCACCTCCACAGAAGCTCAAGTCCTGCGCTCTTCTCTTTAATAAGGATGGCCCAGGCAAAACCAGAAGTGTGCTCTGCAGCTGAGCCAGTCTGTTCTGCAAAGTTGAATATTATCTCTGGATCACCCATGCTTGCTATTATGTGGATGGTTCAAGAAAACAACTTTCAAACAAAATGAACTACATCCTCTAGTTCAACCTTGTATTTTGATAATAATCTATAACAAATACTATTTTACTGTGAAAATGTTACAGCAATGGTCCGTTATAAAAATGAATTTATTTATATCTTAAGATACGCTTTATAATTAACTTTTGAACAAAATCAATACACAATGTATATTTAACCAACAGCAATTACACTAAATGCTTATTTATTAAATATTTTCTTCTATAAGCTGAAGCCCTACAATATATGAGAACTGACGGGAACTCAGTCTACAATACACTAAAAAAGAGTCTGCAAGTAAACAAAGCGCAAATGTGCATGTAAAGAAACGCGGGGAGAGGGGCAGGCTGTGGCCGGGACTGACTGTGCCCACTGGGCTGAAGGAACCAGCGGGGTTTCCGTAAGAGGAGCAGCAGGAGGAAGTGGATCCAAACGGAGGGCACAGCAGGCAGGGCCGGGTGGGGGGTCACCTCTCGGCACCCCTTCTCCCCGCCCAGGGGGCGGCGGGCAATGACAGAGGCCGGCTTTCTGGGCGACGGCACAAGGCAGGGAAGGAGCGGGAGAGACGGGCGGGAGCCCATCGGGGACGGACCCCGTCAGATGCCACCGCTTGGGAGCTCATCTCCTCACTTAGCTCCCCGCCACGAGGCGGCCTGTACAAGCACCTTGAAGGCCAGTCTGTAAAACACAGCTGTGAAGCAACACGTGAGTAACCGGGCACCACCAGAAGCTCCTGAGCAGAGCTCGGACCAGAGGCTGGTGGAGAAATGGACACGCAGGGAGCCCCCTGGAGGTTGAGGCCTGGTCAGGAGTCCATGCAGGACGCAGGGAGGACGAGGCCGGCCTGAGCCAGGGCAGTGTCAGCACAAGGGCAGGGCAGATGCTCCCACAAGAAAGGGAACTCCTTTCAGGCCAGAAGAATGCTTGGAAAGAGAATACCTACAAGAGCTCTGGGTGTGGGGTGATCCGTGAGGGAGGGGGAACAGGACAACTAGCAAACCATGAACGAACGAATGAGCGAGCACACAGGTAAGTGATGAGACAGGCTGGACCACCCCCGGACAAGGGTGGCTGGCACGAGCTGCAGGGACCTCGGGACACGCTCGATCCTAGAAAACCCAACCACGGGGACATTCCGTCTAAAGTCACTTTTACAAAAGAGAAGTCAATCTTACTAACAGGAAGGGTTTCTAACTACTCTTTGGAAATCACCCTACAAGGTGCCCGAGGGCGGGGCAGCCCAGCCCTGCCCTGAGGCTCCCCTCCTGCCTCTCGGGCAGCCCATTCCCCCCTCGGGGCTCTCTCCCCCTCCAGAATCCTAACCCCACATTTGGGCTTGGCTCCCATTCCTGGCACAGAGCTCCTAAAACCCCTGTCATTTCCTGAGTGACAGGAGCATCTTCTGTTACCCATACCGCGCCCCTTTAACCACACCGGGGCTTGGGCTGATCCCCCAGACGGCTTCAGGATGGGGGGGGCCTGCCTGGGGAGCCCACCACGTGATTGGAGGGTGGGGACTTCAGCCCACCCCAGACCTCCACGGAGGGGAGAGGGGTCTGAGACTGGGAGGATCGCCAGCGGCCAATGATGTATTTAATCAATCTTGGCTCTGCAACGAGACTGCCGTAAAACCCCCAAACACCGGGGCCCCGGGGCTTCCGGGCTGCTGGACACATGAAGGTGCTGGGAGGGTGGTCCCCAGGGAGGGCATGGGAGCAATGTGGTCGCCCACAGGGTGGCACGTAAGGCACGAAGCCGTGCGCACCCCAGGCCCTGCTACACACCGTGCTCTCTCCCTCTTCGGGGTTCTTCACCCCTGCTTCCCCGACCCCGCTGGCCCCAAGCCAAAGAATCATCACCCAGGGGAAGCCTTTCTTCTTTTCCTGAATAGTCAGTAGACCCCCTCCTGTGAAAATAGTCTAAAACACAGCTTTTACTATAAAAGTTGATATACCCCAAAGATTCAAAATAACCTAGTTTCCAGCAACTTCCCTGGCGCAGTCAGTGGTTAAGACTTTGCCTTCCAATGCAGGGGGTGCAGGTTCAATCCCTGGTCAGGGAGCTAAGATCCCACATGCCTCGTGGCCAAAAAAAAAAAAAAAAAAAAACCCAAAACATAAAACAGAAGCAATATTGTAACAAATTCAATAAAGACATTAAAAATGGTCCACATCAAAAACAAAATAAAATAAAATAACCTAGTTTCCACCTTTAGAAATGTGAATTCTACAATTATGCTAAACCTGATCCTTTAAATACCATTTATATCAATCAATTTGAATTTTGCAATTTTTAGCATCTTACTTACTTGGTACATTCTTCTAAAGACTGTACAAGCATTTGCTGGAAAGAACATATTTCTTCTAGATTTCCCATTAAATATGAAGTGTTTGCTGAACTTAACCTGGAGCCGAGAAAACAACAGGAGAAATAAGTGAGCAGTTGTACTTATATTCCTCTCCTCTCCCAGCCCAGCACCCTATTAAAAGTCTAATAAACAAATTGCTCATGTCTATAGGAAACTGCTGCTAATTTTGTTCCAGTAGCTCAGCCTCTATTCTCTGAAAATACGAAGGAACAGCCAAGGTGGCGACTCTTTCACACTTGACAATTATCATCTAACTTACTTCTCAGTGGTCTGCAGTGGCCGTAGATAGGTTGAAAGCACAGTCTGAAGTTCTTTAGAATATTCATTTTCTGTTTCCAAAATATTCTGTAGCACCTACAACAAATGATGAATAAGTATTTTTTGACATTAAGATGTATATAAGCTTTGGCAAGTTCATCACCATTGTTCAATTCACATTGTTGCTTCTATGTAATACTAATCTGTTTAATATCATCAGTCACTCCCTGTGATTAACTACTAAATCCATGTAATGAACTGTTACCAAGGCTACACAACTGACTTCATCTCACCGCCAAGCACATCTGACACAGGTATATCTAGAATGAGGCCAGAATGAATTCATCATCAGATAAGTAATGCCGAGTCTGTTTAGAAAAAAAGAAGGAACCACTGATAATCGCAACAGCATGGATGCGTGGATGAATCTCTACAACACTGTGTTGTGCAAAAGAAGCCATTCACAACAAGGACACTCTGCACAGTCCATCTACAGTAAGTCCAAGAACAGGCAAAACTAACCTATGATGGCAGAAATCAAAAGGCGGGGGTGGGAGGAGGTGACAAAGGGGAAAGGGGTGTGAGATAAATTTCTGGAGTAATGGACAAGTTCTACATCATGGTTTGGGTAGCTGTGACGCAGATACATATACCTATCAAAGCTCACTGACCTGTATCCTTACAATCTATGCATTTTGACCTATGGAAAGTATATCAACTAAAAAAACCATGAAGTTTACCCTTTAGACGGCGTCTAGTAAATCTCAGTCCATTTCTGGGAACCTCAGACCTTCATTAGAGAAGATGATCATCTCAGATCATCCTATACACATTAAAAATTAAAGGTCTATCAGTGTAAAGCAACCTTTATATAGCCACTATTGTATTTAAAGATAGGAGGATAATTATAAATCAACCTTAACATAAAAATGTTTCCTGATACCCTATAGCAAATATAGCCAAAATCAGTTAACAACTCCTAAAAACATAAACACAAGTACAAAACAGGTGAACTAAAACACGTGCCCCTTTCCATCAGCAATCGCCAAGAGCAAATCTCCTCCCTGGGCAGGGCGGGATGGCTCCGGGTCTGCAGGTGGAGCCTGATGGGAGCCCAGGTGTGAAGGTGGCCTTCTACTAATTCCCAATGCACACTACACTCTGGGCACAGAGCAAGGTGCCCTACCCATAGTATCTCCAATCCTCGCAAAAACCTTCCTTTTACAGAGGAAAAGGGTAAAAGCAGAGAGAGGTTAAGGAACTTATCCAGAGCCAGAATGTGAGCCTTCAGCTGACCCTGCACTGCCCCGCACTGCCTTCTCCAGCCACAGGCTAAGGGCTCCAGTGGAAGCAAGTAAGATCCCTTCCTCAGCTATGGTTTCCATCCCACTCTGTTAGAGTGCCAGCATCTCCTTCAATCAGAAAATCATACTATGTATATCTTCTGAGGATCTACTGTATGCGTTAAAAAGTGCTGTCCGTCTTCCAAAACTGATACATCATCCTAAATTAATCCTGCAAAAGAAATTATACAGAATAAAGATAGCAAACACGCTCGGTTTTCTCCCACGATTTTTGATAATCAAAATGTAAGTCTAAACGTTTAAGAAAAAAAGTAATCATTAAGCTAGATTTAGATTTCAACATTAATACAAGCATCACGGGTTATTATTCTGCTCACTGCTGTTTTCTGCATTCTCGAGGAGAGGACGGTCATTCATGAGTCAATGCAACCCTGATTAGATAACTCACATACTACACTATGTAAGATGAAGAGAATCAGGCTCTTTCACTGTGACTCTCAGCTCTGGTTTCGCCTCTGAATGGACCTATTCACAGATGCCTGGTGGAGCGGGCGGAGGGGGAGGGGTTTCTCCAGGAGACCCTCCCTTTGTGGGGAAATGTGGGTGCTGATCTTACAGTTACAACGCCTCCCCTCAAAGAAATACTCAGTTGGACCCAAGGGTCAAAAGACTGGAGAACAGAGAGAACAGTGTGGGCCTGCCACTGCATCACCAGAGCATACACTTTAATCCACATCTTATCCTGCAAAATGACGTGAAGCAAGCCAAGCATAATGAGTCCCTGAGCTAAAAAAAAAAAAACCTAAAATTTAAATCTGTCACAGGTGCCTAAGACAAAAAGCCCTTTTTTAATGTGAAAATGAACACTAAACTATGATTTCGTGTCTCAATTACAACTGTCAGGAACTATTAGCACCACCGCTTAGGACCTGCTCGGAAACCTCTACACCTATTTTCTGAAACAGAAGAACAGCTCCTGTGCGACGGAAGAGGAAAAGCCCTGCATGACAACATCAGGAGCACGGGCACGAGGAGAAGGAAACGGCATTTCTCCAATCGCAGCATTCAGCAGAGCAAGCGGACGCAAAAGCTTCCCAGAGAACGCACCAGAAGCAATGTCAAAGAAAAGACTGCATCGACTATGACAGGTACGTTGGTAAATTTCAACTACTAGTTGTAAACACGATCTTCAAGTAAGTGCTCCAGTCAAGCTCTATAGTAATCCCACCCATGCCATCCAAGTTACACTTAGCTTTTCACAAACACTCGACCAAGACTTGCTAAGTGAGTCATGCTGGCGCTGACCATCCACCCTGCCAGAAGGCCACATGTCCCTCCCCAAGGTCAGCGGCACGTCTGTGTGCTCCAGCCATCACCTGTCTCCCCTTTCTTGACTTCTGCATGCTCTGGCTGCTGCAGGACCCCATGAGACCTCACAGCCCGGCTGCCACAGCTCCATCACACAAAGGCTGGTCCAGAGAACGCAAGCAGCTTTCACAGGAAGAGCAGCCTTTGCTCGGCACCGGCACCGTGAGGAAGAGCCGGGCTGAGCCCAGCCGACACAAGCTCTCCCCGAGGCGGGAGGCGCGGAGAGCCCAGTCGGGTCAAACAATGGTGCCACACAGGAGGACGACATTGGGCAAGCCACACAGACAATCCCTGAACTGTCAGCCGTTGCAGCAAAGCAAAACAAAGGACCGACTCATTACCCCGCAGACCACAGAAACTCACTTCATTATTGCCAGCGAAGGAGCACAGAGCAGTGCTCATTTTACAAATGAGTCACAACCTCCACTGCAAATTTTGGTAGCTGCCATGTGTTCTATTTTATGTGTCATTGATAGTCCTTTAAAAATAAATAACTGATTTATGTGTACGAGAAAAAACAGTAACATTAAGTCATCTGATCCAGATACAACAAAAGATTATCATCACAAACTAAAACCCAATTTCAAAACCATGAGCCTGGCTCAGAAACACAGTAGGAGACAGTCAAGAACAGCACAGCTATTCCTACCCCTCTCCCACCCCCCGAACTAGCCTGCTGAACCACAAGGAAAAATAACCATCGCACGTTTCCTTTCAGCCTGGTCTATTTAAACTGTATGTTAGGGGTTAAAGTTTCAGAAAGTAGGAGAGGACTTGAGCGGCTCACAGCTACCCGCCCCGAGGGGAAGGAGAGGGAGGAAGGAGAGGGAAGAAGGAGAGGCAGGGGAGGAAGCGGTGCCTGCAGCCCCGCAGAGCCAGAGGCATGAGGACAGGCGGGAGCCCCCTCCCCACCCCCACTGGCATTTCTCCGTGTTCTTAGCACTTCACAACCTTAACTCACAGAAAGAGTCTGGGGGGCGGGGCACGCAAAATGTGTATGTTCCTGTGCCTTTTAGAAGGAGTTATGTTATTTCAGTATTGCTAAACTTGGGAATTCATGAGGTCTTGGGAAGTATTTCTTCCGAATGCTGAAGGTTTACTACGCAACAGCTCCAGCAGAAGCTGCAGGGCCGCTGTGGCCTGTGTCAGCCAGGGGCCAGCAGACGCGGGCGTGAGTCCCAGCTCTGCCGGGTCTTCACCAAAGGGCTCTTCCTGGTCTGGGACAGATACTCAGAGTCCACTCCCTGACTTCAGGCGCGGAAGTCCTCCTTGGAGCTCCGTCACGTGACTCCATCCTTCAAAAAGGGACTAGTTCCCAAGACGGCCTTTCCCACGACTGAACAGCTCAGCTCTTCCCTCATTCACAGGCCAAGCCTCAGCTGCTACTCTACCCAGCTCCTGCTACCAGCGGGAAATCTCCATCTATGTAAAACAAGGAAATTACATAAGAACAGTGGGAGCAGAATTTGTCAAAGATGCCAGCAGGCCCCTCACCGTCGGTATGAATGTGGGTGGGATACGGGAGAGGAGGGCGCAGGGAGCTGAGCTGCCCTGTCCCGGGTGAGAGCCATAACGGGCCGGAGCCTCGTACGGGCCCCGGGCGGAGACGCCAGACGTCAGGACTGAGAAGCAGTCTTGGCTAAGGTGGGCGAGGTAAAGGGACCATAAAGGATAAAAGAAGCCAAAGCAGTGCTTGGGGTCAGTGTGGCTCTAGGCCAACCTCCGGCCACCAGGCAGAGGCTCCAGGCAACTCCAGGAGCCAAGGGGACGGATGGGCGCAGATTCGCTCTGGAGTACCAGAAAGGTCCGTGGAGGTTTCTTACAGCATTTTATGAAAGATGCACACCTATTCTGAACATTTATTAAAACTATTGATTGCTGCCTATTATATCTGCAATCTTTCAAAGACAAAGCTACCTTTTGCCTTTTCATTGTACTCCGGGGAGTGGAAGCAAACAATGCCTCATTTGCTGTCCATAGATAAGGAGCACTGATATAACCCCGGAAAATAAAGCCACGGTGCGTCACTGGACACGGAAGGCCATAAGGACCCATATCTTCCCAGACGGACATATTTAAGGAACCTCGTTCTCTACTGGTGACTGAGGAAACTCCTCATCCCCTGAAAGAGGTGTCGAAAGACCGTTCACTCCCTCTGGGGGTGGACACCCAGCTTCTACAAGAGAAGGACTTTCTCTGATCTCCACCAGGAAAGGTGTCTGCTACCCGGCCGTAGGTGCAGTTAATTTCTTTCATTGTCAAATCCATCAAGCTCAGGCAGGTCACAAACATGTTCCCTTTAATTATACGGTCCTGTCACCCTTGACTACGGCTCTCCCAGGTAATTAATCCTCAAATGGGATGCTTGTTGGCAAATGGATCGGTGGCCTCAATGAGGCCTAATGCCCCAAATGCTTCTAAACACTCTTCCTAATAACCATGAAAACCTCTTAAGGGCCAACATTTCACCAGGCACCTTAAGGCCAACCGCTAATCCTCACAACACTACAAGGCCAAGGCCAGCATTTCCAACGTCTTTTTACAAACACATGACTGTGCGAACAGCTGGGCGGCGTCTGCCAGGCCAGCCCCCCGAGAGGGCGCCCAAACACTACACACAAAGCTGGAGCACCCCTCCCCCAAGAACCTAAAGAAGGGCTCTCCGGACCATTCAGTGACCTAAGCCTGAAGACAGAGTGACCTCAAACACTTTCACATTAGAAAACAAAGTCAACAGTGCTGGCTGGCTTTGTCACAAAAACTAATCAACTCTTTACTTAAAGCAAAGCTATGGGTTTTTTCTTCCATCGTGACTCTCCATGTCTGAGGCCCGGACTCCCCCACCTGAGGTCTCTAACGTCCTGCTGACATTTCCAGCACAGTCTGGGCTCTGGTGCCAAAGTAATCCTCCAGACATCTCTATTACTTGCATTATCAGGTAATGAAATTCTGCCACATTCTCTGGCACACTTCCTTCTACTTTCAGTGACAACATTTTTACATAATTAAATCACATTACCTATGTCATTTTATATTCTGTTTATTGCGCCTAAAATGAATATTTGACATTTTTTAAAGCTTCATGTGCATTTTTAAGAATCATAAATGGATGTACTGCTGGTGTTTTAACCATTCTGGTACTGCTACATATTTAGGGTGCTTGCAACTTATTGTTGTAACAAAGCATCCTATGAAAACACGCTTGCACGAGCATCTCTGAATACCTTTCAGGTAATTTTTCTGGGGTGGATTTCAAGAAGTAGAATTACCACATTAAAGGGCTTCAGTGTTTTCAGAATTCCATAAACAGCTGCCATATTACTTTTGAGAAACAGCCCCTGGTCTGCACGTGAGGAACGTGGAAGCCGTCCCTCCACACTAACAACAAGTAAAAAGCTGAACAGACTGAAAATCGACAGCTCTTCTCGAGTCCGTAAGGGGAGGGGACACAAGGCTACTGCCCCCGAGATGTCGCACTGCCTGGAGCAGAGACGCTGGGGTGGGAAGACCTGGGCTGTAGTTGATGACCTGCTAGAGGCTCAGTGCAGACCAGCCTGAGTTATAAACCCTGGGGGGACACAGTCACGGGGGACCCCCGCCCCCAGTATCGGGAAATTTACCTCTAGGAGCTCAACCAGGTGCCCAAAGTAAATATCAGAGAAAAGTCGACAATCTGGATGATTCCAGCTATAAGGCAGTAAGAAGATCGGTGGTTGCCAGGGGTAGGGGTTAGGGTGGGGAGGAAAGAAGCTGCAAAGCACAGAGGATTTTTAGGGCAGTGACATACTCGGCATTATAATGATGAATACACGCATGCACAGAGAGTGAACGTTACAGTAAACTGGGGAGTCCGGATGAGCGTGTGTGTCCGTGCACGTCCATCCTCGGCGAACAATGTCCCATCTGGTGAGTGACGCTGGTAATGAGGCAGGCTGTGCGTGTGCGTGTGTGTGTGTGCGTGTGTGCGTGTGCGTGTGGCGGGGTGGGAGGAAGAGGGTACGTGGGTAGTCTAGCTCCCTCTCAAGTCTACCGTCAATTTAAAACTGCCCTAAAATAATAAAAGTCCTGTTTAACAAAGTGTCCAAAGAACTAAAGAAAACTATGCTTAAAGAATTTTTTTACAGTATGAGAACAATGACTCAAATACAGTCTGTATTGAACTATAAAAATAGTCAAATGGAAACTACAAATTGAAAGGTAGGGGCTCAAGATCAGATCTGAGCTAGCAAAAACAGTAATTAGCAAACACAAAAAACTCCCTAGAACAGAAGGGAAGAATGAAGAAAAATGAACAGCACCTCAGAGACCTGCAGAAGGCCAGTGTGTCTGCCAACACGTGCACGGGGTGTGGGCGGGGCGGGGGGCGTCCCGGAAGGGGAGGAGAGAGAGGTGACGGACGGCCCGTCAGGACAGCCATAAGTCACCAGGAGCCACTTCCTGCTCCCCAGTCTTGACCATCACATGACGGCGGAGCTTCCTCGCGGCCTCCTGACCTCCGCGTGTTTGTGTCTCCACCTGGAATGCTCTCCTGTGCTCCCCACTGACCCCAAGTGGAGACCTAAATCCTTCACAGATCATCAGCCCACACTGGTCTCACCTCCTAGAGAGCGTTCTTATCTCTCAGTGGGTTAAAAATATCTGGACTTCTGCAGTTTTCTGTGAGAACAAAACTACACAAGGAAGTGTGAAAAGTTTAACACATTATCTGTTCTATTTGTTCTGCGTGTCATACTGTGTCCCACATTTTACTTTTCTGTATAGTTTATAAATATGGAATCCAGGAGAGCTGACACTGACTCCTGGCTTCGTCACTAACCAGTCCTGTTCACTGCAAAGTGAGAGTGCTAAATGCCGAAAGATGATTCCCGCGAGCTCTATATGTCGATGTCCGTCACGACCGCAATTTTAACATGCGCCGTTCGCTCATATAGCTCTATGTAAACAACCGTTTGGATGTGATTCTGAAGCCAAGGCGTTTCCCCATCATCCAGAATGAAAGAGTTGGCTGACTCAAAGACAACAGCACATGTGACACAAGGGCTCTTCTCCCTGTAAAAGCGCAGTTAAAGAAGGAAATCTAAAACAGCACTGGTTACGTTTCAGTCTGGATACACGATGCCGAAGAAAACAACCCACCAGGGTTTCCAGAAAAGCACGGCTGCCTAGTTTTACAAAACACCCAGTGGAAGCAGCATTCCCGGAAACCAGCGCAGTGCCGCTGGCACCAGTTCGCACGGCACCGACCGTTTTCCTCTGATACAATTATCTGGACAGACACTAGTGCAAGATGAGGATCTCCCTCTCCGGAACGCCACTGTGGATTAAGAGTGCGCGGCTCGCTGCAGACTCCCCCAGAAAAGAAAGCCACGTCTCACATAAGGACGCACGAAGAAAAGGCAGCTCCGTAAGCTGAACGTTTTCCTCCTAACAAACCCTGAAGCAGCACGGGACACCACACGTAACACATTCCACGGACTAAAGAGCAGGTATGTGGGCAGAGCCACGTCCCAGGAACAAACCCCGAACAGAAAAGAGTCGAATGAGGAGGGTTTGGAGAGCCGAGCTCGGCCAGGCAAGGCAGGTGCCCTGAGCCCTCGGGACGCAGGTGGGCTCTGCCAGCGGGGGTCGGAGTCCAGGTGAGGCCGGTGAAGAGCGCTAACGAGAACGGGGACAGACCAGCGAGACGGTGGAGAGATTCAAGGGAAGGAGGTGACCAGCACGAGGAGAGGGGAGGCCACGGGCCACCAGGGGTGCGCTCAGCGGCCTGGCGCACGGAGACCGGGCAGCAGAAGAGGTACAGAAGTGAAGTCCTGCAAAGAGGAAGCCACGTATCGGGGGCAGGAGGTGAGAGGAAACACCGACGGGGAGGGGCTCCTGCCGTTCTCTTCCCCGCTGTGTCAGCAACGCCTTTAGCAGGGCCTGGCAGAGCGACCCCTGACAAATCCTTAAGAAATGAACGAGGGTCCCCAAGGCCAACTTGCGCTGCAAGGTTTGGGGGCAAACGCGTCAGAGAGAGCCGAGCGCGCAGCCCCAGATCACTGGTTCAGGTGTGCACGACTCTCCACCATCTCCTCATAAAAGCACCGGAGATGAAACGCTCACGGTGAAAGGGCTGCTGCCAGGAAACACTCAGCGGCTGCTATTTTACTTCAAATCCTGAAAGGTCTCGTGACTCAGATTTATAGCCCCGATCAAGAAAATAAAAAAGATTGGGAGTGGGGAAAGAAATAACTAAACAAGTGCACACTGCCCACAGAATTCAAAACATAGCAGTGTTTAGAAAGTTCACCCTGCTGGCTTATCACACCAGGTAGATATACACCGGCAATGTAAAATTTACCCAAATCGAGACTATCATTTCCCATTTCCAGCAGATGGAACGGTTCAGGAAAAAGGAGGTTTGGATTAGCTATTAGATTTAATGTCACAGGTACTTTTTAAGCTCACAAACTGCTCAAGTTTCAAAATGCAGCAAATTTTAGGATTCTGAAACCCTTGTCTTCACTATGTACAACGTCTAGACACTCTCCTCTAATTTCATGCTATTTGATATATATACACATATCAATCCCAGGAAAGACTACGTTAACATATAAAATAAACTAGAAACTGTACTGATCTGGAAAGCTGACGATCTACTCCAAATGTAAGTATAATGGCATTTGATGCACATAAAACCTGTAAATCACATTATGCACCTTTTTAAAACCCCACTGTTGAAGATCTGTAACCGTCTGGGGAAATAATCACAATAGCCAGTTATGCAATAAGAACAGGGTACTATTCCACACATTAATACAAAAGTATAAGAATATTAAAGAAATACACAGAGGTCAGAAGGAAACAGAGCAGAACATTAACGGTGGTGGCATCTGTGTGGCGGACGACACGTGATTTCTATATCCTTCCACCCTCTCTAGGCAGTTTACCCACGTTCTACACTGCTCAGTTTTAGAGACATTCAAAACAACAAGTTATTCTTCAAAAATGTTTTGCGATTACTCACCACGTTATAATAGCTTTTGTTAATGGCAGTCGTATCAAATCCTTTGGGAGGGCTCTTCAAGGCTCCAGACTTGGGTGACACGGGCTTTTCTGAAATAAAGACGTAGGGCAGGTTTACGGCTCCACCCCAGAGAGGACCACGCGCGGCAGCCCCGCACGGCCCCAGCTTCCGGGCCCAACGGAGCCCCAGCCCGACGGGCGGCGGGACAGAAGCCTGTGCGGCCAGCAGGCCTCCAGCCCCACCTCCGCCGCACGGTCGGCTCCCTGAGCTCGGAGGCCTCCACACCCGTGCCTCCAGCCCGTCCTCCCAGCCCAGGCTGAAAATCTGACAGATTAGGCACCATTGCTGTCAACAAACAAAAAAGAACTGATCTATAAGCTACACATGCAGCTCAGGCGTGCGGTGCGGGTGAATTACTAGGCCCACAGCATCAGAGACAACGTTGGCAGACGCGGAGCAATATTAAGGCATCAAGACCCACAGGCTGGACCGTATCTGGAGGTATCCAGGTCCCTCAGCACGCAGACGTCCCTCTAAACAAGGGCCACAGACAAAGAAGGAAAGCCACCCACGCAGGGCAACAAGAGAAAACCACACTGCCTTAGGAGCCTCCACACCAGGGACGACAAGGAAAGCGGTCACGGTGACTGCAAGGATCCAAGTACTGAATGTTACATGGCTTTCATCCAACTCCATTCAAGAGAGATTTATTCAGAATAGGTACTGAAGAAGCGCTTGCCAACTGATTCCTTGGCACTCTGTGTGTGTGTGTGTGTGTGTGTCTGTCTGTCTGTCTGTCTGTCCGTCTGTCTGTCACTGAGGTTCTGTGGGGTGCGTCTATCACTGGTTCTCCAAGGCTACTGAGGCTGGACATCAGAGTGGGGCTGGTGGGGAAGAAAGGAGAAACTGTGATGAGCACTGCCTGGGGGCCTCGGTCTGTTCAACCCCCTTCCTCCCTCGCCTCCTCTGCAGGGTCTGGCTGTACACATGGCTGCCGGGGCCCCTCCGGCGTGTTAGGTAAAAGGATGCTGAGCACACCTGTCCAGAATCTCTCTCTTTAGGAAGCATTTCCCTCTCACCCCAAACACCCCTGAGCTCCGGGTCCCTAATTCCAACTGCTCAATATCTCCATTATCTTCTCAGCAACAGAAACCCCCAAAATGCCCAAAGCAAAGTGCACTGTCTTTAGTTGTGGGTCCCCCTCCTCCTATGGAGCTGTTTACCTAAATCTTCTCTCAATGCCTCACTGTAAGGGCTTTCCAAACAGCTGAAAATAACGAACAAAACAGAAGGTGTTATTCCTAGTTGAAAGAATTCTCTCTGCCCATGGGATGGAAGCAGAACTCCACAGAAAATAAACTACTTCTAAACCATGGAAATACAAGGAGGAAAACCAATCTAGTCTAGCTAATACACTTTGCTTCCCAATATTGTATCTGCAGCTAAGCAGTTAACTGCAGAAGAAAAAACTACGATGTTTCCATCCGAAGAAAAAAATGCCTTTTCATCTTTAAAATCTGCAATTTGGGGGAAGCGTATGCAACAATAGCAAAGGGAGGCGGCTGAAGCCTAAATTACCGCCCCAGGGGTCATAAACAGCACATGGAGGAAGACACACAGCAACACGGGCGCAAAGCAAGGTTAGTTCATAAGAATGACTTGCATCTGCGTGAAATTTTTTAAAAGCAAATAACTTGCCAACTGCCTCATTTTACTTAAACTTAAGACGTACCTCACAACATCACGGCTAATAAAATTCAGTCGATTTACTATGAGAACTACAAGGAAGAAGCTCTTTCAAAAGCAAGCTTCAATCTTCTAATATTCTGTAAAAATAAGGGACAGGCAGAAGAGACCCAGAGAAATCAAGGTTTAAGTCCAAAGAGGTTGTCTTTTCTCCCTCAGAAAAAGAAAGCACACAATGTGCTGGTCGCTAAACGGAAACATCTGGGCTGGGAGGCGTCATGAACACACGCCCAAAGCCTTGGGTCCAGAGGTTCAATGAGCTGTCACTCAAAGGAGCCTCCAACACGCCCTCTGCAGAAGGTGCAACTGCCGCCGTGCCACCTGCATGCCACCTGTGTGCCACCTGCGGGAGACCCGGGAGGGCAGCGCTGGCCAACACTCCAGGCCCAGGCTCCAGGGACAGTCATCCATGGTGGCAGGGCGAGCAGAAGCGCAGGACCCCTGCGAGCCTCGGGTGGCCTGTAGCGCCTCCACCAGAGAAAACTTTGAAGTTTCAGTGCAACATAACAGAGGCCGAGTCATGGCCACGCGTAACAGAGGAAAATGCACAGGAAACATATTAGAAAATACTCAGCCTTCCCAGTACCCTAAGAAAAACAAGACATTGTTCTGACCCATCCAACGGCTAAAATAGATTCCACTCGCTGGGACGAGGTGGGGGAGCCAGGAAGACAGCACAGCGCCCCTTCCAGGGCCGACGGATGCAGCACGTGCCCCCCTTTCTCGCAATAAATGTTAAAAAACGCCGATAACAACAGAAGCTAAACACAGATGTGCTAAAAGAAGAGGGGGATGGGGACCACCCCCACCAGGTGCCAGAAGTAAAGGAGGCCACAAAGCACTGGCAGTGGTGGGGGTTGCCCCGGGGCTGGGCTGCCGCCAGCGCTGCTACAGGATGGCCCGTCCCACCGGGTGGAGCTCTGGTGACCCGCACGGCTAACAAAAGAAAGCCTAGAGACTTCTGTCCGCCGGCCAGAGGAGCAGCTAGGAAGTGTGCTGGCCACTCAGGGATGGGGGACAGCCTGTGAGAAACCAAACCAAGCCTGACCCCGCCAGGCGTGCAATCCAAGGCCACACCATCTCCTGCAGGACCACCAGGATTTGCCAAGGGCAAGAAAGCTCTCTGGGAGCCCTGAGGAAGCCAGCGTCAGCCGTCTCTGTAGGTACTTCTGCAACCCAGGGTACAGAGGGACCCAATGAACAACCATCCATCAAAGAGCAATCCATAAAATAAAGCACAAGCTCATGAAGAATGAACCACCAAGAGAGTGTAAACAGAAAACATACGAGGGAACCAGTCCCCGAGATGCAGAAATTAACAGGATAATCTAGGAGGCTGTGCAGCAAATGTGCTTAAAATGCCTGGAAAGAAATTGGGACCATAATGAATTAAAAAGGCATCATGAAAATGAAGAACATCTGGAAAAGAATGAAACAACTTCTAGAAATGAATACGATGGTCACTAAAACAAAAATCTTGATGGACAGGTAAACAGGGCAGTGAGGAGGGAACTGGGAAGGGAAAGATCTGAGGAACGGACTCCAGGTGAGTGTGGTCCAGTGAAGCAAAGAAACGGAAGTATGAAAGGCGGATTAAAAGCCACGGAGGGTAAAATCTAACCAGATATTCAGGAGACAACAGAGCAAATGAGCAGGCAGCGTTTCTTTCCAGAAACGGCAAGTTCTCGCGTCCTGGGCCAGGGCAGCACGGCAGCCCTATGCAGTCACCCCTCCACCCCCGGGGCGCGGCCCTGGCGCTGGCGATGCTTCCAGAGGCAAAGGCAGTCAAACCCCGGCCACCTCAGGACCCAGCTCTCATGGGCTTTTCTTCCACCTCTTTCTGGAAGAGTAAGGGCTCCCTCATTTCCCTCTGCCTCCTGTCCGAAGGTTTCACAGCCCTGTTTTCTGCGCTGGTGGCGGCCCTCCCGTCAGGCTGTGCGCACTGACCCCATGGGCGACGCTCGGCCCTGAGGACAACTCCAACTCTGGCTCCCGCTTCTGAGTCCCCACTATTTGTCACCCGGCCCGGAAACCATTCTCCCACCCCCGGCCAGGCACTCGCTTCGCTCCCCAGGGGTTAAGCCCCACAGTCACTGGCTTCTGTGCTGCCAGTTTCCTCAACCCTGTACTCCTTCCTCTTGGCTTTCAACTGCTGAGCGTCTTCCTGGTTCAGTTAGCGATAATCTGTCCTTGTGGACTCTCCTGAACCTCGGTCTGAGCCTCTGTTACAGAAATCTCCCAGTGTGCACAGGAGTGGGGAGAACCCCACACACGTGTGCCCCTGCGGAGCCGGCACAGGTACCAGCCCCTGGTTGCTCTCACACCCCCTTCCCTCCCGGGAGCCTCAGAGCAAAGCCCATCAACGCTTCTGCGTCCACCCTAGTTGGAGGGATCTCCTCTTTAATTAAAATCCTAACATCAGGCACTTACCACCTGACAAATTTGTGATAACTCATTAATATTATCTGATGCAAGTCCATATTCAGATTTCCCGGTCGGTCACAACATGACTTTTGTCGTTGGCTTATCTGAATTAGGAAAAAAATAAGACCGACACCGTGCATGGGGGCTGCTCTACCCTAAGCCTTCTTTAGCCTCTCAAAGCCCCTCCTCTCTCTACTTAACGCCAGCAGGGAGCACAGGGCACCGTCCCCTTCCCCAGCACCCATGCTACCCAATTTTCTATTCAGGGGACCTCAGGTAGGCTTCCTGATTTATGGGTAGACATTTTGTTGTTTTTTCACTGTTTTTCCCCCAGTTCCCACAACAGTGGCCACTCAAGTAAATATCTGTTGAATGGACGTTGGCCGTGATTTCAGAACCGAGTGCAATCGTTAACAACCTTGGAGAATGAAAAACAGAATGCAAAGGTGGAAAAGGTCAAGGGTAAGTCCTCGTGTTACAAAGTGGGGCACCAAGAGATGCCTGTCAATGTCCATGGACATGAAATAAAGGATATTAGTTAGCATCCCTGAAAAAGGGAACCACCAGGAGAGGGCCAGGGAGGACAAGAAGTCAGAGGGAACGGCTGCAGAACACAAAAAGGCAGAGAAGTCCCCACATAGGAAGGGGCTGCGTGGAGAAGGCAGCCCGTGGCGGGGGCCAGCGTCGCCCAGGGGCGAGGCCGGGAGGTGGGGAGGGGGGAGCAAGCGACCTCTGCTCGTCACCACGTCGGCTCTCCTGCCCCACGTGCTCTGTTTGCACGTGCCTGATTACTTTTAACATCATATTTCACAAATGAAACTTCTTTAAAAAAGAGCATCTCTATTACTGAAGACCACGGACCCTGACCCCAAACTGCTACAGGACAGCTGACCCATGGGCGTGTCCTTGAACCAGTGGGTGTTCATCACGGCCACTGGGACGCGGCCACGCTCACAGAAGACGCCCTACAGCGCCCAGTAACATCAGTGTCCGTGTGAGCGTGCGTTTCTTATGTTACTCTAGAGGGACACTCACTTCCACATTCCAGAACTAATTACCGACCACCTAACCGCAGGCCGCTCTGTACATATGTGAGGTTCCCCACAAGCCCCCGAGGGGCCAGGCTTACATGTTATACTCTCCCCACCCAAAAAATGTGCATCAGGAAGAGAGAGCATGGAGAGGCACAGCCCCATCCTGGGTGCCTTCAGAAACGGAGCATCACGCGCACCCAGGCACACGTGTGCATGCACACGCACACGCCCAAACCCATTCCATGCCAAAGAAGGGGGTGAGGGTGGAGGCTTTTCCCTGCCACACTGATGAAACAAGGCTCTGTGTCACCCTGTCCCTCTCCCTGCACAGGTTATATTTCTATCAAACACTGTTCTTTCACAGCCAGAGTAATAACTGCGTCCAAAATCCAGCTTGCATTTCACGTCACTTTAGTATGCCAAAAATAAACAGAAAATACTGGAAAATGAGAAACCTAGGAAATGGCAGTGTGAATGCTCATTAAACATCACACTGCAAGTGAGAGTAGCAAGTGAGAGTCATTTAAGTTCCCACATCACTGCCAAGCATGGCTCATGACTCAGCGGCCCAAGCCCACCCGATCCTAAAGGAACATTTACAAGAAGTGCCTTCACTGTTCACCGATGAGAAATGGGAGAAAGTAAACTCAGCGCATCAGAAATAACCACTTAAAAGAAACCTGGTGCACGAGGTGCACACATGAACCGGGACTTGTGAGCATCCCGAGCCCACGGGTGCCCCCAGCAGCAGCCCAGCCACAGCGGTGCTCACGTTCTAGCCCACGGGAGACCCAGCGCCTCCGCGTTCCCTGAAGGAGGGCAGCCCCGGCGCCGCTCCCTACAGCACCGGCCTCCTGGGGGCTTTCCTTCCATCTCCCTCGCATTTAAGAGACTACTGCGTGCGCGTGTAAAATACACACATACATCTGTGTGACTAAAACGAGTTTCACATATTCAGGAAGAATATCCAGTGCGCTTGCAGCAAAATGTGAAATATCCTCAGGCAGACTCTTGGAAGAGATCTGTCTTCAAGGAGGGAGTATTTCAAACAAGAAACCACACACAGGCCAAAGACACAAACGGGGTGAAGCCTGACCAGAGCACTGCCACCTCCGGCCACAAGGGGGCAGGCGACCGCGGCCCCGCACACGCCCCGCCCGAGAAGCGGGACAGAAGCTGGACACTGGAGACCTCACCCGGAGACACGCAGCCCAGCGGACATCACGCAGAAGGAATCTCAGCTTTGTTTATTCGATAAAAATATCAGTAAATCAAATCAAAATTTAACGCAGAAGAGAAACTCACTGTTTAAAGGAAGTCGGTGTTTGTCTTTGGTAAGGAAATGACCCTGACATGATGGCCAGTTAGAGGAGTCTGTATGTTGGGACCTGGCACATTTTCTTTACAGAAAATTAAGCATTAATGACACTGTGAATGACAACACTTATGCTAAACTTGGTCTTTCAAAAAGGAAACCTATTCCAAAATCAAAAAGCCACATTAATTACTAAAAAAAAATGCAATACAGAAATGTTATTGTGATCCTAGAGTTTCACTCTCAACTGTTACAGAGTGACACGGTAAAAACATGGCTTCACATCTTTCCTTCTCAAATGCCCACGTCTAAAATCAGACGGGGACAGCTTTCCTTAGAATATACTGAAGTAACCTGAGCGACACCCGGGATAGAAACTTACCAAAAGAGGTTATTCCTTTGGTTCAACAGTCAAATAAAGAATACTTAGCATAACAGATCACCAATTTAAGCAAATATGTTATTCCCTATATTTTAAAAAAGAAACAAGACAAAAAAGGAAAGGTTTCAAAGTTACTTGGGTCTCAGTTTGGTATGAAAAAACGAGGGATTCCATGTGACCCCTGCAAACAGCCCCTGGACAACAATGCAGTTACACACATACGATGAATGGGGGTCTCTCTCCCTCTCTCTCTCTCACACACACACATACGCACACATGGAAACACAGGATTAAGACACAGAAATAGGAATTTTAGGCAGAACAAAGTGATGCAGTCACTCCTGAAGCAGGTAAACACTCATAAACATGCAATGGCTGGTTCTTCTTAGAGCCACATCTGCACCCCCCCGCCACCCCCGGCTCTCGGCCCCCAAACCCCCCTCCAAACGTGGGGCTGAGAGCCGGACACTCATGCCAGGCTGCTAGACACTCAGAGGCCAACAGCTGTGAGCAACCCGCCACCACAGAGGACACTGACCACACTCACACAGCCACCTGCAAACAACAGGCGACACGGACCATACTCTCATCCACCTGAAAACAACCCTCTGGGACTATCTTTTCAGTGCAATTTTCAAAGGTTAACTTTGGAGAAATACCTGAAAAGGAAAAATTCATTTGCACTCATTTGCACTCTTACTATGGTGACTCAATATCAGACCAGAATTCCCATTTAAATGAGTTGTGCACAGCAAAATTCAAGAAGCCCAGATTCAACAGACGTCTGCACAATCAGCAAGTTCCACTCTTTATGGCTTGCCCCACCACCAGCTCTGTGACCCCTGAGGACGTGCCCACCACCAGCTCTGTGACCCCTTGAGGACGTGCCCACCACCAGCTCTGTGACCCCTGAGGACGTGCCCACCACCAGCTCTGTGACCCCTTGAGGACGTGCCCACCACCAGCTCTGTGACCCCTGAGGACGTGCCCACCACCAGCTCTGTGACCCCTGAGGACGTGCCCACCACCAGCTCTGTGACCCCTGAGGACGTGCCCACCACCAGCTCTGTGACCCCTGAGGACGTGCCCACCACCAGCTCTGTGACCCCTGAGGACGTGCCCACCACCAGCTCTGTGACCCCTGAGGACGTGCCCACCACCAGCTCTGTGACCCCTTGGATCTCACTGGTAAAGAGGAAGACCACGTCACCCTCACCCTCCGTCCGTGACCCAGCACCCTCCTGGAAAGGGTCCAGTGCTGCTCTCTCTCATCCCTCGAAGAAGAACAAATACTCGGCCTGCCCCAGCCCTCAGGCTCGAGGGCCGGCACTGGGGCTGCCCCGCTGCCCCAGGACTGACTGGTGAAGACGGGCAAATCCAACCAAGCTGCAGACTAAGCCACATTTTCCAGCAGCCATGTCCGTAAAGCCAAGGCAACACTTCCCAATCAGCCTGACAGTGGTGCTGGGCTCTCAGCTGGTTCTACACATGGACACATTAAAAGGAGGGTATTATGTGTACCCTGTGCCCTGGATATGCCAATAGTACTTATCCTCCGGAGCTGTGGTGAGGACGGAAGTCACAGATAAAAAGCACTTTCTATAGGAACCAGAACGTAAAAGCGTGGCTAGTATTGCTTAACTGTATTATGATGATAATGAAAATATACTGCTTTTATTATCAACAATAGAACAATATCAACTATAGCAAAAGAGCAACAATGAGATACCACTCGACACCCATTAGGATGGCTATTATCAAAAACAAAACAAAACAGAAAACAACAAGTGTCAGCAACGATGTGGAGAAACAGGAACCCCTGTGCATTGCTGAGGGGAATGTGAAATGGTGCAGCTGCTGTGGAAGCAGCACAGCCGTTCCTCAAACAGTGAACACAGTCACTGTATGAGCCGGCAGTTCCACTCCTAGGAATATACCCAGGAGAACTGAAAGGACTCAGGACAGACATCTGTACACCCATGTTCACGGCAACATTATTCACAAGAGCCAAAAGCTAGAAACAGCCCCAAGTCTAGGAACAGAAGAATGGATAAACAAAATTCGGGTGTGAAATAAAACACGTACACATACATATGTACTGGTCTCAGCCCCCAGTTCCCGGCACAAGGCTCCTGAAGCCCTCGGAACGTCCTGACAAGGCCACCGGGAGCATCTTCTGTTCTAACACTAGGTCTCTGACCCTGTTCCTGACACACAGTCCCTAAACCCCCTGGAGTTTCCTGGGTGATAGGAGCGTCCCTTGTTCTCATGAGGCGACTCCGGGCGGGCTTCTGGATGGCTCCTGGTCACCACAAAGACCGAGCCGTGATTAGAAGCTTGGAGCTTCCAGCCCCACCCTATTCTCGGGAAGGAAAGAGGGCTGGAGATTGAGTCAACCGTCACTCAGGCCTCTGTGATGAAACCTCGGTAAAATCCCAACAGCGTGGGGTTCAGAGAGCTTCCAGGTTGGGGAACACACCTACGTGCCAGGAAGGTGGCACCCCAACTCCACGGGGACAGAATCTCCTGCGCGTGGGACCCTTCTGGGCCTCGGCCCCTGCGCCTCTTCATCCGGCTGTTCATCTGTGTCCTGAACCATATCCTTTCCTACGGGATAAACCAGTAAACCTGAGGAGTGCTCCCCCCGAGTTCTGTGAGCCCGTCCAGCAAACTATCGAACTCTAGGAGAGGGTCACAGGAACCCCGATTTACAGCCAGTTGGTCAGAAGCCCAGGTGACAACCTGGGGCTTGTGGCGTATGAAGTGGGGTCAGTCTTGTGGGCCTGAGTCATCAACCTCTGTGACACTAACCCCAGGCAGATGGTTATCAGAACTGAACTGAACTGCAGGACACCCAGCGGGTGTGATCCAGTGGTCTGACGTGTGGAAAGCCCACACACTGGTATAAGAAGTGCTCCAAGTGTGGCGGCAGTGTGCGAACAAAGGAGAAACACACGCGTGTGAGGGTTTATCAGTGGCAGAACCATACAAGGGCATATTATTCAGCCTTAAAAAGGAGTGACATTCTGACACACACACTACAACACAGGTGAACCCAGAAGACATGCTGAGTGAAATAGGCCAGTCACAAAAGGACAAATTTTGCATGATTCCCCTAATATGAGGCTCTTAGGAGTCAAACGTCAGTCAAGACAAAAAGTCGCATGGGGACTGCCAGGGGCTGAGGAGAGACAGGAATTGTTTAGTGGGTTGAGAAGCTGGGAAGATGGAAAAGCTCTGAGACGGACGGTGGTGACGGCTGCACAGCAACGTGGACGTACTTAGTGCCGCTACACTGTACACAGAAAAAATTTTTTTAAACGGTTAAAATGGTCAATTTTACATTATGGTAAATTTGACTACAATCTAAAAAAGACAGAAGAATCACGTGTTATTCCCTCCCAAAATCCAACACCAGAGACCTTTACCAATCAGGGCTGCAGGCTGCCTTGTTAAAATACTTATGGTTTGACGTCACTGCTAGGAAAATACTTGTTTTATCAAAACTGTCACGTTCACTTTTAGACAGCTTTTCTTCCTGCCACCGCAAAAAACCAAAGAGCAGCAATGACCGCTCCCCGAGGCCCGCAGCACTGGCTGGACCAGCCCGAACGAGCGAGCCCCGCTGACCCCACGAGGGAGCGCCGTCCTCGCAGCCTAACCTGAACCGCCCACGGGCCCCGGGGCTCCTCCCCACGCGGAGCCGCTCCCATCACACTCCTTCCACGCGGCCCTGCCTGCACCGCGGACCAGCACCACTCTCCCCAGGCAGAACCAGAACAGCGCAGCACACAGCAAGGCCTTTCCAGTCAACGGACGACACGCAAGTCAAGTCCCAGCAGACTCGGCTTGCAAATCTCTCCCCGCCTCTGCGTCTCCGGCCACCCACTCTTCCCTTCAAGACGCTGGTTCTGAAACCTCACTCACCAGAGCGCCCACACCCCAGTTCCACGTGAACACAAACATATACACATACACACAGGAACCCATGAAGGCAAGGACTACGTGACTGCACTGATACAACCAGCAGTCTCTGTCCATAAATTAATGCTGCTTCAGGGAACGAGGCACTACCGGGCAGACGTGCCCGGGACCTGCCATTACCCCCCCGTGACGCCACGCAGGACAGCACCACGCACACACACGCAGAGGCCGTGCGCCAGAACTCCCACACCCATACCGGAGTGACATAAACCACAGATCCCAGGCCGCAGAGAGAACCTGCGATGCCACGATGTGACTCTAGGCAGAAATGAAAAAAGTGCCAGGACCACTATTCCCTTTCAAAATAAGATAAGCCTCTGAGTAATGTTTTAAATTCAGTAATGTTAAGCAATTGCAGAAAACCGAAGGAAAGCAATGCATTTTAAAATGCTATTATTAGCACAAAGAAAAGGACAGAAATTACTTAACTGTACATGACGGGCAAAAGCACCCACAGCAAAGAACTCAACACAGCAACACAGCCTGCGTGATAGAGCCAGCCCCCAGTCCTGACACTAGCCCTACAAAGGGCGATAAATTTTACCTTATGTAAAAGTGTAACCACAAAAATGAAAACCGACAGATTGGAGATGTTTCTCCTTACAAATGGAAAATAACAGAGTAAGTCTCTATCTTAAAGTGCTGATGTCGCAACAGAATGAAGAGTGAGCCTGTGACCGTGCAGCCCTTTCCCCAGCGCGGGGGGCAAACACCACTCCCCCTCGCAGAAAGGACACGGGAGACTGGCCCCGCCCAGGACGGGGGGGGGGGCACGTGCCCCACCTCCTGCTTCCCCCGCCGGCTACTCACCGCTGGGCTTGATCTCACGCACGTAGTTGCTGGGGAACCAGCCGGTCCGGCCGCTATGCGTGCCCTCCCACCAGCCCCCTTCCTCCACCCGCGTGACGTGGATGACGTCGCCTTTCGCAAAGGACAGCTCGTCTTCATTCGTCTGCTGGAAGTTAAACTTGGCTCTTACGACCAGCTGATTGTTGCTGTTATCCGTCATGTCCTAAAAAGGGGAGAAGGGAGGAGACGTCATGAAGGACACACGTTCTACATCGTGATGACATGAACAGATTTCGCTTGGACAGACGGAGCATAGCCACCCTGTTCACGCGGCAGAGGAACGCTGGACACACCGAAGTCCCCACGGCCCTGTCCACTGCCCCAGGTCCCGTCCCGGAGGAAACCCTCAGTGGCTGCAAAGGTCTTATGCCTGCCAGCGTGGCGCCTACATGAACAGAGACGCACTTCCACATACACTTACACACTACACACTTCTCTACAGTGTGCAACAAGTTAATACACTGTGATCATTTTCCCAGCAGTCCTTAATTACTTCAGTCTTAACTGCTTAATATTACACTGTATGGCAGCGCCGTTAGTTACTTAACCAAGTCTCCACTACTAGACTTGACACCGTGTCTAGTTGTTTTCTACTGCTAAACAAGGCTGCATCAGAACTGTCTGCACATGTCTTTGCACACGCCCGTAAATGAGCCGATACGTTAAATGCAGGTCAGAGAACACGGATGACACATTTTAAATCTTAACGCCCATTTCTAAGTTGCCCTCCAAAAAGGTCCCACAGACCAGCGCCAAGCGACATTCCCGCCAGCAGCGTCGAAGACGTCTGACTGCTTCGAACACTCACCAACACTGGATACTGCCAAACCGACAGGAAGAAAGGGTACCTCATTTTAACTTGCATCCTTCTCAGAGGTTAAGCCTCACTGCAGATCTCTGAAAAGTGGGCAGAGGAAGGCAGACTGGCTACAATGTCTTTCTGTCTCCATCTATCCCAGGCCGGGTGCTGGAGAGGCTTGCAACCTGGAACTGCCAACGGAAGTCGACAAACAAAAATCCCCAAGCAGAGTCTGCTCTCCTGGCCAAAGGGGCGGGAAAGGGACAGCACATGGGCCACTCAGCCAGCACCCGGGTGTCCAAGGAGACCAGGCAGGACGTCCCGTGGCCCACCAAGCCCCAGAGCTCCGCCAGCACCAGTGACATCAGCCAAGATGAGGCTGAGAGTCCAGCATCCAGTCCCCCCAGGTGGCAGGAGGCAGCCCCATCTGCCCACACAGGTGTCCCCTGCCCTCCACCCGGCCTCGTGGGGGGAGCCAGGCCCAGCGTCTCCCCGACCCCCCTCCAGCAGCACTGTCAAGGGTCCAAGAGAAACCCCAGTGACGCCAGGTCAATGAGTCTGACCCGACACCACTGCAAGGAAACCCAGCTGTCCCCAGAACCACGGCCTACCACCCTCGGCCAGGACCGCCACAAAAAACCCATCAGCCAGGGCTGCAGCCCAAGACGCAAGATCTCAGCAGGATCCAGCATCTTCCAACACACTCTCCAAAGTGTCTAGGATAGAACTGAAGACACCCCGTATTCCAAGAACAAGAAAAATCGGAGCCTGACTGAGAAAAGACATGGATCCCAACACTAAGATGAAGCTCTCTCAAAACAGACAAAATAGAAAATCCCAGAAATGAAACAGAACTTACAAAATCTACTCAAACTGACAGAGTGAAAAAAAATTAAGAGAGGGCTTCCCTGGTGGCGCAGTGGTTGAGAGTCCGCCTGCCGATGCAGGGGACACGGGTTCCTGCCCCGGTCCGGGAAGATCCCACATGCTGAGGAGCGGCTGGGCCCGTGAGCCATGGCCGCTGGGCCTGCGCGTCCGGAGCCTGTGCTCCGTAACAGGAAAGGCCACAACAGTGAGAGGCCTGCATATAGCAAAAAAAAAAAAAAAAAAATTAAGAGAGCCCCAGGGACTTGGGGGAAATGACACAGATCTGAGATTGGAACCATCGAAGTCTTGGAGGAGAAAGGACAGAGTTGAAAAAGGAGTCTAAGAAATACGGCTAAAAATGTCCCAAATGTGACAAAAGACACAAACGCACAGAGTCAAGAAGCTGAGTGAACCCCAAACAGGAAACACCTAAAGAAATCTGGACCAAGTCACACCGTAACTAAACTTCAGAAAACTAAAGACAAAAAAACTTGCGTGTTAGGATAAAAAAGACATCTGTGGATATGCAAGATCTGAAAAACTTTACCTCCCCTGCACCCTTGCTCAAGAAGTTAGTATAAGATGCACTCCTCCAAAACAGGGAATTAACCACGAGAAAAATGAAGACAGAGAAAGACATGGAGGAAGTCGACTCGGGTCAAAGGAGTCTGCAGGTGATGAAGGAAGCACAGAGGCGGCAGCTGGCACATCCTGGCTGCAACCAAGAGACCCTCCAGCGGCCAGAAGACTTCACCAGCGTCCCCCAGGAAGAGGAAACTGAAAAAACCCTAACATGTCTGAATGCGCAAAGACGAGATTCTTTCAATAAAGGCAAGAGACCAGACTATAATCTGCACGAGGTGCACAGAAAACTAAAGAGGTCGTCAGGAAAAGAACTAAAGAGGTCGACAGAAGGTCGTCAGGAAAGAACAGTCCCAGCACACGGTGGCCCCGCTGTGAGTCTGGGTCATGATGCTGTTGCGCTAACACCCACGCAACGAAGCCACTACAGGACTCAGCCACGGGGAAGGGGGGCCCAGAAGCACCCGTGAAGCTAAGGCCCAGGGGAAGTGGAAGAGCCCCGATGCCCCCTGCCACCGTGGGACGTCCACAGTGGCAACACTGTGTTAGTTTAAAAAAACCAAAAACCAACCTTTATATAAGGCATTTTATTTAGAGAGACACAGGCAAATGACTAAAGAACCAACAGAAAAAATGGGAAGTGGTTGTCTCTACTGATTTTTTCCTAATAGCGAGTCTTGGAGAATTACCTGAGTCTTTCAACAAGGTTCATGTATCACTAAACAAGATGAAGAAGATAAAGCACAAAACAGTGCTCAGGCAGAGCTTTGAGAAGAGGAGCTGATATAATGCCTAAAATAGTTCGTGTGTATTTATCTATTTATGTGTTTATACGTTAACTGCTGGAAATCGTGTTTATTTAATGATTCAAATTAATACATTAAACATTTATCTAATGAATTAAACGTTTAATGCATACTTCACATTTAATACTTATTCGATAAAGCAATCTCTCATCCACATTTGGCAGGAACCCTCCGGCTGACCACTGTCCCCTCAAACGCGGGGTGGCAGGGGCACCTGAGCGGTGAGGGCCGGACACGGCACACGCTGTCCTCGCTCTGGTCAGAGAAACACGACCCGCTCATACACCGTGCCAGGTTCTCTCTGCAGACCACTGTCATCACTCATCAGCCGTCTACTCTGATCTCCATGACTTTCTCCTTTCTGTGACTTCCCCGGCTTTGCAGAGCCGATTCGGGTGACAAATTCCAACAACGGAACATGACACGTAACCAACACAGGCGCAGAGCAGGCCCCTAAGGAGGTCAAACTGCCCTGGGAGCCCTGCTGCCGGCCTGTCTGTCCCCCCCACTGCTGGGCGCACGCCGGCTGACATGCAAGTGGCACGCGGGGCTCTCGTCAGGATGCTGCCGAGGCGGTGACCTACACTCTCCCTACAGTTGCAGGCCAGGCAAACACCAGGGACGTCTTCCCCACTTCAGAAAAGGACACTCCACTAAGCACAGGACAGGGCGACATCTGCACAGGGCTAGGCGGCCAGTCTGGACCCCTTCACTTCTGACGCCACAGGTTCCCAGCCGTGGAGCGTGGCCTACACTCAAGGATGGGCTCTAGGAGCGCTGTGAGCGGGCGCAGGCCCAGGCGGGGTGAGGACCAGGCACCAGGCAGACGGCCCAGCCCTCCGCACGGGGGCCGCCACCACCGTTGCTGCCGACCCGGGAGGCTGGAAAGGGTGTATTCAGTCACTAGCTTACCGCTTCAGCTCTTTTCCTCCGCTGTTCTAAAAGCTCCCCTGAAACGAGGGGCAGAGAAATCGTTATTCCCTTTTTTTTTTTTAAATAAATTTATTTATTTTATTCTTGGCTGCGTTGGGTCTTCGTTGCTGCATGCGGGCTTTCTCTAGTTGCGGCAAGCGGGGGCTGCTCTTCGTTGTGGTGCCCAGGCTTCTCATTGCAGTGGCTTCTATTGCTGTGGAGCACGGGCTCTAGGCGCATGGGCTTCAGTAGTTGTGGCTCGCAGGCTCAGTAGTTGTGGCTCGTGGGCTCTAGAGTGCAGGTTCAGTAGTTGTGGCGCACGGGCTTAGTCGCTCCACGGCATGTGGGATCTTCCCGGACCAGGGCTCGAACCCGTGTCCCCTGCAGTGGCAGGCGGATTCCTAACCACTGTGCCGCCAGGGAAGTCCGAAATCGTTATTCTTACCTAGCAGGTCAAGAGGAGTCTCACCGCGTTCGCCTCATGAGCGGCTCACCGGGTCCACGGCACAGGCAAGGTAGCTGGGGCTTTTTAGTTCCGGTGTAACTTAAACTTTCTCTCGCTAATGAAACACCAATGCTATACCTACCGTGATCTCAGCAACATTCATCACGACAGAACATCTAACTTTATTTTACTAAAATTATTCCTTTGTAATCCAGTCCTCATTTACTCAAAAATAAAACAAACAAAAAAACCGACGACAACTGCCACAAGTGAATGGGTCAGACAGCAAATGTTTCTTTGTCCAAAGCTTGCTGATTTTTCTTGCATTTTCCTTGCGTATTTCATAAAGCTAACTGAAACTATTTTTCAAGTGGTCTGGGCATCTTCCCCTGCTTTGGATCACAGAGCTCGCAATGGGACCCTCTAAGTTCGTCCAGCCTCACGGGGTGGCCGTGAGGGTCACACGAGTCAGTCCAGGTGAGACACCGAACCAGCCAGAGCTGGCACAGAAAAGAAACGCTCCAGGTGTGTTGTGTGGTTCACAAGGCCTGAAACAGGGCAATGGGACTTCTCAGAGAGGAAGAACCGTCACAGACACACAGCAGGGAGAGCTAGTTCGAGTTCAGAACGTTCCAGAACACACAAGAATTATGTCCCTTCTGCAGCTCTCCATTTGTACCGCTGCTTCATGACCAAACTCAAAGTCACTTCTCTCTACAACACACAGCTCCAACGAGGTTAGCTTCCGTTTCCGAGGACCACAGCAGCTTACTGGGCAATACTCCCTTGCGGTAGAGAGCAGTGGTCTCTGAAGACTCCAGGAGGGTCGGTTCTCCTCAGACTCACAGGGCGAGATCACTGATTCTCTAGCATACAATAATTTACTAAAGTGTCGCATGAAGCCAAGTCACAGCACCGGCTGATCGAGCTGAGGACCAGGCCGTCATCCGGTCCAGAGCGGGCTCGGCTGTCCGGCAGGCGGACACGCGCCCCAGCTGGTGGATGGGGCGGCCTCTCCCCACGGTCTCTGCTCGGCCCTGTCCTTCACCTTCCCAGGTCCTCATTTCCACGCCTGTGCTCGCAGCCTGTCTCCTGACGATTTACAAATGGGTTTTCCTCACTTTCCAGGAGGACTGTTCATCTCAGGTGGCTTCCCCACCTCACCAGCACCGTTATAAGGCAGCCCCTCCTTCACAAGCTGCATCCTGACTCAGTAGGGCACTGTCACGCTTTCATAAAGAGAAAAAAACCCTCTAGGTTCTTCGGCTTCCAACCATTTCTTCATCATCTAAGTACTAGGTATGGATTTCTTATTCCCCAACTTCTGTACCTTTGTGCAGAGTAGGTAAGAAAATATGATGCAAGTGACCAGGAAAACATTTTAAAGCTCACATCCCTCCAGATAAACAGATATATATCTTAAAACAGAGTGCCCCAAATACACAGATTTCTTAGAAGCTGTCATGAAGCACGACACGCGGATAATCTGGTGATGGGCAAACGCCAGACCCGAGAACAGGAGCCACGGCAGCAAGGGCAAACCCCCCTCTGGCTGAGCAACTCCCCGGAGGCCCGTGTGTCCTCCCATACACGCTGCGCACACCCGGCTCCCCAACACACTCCCATTCTCAGGGACCAACTCTCACACTTACCAAACTCCGATACTGGCCCTGGAACAGTTTTGAAGTCCGACCGTGCGAAGGCTGGGGTCCCAGGGAGTCGAAAGACTTGATCCGGTGAGAGGAGGGCCGGGCACACACGGAGTCACTTCCCAGGCCGATGTCTGCAAGGTCGTCACAGGGGAGAGAGCGAGCTGAGTCCCCTGACACCGCGCCCACACCCCGCACCGGGCTCCGAGGGTCGGGGGGCCACCCGCGCAGGAGACCAGGAGCAGAGTCCCCGCCACGGGACCGAGCGACCGCACGCGCCCCAGGCACCTTCCCGGGAATTCACTGAACGTAACTACTTAGCGGTCCTTCTCTAGCTAAGTTCCGAGTTTACGACGTGTTCCGTAACAGTTTTCAGGACTTTCCCCTCACCTGGAAACAAGAAGCCTCTCACACTCGACTCCTGGGCAGAGCGCCACCCAGAGCCCCCGCATCCCCCCCGCACGCCCCCTCCTCCGGGATCACCCTTTGCGCGGTGAGCGAGCCGCAAGCGTCATCGTGCCAGAGACGGAAAAGACTCTCTGACTGAAACAAACAGAACCCCCGGCACTTTCCGTCCAGAAAGGCCCTTGTGAGGATGATGCCCTCGGCACGACGGCAGGCACGCTCCACTCACCTCACAGGCTGTGAAAGGACCAGACACCACACAGCACTCAAGGCTCAGATCTCCCTCTGGAGTCGCTGCAGGATCACACACCCCACTCAGGCCACCAGCACGTAAATGTCAGCAGCCCACTTCGCAGAGGCGATGTGATGTTTTTTAAATGAGGCCACGAGAGAGTTTTCTAGGGAAATCACTGTTTTGACATGCACGCGCCTAGCAATTTCCTAAAGCTACGTGGGGGGCCTTGTATAAAAATGTCCTGAAACTGGGGGTCTCCAGGTCCTCTTTCTCTGGCAGATCCCTTTGGATTGGCTTACACAGTATCTTATGAAATTCTGAATCAGGTACCAACAACTGAAAGTCTGGGGACTCCCCAGGGAAACTGGCATTTCCAGCTGTTCTTGAAGCACCGGAGCTCTGGTGCCTCTGGCTCTGTGCTCCCTGACTGACCCAGAGCCGAGCAGGGCCCAGGCGGGCAGAGCAACCGCTGCCCTCTGCCCCCCTCGCTCCTCCACGCTGCCTGCCAGGCTCCACGGACCCGGCGTCCGGGACCCCTGCCCTAAAACCACCTTGCCGTCTCAGTGTGGAAGCCCCTCCAATTCTCAGGCCCTGCTCAGTGCTGGCAGTAAGGGCCAGTGTTTGCTCCCGCCGTGTGGCAGAGGCCTGGCAACTGCGAGCACCAACAGCGCCCAGAGGACAGGCGTGAAGAAGCTGCCCCAGTGGCTGCCTGCTGTACCCAGGGAGTGCTTAGGATCCCTTCCTTCACCAACTCCAGTCTCTCCTCTGTCCAAGTAAAAGGGAAGCATTCCTCCACACGCCTGGAGGACACAAAGGGTCTCCCTGACGTGCCGGACGCAGAGCAAAGACGGTGACGGGCCTCCCCAACGACGACCGTGGAGTCAGCAGGTGCACCTGTCTTACACTTGCGTCAGCCCCTACAGCCGACGGCTGAAAAGGCACCGTCACCTCCTTCACGCTGACTTCAGAAACACAAATGAAGAGCAGTAGCCAACAAACACAGAAGCAAAACGTTCTCTTCATCTGAGAAGGCTCAGTCCTCTTGTTTAAAAGCTGAGGAGAAAAGTACCAGGTTTCTTTCAGAACTTCCGAACGGGTCTTTGTAAAGAACAGCGCTAGGTGCTCTGTGTCCAGGGTACATCCGATGCTGTCAAGAACACGCGAGGGCTTCCCTGGTGGCGCAGTGGTTGAGAGTCCGCCTGCCGATGCAGGGGACACGGGTTCGTGCCCCGATCCCGGAAGATCCCACATGCCGCGGAGCGGCTGGGCCCGCGAGCCATGGCCGCGGAGCCTGTGTGTCCGGAGCCTGTGCTCCGCAACGGGAGAGGCCACAGCAGTGAGAGGCCCGCGTACAGCAAAAAAAAAAAAAAAAAAGAACACGCGAGAAACACTTCTGCATCAGATGGGGGCGGGAAGATACAGCTCCCGGCCTGCGTCCACGCCTTCCGCGGCCCGCGGGGCTCCGCCTCGGTCACCGAGGGCCTCGCGGCCCCGTGGACGGAGCGCAGCTGCCCTCGTCGCTCCCCGTCTCCTTCCGACCCACCCGAACTTACACACCCAGGGCGAGAGCCAACCTGCCGTCTCCCGCCCGCGGCCTCCCACGTGGGGACCGTGTCTACCAAAGCCACTCTCACCGCAGCTGCCAGAGAGCGAGCTCAGCGGAGGGCGGTGTGCGTCAAACTGCGGCCCAGACGCCGGCAAAGTGCTGCAGGCGGGCCGGGGCCGGGGAGGAGCCCGCGCTGCACCCGCCGCCTGCACGCGCTCGTCCCGTGAAGCCCCGTCATCGACTGCCCACGCTTCGACCGTGGCGGGCTGGCTCCTTTATTACCTGTCTGCTCACGTTGTCTATCACTCCTCCACAGAGGGACCGAGGAGGCCGCAGAGGCTTGACAAACGCCACAAGCCTCCTGTCTGGAGGGTGCGATGGCCGCGTGTCCTTAGGTCCGCCTTGATGCCCCCCGCTTCTCCGCCCCCTCTCGCCCTCCTCCTGGACTTGGACCCTCACGCTTTCCTACACTCGCTCACCCGGGTCCTAATTCAGCGTGTCCCCAGGTGCTGTCACCCCAACAGCCCAAGACATTCTCAACTTCAAGCCCGAAGTCAAGCTATGAAAAGGGAAACCCTGCCCGGAACGGCGGGCAACACAGGCTGCTCTGGGCACACGTCCTCAAGCGCAGGCAGTGGGGCAGCACCCAGACAGCCCTCCCGGCAAACGAGTGGCGCGAGGGGCCCCGGAAGCGGTTCCTGCAGCCCCGAGCGTTCCGACCCCATCCCGTCCCCACACGGTGAGGAAGGGTCGGGGTGAAATGAGAGGAGACCCTGACAAGAGAAACTGACTTTTTCTGATCAAAAGAGGCGTATCAAGGGCTAACTGCCCCTCCCAGGGATCTGAAACTACAGTCCGTAAAGGTAAGTTGAAAACAAACATGACTTTAAAACAAAAGAGCCTCTAAGCCCTTCGGGTGCCTCAGGCAGCCTCCAGGCCCGAGCTAGTCCCACAGGAGTGCATACAGACCCCACTGTCCTCTCCGCGGTTGGGGAGCCCACCTCTCCCTAGAGGTGCGACTGGGGCTCGAACCCGCAGCCCACAGAGCCCAGGTGCCCTCATCATCCTCAGGAAACCTGGCCCAGGTAGGTGTTTACTGTAGAGGCCAGCTCACTGGCTGCACCTCAAAAACAGGCACTAGATCTGCTCACTAGATCTGAGCTTTAATCAGCATGAACTTAATAAAACTGCAGAGCAAGGTGCTTCAAGCTCCAGGCCAGCCCATGAGTTGCCCTGCCAACGAGGCACTCCCCCCCTGCTGTACTTTTCTCTCTGCCCACAGGAAGGAAAGCACTGATGTCTGCCAGGACCTACAGAGGAAGACTCTGCTCGCAGCAGAAGTGACAACCCGAACTTTAATGCAAAATCCTTTTTCAAGCTCAGCAACGCTCACTCCGCCTCGCTAACACGGAAGCAACAAGGTTCTTGCCCCCTTTCCTTCCCCTCCCCTCAAGTTCAGTAAAAAAAGAGACTTACCTGCCGTTACTTTATTTAGAGTCACTAAGGAGCTGAGGACCTTGTTGAAATTCTGCCCCTGATACAAATCGTTTGCATCAAATGTCTGAAAGGGAAAAGTGAACAAGCAGAATTAGCAGAGTCCGGTGCTGGGCAGTTCTGAGCAGTCAGAGGAAGACAGTCGGCTTCGCAGGCGAGAGACCCCAGGGACGCGGCACACCTGCGAGCTCGGCTTCCGGTCGGAGCAGGAGGCCAGGCCAGGTGCCCTCACAGGGGCCGCTCAGGGCCTGAGTCCAGCTTCCTAACCACCACGTCCCCACCCTGCCGCACCCTCCTTCATAACCTGGGGCGCTGCTGGCGCTCCGTGAAGGCTCCTCTCCTTAGACGGAGGCTGAGGCCTCAGGGCAGGCCTACTACAGACTTCCTCTCCTGGCCACAGCCGATGCCAAAACCAACAGCAGCAAAAGGGAAACGCCGACATCACAGAGGATACGAGAGGGAAGGAAGGGAAGGCAGGAGAGGCCGAGTCCAGAAGAGGGGGGGGGCGGGGACACCGCCACCCTCGGGGACCGTCTGGTCCGCATCGCTGCGATCTCGGCTGCCTAGAGACTGGGGACGCACCCACGCTAGTCCCCTCCCCGCCCACCCTCCAACACCCAGGGGCTGAAAGATGCTGCGCGTCAGGCTGACTAGACACAGCACGGCTGATCCACGATGTGTGCGCAAACATGCGCTAAAATAAACACATCTCATCCCCAAACACTGTCTGAAGACCACATATACCTTCTCATCACTGAGTAACTCCTTCCCTCCCCCCAAAAATTTAATAGTCAAATCATCCACAACTCTGCGCCAGAGAAATTATGAAAAAAAGTCTTTGAGATGCAGTTAACAGAAAGATGTGTTCAGATGCCCAAATGAAAACTGTGTTAACATTCTTCAAAGGTTCTCTCACTGGGGCAAAAATGAACTATGGTGACCAGTCATCCCAGGAGTGACTTCCCCTGCAGGCCGCCTGTCACCCCTCCCCCGACTCTATCTCACACCCTGCCCGGAGCCCGGCTTCCCCCCTTCCTGCTTCTCCCTCCCCCTGCCCAGCTAACTCTCACTCATCCGGCTCCCGCCAGCCTCACCGCCCCCCACTAGACTCAGCAGGGCCCAGCCAGGCTCCCGGCACACTCACTGCCACAACCTTACAGTCTATGTGTGCACGTTCTCCAGACCGTGAAATCTACACAAGCAGACCTCACAACATCCAGAAAATGGCCAGCACACAGTAAAAACGCGAATGTTTGCTGAATGGGTAACAAGGCACCAATCCACCCCGCGGCACTGAACGTGACCGTGGGGCAGACACATAAAGAGCCGCCGAGAAGGGCCGTTCCAAATCTAAATAACCACCGCCGTCTCCCACAAAAGTCTGCAGTCTTAATTTCTGAGATGAGGGAAAACCATCATGAGGTTCGTTTATTTAAACACGAACAAGAGAGAGACAAATCCAGAAGTTGAAAAACCACCTCCAGGAAGGAGGCCATCAAATCCAAGTAAATAGAGGAGCTGCAAACACAGAGCTGGGGAGAGGGAGCCGTAAACACAGGCACCCAAGCCCGCTGTGCGTGTCACTCACGCATTCTCATCTGATGGAGCAAAAAATAAAACAATTCATGATGCCAGGTCCTGCCTGTAACAGCCTTTAGAAATCACCTTATAGTACAGACTTGAACTCATTTGTTCTGACATCTATTATTTAAAAAGAAATTTCCAAGTCAAAGGAGAGCATGATCTGGGCTGATATAGCCAGCTACATTTTGTAATGGGCTGGTTGCATTTTTTATCAAAAGTATGACCCTCAGTAGGCCTCAGCCTCCTTCTGTGCAGGACCTACAAGTGCCCTCTCTCATAAACGGTGGGCGCAGATGATCTCGGCTCTCAAGTTCTAACTCTAGAGCTTGGAAGATTCAAATTGTGGTATTCTGCAAAAAAAAGAAATGTATATAAAAACATGTACTAACCTTCATCGTGGGGAGGCAGAGAGTCACAAAACCCAGAAAAACAGGATGCTGAAAACTGAAATTTCCTGTTATTCCAGAACTATATATCTTTCTTACTTGGATACCAGGAAGCGTCTGGTTGGCTGAAACGGCCCACCAATGGGCTCCAAAGTGACATCAGAACTTAAGTGAATTCACACACACACCACATTTCTTAACAGGAAGCTACACAATGAGATGAGACAAACGCTTGCCACTGAGAGGGGAAAAAATGCACATTCTGAGTCAATAAAATGTTTTGACTAAGGTGCTTCTCTAGAGAAAGAAAACTGACTACTTCCTGAAATAGAAATCTATTCAACAAAAAGCAAAAACAGAAAAATCTTAGGGTACAGAGAAAGTCTGTACTGTGGGAATAGAGGAAGATCTCATTTATAGGGCACACAGTTACCCCGGGGCGCTCATGCTTAGGAGATAAGGCTGCCCCTCCCGTGGACCTGCCATTCGGGCTAAGGGCACACACGCCCACCCTCCACGCCCCTCGGGTCCACGCTCCCACGCCTTTCCTCAGAGGGTTCTCAGGAGGGGCCGCACGTTAGGATCTCCCAGGACCTTAGAAAACCAAGACACTCAAGCCACATCCCAGACTAACTATCAACAAATTAGAATCTCCAAGAAAGGGACCCCGAATCAGAATGTTAACACCCGTCAGGTGACTCCATGCAGCCAAGGGTGAGAAGCACCTCCCTGGAGAGAGAGGGAAGGTGTCAGGAACCCTGTCCCCAGGCAGGCTCACCCCCTCGCACCCATGACCATCCCTTATAAACACAGAGAAGAGGGAACACATACCCCAGAGACCTTGGAACCTACCCAACTGGGAACGTGTATTTCCAAAAACTCACCCTCACTTTTACATTTAAGGGAATTAAAGGTACAGAAGACTAAGCCAATATTCTCAAACTTATCCTACCAGTTTTCTACCAAAAAACCTCATAACATTAAATGTATTAGTTATAGTTCATTTTTAATATCTTACTTTCAAAAGAAACAATACTACGTAATGATATACAACAAATACCAAACCATGTGGAAACCAGGCTAGAAGGGACCCAGAGTATTTAAAGTGGGACATAAAGATACTTTCTGAGAAGTGTCTGTCGTCACCCGCAAGGGCAAGCGAGGCTGGGATGAGCTGGGGAGGAGGGAGACAGTCCCCCCGAGCTTGAAGGCTGCCTACCCCCCACCCCACCCACCCCCGGTTACGGCCCTACTCCGCGTACTGAAGCCCTCTGGGCCTCGGCTTCGCATCCTTGAGCCGGGAACGAGGAACAGACAAAGGCCTGAGGATGAGGATGAGGATGCCAATGACGGGAGGCAGCAGTGTGCCAACGCCCCACAAGTTCAAAAATGAGTGAAATTACAAACACTCCGTCTTGTACACCAAGCCTCGAGGTCTCCGGAAAAAACCGACCCAGTGATAACTACGTTCTAGCAAGGAAAACTCCCTTTTTCTGTAAAACACAAACAACTACAGAACCAAACAAAGAAAGCTTCCGCAAGGTGGGTGCTCAGCAACCGAGGAGAACACTCGAGAGCCTGTGCAGAGAACAGACCGCACGGCTCCGCACAGCGGCAGGCGCTGCCCTCCGCGGGCCCCCAGCAGCGTCCCAGCTCGCACTCGAGCGGGTGGCCACGTCACTCGCCGGACGCCGAGGCTCACTGCAGAGCTCCGTGCACACCAGAGGCGGCGGCTCCACCACCGGCATCGCTCCGCGTCTGCCCAGCAGCGGCCCAGGTCCTCAGAGCACCCAACGCTCTGACCACTGACCCTCAGGAAACACTGTCGGTGCCATCACACCAAAAGGGCTGCGCCGGAACGTCACTCACCTGGCCCAAACAAGCCCCCAGCCTTCACGTGTGCTAGCCTCTAAATTACCCTCTTTTGACATATTCTTTATTTCTACTTAAGATCACATTTCCAGATGTTCAGGTTCAGTTCCAGAACTAACACCTGAAATAAGGAGGGCTCACCTGCACCTGAGGAAGATGAGGCTGCACATACGTCGACCGTCACCAGCACCAACCTGGCAGGGCGAGGCCATCGGGGTGACCCACATGCATGGGCTGGAGCTCTCAAACGTGCAAACCCCTAGCCAGAAAGAGGACGACTGTGCTTTGGCAGAAAGAGCCACCGTGGTTTTCAGGGAAGCATCACCAGTAATGTGGTAAAATAAAGAGGGTTCCAAGGCACGAGCTAAGAACTGATGCTGATCAATCCGGAAAGTTCACGTTCATCACACTATTTTCCAACTTCCTTTTTTTATTCTTTTAAAATTTATTTATCTATCTATTTGTGGCTGCATTGGGTCTTCGTTGCCGCGCAGGGGCTTTCTCTAGCTGTGGTGAGCAGGGGCTACTGTTTATTGCGGTACGTAGGCTTCTCATTGCGGTGGCTTCTCTTGTTGCAGAGCACGGGTTCTAGGCACGCGGGCTTCAGTACTGTGGCTCATGGGCTCAGTAGTTATGGCTCGCGGGCTCTAGAGCGCAGGCTCAGTAGTTGTGGTGCACGGGCTTAGTTGCTCTGCGGCAATGTGGGATCTTCCCGGGCCAGGGTTCGAACCCGTGTCCCCTACATTGGCAGGCGGATTCTTAACCACTGCGCCACCAGGGAAGTCCCCCAACTTCCTCTGTCTAACTCCAGGTCACCCCTAAAGAGGGTGTGCGTCCCCACCCACTGCCACGCCTTCCCATGGGTTCCAGCCAACGAGCTCTGAGCACACGTACCCGCTCTGAGCAGGACAGCGCGTGCCAGGCCCCAAGCGAAGCTTTAGGAGCCTTCAGGCGTTTCAGGCAGCCTCCCCGGTCTCTTCCCTTCAGTGAGCACGGCAAGGCCCAAAGCGGAGCTGCCCACCAGCCTGGACCCGAGAATGAAGAGGACACTCGGAGCACGGCAGCCCCGTCTCCGCAGCCAACGAGACGGGCGGGATACACCTGCAGCGTTGTCAGCCGCGGAGACGAGGGCGCCGCTGGCTAACACAGCACACCTGGCAAGAGCGGGCGACACATCCACACCCCACATTCTCCCTAACTGAACGGGCTCTTGAAGGGGAGAGGACACGTCCAGACAACAAGCAGGAAAAAACGGTATTAAAGTGAAGCAGTCAGCTCACGTAAAGCTGGACCACTTTCACACTAACTGGTAACAGTTACCACCTCTCAGCCTGGGTCACAGGCTTCCCCGTGATTCAACATAAGGTTCTGCTCCCCAAAAAGGACCCATCACTCCAGAGCAAGCCACGTTCTCCCCTCCTTCCCAAATACTAAAGGCGGGCGTCGCGTAACTGCTAAAGGCTGCTGCTTTACAGGGGTCTCCAAGGAGACGCACACGTGCCTCGGCGCTCGCCCTGGAAGGGCGCATTCTCGCTCAGAGGACTTCCTCTCCCCTCCCCGTGTATCAGCAACCTTGAGCAGGTGCCGTGAGAGCCAGGAAGGCAGGCGGGCTCCGGAGATGGAGGGAGACAAGAGCACAGCGCCACCTGTAACCTCCAGGTCATCCCGTCCAGGGCACAAGTCACCCTAACACTCAGAGGCCTAAGCACCGGTGGTCTGGGTGTCAGGAGCCCAGAGCCACCTGGCGGGGACGTGGCTCAGTCTCCCACGGGGAGGCCCCAGGTGTCCACGGCCAGCCTGACAGCTCCCAGGGCTGAGGCTGTGGAACGACAGCTCACCGCACGGCTGTGTCCTCACGGCACGGACAGGCCCCAGAGACAGTGACGGGGGAGCGAGAGCAGGAGCGGGAAGGGAGCCCCGGGGCTGCACCGCAGGAATGGCGCGACCAGCGCTCCAGACGGCTCCACTCGAGGGAAGGGGCCACGCCCCACCTTCAGCAGGGAGGGGTGGCCCTGCTGGGAAGCCAGCCGCCAGCCCACCCCCTACGGGAGTCCTGCTCCCTGCGCCACACCCTTCTCCCCAAATCCAGCTGCCACCCCCTCTAACTGGGCCCATCAGATGTCACAGCCACTCGGCAGAGCGCTGCCATCCCTGACAAAGAAGTGGGGCAGACCCCGCCCCGGCAGGGCAACAGGAGGATGACGAACACCTCCGTCTGCAAGGCTCCCCTAACCCCAGTGTCAGTGAGCTGCTTCACCTTGGAGTCCAAGTGCACAGACGGTACTGGAAATCAGCATTACCTTCCACACAATAAAACAGAAAAGCAAACTTCACTTCACAAAAGAGAGTGTGTTATACTTCACATAACAAAGATCCTGTTAGTCAGGAACCTTCCAACTGTCAGCAAGTGAAACCCAACTCAAACTGGCTTCAACAAAAGAAGAACTTACTGGTTCTCATAACTAACAAGTGAAGAATGGCAAGAACCACAGGCACCGAAGCCGGAAGCTTCAGGCCATCTCCTGACTCGGCTTGCCTCTGCGTGGGCTGCCGTTTCAGGAACGTCCTGGTTCATGAGGTAACACGGCTGCCAGCAGCTCCAGGCCACAGCCAACAAGTCCACCACCTCCGCTGCACCTGGCTGGCCCTGCCTGCGTCACAGCCACATGGCCAGAGGAAGAGCGGCAAGGCGAGCTGGGCAAGGCCCAGGCGATAACGTGCAAAAGCCTCCTGGCAACCTGCACACGTGTGCGACGTGGTGCAGGCAGGTAAGGCAACCCTGTGCAGCACCAGGACGGACCAGCGGACCCAATAAAGGACGACACAGTAGTAATGCGCTGTTACCACCAGCGCCCCAGAGTCTGATCAGCAATCACAGCGACCTGGCCTTCACAGAACCCAGACATCACAACCACAACGGACTCTGACCCAGCTGGCCACACTGATACAAACGCAAAAGTAGATGACTCACCCCTAAATGATGTCACCACCTGTGCGTACCCAAAGAGAATATACCAGGCAATATGGAGAAGTCTTCCTTCCCCCACCCCAGTACTAATGGAGAGACCCCTCACCAACACAAGGCAGACGAACCAAGCACTTTCTCAGCTCAGGCAGCCTCAATATTTGAAATGCAAGCAGCCAGGTCAGCTCCTCAGAAGAGTTCGTGAGGAAGCTATTTCTGACCCAAGAAATTGTTACTTTGGGCACAGTTCTGGAGTGTGGTTCTCGAAGTTTAAAAATATAATCTTGTCCTATCACATTGTCAGATGGAATCTGTGATTTTAGAACAAGATGAGTAAAGACGAATCTTAAGTAAGTTGTGCTATTTAAGTTTAATGCAAATGGTCCACATTGTTGGGGATAGACATGTGGAAAACAGGGATCCAGCAGGGAATTCTCGCCTCCTTGGCTGCTGCAGATTTTGTACTTAATTCCACCTACTCCTACGCCCTAGGGATAAAATTAAAGTTTGAGGACGGATTCTATCAATACACAGCACTTTCACCCAATGTGCCCCCCATTTCTTTTAGTTTAAAATGACAATTAAATCATATTCAATTTTGTGGATTCCACTGTATCAACACCAAAACATTAGGACAGGGACCACTTATACAAGAAAAGAGATTCCAAATATTTTAGGTAGTTTCCAGGAAGGGTTGGGTCAGGAGGGAGAACAAAGTCCTGAGAAGCGAGGCAAGATGACTGATGCAATGAAAGGGCTGCTACGTCTCCGTCCACCGTAAAGGAGCAATCATCCCAAACAGACATCACCAGGTGGGGAAGAAGAGGATGAAGCATCCACTGAAGCATCCCCTGGGTGCTATGCTGCAGATTTCATGTCAATCTTATTTTATAAAGGGGAAAAATGAGGCTCCAAAACACGGTATGACAGGTTCCACAGGAGAGCAAAGAATTGAACCTGATCAGTCACTGCTGCTCCCCCTGCCACACACATGGGTCAGTGGGGCAGCACCCATGGGCCCATGGGTCCCAGAGCCAGCTGGCACAGGCACAGCACCCCATCAGCCCACCGTGGGCTCCTAGTCCGACTCCTAGGGACAGTGAGGCAAGCCTGCAGAGAACAGCCACACAGTCGCCAGACAGAGAGGGTCTGGGCAGGTCACAACCACCACTTAGGCTGACAATTAGCTTAGGTGCTAACCCAGAGAGCCAAAAGGGCAGTGAGTCCCTTGCATTAACTTTAATACTCAAAACAAGTAGTTATAAAACCCAAACTTTGAGAAACATGTCAAGACAGCACACATACATAACCTCCCATCCCTCCCAAGGTTCCACTGAAATAACAGAAAAGGCAGGCTTTAAAAAAAATAGTCATAAATGGGACTTCCCTGGTGGTCCAGGGGTTAAGAATTTGCATTCCAATGCCAGGGACATGGGTTCAATCCCTGGTCGGGGAGCTGAGATCCCACGTGCCATGGGGCAACTAAGCCCGTGAGCCACAACTACTGAGCCTGCGCATTCTGGAGCCCGCGAGCCACAACTGGAGAGAAGCCCGCAAGCCTGCATGCTGCAGCAGAAGATCCCGCGTGCTGCACTGAAGATCCTGAGTGCCACGACTAAGACCCGACACAGCCAAATAAATAAATAAACAAATAAAAAGAAAATTTTTAAAAATATATCTAGCATATAACCAAACATACTTTATTAAAAAAAAAAAAAGTATCTGGGAGAGTGGAACGTGAGTGCGTTAAGGAGTGTGGTCTGATATAGTATGAATGTCCAACGGCACTTGAGGTTGGAGGGCAGGAATTTAACGTGAGACAAGTTGGCATGATTAAGTATTTAAAAAAAACAAACAGTAATAAAGACTCCACTGAAGTGCTAACGGGGGGACCGGAGAGGCCATGAGCAGTCGCAGTGAGGCTTAGGGAATCCTGAGGACAGGAAGCAGACGGGCTCTGCAGGATCAAAAAGCGCTCTACACAGCACCTGTGCGGAGCCTGGGGGGCAGTGCGGGGAGGCCTCCAGCTCCAGGGCAGGAGAGCAGCGCCCGCTAAACCGCAGCACAGCAGCGCCCCCTTCCTCGAGGAGAGGCCAAGCTCCCAGACCCCACCAGGAGAGCCCACCGCCTGCACTGGCTTCCCAACGTAAGTGACAAACTTGAGGTGCTGCTAGACCCACGTAACAGGCACTGATAGGAGGCAACAAAAATGAAATGCCCTAGGAGCTCTAACCACAGTAAAGCCTGAACTGTCCCAGAGCTGGAGGGGGGCAAGGAAAGGGGATGCAGGGACAGTCCACCCCTCCACCCTGCTCATGGGCATCACCCACAGTTCCCCTGCCTGCTCCCAGCCACGCCCCTACGGTGAAGGCATCCCACAACCTACGTGGCTTTACACTCGCATCAGCTACCGGGCCCGTCTTCACAAATAGGAAGAGGAACCAAGGCCACATTTGACAGAAGAGTAAAGAGGAGGACAGGTGAGTTCCGGCTCCGAACAAGATGCAGCAGACACACTCTCCTATTCCTCCGCCTCAGTGCGGCGAAAAGCCCCGGGCGTCCACATAAAACAAACGTAAGGCAGACAGTGCTGGACACAACAGGCCAACTGCCCACGGGCTTCAAGACCTGAGAAACAACATGGCAGTGGGTTCCCTGGATCTTCTTTTTGCTCCCCCAGACTGGGTGCTGGAGAAGCCTGCAATCCAGACACACCAAAGGGTGCAGACTAACAAAGCGCCAGAGAAGCCTGCCCTCTCCGGCCAGAGCACCAGGAAAGGAGCAGCCCGGCAGACAGGAAACTTCTAGACAGTAACCAACCCCCAACCAAAGCCCACAGGAAACACGGCCCACCCTACCAAGGCCTTAACAAAGTGCCCTCCCTCGGCCCTGCCTACAGGGGCCCGCAGAGTCACAGTGAGTTCCTCAGCTTCCAGACAGCAGTCAAGTCCAATACGATACATCAAGAGATACAGGCTCTGGCTCATTATTTATAAAGGTAACTGCAGAAAAATTAAAAATCATCAAACAGTGCAATTAGTAAAATGTGGGACACAGAGGGATTGTGAGGCCTCAGGGCACGTGTGCCAAGTCCTGTCCTTTCATGCGGATCTAAAGGAAGCCAGAGCAGGACAGAGAGGAGGAGCCGGGTTAGAAGAGGATTTCACGGGTAAAACTCGAAAGGGCTGTGAAAGAATTCGCGATTACAGTGAGAAAATGAGAAAGTACAAGGACGTCATCGACTGTTCAATGCTATGCAAGTTTAACTTTCACCACACACGAGACGTTCAAAGGAAGCTTGAGTGACCAGAAAAGTCAGAATCGTACGTGGTGCTTGACATGAGACTTGAGGGTAAGATGCGAGACCAAAACATCCAGATGGAGGTGTTCAGACCATTTCATAGAGAAATAAAGCCAAGAAAAATTCAGCTGTGACCAAATATTTTCATTCAGAACATCTTTGTTTTTTGCTAAAAATCAGGCGCCAGTACTTCTACCTAAATGCCGTAAAATGCTACATCTCTCTCTGCCTTTCTCTATTTAACTTCGTGTTTCCAGTACGTGTACACTGTGCACCGATTTCAAAATAAGTACTGTTTACTAAAGCTTGCCAGCACAAACACGATGCCATAATATGAGGACAACGTGGCCACTGGCACGCTGTCTCCCTAGAATTCTTCGCCACTTACTGGTCTTAATTCTACCTTCTAGGGCTATATTTGAGTCCCCAGTGCTGGGCCCAATTTCTCTTAATAAAAAGTTTTCTCAAACGTTTGGGCACTTGTCTATCTAGTCTGAGCACTCCCTTCCAAGCCTATTATGATCTCCAAGAGAACGCTAAAATGTTCCCATCAAAGTTCAAGGTTATCACATACCCCCAAGCAGTTAGGACCCGGAACACCACAATTCCCCTTTAATTCCTCTTTAGGACAGTTCATCAATTTTAGGACGTTTTGTTGGTTCAACTCAGCAAATCAACTTGAGAAGCCTGGGGGAAGCAGGAAGCAGTGGCAGGCCCCACCCACCCAGGGGTGCCCAGCCTGGCCAACCAGAGGGTCTCCTTCTCTCTCTAAATCCCAACCCCATGTCACCGTCCCTCCTGCAGGACTTACAGTCACTGCCCTGTATCCCAGTTACGTATATTCATTTCATGAGCCATATACAACGTTCCACGATGCTTCTGGCAAACACATGTTGTGTCTCTGTGTGTCTCCTGAACAAGGCTCAGGGAATGTCCTCATAAATCCTGTGCAGGCTGACTAACAGCACCTGGAGAAACACTCCCCTGTTCTATACTCACAATGAAATAGAAACTGACTCTTCAGTCTCCTATAACACACTCTACCCAGTAAACGCTCTGGTTGAAGGATCCACCACCTCATCCTACCTGGGCTGTGCACCAGTCATCCTAGGAATGCTCCAGTCACATGAGAAGTCAAACTCTCCTCTCCCAGGGCCGGCTCTAAAGTAAGAGTCCAACAAGATGCTGGGAAACGAGAAGGGAAGTTTCCAGGTCTTCTCTTGGCCAAGAGATGTCAAATCTGAAGCTGGAACAACATGAGACTCTCACTATACATACATCCCATCTCCTGAGCTGCCTTGTCCTTCCTGGTCCTTCAAACATCGCCATGTGACTGATGTGCTTCAAACTCCTGACCGTGATCCTCAATAAAGAATGCATTTTACATCACAACCAGTACACACACACACACAAAATCCAGACAGTTGTTGTGCAATCTGAATTTTTAATAAATTCACCACTAAGTAAGAGATAAGCGGTTAACAAATGCAACAAGGATGGAATTTATTCAGGCTTTAAATAAAGTTGCTAGTGAGCCATGGGGTCCGATTTCTTTATTCTCCAGTTATAAATCTTTCACTACACTGAATGGCTTTAACTGAGTTACGTATTACACCCAAAACGATGGAGGGATATGTAGAAAATTAACATTCTGCAACTAAACCTCCTAAATCTTAAGTAAATTCCCTCTTCAGTTGCATGGTGCAGATTATTTATACCTACATTAACACATTTATTACAAATTCAAATTGCATGAATTACAGACTCTACATTCAGTGGTTCCCCAGAGAAGACCAAATGCCCAGGAGCCCACCGTCTTCCCTCTTAACGGAGCTTCCACCAACTGGAGGGCCGCCGTCCCCTTCTTCCAGCTGACCTTTAGTCCTAAATGTATAAGCTCTGGAATCTCTGTAAACCTGGATTCAAGTACCAACTCTGCCCCTTAGTGGCTATCAGAGATCAGGTACATTCCCTCACCTCCCCACATCTCATTTCTCCTCTGTGTACCGGGGCTCACTGCAGCTACCTAGCAACACTGCCTTGTGGCTGCTTCGGTACTTAGGAGCCAGTCAGCAAGCTGCTATGCGGTTTTAAAAGCCTTGACAGGCACACCTTGGAGATACTGCAGGTTCGGTTCCAGATCACCGCAATAAAGTGAATATCACAATAGAGTTCCATGCATTTTTTGGTTTCCCAGAGCAAATAAGTTATGTTTATGTTGCAGTCTGTTGAGCGTGCCACAGCATTATGTCTAAGAAAAAAAGGTGCCTATCTTAACTTTAAAATACTTTATAGCTAAAAAACGCCAACCATCGTCTGAGCCTTCAGCTAGTCGTAATCTTTGGCTGGTGGAGGGTCTGGCCTCAACATTGATGGCTGCTGACTTTTCAGGGTGGTTCGTGGTTGCTGAAGGCTGGGGTGGCTGCTGCAGTTTCTTAAAATAAGACAACAATGAAGTCTGCCACGTCGACTGACGCTTCCTTTCACGATTTCTCTGCAGGATGCGGTGCTGATACCATTTTACTCACAGTGGAACTTGTTTCAAGATCGGAGTCCATCCTCACACACCCTGCCGCTGCTGTATCAACTAAGTTTACATCATATTCTAAATCCTTTGGTGTCATTTCAACCATCTTCACAGCCTCTTCACCAGGAGGAGATTCCATCTCAAGAAACCACTTCCTTTGCTCATCCATAAGAACCAGCTCCTCGTCCGTTAATGTTTTATTGTAAGATGGCAGCAATTCAGCCCCATCTTCAGGCTCCACTTCTAGTTCTAGTTCTCCTGCTGTTTCCACCACATCTGCAGTTCCTTCCTCTACTGAGGTCCTGAACCCCTTGAAGTCATCCATGAGGGTTGGAATCAACTTCTTTCAAACTCTGTTAATGTTGATATTTTGACCATTTCCTACGAATCACAAATGTTCTTATATGGCATCCGGAACGGTAAATCCTTTCCAGAAGGTTTTCAATTGACTCTGCCCTGATCCATCAGAGGAATCACCATCTGTGGCAGCTGTAGCCTTACAAAATGCACTCTTTAAATAGTAAGACGTAAAAGTTGGAATTCCTCCTTGATCCATGGGCTGCAGAAAGGATATAGTGTTAGCAACATGGAAACAACATTAATCTCACTGTATATCTCCATCAGAGCTCTTGGGTGACCAGGTACATTGTCAGTGAGCAGTAACATTTTGAAAGGGATCTTTCTGAGCAGTAGGTCTCAAGAGTAGGCTTAAAATATTCAGTAAACCATGGTATACACAAACGTACTGCCATTCAGGCTTTGTTGTCCCATTTACAGAGCACGGGCAGAGTAGTTTAGCATAATTCTTAAGGGCCCTAGGATTTTCAGAATGGTAATGAGCACTGGCTTCAACTTAATGTCACCTGCTGCATTAGCCCCTAATGAAAGAGTCAGTCTGACCTTTGAAGCCAGGTACTGACTTCTCCTCTCCAGCTATGAGAGTCCTAGATAGCATCTTTTTCCAATAGAAGACTGTTTCATCTACATTAAAAATCTGGTGTGTAGTGTAGCCGCCTTCACTGATTATCTTAGCTAGATCTTCTGGATAACTTGCTGCAGCTTCCATATCGGCACTTGCTGCTTCACCTTGTACTTTTATGTTACGGTGATGGCTTCTCTCCTTCAACCTCATGAAGCAACAACCTCTGCCAGCTTCAAACTTTTCTTCCGTAGCTTCACCTCTCTCAGCCTTCATAGAATTAAAGAGAGGGAGTTGCTCTAGATTAGGCTTTGGCATAACGGAACGTTGTGGCTGGTTTCATCTTCTATCCAGTTCACTAAAATTTTCTCCATATTACCAATGAGGCTGTTTTGCTTTCTTATTTGTGTGTTCACTGGAGTAGCACTTTTAATTTCCTTCAAGAACCTTTCCTTTGCAGTTACAACTGGGCTGACTGTTTGGTGCGAGAGGCCCAGCTTTCAGCCCGTCTCAGCTTTTGACACAGCTTCCTCACTAAGCTTAAGCATGTCTAGCTTTCTAATTAAAGCGAGAGACGTGCAACTCTTCCTTTCACTTGAACACTCAAGAGGCCACTGTAGGGTTATTAACTGGCCTTATTTCAATATTGTCGTGCCTCAGGGGACAGGGAGGCTGGAGGAGAGGGAGAGATGGGGGAACGGCTGGTTGGTGGGGTGGTGAGAACACACACAACATTTATTAAGTTCTGCCGTCATACATGGGTGTGGTTTGTGACAACCCAAAACAATTACAATAGTAACAAAGACCACTAATCACAGATCACCATAACAAATATAATAATGGAAAAGTATGAAATACATTGAGAACTACCCAAATGCGACACAGAGATATGAAGTGAGCATGAAGTGAGCAAATGCTGTTGGAAAAATAGCACCAACAGGGCTTCCCTGGTGGCGCAGTGGTTGAGAGTCCGCCTGCCGATGCAGGGGACACGGGTTCGTGTCCCAGTCCAGGAAGATCCCACATGCCGCAGAGCGGCTGGGCCCGTGAGCCATGGCCACTGAGTCTGCGCGTCCGGAGCCTGTGCTCCGCAACGGGAGAGGCCACAACAGTGAGGGGCCCGTGTACAGAAAAAAAAAAAAAAAAGAAAGAAAAGAAAGAAAAGGGGGGCAGGTTATGAGGCTCTCTCTCGCATCCCCTCACCACTCTGCCTTCACTTTTAAGTAGACGGGGAAGACTTCACTCAGCATCTACAGTTTTCCTGTAAAGATCTCATGGAACAAGGACCCAAACCAGAGATCCTGATTGGCCCCCGTCACTTCAATCGCTGCCACACCAACTTCCCTCAAATGCCCGGCACAGCCAGGCTGGCCTGATTCTGCCACAAGAAGTCCGGAGGAAACAGACTCCCCTCTCTGTCTCCTCAGCCGGCCAGGCCCCTCGGCCCCTCGGCAAGCTTGGGGAAAACCCACGGCTCCCTCTCCCGGGAGATGGCTCCTGATGTCACCAAACCCTCATTTCAAGGGCCCGCCAGGTCAGCTTTAAACACGAACTAATTAAATCAGATCCTCTCCAAGGGGAGACTGGAATCACTACTTTAAAAGCTCCACCGTCTACAGCCCAAGCGGGCACCACGATCTACCTATTAGTCTTCCTGAAGAGCACGTGCACGCACGTCACTAACCCCAGGGCACGGTGGAAGGTACTAGTGGTCGGACGGAGGGAGGCCCTTCACTTCTCAGCTCAAGGACCAGGCACTGTCCCTAAACTACCAGGGAAAACACCCAATACACACCAGATAAACTGGTCCAACATTTGGGACAAATTAGGTCCTTCCTTTCTGGCTAGGAAGTTCGTTTTTTAAAACATACAAAATGCAGATCTTCACATCTAAACATGGTCTGAAAGGCCTCGAGATTTGTTTTGCTCTGTAATTATTCACTGGGAATCTCTCCGCTCGCTGGTTCCCAGGACTTCAGGGAACTCCTCAGGGACACAAACTGCTTTAGGGCAACGGGGGAAGGGGCTGAGCCTTCCTGCAAGACCAATGGGGATTTTCTTGATTTGTTTTAAAAGGAAAATATCAATAGAAAAGTGACAGCTAAAAGATATTCAAAGAAGTCTGCTTTACTAGACTTAAAACAGGTGGGAAATAGGAAGTAAAAAAGGGGAATGAGGTCAGAAGGCAGGACCCCAAGTGACTAGAATTTCCTATGGCCAGAGAAACAGGCGGTCACACCAGCTCAGGACTCTCCCCATGTGCAGGCAGAACGCAGCGTCCAACAGCAGCTGCTCTACCTGAGTTGCTTCCGAAAGGCCACCGGGCTGTGACCAGTTTGCAACAGGAGAAAGAGCATGTAGAGGCACAAGGGCACACGGCAGAGCGGCACGGGGCTTCTCCAACACACAGCTGCCCGCCCTGCTCCAGGTCCTCCTACGGCCTTCCACGGTGGGCCAGAGGACACGGTGGGGACCAAGAACGCAGCCCTGCGCGCCACCTCGGCACGTGGAAACAAATGTCCCCCCGAGGCTCCCGCCAAGAGCCCACCCAGCTGACACCCCGTCCAGGGCCTGTGAGACCCCGAGCACAGAGCCCAGCCGAGCTCACCGGACCGCCGGCCTCACTGCAGAGCTGAGAGGCAGGAAATGGCAGTGTTTCTGCCACTACATTTGGGGTCATTTGTTAGGCAGCTACAGAAAACCAACACACTACACCAGCTGTCTCACAAATAAAATGCAAGAACTGAGATCAATTTTACCGCAGAGTAGCTATAAACCCACTGAAACCAAAACTTCAGTAAGAGATCTAGACTCTCAACTCAGTTCTCCCTTTGGCAGAAACTGAGGCACCTTTCTCACTCCAGTTGATAGTAGACTTGGTGCAACACTGGAAACAATAGTGAATGGAATGAAAGTACTTTTATCAATCTTAGAAAAATGTAAGTTTTTTGTTGTTTTTTTTTTTTTTTAAACAAGTCAGGAGACATTTTTGCTACCCTGCAGTACTAAAGAAAGCACTTCCAGGATCAATTCTCCCCTCTCGGCTTAGCGAAGTGGGCAGTGGGCTCCTAGCCTCGGAACCGCACTGGCAGCCGGACATCACTCCCTGGGATACACAAGAGCTGTTCCAGATACTCTTCCAAATGACTCAGAGTCACCGACACATGACTCCACAGGATCAGAAGCCGTCTTCAGGCTCAATTCAGGTCACAAGGTGAAACTAACAGACCCGCTGGCATGCCACGATGCTGCAGCTACTGCTCAGCTAAGCACGTCCTCATTTTAAAGCGCCATCTTTGGCACAGGCCGGTCATTAGCCAGGTAGCCTCCTTCTTAAATGAGCACCTTGCGTGAAGGAGTTCCAAGAGGGAGGTCTGACAAACCGAGCAGCTGTGGAAAGATGAAACAACTTGAACTTTACTAATAAATGCCCCTCGAAAGCCACAAGCTAACCATTATCAACACCATAAACTGAAGTAAAGATGTCGCGGTGTCTCATCTTCTGCCTCTCAGCTGATCACACAGACCGATTCCAAGGTCGACAGATTATCCTTTTCAAAGTCGCATTTTACAGAAGAAGAAACTGAGTCCCAAAGGGGCTACGGGTCCTTATCTGCCCCGAACGTTTCCAGACATCTTCTGGGGATCTGCCCTCATACAAACCCAATTCATGGACATCCAAATTGAGGTCTGACCCAAGAGCGGAGACCAGCAGGGTGTCTACCTTCAAAGCCCTACAGAGCGTCCTGAATGCACCTGTCCTATATGCTGGCACCTCCTCAGCAGCTGGCCACGGCTGAGACCATCCTTCCTGCAAAAGGACAGTCCGTTCCCATGAAGCACGTCTGCACAACACATCAGAACCCTGCAACGTGAGCTAAAAAGATGGAGGCACAATCGTTCACATGGATGAAGTGAACATTAACAGATTAAACCTCACTGCTGTCCCGTCCATCTTGTTCATCCTTGGTCTCACGCATTCAACACAGATCTGACCTGAGTGCCTATGCATGCCAGCACTGGGACCCACGTGTACTCACAGTGCCCTCGAGGTTCCCAGGCCAGTGGGCTGGGTGAGGAGGAAGAAGCTTCACTGAAGGCTACAACCCTGGCTTTGCAGGACACGGACGCGTGCCCAGCCCAACACCCAGCCTCTAGCCGAGCCCCTCCCTGGATGCTCTGAAGAGTCAGACATGAAGTGAAGAGACATGCTTCCAATTCCTCCAAGAGAGCCGTCCTCCCCTTTCACCCCACAGTTCTCCTGCCTCCCACCCTCCACCACCCAACAGTGGAGGGGGCTTTCTCAAAAGGACCCTTTGGAAAAGCAGCCCCAGGTCCGTGTGTTGCTTCCTGTCATGACTACTGACAGGCAGGAGGAATGGCGGCTGCCTTGGAAGCTGCGCTGAACCTCAGTGCACGAGAGACGAGGAGGTGCCCTCGCGGCGGGGACGGACGCGGGCCGAGCTGCCGTACCCCATCTCAGCCTCGTTCCTCCGTCTCCTCCAGCCCGGGTCAGGGACACAGTTCACTGGCCTTACCCAGCCTGCCTGGGACCAGCCTGGGGCTTTAGCCTCATCGATACGACAAATGACAGGAGCTTAAAACATCCGAGCCACCTCCGCTTTTCCCATTTCACCCTTAATTCCACCTTGCTCTGTTCCTGAACCTCTTCCGGAAGCTTCTTAAGGGGCGTCACTGCTCAGGAGGCCTCTGATGAGCGGGACGGCGGGCTGCCCCACCTTCACTAGCTGCGGACGTGGGCAGGCACCCTACACGCCAGCGCCTTAGTTTCCTAGTCACAGCGCAGGCAGAACGACCCAACCCGAGAGGGCTGCCTGAAGACTGAGCGAGCTGACCCGCGTCTACAGGGCAGGGCCCAGGATGCAGCGGGCACTCAGGGGCCGCCACTCCTTCTCGCCACCTCTCAGAGCACCGCCACCAGGGGAGGCCCAGCGCAAACTGAAACTGCAGAGCTCGTCGTGCAAAGATTCTTGAGAACTTCAGAGGGGGACAGCAGAGCATTAAACCAAGCGCGGGGCCCCGCGTGACGACTCGGTGGCATGCCCGCGAGGCCAGCCCTGCCACCAACCAAGCTCCCGAGAACCCCCGCTAGGAGTCAGGCTAACAGGACTGCCCTGCGATCCTCAGTTCACCTAGTCCAGCCCGAGCACAGCGTGCCCGGCGGAACGCAAACCCTGGTTCGCACGCGCTGGGCTGTGACCCGAGACCTCCTCATCACCTCAAGTCTCCATCTCCTCGGCTGCAAAATGGGGAAAGCACCACCTCCTCCGCAGGACATCTGGGAGGATTAGACGATACGGCACATATGAAACGCCTAGGCACCTACTTCGTACCTGACAAATGCTAACCCCATTTAATTCCAAGCTGACTGTCCTCCCCCAGCCTCTCCAGTGATCTAAACTCGGGCGGTCCAACGCGGGGCCGCTTGCCTTGTGAGCTGCTGAGCGCTTCCAGTGTAGCTGATTCAGAGTGAGAGGTGCTGCGAGTGTGAGAAACACACACCAGATTTTAAAGACTTAATGTGAAAACACAAAGTAATGTCAATAATATTTTTATGTTAACTACACGTTGAAATAAGAACATTATAGGTACACTGGGTTAAAGACAATGTATTGTTAAAATTAACTTCACGTTTCTTTTCACTTTTTTTAATGTAGTTACTAGGAAATTTTAAAAAACAAATGTGGCTCACATTATATTTCTATTGGATGGTGCTGATCTAGACAACGGGACACCCAAAGACCTGAAGGGAAGTCTAGTTCTCCACAGTGGAAAGCAGCCTGGATGCAGAAGGGACTAACCACTTGCCCACAGGACAGCTGGCCAGGCTCTACAATGGAACACAGAGGGTGAACGCGGACACTGTCTGCCAGGAAAAATTAAATAGAATCATAATATCAGAGTAGAATTTGACCTTCTCTGCTTATAAGTACCTACAAGACATTCAGAGAATAGTTATTCATCTCCTAAACGACTTTTGTATTACTTACTGTCTCTCAACTTCTTTAAACGGCAAGTTCTGGCAAAAACATGAATAAACTGACTTCAAGAATTGATTGAGTCGGTCAATAAATACTACATCATTACCTATCACTTCCAGCTCACCATGGAGTCAGGAGCACAGGTGACCAGCTAAGACGACAGACTGCTGTGTGACCTCAAACACACCTTCAGTGCAAAGTTGTAGCAAACAACTTTACCTGAATCTAGGTCGAAGCGAAGGTAACACCTGGGTGGGGCACCTCATTCCCAGGGAAAGGACTATATACTTTTGTCTTTGTTTCAATTAATCCTGAAGCCTACATCAACAAGTTTCAAGTTTTCACATGAGCATGTCTTAGTTATTCCAATAGTATTTTTAAATATTCTTTCGGACAAAATCTCAATCATAACCTTGTTAAAAATCTAGAAGAGAATTGAGCATGAAGACAAAGAAGTTTAACAAAAGAATTTGTCCGTCGGAAACACACAAAGAAGACGAACATCTTAGAAAGATGTAAGACGATTTCTTTCCCTAACTCACCAGCCCATCAGCCTAGCTGATTACAACACTGGACAGCCCACCTAATACCTTTCCCCTCTCTCCCGACTTTAAAGACAGAAAATGAAAACTTCGTCACTCACACACAGGGAAATCGGCACCTCTGCACACAGTCTCAAGCCGTGCTTCCAGCCAGAGTTCCCCCTTTATAGAGCGACCCCGGAACAGCCAGAGGTTACTTGTCAGAAAGCTGGAAGGAGCACTGCAAACGTCTACAGTTTTCAACTTTGATTTCCTAGTCTAGTAGCTTTCCTTTCACATCCTCCTTTGCGAGTCCAATGGAGGAAACCTTGAGTGCGTCATATCTGCTTTCGTTTACCATTTACGCAGAAATGCGGGCACTGCAGACGATACAAGAAAGAAAAGCCAAAATGTTTACCCCAAGAGGTTTCCATTTTCCCGAGGGAAAGAGAAGCAACTGATCCAGGCAGTCACAGGACTGCAAAGGCGTGCTCTCACACATCGCTACGGGCAAGGCAAAAGGATAAAAATGTCTCTGGAGACAATTTGGCAATAGTGCTTTAAATGTTTAAAAGCCCTACCTTTGACCTATGCACTGCCCTATCAGGGAATTTCTCCTTCAGAGATAATCAAAGATGAAGGATTCTGTACAGAAATGACCATCACACAGATCACTGTTTACCACAATGAAAACTTAGAAACAACCTCTACATCCAAAAATGGGGATTAGCACCACAAACTATGAAGAAGCCATTAAAAATAACTAGACAAATATTTAACACAAGAAAACAGTCACTATGTTAAGTTAAAGCATATTTATTATAAAACATTTATACTATGATGTCATGGATATTTTATAAGCATATTTACATATGTGCAAAGGGGGGAAAAGACTGAAAAATATACACTAATTTTCACGTTGGTTATCTCTAGATGGCATCATTATATAATTATTTTCTTCTTACATTTCTCCATTTCCTGAAGTTTGTATAACTGAATATGGATTATGGGGTAAAGTTTTTTAAAAATACATACCAACGTCGTTCAAACTACAAGAAAACGATAACAGTAACAGCCACTGTCTGCTTAGCACCGAAAACACGTGAGGCACTGTTCTAAGTGCTATATGCTAATTCATTTAATCCTACAACAGATACGAAGGGCCTGCACCGTGGTGATGCCCCTTATCCAGATGGTAGAGCTGGCAAGACGCAGAGTGGGACAGAAACCCAGCGGGCTTCAGGCCAATGTGCTCACCGGCCCTCCCTCCGAAGCAGAAACCTGATATTCATGGGCAACCACCAGGAGGTGAGCGAGGCCCTGCAGGTACACAGGACGCTTTTATTAAAGGCCCAAATCGCAGCGGGAGAGCACGCCCAGCTGACTGCTCAGCGCCCGCCCCAGCACGACCTGCTCGGGGCTGCTCAGCACCACATACACAATTCCTGGGAAGTGAGACAAACTGGGTTTTTGGTGAAAAATTACTCTGAGAAGTGACCAACTGCCACTGATGGTGATACAGGTGGAGAGGCCTAAGAAAGTAATGACTCAGCTAACATATAAAGTTGTTTAAAACAGGTAAAAAATAAGACGGTATCCAAGTCAGCAAAGACTCACATCTGTGATGTGAAAAGTCCACCATTCACCCTGCAAAACAAACACCAAAGTGCCACCAAAACAGTCTCATAGAGTGAAAGTCAGAACATTTCCTCCTCAACAGTCTCACGGTCAAGGGAACAGTTTTCTTTCACAGTTTTCAGCACTAATAAACGACTACGGCATTATTTCCCTTACACAGATCTGCCTGTTCCGGCTTACCTGTGGTCATTACAGACATACATTAGTTTGCAACTGTTGATGATTTACCTAATCACACAGATTAGTATAAAGTGAGCAATGCTGCATCCCAAACCGGACACCACCTGCTTCTCCAGGAAGGGTCCAGAAGCAAGGCTGCCTGCAGCAGTGGAAAAGCCCCTCACTCAGGGCCAAACACCAGCTCCGTGCCCCAGCTCCGCACCACCAGTCCCCTCAGCGGGCTGCACAGCCCCGGCTGGCCTTTTTGCTTACTTCCAGCATGGAGACTCTCACATCCACCCCCGCTCCCCAGGACCTGATGAGCGCACAAACTCTGGAGATGGGTCCACACATCGGTATTCCTTAAAAAGCCCAACAGCAGCCCTGTGGCTAACGTTCACACAGTTAATAGTGAGAACTGATGAGTTAGGCTGCGTCTCCTTCCCGTAAAACAAGGGCTGTAATAACTCAAAAGACGAAGGAGCAAACTAAGACAACAGGTGGAAGTCCTTTAGAAAGTGTTACAAATAACCAAAAACAGCTACTGAGAACTGAAATCAGGGGTCAGATGGAACCTCTGGAAAACCACACAAAGACAGGACCTGGTCAGCATGAGCAACCTTCTCTCTCACACACAACGTTGCCTGCACGTCCAGGACAAGTTCTGTCCTAGGCAAACGAGGGTTTCCAAACACAATATTCCCAAGCTGGAGAGAATCACGGTGCCTGGCTCCTTGTATCAGTAAACTTAACTTTCCAGAAAAGTTCCAACTTTATTTATCAAGACATAATAGTTCTAAACAGGGTCATCTTACATCCTTATTACACCATTAGGAACATGAGAAAAAAACCTAAATTCTTATCAAATTCCATACTACTTAAGGAAACAAAAAAGTCAAACAAGATGCTTGCTAGGAAGCAGACATTACATGAAAGATGAAAAGATCATCCAAGATATATGTGCTTTTTTCCTAAACAGTTTTCCAATTTTTACGTTTTTTTAAATTTTCAAAATTTAAAAATGTTTTCCAACTTAAATTGCTTCTCAAAATTTAACAATAAATGCAAATTGTATAATATTCCTTTAAAATTAAAACTCCTTTCATAATCAGAACAACTCATTAGGGGAATAATACTTGATTTTCCACAGCGAGTTAAGGTGTGTATGCATTAAAATAACTGATAAAGTAATTATGACGTTCGGCTCCTCTCTTCCTTTAAGAAATCTTAAGACAGTTGTTTTTTTAAAATAAATTTATTTATTTATTTATTTCCAGCTGCATTGGGTCTTTGTTGCTGTGCGCGGGGTTTCTCTAGTTGCGGCGAGCGGGGGCTACTCTTCCAGTGCACGGGCTTCTCATTGCCGTGGCTTCTCTTGTTGCGGAGCACGGGCTCTAAAGCACAGGCTCAGTAGTTGTGGCGCACAGGCTTAGCTGCTCCATGGCATGTGGGATCTTCCCGGACCAGGGCTTGAACCCGTGTCCCCTGCACTGGCAGGCAGATTCTTAACCACTGAGCCACCAGGGAAGTCCCCTTAAGACAGTTTATAATGGTGGTAGACAAGAAAATACATATACCAAAGACAGGCAGTCTGTTACAAACACAATGCAGTCTAAACTAACCCCTGGAAAAACCTACCTTGACACTTACATAGAACAAAAGCTAATCTAGAATTCAAGCTATCAATCTTGAGTTTCATGTTTGTAATTTCAAAAGCTTTCCTGTCAGTCTCTTGTCTTCCAGCATTTTGTGAAAATGAAGTGTGTAGAGCTACAAAGTGTTTCAAAAGAGCAAAGTCATTCCCTCCTCACTCCCTTTCCATGTATTTTTCTTTAAAAACACTGGGAAACCGCCCGCCACACTGTGTTCCATGTGTGAGGCTGTCTTTCAGCGAACAGGCCTGTCCCTTCACATCACAGATTACAACAAGTCTGGAAGCCCAAATTGAGTCCATACCGTACAGAGCTCCTTTTTCAGAGTGATCAACAAATGTATGAGCTTTCTGATGTGCTTTTTTTTTTTTTTTTTTTTGCGGTATGCGGGCCTCTCACTGTTGTGGCCTCCCCCGTTGCGGAGCACAGGCTCCAGACGCGCAGGCTCCGGACGCGCAGGCTCAGCGGCCATGGCTCACGGGCCCAGCCGCTCCGCGGCATATGGGATCCTCCCAGACCGGGGCACGAACCCGTATCCCCTGCATCGGCAGGCGGACTCTCAACCACTTGCGCCACCAGGGAGGCCCCTGATGTGCTTTTTTAAATTATTACCTCTTATTTAGTTGAAAGTTTTAAAGTTTAACTTATAACTGAACTTGAAAGAATGTTAACTAAACTTGCCTCTATTGTAAATTTACTGGAAGAGATATTTAAATAGCACAAAATAAGTCATATTTGATTTTTTTTCTATAAAAGGAAACCTTTACTACCAACTACAACTGCCAGGTCATCAGTCAAGCACAAATATTTACTGAAGGCCTACTATATGCCAAGCACTGTTCTAGATACTTAGGATGTGTTAGTGAACAAAGTCTCTTCTAGAACATCTCTAAATAAACTCAATTTTTAAAAATAGTAGCTATATACAATTTCAACAGCAACCTTTGGAAAACTAAGGATGAGATGTTTGGGGTTTTTTTACGTTCAACTTTCTTTAAAACAATACCTTCTTGCAAAGTGAGTTTCAAATTTAGTCTAATGAGAAACAAAACTCAATAGTTTGAAGGGAATTATAAAATTCCCCAACAAAGGTCAGAAAAAGCAAAAACTGCTACAAGCATTTATTATCACAGCCTAACAGAGAAACTCAATGATAAAACGACAAAGTTGGAGATGCTTTCATATACTATTACCTAGGAGCCTGGTATAATTCATCTCAGTACTCAGATAAGGAAACAAAGGCAGAGAGTGGTAAAGCCGCAGGTAGAAAAGGCAAGATTTAAACCCCCAACTGACCATAACCAATTAGTCTGTAATTTCCAAATAAAAAAGCAGCTAGATTTCTGATCTAAAGCCCTACCCCAGGATTAAGAAAAATCACACATGGTAACATAAGATGAAAAAGAAATTTCCAGAGAGCTGTTACTGACTGTATTTAGCACAGTGACAAAATTCTAAGCAACATGGAAATGACACCCACGCCCCAAGACATAGATTAACATGTCCCTAACCTAAACATCAATTATCAGAGTAAAAACCAACTAAAGGGAGTGACACTTGGAGGACTGGGGGCCCATTTTATTTCTCCCGGCTCCGCCTGATCACCTGCTTAGGGTTCTGACGGTGGACCCAGACCTGGATGCGCGTCCCCCGAGAATCCCTACGGCAGAGTTAAAGCTAAGGCAAGTACCAAGGAGTCAGAAAGCGTCCCTGCCCAACAAACGGCTGTCGAAAACGTGTTGTCACCTGCACCACGAGCTACTGTAACCACTTGTCCCCATCGCAGCGTGCAAAATGTGGGGCTCCTCCCTGCCCTGAGCCCGCAGTCGCCCCTGGGGGACCCGCGAGCCGGGCCCGGTAGCCGCCGCTGCAGGCCGTTACCACGCCCGCCCGCCTCGCGTCCCAGCGCCCCGCCGGCCCCGGCGCCCCCGCCACTCACCTCCAGGCGCAGGGACGCCCCGCAGCCTCGCAGGAACTCGCGGATGTTGCTCAGGCACTCGCCCTCGCTCCGGGGCTCCGGGTAGACCTGCAACACAGAGCACAGGCGCTGAGCGCCGCGGGCAGGCCGCGGATGCGCCCCGAGGGGAACGCGACGCGGCCCCGGCGGGCGTGCCGGCCGCGCGAGCGACCAGGGCGGGCTGCCCCGGTGGCCCGGAGCTAGCCCGGCCGCCCCCGGCGCCCGCCCGCTCGGCCACCGCCTCTCCTCACCCTTTTTCCTTCCTCCGGGATGCACCAATCTCAGCCCCCTTCCCTCACCAGGAAGTGGAGCGGCGCCGGAAGTGACGTCTTCAGACCGCGCCCCGGCAGGCCCCGCCCACGACCTCTTCCGGTTCCCCGCCGTGAGGGCGCGGCCTCCTCTCTCGGTAGCTGGCGCTGGCCCTCCGACGTGGCCCTCCTTGGCCTGGCCCACGCACGGACTTCTCCTCCCCGCCCTTGGCGCTCGCCCTCGGACGCGGCCCACCAGGCCCGGCTCACGCGCGGACTCCCCATCCCCGCACCCCCGGCGCTCGTCCTCCGACGCGGCCTCGCAGGCGGAGCCCGCCCCGCCCAGAGGGACCCGGGAAAGCTTGGCCTCCGCTACTTGAAGCAACCACGAAGGGGCTGTTGAGAACCTGCTGTTTTCTCAGTTCTTCCCCGCCCCCGGCTTGGGGAGAGTGGAGCTGGAATTCTAATACGATGACTTAAAACAATTAGCAACGTAAATTATGCCGGTTGGGATTAAAGTGCAGTGTTTTCTTTTACTACATATTGACCATGTGCTTCATCAGTGATTAGCCAAAATAGCTGGTCACTCGTCAGCGAAAAGTCAGCTGGGGAGAGATTGTGGCGAATGCAGCCTCCATCACAGGTGAAGACCAGCGAGGGCTCCTGCAAACTGTCTGGTGCTTGGTCTGAGGCAGAACTGTAAAGGCCACGGCCACACGTGTAAGAAGTTTCTGACAGCCTCCCAGGGCAAGAAACAAAGGAAACCAAGAACGGCACCAGTTACACAGAACAATCAAGGGAGAAGCCTGAGATCTCAGAAGAGCTTTTTTTTTGTTGTTCTGAACGGCATGTGAAGACTTTTTACACTAAAGTATCATCCAGAATTCTAGCATTTGGGGACGTTCAAGACATTTTGTCCTTCTGTCCTCTAGGGGGAAATCACGACATTCCATCAGGCCTTTCTCAGGAATACTGCGGTTTCATTTCAAAGTGGTCAGGTCTTCTAAAACTACGAAAGAAAACCAGGGTGTTGAGCAGTGCCAAGAGGCAGGAAATGTCACTTTTTTTCTCTACAGTTCAAAAATTCTTAGAAGTGCCAGCATATTTCCCTCCAAATATTGAACAGATTCGTTTTTTTCAGTGGAACTTGAGAGTGGAACAGCAAAACCAAAGCTGCCTTCTAGTCCATTTTACTCCTCCCTCACACTGTTTTTGCATACAAATACACTCAATCCTCATTCACGGATTCTATATTTGCAAATTCGCCTACTCGATAAAATTTATGTGTAACCCCAAAATCCGTATTTGTGGCACTTTCTCAGTCATTTATAGACATGTGCAAAGCAGCAAAAAATTTGAATTGCCTTATGCACATGTTCCCAGCTGAATTTGAACAAGGCCATGCTCTGCCATCTTCTTGTAGCTCATAATGTAAGCAAATGTCCTTTTCACTCCACTGGTGCCACATTTTTCACTTTTTTTTTTTTTTTTTTTGCTTTTTCCCGGTGATTTCACTGTTTTAAATGGCCCCCAAACGTAGTGCTAAAGCACTATCAGGCATTCCTAAGCGCCAGAAGGTTGTAATGTGCCTTACAGAGAAAATACGTGTGTTAGATAAGCTTCACTCAGGCCTGAGTTATAGTGCTGTTGGCCGAGAATTCAATGTTAATGAGTCAACAATACGGTACATCCAGAAAAAGGAAGAGGATATTCGCAGATCTGTACGGGAAGCCGCTCCGGAAAGTGCTAAAGTAACCTCTATAGTGCGTGATGGAGCTATGGAAAAGATGGAAAAGCAACTAAATTTGTGGATTCATGAGATGACAAGCAATAAAAAGAGTGTAGTGGATAGCGTTGTTGTGAGGCTGAAAGCCAAAGAAATTTACGGTCATGTTACCCGGGGTCAAGAAAATGTTAAACCCTTCTCAGCTAGTGCAGGCTGGCTTGCACGATTCAAAAGGCGATACCACATGAAAAATGTCAAACTTGCAGGCAAGGTAGGTTCTACGGATCAGGAGGCTGCAGAAGAATTTAAAAAATACCTGCTAAGCATTATACATGAAAAGGGTTATATGGAAGAGCAGGTTTTCAACGCTGATGAAACTGGCTTATTTTACAAAAATGTTGGCAAACGAACCTATGTAATGCAAACGGCCTCCAAAACTCCTGGCTTTAAATCATTCAAGGACTGTGCAACCTTGCTGTTCTGTGCAAACGCCAAGGGTGACTTTAAGTGCAAACCCCTCATGATACACAGAGCACAAAACCCACAAGCACTTAGAGGGAAAAACTTGAACTGTATGCCAGTCCACTGGAGATGGAACAAAAAAGCATGGATGGCGTCCAAAATATTCTGGGATTGGTTCCACAACTGCTTCATCCCAGAAGCTGAACGTTATCTCCATGGCAAAAACCTTGCCTTCAGGGTTTTATTAATTTTGGATAATGCCCCAGTTCATTGCCGTGAAGAACTCGAAAATGCCCACCCTGACATAGAAGTTCTCTTCATACCCCCAAACACAGCATCTCTTATCCAACCCCTCAATCAGGGTGTGATAAAAGCTTTCAAGGCACACTACACCAGGGAGCTTTATAGCAAGGCTTTTGAGGCTCTCAATGCCCATGAGGAGACCACCATCATGGACTACTGGAAGTCAGTCACCATACGCAATGTTATTGATTATATCAGCACAGCCTGGGACAGCGTCAAGCAGGCTACTATCAACAATTGTTGGGGAAATGTTTGGCCAGACTGTGTGAAAATTTTTGAAGGTTTTGAAGGTGTTACAGAAAATATAACAAGCAGTGTCAAAAACATAATGTATATTGCACAACAGATAAGTGGAGAAGGTTTCAGTGACATGAAGGAAGGCGATGTGGAGGAAATTTTGGCAGAAGCGGCAGTAGAACCCACCAACAAAGACCTGGACGAGATGGCAAAACAAGGCAATGGAGATAGTGATGACGAGGATGGTGAAAGTCAGCCTGAGACTCCAAGAATTGTCCCTCTCACAGCAGCCAAAATAGCAGAATGGAATTCTGCCTCGGAAAAAATTTTCAATGACATGGAAAAGTGTGACCCTGTGCCCGAACGCAGCCTCACGTTTAAGCGCCTTACCTCCACCGCGTTCATCCCTTATGCTGAAACGCTTAACGATTTAAGGCAAAAAGCCAAGCGGGTGAAGCTGAAGCAGTTTTTCAAGCCAGATTGGGAGGGCAAGTTGCTGAGACCGTCACCAAACTGGGAAAGCCAGACTCCTGAGGCAGAGCTGCCAGATGTCACAGGCCACCCTCCCTGACATCTTCCTAACTGACTCTCCCTCCGGTCCCGTACGGCAAGCCGAGGTTACAAGGTTGAACCCCACTGTGCACTGCCCCATCACGTGTCCCATGGCTCCATCAACAGTAAGGTGGTTTCCATAAATTTTAAATGTTTAATCTTTGGTTGATGCTTTTTTTTTGGGGGGGGGGGCTCTCTTTCTTGCATTATGCTGTAGTATCCAATATACAGTGTGTATTTGCATGTGTATGTGAGCAGTGAACATGTGTACTGTGTATGTGACTGAATGGAAGAGCTAAATTAGAACAGTCACACTATGGTAGACTACGTTACGTAATGCTGTAATTGAGGTGGTGTTTTATTATAAAGATATACTGCGTGTAATTATTTGTAAGTATATATATATATATGTTAAATAAGCTATCTTTAAACAGAAATACACCTAAAAACAAGATTACATATTGATTGGTTGACCAGATATTGTGACCAGAAGTTCAAAGGAAACTAACCCTGTATTTCTCCATGAACAATGGTTCAGTAGTTGCTAATTCAGTGGTCATGGTGCCCTCGTAGAATGTAACTACTACAAATAATGGAATTGACTCTATGTTTAAAATTATTGATCCATAAGGATCTAATTGTTATGACTTCTCTTCTGAATTGAGTCAACACAGCTATTGCGAGTTCACAAATAATGGAAGCATATGTTACAGTTCTTGATAAAAATTATTAAATATAAAATGCAAATTTTATTTGGAAATATATATCTTCATGAGATGTATAGAGTTTTTTTTTTAATTAGTTCATTTACCCATGGATAATCATCACTTACTGCTGGAAAGAGATAGGGACCAGCACCAATTCTATTACTATCTTGGGTTTTTTTTAATGCAAAAACTGAGAAACCTTGTTCATAAAAATAAGCACATGGAAATGGAAGGAGTTTTGTTAGGATGATTCTTTGAAGCCTTCTGAGTTACATAGCCAAAGTCCAGATATAATATGTCATAAATAAAAACTTAAAATCATCAGGCAACAGCTTGATTGGGGTCCCCTTCAATTTCTGTGAAAGCTAAGAAGCACAACCCTGAGCTGCAACATGCAGTCATCAGAATCACTCCCCTCCCAGCACCGGGACCCTTTGTGACAGCTGGGAGGCCTTCCACCTGGCAGCGTGCACCTCAGGAAGACAACAAAGGGTGAAGTGGGAGAAGGCCATTGTGAAAGGGGATGTGGGACAGTCAGACCAGCGTGATGCTCTCCTTGCTCAGAGACAGCTGCTCTGGCTCCTTGGTTTTAGTTGAGCATGGATGCAAGCTGAGGACGTAGAAATGGAAATGGATTCCCTTAAAACTATCCTGAACTCTACCTAAAGCAACATACCTGTTTGGAGAACTATAATGTAAAAGACTCAAAACTTTACAGTAAGTAGTTCCTAACTGTAACACACATACTGACCTCGAACAAGCCACTTGACCCCTGTATCCCCAGTTTAAGGCTGACACATTCAGCGTTGGTCAACAGGGCTGTTGGGAGGATCAGATGCATAACAAATTGGTTCAACAATATTGGACCTAGACTCCCGCCAGATCGTGTGATGAGCACTGTGACTGCAAAGAAGAGGTGGGCACAGCCCCTGCCCTCGGTGAGGAAGAACTGCTCAGAGTGTGGCAAGTGCAGCCACACAGGTGTATGCTCAGGACCCTGGAGGCACAGACAGGGCAGGCCAGAGGCTTAGCCACCCCAAACGGTGACAACCGAGTTGGGGGCGAAAGGGTGAAGAGGCAGATGGGACTGCATTGTCAAGGGTGTGACACTTGAAAAGTCCATCATGTCTTCAAGGGTGGTGAATAATCAGGGCAACTGAGATCATGGGTGAAGCTGCAATGGAAAAAAATGCATTGGAGCGATGATGATACAAAAGGAGATATTTAAAAGCTCCCTCCCCCCGCCATATTTTGCTGAAGAAGCTGTATGAATGGTAAGTGAGCACATGAAAAAGTGTTGAGCATCATTAGTCATCAGGGAAATGCAAATTAAAAGCACAGATAACACCACCCACCCACCAGAGGGGTGAGATGGAAAAGGCTGACAGTATCGAGCGTTGGCAAGGATGGGAAGCAACTGGAGCTCCCACGCGTGACCGGTGGGAGTGTCAGGTGGTGCGCTTGGGAAACCGGCAGCTCCTTGCAAAGTTAAACATACCTAAGCCCCAGCAATTCCTCCCCTAGGTGTTTACCCAAGAGGGATGAAAACATATGGCCACAAAAAGCCATGCTCAAGAATGTTCACAGCAGCTTTATTTACAGTCACCAGAGCCTTCATAACCTGAAGGCGAGCTCTGCTCAGTGCATCTCCAGATGTGTTCAGAGAGGAGCTCTGGCCTCAAATGACCAACAGCTGCCCCATGTGCTTTCCAGAAATCCTCTCCCAAACTTGCCACGATAATAAACTCCAGGCTTTCCCGCCAAAAATTCTAATCAGGCAGAGGCATAGACAGCCCCCAAACCATTGTGATTTTCCTTTGAAATATGGCTTTTGTACTCAATATTTGACAAGGAGTGTGTCTGACACTCTGAGAATTTGCTACAAACTAAATCACAAGGCAATGTTAAGGCCAGACTTCAGAGACCTCCGCAGCTGCCCAGCTCCCGCCTTCTCAACTCCTTTCTACCACCCACTCCACGCCGGGGACAGCCAGCTCTACCCCCAGTCCAAATAAAGTGCCAACTAGAGGAGCTGCCTTCTCTCCAAGTCTGAAGGAGTTTAGAGTTTTAGTTTCCAAAACTGCTTGAGGAAGAAGAATAGGCAGTTCTAGCAAGCAAAGAATTACACAGGTTCAGTGTTACTGCAACACTTAAGATGGAGAGTACAGAAAACCACTGCAGCTTGTAACAGCTGGGAAACACTCAGCTGCTCAGGAGCCTAGTTCCCAGAAGTGGTGGGCTGAACTGGTGACCTCCCAGGGTGCCTCCATGTCCTTATCCCTGCCCTCATTGTGTAAATAGTCTCTTTGTTAAACTCTCTTCAACCATTTCTGTTTAGCATGCCGTCTGTTTTCTGCTGGGACCCTAACCCAGTGAGCTTCCTCGTGGTACGGTTAAAAATAGAAAACAGTGTCACAGCAAAAGATGAGAAACAATTTAGGGAAAGGATTAGGTCAGTTACAGTCCTGCCACAGAACAGACCACCAGCCTACCACACAGCACTTAAAAATAGTCAGCTTTATATACTGATATGTCACAACCTCCTGGTTACAGTAGGTGTGGGACAAGGAACATGGTGAACAGTATGCAGGACATGCTGCCTTAGTGTTTAAAGAAAAAAAGCAAGAAGAAGATGTGCCTGGGTGTTCAGAAATGCATGGCCTGGGACTTCCCTGGTGGCGCAGTGGTTAAGAATCCGCCTGCCAATGCAGGGGACACGGGTTTGATTCCTGGTCTGGGAAGATCCCACATGCCGTGGAGCAACTAAGCCTGTACACCACAACTACGGAGCCTGCGCTCTAGAGCCCGTGAGCCACGACGACTGAGCCCACGTGCCACAACTACTGAAGCCCGCATGCCTAGAGCCCATGCTCTGTAACAGGAGAAGCCACCACAATGAGAAGCCCACGCACCACAACGAAGAGTAGACCCCGCTCGCCGCAACTAGAGAAAGCCCGCGTGCAACAACAAAGACCCAACACACCCAAAAATAAAATATAATAAAAGAAATCTAAAAATAATAAAAGAAATGCGTGCCCTGTCTCTGGAAGCACATGCCAGATAACAGGGGCTGCCTCCAGGGAGAGAACCCGGGGCTCAGAGGACAGAGGGGGAGAAGGGAAACTTCCTTTGCACTCTGTACTTTTTGGTACCCTTTGAATTTTGTACCACATGAAAGTATTATTAAATAAATACATTTTTTAAAAGAATACTCCAATCTAATGTTCTCGCAGGTCAAGGTGCCTCCCCATTAGAAAACAGTCCTTTTTGGAGAGCCCGGCTGTCAGTGTGTTGGGGTCCTCGTGAGGCAGATCTCCACCACACCATGCCAATATGCAATGCTATGCTTAAAATCCTAAATTCACCACCTAAAAGTCTAATTAGCACTGAATGTAATGACCTGGTAGCCATTGCTTTATTCTAACTAGAGTGCAGCTGTCTCCTGATCAGGGACCACTCTTGTCCATAGCTCTCCGCTCACTCTGCAGCCAGAGAGTTTCAGGGGAGTGAAAGCAGAGGTCTACAGAGCTCACTTGGAGGCTACGGGGCTCCTCCTCCAAGTCCATGGAAAACAGTGAAGCATCCAGCAGAGAGCTCAAGGACTTGGCAGCTAAATACCAGATAGTAAATTAGCTCCCAAAGTGTGTGGCCTGGGATTACAAGTAGTTACTGGAAGACACTTAAGCTTTTAATAAAGTACATTTTTCTTTGGCTTCCCTTCTTCAATATATCCCAAAGCCCAGCTCCTGTATGGATGCTATGGTCATCTGGGGAAAAATAAAGATGTCATCCATTAGTGTGGAGCTAGGCAAGCCACAAAGGGTGATCAGAAATATGAATGCACTAAGTTCAGCCATCCCAGACATGGGGGATGTCAGGGGCAGGCAGACCAGCAAGACTGCGTGGCTTAAATTAGCTCGGGTGTCCCCCGAGGCCCGGTTCCCACAAGCTCTAAAAGCACATCTTAAGTCCTTCAGAGACGGTGGCGACAGTCCCAAATTGATACCAGTGCCAAAAGTGGATTTTTTTGAATGTGGGCATAAACTTTCACCAAACTACCTAGGTTAAATTTCTCCACTGCATTTGTGTTTTGCTCTGCCAGTAATGTTAGATCAAAACAGGCAGGTGAGTAGTAATCGTCAAATGAGAGCAATCTTGAAAATAGCACATGCCCTGTGGTGGCTGTGATCCAGACACCTGGGACGCAGAGGTGCACGGGCCAGGCCGTCATTAATGTCTCGTGCCTTCCTTAAGTGGACGCCATTTCTTACACCTTTGAAGGATCTTGATACAGGGAAACAGGAGTACGAATTCCTAAGACAACTCAGACTGGGCCTTGTAATCAGAGATTTTTCTTAACTGAAGTTTCGCCTGTTCATATGGACTAATCATCCCTTTTTACCTCTCATTCTCATGCTTTCAACCCAACGGAAACATGTATTTTGTAAATCTGAGCCACGGCTTACTTTCCTCTTAAGCTCAATTTCTGCAGTGTTTCTGGTCCTTTGACATCCATCTCCTCTCCTACTGAGCACATTTCAGAATGGCTACCAATGTCTTTGCCTGTGTCCATTGGTGGAAAAGCCTGTAGAGAGGCTCGTGGTCTCCGATGGGAGGGTGCCACGTACCTCTGCAGTGTCAGTGCAGCAGGTAGGGGCGAGAATACCCCCAGGAGAGGAGCCCCACCCCCCAGGACCATGGGGCACTGGTGGCCGCAGGCCTCACGGGTCTGCTGTTTGCCTCACGGACAACCCAACCCCCTACCTTTGACCGAGACACCTCAAGGTAGAATGTCAAGTCCTGTCCCCGCAGCCACTGCTGGGATTGCACCGATGAAACCTGTGTCCTCAGGTGTCTGCGCGGGGCCTGTGTGGCCTGCCACCCCATTGGTTTACCTCGCTGTGCAGGCTCCCTCCTTTCCCACACAGTGAAGCCAGGGGCAGCAGTGGGAGCTTCGGAGCAGCACCCTGCCTCGTGCCCGACCAGCCCTCCTGGTGAAAGAACCCGTCTTTCATTTCTAAACAGCCCGAGAAGCTGCATTTAAGGCAAGTTAAAGCCTCTGGGCCAGAAGATGGGACACTGACCACCTTGGAGAAAGTTCTGTTTTCACCCACACGTTAGCATGTGGGAGGTTTGAAGGCATGCAGAGAGGGCTGGCTGACTTTGGAGAGAGGCTGGGAAGCGAAAGGGAGCCTTCACCAGAGGAAGGAACGTGAATAAGGGGAGAGGAAAAAGCTGAGGACGCTCACTGGCAAGTGTGCCTCTCTATAACTAGCAGCCAAGACCCTCCCCAGAGGGAACGGCAGGGGAAGCAGGCGACCACAGCTTGGAACATTCGTGCTGTAAAAGCCTCTTGCATGAAAGAAGCCAGTCGAGACTTCATATTAAGTGTGGGTAATAAAAAGGTGATCAAAAGCTCGTTATCTCCCGGAGCTCTTAAGTACCTGCAGAGTACCCGCTGAAATAGGGCTGTAGCTGTGTGTAAGATGTGGAGCAGTATGTAGTTCAAAACTACATTTTCAAACGATCACTTAGAAAAACTGACCTTCATTCGTTAAAGATAAGGCGGCCAATGCATACTCAGGAATTCTATTGCTTCCATATTACTAGAGCTGGAACATCTCCCTGCACATTTATAATTTGCCTGTCGCATCACTCCTCTGCTCAAAACCCTCCAAAGCCCCCCATTTCACTCAGAGTAAAAGCCAAAATCCTTTAAGAGAATAAAAGGTAAGACACAGACTGAACGAAAGTACTGTATTTGCGAAACACATATCCAATCACGGATTTATATCTAAAACATACAAAGAACTACTAAAACTCAACAATAAGAAAATAGCCCAATGTAAAAATGGGCAAAAGACCTGAACAGTCTCCTTACCAAAGAAGATATACAGATGGCAAGGCAACTAAACATATGAAAAGATGATCCACATCATATGTCATCAGGGAAATGCAAATTAAAAGAACAGTGAGACATTGCCGCACACCCATTAGAATGACACAAATCTGGACTTCCCTGGCAGTCCAGCAGTTAACGCTTCACCTTCCAGTGCAAGGGGTGTGGGTTCAATCCCTGGTCAGGGAGCTAAGAGCCCACATGCCCCGCGGCCAAAAAAAAACAAAACGTAAAACAGAAGCAATGTTGTAACAAATTCAATAAAGACTTTAAAAATGGTTCACATCAAAAAAAAATCTTAAAAAAAAAAAAAAAGAATGACACAAATCCAACACTGACAGCACCCAGTGCTGGCGAGGACGTGGAGCAACAGGAACTCTCATCTGCTGCTGATGGGAATACACACTGGTCCACACCGTGGAAGAGACTTACTTATAAAACTAAACATCCTCGTATCATAAGGTCCAAAAATCTTGCTTCTTGGGTAAATTTGCTTTACCCAAATGAGTTGAAAACGTGTCCATGCAAAAACCTGAATACAAATGTTTATAGCAGCTTTATTCATAATTGCAAAAAGCTGGAAGTAATCAAGATGCCCTTCAGTAGGCGAATGAATAAATAGACTGTGGTCGATTCAGAAGATGGAAGATCATTCAGCAATAAAAGAAAATGAGCCACGAAAAAGCATGGAGGAGACTTCAGTGCATGTTACTAAGTGAAAGAAGCCAATCTGAAAAGGCTACGCACTGTATGATTCCAACAATATGACATCCTGGAAAAAGTAAAACTATGGCAACAGTAAGAAGATCAATGGTTGCCAGGGACTAGGGGAGAGGACGGGATGAACAGGCAGAGCACAGAGAATTTTTAGGGCAATGAAACCATCCTGTGTGACACTGTGATGATGGATATGTGTCATCTCCAAACCCACGGACTGCACAGCACAGAGTGAACCCTAACGTACATTATGGACTTTACTTAATAATGTATTGGTCCTGCTTCATCAACTGTAACAGGTGTCCCACACTAGCACAAGACGTTAATAATAGGGGAAAGTGGAGAGGGGTGGATGGAAATTCTGTGTACTTTCTGCTAAATTTTCTGGAAACCTAAAACTGCAAATAAAGTCTACTCATTTTTTTTTAAGTCAAAGTCCTTATGATGGCTGAGCAGGCCCTGCACGGTCTGTTCCCTCGTTCCCTCCTTGACCTCATCATCAGCCAGCTGCTACTCTCCCCCAACTCAGAGTGGCCTCTGCTGTTCCCAGAATTTGCCAGGCAGGCTCCTACCTCAGGACCTTTGCACAGCCTAGTCCCTCCACCTGAAATTCCCTTCTCCCCGTTGTTCACGTCATGCCTTGCTCATATACATCAAGTCTTTGTTCAAATGTCACTTTTCTGTAACGCCTACCCTACCTACCAGAAGTAAAACGGCAATGTCACCCTAATTGCTGGCATCCCCCCCATTTTTCTCCATAGCCCTATCACTGTCTAACATGCTGTGCAGTCTACTTGTGTACTATGTACACGTCCAGAATACCTCCCTGTGCGGTGAAATATATGCTGCACAGGCAGTCTGTTTGATGAGTGTTAAATCTCAACACCTGGCATATACAAGCACTTAGTATATTATTGGTTCCGTGAATTAATGGTTTAATTAATTTAATTAATTAATGGTTTAATTAACCTTTGCCTATGACACTAATTCGGTACCAGAATCACTTGGTTATAGCCACCTGAAGTGAAGGTGAGTGATGCTGACAGAACCTAGAACCAAAAAGTAATATAATTGGTCTCATATGAGCATTGAATATTTGAGACAGGAGCTGTGCTGAAAAACACTTGGAAATATAATCACCATAGACAAAACAGTACAGAGACATAAAAGACGCTCTTGGGTTTTACCATAAACCCTAAGCTCTGTCTGTCACGGCTGACGGATGCATCCTATTACCACCGGCTCCGTCTGAGGCCGGCCGCCCGGCTGCTGCCCAGCTCTCCGAGGACCGCCAGCTCGGCATCCAGGGCTCCGTTTTCGCTCTGTGTGTATCAGGCGTCGGTCAGCCGGGCGCCGCGGAGAGCCAGCACTCTGGTTTCAGCGCCGTCTCCTGTCACTGAGGAAGATCGCTGCCTCGAAGTGGGGCTCCCGGAACCAGCTGGCTGGCGCCCCCAGGCCTCAGCTCCTGTCGGCGCTGGCACGTTGTACAGCCGCCCACGAAACCTGCGTGGGGACAGGCTTGCCTTATGCCCGGGTCCTAAGTTTCACAAAGGGGCCAGAACAAGCTGATGAGGCCCTCCCGTGATTCTGACATTTCAGAGCTGAGAGACACACGGGGAGAGCGGGACAGGGAAAGCAGTGAGGAAGGGCGCCTCCAGAGCTGCAGCTTGTCCTTGGTCCGCTAGCTCAGCTCCCCGCGGCCTCGGGGGGCAGGCGCAGCCCTCACCGCATCCCGCTCCTTCAGCCTGCTTCCCCTCCGTCCCCAGGTTCCGTCCTCTGTCCTCTGCACTCGACTTCTGAGCCAGCCGGTAAGCTTTACTTCAGTTATTCTGTATCTCAGCTCTGTAATTTCCGTATGTTTCTTTTGCATAAGCCCTCTTTCTTTGCTGCGGTCTCCTATTCTTCCACTTGTCTCAAGAGAATCTGTCATTGTTTTTGAAGCCTTTTTATGATGGCGGCTTGAAAACCCTTGTCAGGTGATACCAGACTCATTCACTGCGAGGAGACGGTCGCTGAAGCTCGTCTCCACCACGACACCTAGAAAAGCAGGTCCTGTGACCAGACATGGGTAGGGGTCGGGGAGGTTGCCAGAAACCATCTCTGTTTTCTCCATATTCAGTGACAAAGTGAATTCTTAGTTGGCTACTGAATTGAAAAGCATAGACTGCAATGAACTCAAGACGCACGTCCTCGGTGGCGGTGGAAGGCCAGCATGCGCCGCAGACCCTGCAGACCTGCAGAGAAGCAGGGCCCCAGTTTAAGGACCCTATAGGCCCACGGCCCCTGGGAGCAGCACGGGACAGAGGCACAGCTCAGCGGACCTACTCGCTGGACCCAGATGCCCCCCACCCACAGCTCAGCAGTACGGGTGATTTACCCCTCCCCCGAAAGCTGTAGTTTCAAAGAGAACCCTTACCCACAGGTGTCTCCATATCTTTCGGTCGCTTTTAGCGACTCGTCATCTTACTTAGCTATGGTTCCTCCCAACCCTAATATGAGTATTTCAAGGATTCCTCCTTAAGTGCCTCAACTTAAATAATAAATTCATCAAATCTCATACAAGCCTCCTGAGCTTGGCCTCAATACAGATGGTGTTTCTCTTCTGTGTATTTTTTTAAATATTTATTTATTTGGCTGCTCCGGGTCTTAGTGGCAGCACGCGGGATCTTTAGTTGCAGCGTGTGGGATCTCTTGAGTTGCAGCTGTGGGACCTAGATCCCTGACCAGGGATCGAACCCGGGCCCCCAGCATTGGGAGTGTGGAGTCTTAGCCACTGGACCACCAGGGAAGTCCCTCTCTTCTGGTTTTTTTTGTTTGTTTGTTTGTTTGTGTTTTTTTGTTTTTTTTTTTTCTTTTTGCGGTATGTGGGCCTCTCACTGTTGTGGCCTCTCCCGTTGCGGAGCACAGGCTCCGGATGCGCAGGCCCAGCGGCCATGGCTCACGGGCCCAGCCGCTCCGCGGCATATGGGATCCTCCCAGACCGGGGCACGAACCCGTATCCCCTGCATCGGCAGGCAGACTCTTAACCACTGCGCCACCAGGGAGGCCCATCTCTCTTCTGTTTTATGCAACAATTTTCTAGATGTAAAGAAACATGAGGAATCCCATTTTCCAGATAAACTCCAAGTGCCCCTTCCAATCCAAGGCAGGATTTCGTTCCAGGCTCTCTACCTCCATGTTTCAATGCCCCAAAAGCAGCATGGGGTCTGCTCTGTCCTGAACTAAAAGGCACTAGGTTAGGAAATTTCCCAAGCATGGCGGTGGGGGCCACATCCAGGTAGGTGAGCAGCCTGTGCTCACCTGTGGAAAAGCCCCCAGGTGACCACACCTCGGTCTCCCGTCTTCTTAAAGCGCCGTGCATGCAATCTGGCTGGTCCCAGGTTATGGTACTCCTGAGCTGAGGAGCTCAGTGGGCCGTCAGTGGTCCTGAAATGTGTCCCCTGGAACAGCAGCATCAGCATGACCTGCACACCTATGAGAAACGCTGATCCTCAGCCCCACCCAGACCTACAGAATCAGAAACTCTGGGGTGGAGTCTGGCAGTCTGTATTTTCACAAGCCATCCAGGCGCATTTGGGCACGCTCAAGTCTAAGAACCACATAGTCACCTAAGCCAAAGGTACAAAGCAATGAAAAGCCCATCATTACTTGAAAACAACTTGAAATGCAGGTACTGCTCACTCTGGTATCAGTAATTTCACTAACATTTTTACATAAAATTGTAAAAATTTTTATACAAAAAATTAATTGTTGGGCAGCTATACCACTTCCAGCTGTAAGAAAAAGAAAACCATCCCAACCCAGAGCTTTTCAAGCCATAAGCTCCTCAATGAGAGAGAGAGAGAGAGAGAGAGAGAGAGACTTCTTCCTTCCCTACCCCCGCTCCCAATAATACTCTCCCCACCATCCTCTCAAAGAAAAAGGATTAAGGAGAGAAAATAACTGGTGAGCTTCCATTCCCCACACGTGGAGACAGGCTGAATAGTGCGGGTTTCATTGCTTTGATTGGGAAAAATAATACCCAAAAGCTAAACACTGCTTACATTTACTGTGGTTATTTAGGGACAATATTCCCGATAAACACTGCTTGATTTACCTTTATCTCCCTTCTTTTATTATGATATGTAACTAATTGTGAGCATTTTCTAAATGAGAAAGAGAAAGCAAATCCCAGGAGAGATGTGTGTATACTCATAAAATTATAAAACAAATAGTCCTCAACTTGAACCTGAACTTTCTAAAAATTATACGTTGACATCCCTAAAAGGTCTTATACCTCCATCAGACCTGGGCTTTCAAATGTCAGCGGCAAAACACAGAGACAGCCTAGAGCAGTAAGTTCTCAGCCATGTCCCCATCTTTACCTTTAAAGCCATTCGTGAATGTAAAATGAATCAAAGGGGGAAGTAAAATGAATCAAAGGGGGAAGATTAAACACCTGACGTTAATTCGTTTAAGACAAGACGGAAACCTCAGATGGCTCAGAGTTACCACTGTTCAGTCTCAACACACTCTCTGGACTTGAACACATGTTAAAACAGGTAGGAAATGAGGGGAAAAACACCATAGATACGCTTCCCTGAAGCCACTGAAATAGTTTTCTAGAGTCTCCTTTATCAAGAAAAAAACAGCTGAAGGTCAACTTCCTCTTAACAAAATTTCCGAGTTCCTGAGCATCATAATGTGAAAACTCGCTGTAAATTCATACATCTCTGCGTCCAGTGGGCCCTCTGTGGGTGCCCAGCTGTCCCCCACTCACGCTCCACACTCCAACATTCTCTGCTCCCCAACCTCCATGTCTGCAGCTGCCCCCGTTCCAACACCCCCTCCCCAGCTCCTCTGTCTGTCCTGAGCTCACACTCCCCCCTTTACCTGAGCACAGGCGCCCTTGCTAAGATCACAAATGACTGGGTTGACTGCTCAGCCAGGCCTGCCCAGCACAGTCCAGGCATGCCCGCTGTCCCAGGATGATCAGTGACAGAGCCCTCTTCCCTTCAAGCACACTGCCAATGCTTTTTGGGTTTGGGGTTTTGAAGCCCACTCCCTTGGCCTCTCGCAGTCTACTGGACATCCTCCTCCACTGACTTCAGGTCACCACACTACCCCCCGGACTTAACCACCACCTTCCTTAGCCCCTCAGGCTCGTCCGCATTGCCTGGCCAGCCACGTCTGAGTCCCCAAGGCCTTCTGGAGTTCTCACTCTGTAATTTCCCCTTGGGAAAACTCACCACCCCACACTTGCATTCACATCTCTATGGTGTCACTCCCAAATTTATACCCAGCCCAAATGTCCTCTCTGAGCTCCAGTTCAGCACCCTCGGCACTGACTCCATTCATGACCTTCTTGATCCAAGCCTAGGCCCCAGGCCAGGCTCCCACTCACACAGGTGACTCCGCCAGCCATCCCGGTGCACAGCCAGAATCCCGGGAGTTACGTGGACCCACCATGGAGCCCCGCTACCTGCCTTCCCTCACCCTCTCCCCTGCCACCTTCGTGGTTTGGGCAGCATGGTGTCCATCCCAATCCCAGCTCCCACTGGCTCTCAATGGACCACACTAAGAACTTAATAACGCTCTTCTCCGCATCCGTTCTGGGCCCCATCTAATCCATTTCCCACACTGGAAAGTTTGGAGTATTGTTTTCAAAATCTGCAACTGATCACATCATCCTTCCCTTTAAAACTCTGAAAAACCTTTACAACCCAAAGTCACTCAACGTCCCGTGGGGCCTGGCGCGTGGCTCTCTCTCCAGGAGCACTTGAGCTCTCCCTCGGTCTCAGCACTGTGGCCACCCAGACGTCCCCCACTGCTCCTGTAACTACACAGCCCCTCTACTCACGCCAGAGCCCACTCATGTACTGCTTCTGGAGGAGACCTTCCCTGAGACACCATCTGTCCCCTCCGCCAGGTGTAAATCAGCTTCCTCAGCTACACACTTTGAGAAATCTGTTCCTCACCTTCAGAGCATGTATCTCAATTTGTAAAGCAAATTCAAACAGTATCTTTAACGTGCTTCCCCTTCACTAGATGGTATGCGAGTCTATTTTTGTTAATCATTAAGTGTCCCAGCACAATCCTTGAACCACAGTAGACACCTGATACAGATTTGATGAGAAGATAAACAGATAAATAAGTGAGCTCTTGGGCAAGGAGGCTAAGTATACTTGCACTTTAAAATTCCGTACACGTTTTCTGAACAATCAGGTTCAGAAGTAGAGGGCTGGCAGTAAAATGAATTAAGGCTCCACTACGCACATCTCGCAGGGTGAAACTGTCATGTAACACACACTGAGATGTGATCGACATACAGTAAATTGCTCATACTTAAAGTGTACAGTTGGAGCAGTTGCAACACATGTGCACTTGTGAAACCATCACCAGAATCAAGGTAATGAACACCCCTACCCACCAGAGGACTCCTTGTGCCCTCAGAGTGTCTCTACGCAAGCACTGGTCTACTTTCTGTCACTACAGATTATGATGGCTTTTTTGTAGAATTTTATATAAGGGGAATCATACAGTATGAACTTTTTTTCTAGCTTCTTTACTCAGCATAATTTTTACCCACGCTATAGCATATTCCCTTTTATTGCTGAGTAGTGTTCTATGGAAATACAATACTTTGTTTATCCAGATACCAGTTGAAAATATCTGGGTTGTGTCTAGTTTGTGGCTATTTAAAAATAAAGTCCCATTTCCTTGGTTAAACACCTAGAAATGGAATTGCTAAATCATTTGGTTGATGTGTGTTGAATATTTCAAGAAACACCATTTTCTAAAGCGGCTGTACAACTTTCATTCACATCAGCAGTGGATGAGAGTTCCAGCCCATCCACATCCTTGCCGACACGTGGTAGGATCAGTCTTTTCAGTTTTAGCTGTTCCAATAGGTGTGTGTAGTGGTATCTCACTGTGGTTTTAATTTACATTTCCCTAGTGACTAATAATGTCGAGCATCTTTTCATGTGCCTGTCATCTGTATACCTTCTTTGGTGAAGTATCTGCTCAAAACGTTTGCCCATTTTTTAAATTGACTGTTTCCTTATTACTGAGTCTTGAGAGTTCCTTATACATTCTGGATATAAGTCTTACTTGGTAGAATTCACCAGTTAGGCCATCTGGCCTGGAATTTTCTTTATGAGAAGCTTTTAAACTACAAGTTTAAATTTTGTAATAGATACAGGGTTACTGAAGTGATCCGTTTCTTCTTGAACGAGCTTTGGTAGTCTGTGTCTTCCATGGAAATTGTACTTTTCATCTAAGATATAGAATGTATCGGCATAAAAACGTTCATAAGATCCCGTTATTACCCTTTAAACAACTGTAGAATCTATAGTGATTCTTCACATTGGTCATTGGTGTCTTCTGTTTTTCCTGGCCAGTTTAAGAGGCCCATCAACTTTATTGATTTTTCTCAGAGAACCAGCTCTTGGCTTTGTTGGTTTCCTCTAGTAATTTTCTGTTTTCCACGTCACCCATTCCCATACTGTCCTTTATTGTTCTCTTTTGTCTATTAGTTGTGGTGGGTTTAATTTTGCCCTTATTTTTCTATCTTCCTAAGGTAGAAGCTCTATTACAGCCAACAAAAGACTTAAATCGTATGCAGCGTGAGTTCTCTCTCACTCCCAGAATATCGTTTTAACAATTTATAATCAGGGTGCTTAAGACTCACACCCAACAAAATATAGTTACTGTTAGTTATTTGAAGAACCAGCCTTGGCTCACTGACATGGCAGTTACTTGAATTCAGTCTAAGTAAATGTGCTTGGTCAGAGGTCAGAGGAAGGAGAAACAAACTCTTCTCCATTTCTCATCTGCTGATTAAGTCTGAGAGACACTCAGTTCCAGTCTCTCATCACTTAAAAGCAAGGCTTAAAAGTGTGGTACTTTCTGGAAGCTTAACCTTTGCCACAAGGCTGTCGAGAATTTAACCCCATTCTATTTATGGAGCTTGTTTTCAAAAGAAACAAAAATGCCTTAACAAATAAGAGAACGGCGACCAGAAAATGTCATGTTTCCGTGAGAAGAAATCTGTTACCAGCACCAATGTCATGTGAGCATCGTTGAACAAGCCAATTTCTCCGGCACCACAGAAAGATCGCCCTGCGGTTACTCAAGAAATCGAGCCTGAAGAAGATTCCATGTGTTCCCACGCCTCTTACACCTCCTGAGAGCAAGCAACAGAGGCTATGGGCCAGGATGATCCATCTGAAACTCCTAATTTTCTGTCAAAACCCCTTTAACTTTCTTTCGTAAAGTGAACGACAAAGTGATAACCTTTTGGCATGCGTTCAGAAAGTAACAGGCTTTTTCAGAAAATCTGTATTCCTGACAAAAGACTTCTGAACAAATTTGCTAACTTCAGATGGAACTTAAAAGTCTCTTATGAACTTAAACCGTCTCAAGCACAGGAAATCGGTGGGAAAGTGTCTTCCTGGCAGAAGCATAGCAGTGAGACACTCAGAAATGAGGGAGAAAGGCCACCACAGGCCAGAGTGTTTACAAATAACCCAAACTAGACTGTTGTAAGGATTTTTGTTAGACTGCTAAAAAATCATGCTGCCAGAGCATGACTTCACTGCCAGAAACTGCGACTTCAAAGCAAACTTGGAAATGAGGATTCCCATTTTAAACTAAAACTAGATATAAACTGGAAGAGGTTTCAAGTGCTGCACTTTTTTTGGTGCTGAATTACATTCACCTTCTTTAAAGAAAAGATAGGAACTTTATCGGTCGCTTTAAAAAAAAGCTGCTCTAAGTGTAATAATAATTAAAGTTACGCACAGAACACCACTTCCGTTCTCCAGACTTGTACCGTGTCTACTGCCACGGTGAGGCTGAAGGACAAGCAGCCACGAAAGCTCAGTGGCAGCTGAAGTGAGCTTGTGTTTTTGTCCGTTGGGCTGCAGGTCCACCGGGCAGCGCTGGGCTCGCCTGAGCTCGGATCACGCAGCCGATCCGGGCAGCAGCTCTGCCGACCTTGGCTAGGCTCTCCCACAGTTGGGGTTGGTGGGCTGCAGGTGGGTCCAGGAGGCCTCGGCGGGGACAGTTGAGCTCTCTGCCCTGGGGTCTTGCACCCCTCAGCATCCGGGGCCCGGGCTGGTCCTCAGGGTGGAAGCAGAGTCTGAGAGAGCGTGGAAACACACAAGGCCTCTTCAGGCCTGGGCTAGGAAGTAGCACTTGTCACTTCTTTTTTTTTAATTAATTTTTTTTATTTGGTTGTGCCGGGTCTTAGTTGTGGTAGGTGGGCTCCTTAGTTGTGGCTCCAGGGCTCCTTAGTTGCAGCATGCATGTGGGATCTAGTTCCCTGACCAGGGATCGAATCTGGGCCCCCTGCATTGGGAGCACGGAGTCTTACCCACTGTGCCACCAGGGGAGTCCCACACCTGTCATTTCTGCCACGCTCCATTGGCCAGAACAAGTCAAGGTCAGCTCAGATGCAAGAAGTGAGGAAACAGGCTTCACCTCTCAATGGGAAGAGCTGCAGTGTCACGCTACAAGGGCATGGCTACAGGGAGGATGGAGAATTGGGGCCACCTCCATAAACTACCACAACCCTCCTCTAATCTGCTGTGTACCCTAGGAGGTTCACCTCCATAGAGGCTCACCTTTATGCACCACTGCCCCAGAGCCTTCCCCCAGCACTGTCCTGGAGACACCATGCACTTAGACTACAGTGTGAATGACTCTCCCCAGACTGTGCAGTGCACAACTTACACAGCCATACGATGCTGCCCTCAGTGAACCCGTCTGTACAATGATGAGTTTGGGCTGCGTGACATCTTGAGTATTCCTTCCACTGAGAATTCATAAATGCTTTACACTTCAGACCCGATGGTTTCTCTTATGACTTGACTGAAAAGTCAGTACAGAACACATGTATGTGTGTGCGTGTGTTTCCGTGTATACGATGCGTACACTAGCATGCACACAGTAGGTGATAAATACATCAGTTAGATTTAACTATTTTGAAAAACTGTGTTGGAAATGTGTAAACATCCCCACCCTATCTCCCTGCCTTTGTACTACAGCAGACACAGCACTATCCCACAGAAGCAAGGCTGAGAACTACCAGACTGGTTCATAAAACTTTAAAAATTCAGAGCTAAAGTTAGAAGTACAAAAACATCAGGAAACAAATTCTCCTAACCTAACTTGGTAGAATTGAAGAAGGAGGGGAAAAGTCAGAAGTGGAACCCAGGATACACAGGGCCCAGGGATGGCCCCAACGCCCTCCCTCTGCAGACACAGGGCGGGCTGGTGGGCCCTCACTGCCCATCTGTGACTCCTGGCCCTTCCCATGTGTGAAACTCTATCTACACGAAACCTGAGCCCGCAGCTTGGCCCTCTGGCCCCGCGGGCCAGCAGCTGCATGCGCTCAGCAGAGGGCTCAGGAAGCCACGTTCCGTGTTCCCACCACCCCAGACGATGGTAGTCTGGGAGGGTGGGAAGGGAGGGGCCACCAGCCCGCTAAGGTTGCAAGAATCTGCCCAGTTGTGAGAAAAAGGAAATATTCCAGGATTTGAGTAGCCTTAGGGTTCAGATCCTGGCTTAGAGTTTTCCTGGACATAGCAGGAGAAGTTTTCAGTGTTGATCCATAAAATAATAATAACGTCCATCTACGAGGACCTGCTCTGTGCCCAGCACTGCACAAAACCCCTCGCATCTACTTGTCCACCCTCCTAACGACCCTACTGCGCCAACAGGCCGTTCCCTCCAGACAGGAATCGTTAATCTTGTTTTTAGGAGGGGAGGCAATTGAGAGAAGTTAGGCAGGTGCCCAAGGTCACACAGCAAGTGGATGACTCTGGAGCACATACTGGGACCACCCCATTTTACAGTGGCCCCGGGGGGGGGCGGCCGGTGGGTCTGAGGGACCCTAAACCTCCCGCCCCCCGTGCTGCCCGTGGCGGAGGTCAGTGCCCAGAGGGAGGGTGTGCCTTTTGCCACCTTCTACCAGCAGTGACAGACTCATGGGCGACTCCGGCTCCCACGTGATTCCAGTCCAAAAGTCTAGAGACAGCCCTACCAAAAAAGTTTATTATACACACACACACACACACAGTATTATTTCAGATCTTGGTTTAGATAGATTCCCAGTAAATGCAGAGTAATCCCTGAAGCAGGAACCAGCCCTGACTTAGCGCAGGTGGGTGCCCAGCAGGTGTTCACTAAGGCAGCCCCAAAGGTCCCCAGCCAGGGCAGCAGGCTCACCTGCGGTGGAACCTCCCACCTTGAGCCAGCTGGGGACCCGGGCTCGGCAAACTGCCGGGCCTCAGTGTCCTCACCTGTGAAACGGGGAGACACGGGAGGACAGCGGGACGGCAGTTTAGCACCGTGTCTGCAACTCAGGGCGCCCACAGTTGTTTCTTTAAAAGAGAACTAAAGGCGGGCAGTGCTCAAAGAAATGAGGGAAGAAGGCCACGACGGGTGTCACTTCTATTAATAGAATGCGGTCCTGGGAGAGCACAGACGCTGAGTCCTCCCACCCGAGAGCTCCCAGAGGCAGCTGCCCCTGATGAAAGGCCATCCTGCAGCCCTTCCCCCAGCGCCCTGCAAGCCCAAGTCACCCTGGGCGCGTGCGTGTGTGCGTCTGCGTGCGCGTGCGTGTGTGCGTCTGTGTGTGTGTGTGTGTGCGTGCGTGGGGGGGTGGTGCGTGCGTGCCAGCGTCCACACCATAGCACCTCCAGCGTGGGTCTCGGGAGGTCTCTGGAGGTAGTCCCGATTTAAATTGATTTTAGGTGGGGTCATTCTGAATGAGCCCGCAAATGCAGTTACAAGGGGCCTAAAACCCAAACAAGAATCACCCTGGTGCAGGGTCAAGATGGTACTTGAAAGTCACATGCTTCAAAGGCAGATGTTTATCATGACAAAATGAGCTATTCTGAAACCTTAAGCAGTTTCATTAGAAGCAACTTAATACAGCCAATAATTCAGTTTGCAAACTTTAAAGAAGCCTCCTTAAAAAACACAGGAGGTCACGTGTTCTATAACGTTTCCCCCTGCGGGCTTCACCCACGCTGCTGAGCAGGTATTTACAGCAGCTACAGGGCAGGGCGCCGGCTTCCAAACCGGCTGGTCCTGAGTGAGGCCTCACACACCACACTGCCGTTGCTGACCACGTCCTTCTCAGGGCCGAAGGGCCTAGAAAAGGCAAACTGCTCTCCGCGGGCACTCAGAGCTGCTGTCCGACTGGGACTTCTCTTCCACCCCACCCCGCCCAGCCCCAGAATCCTAAGACGGAGCAGAAAGCAAGTCAGGAATCAATTAGGAAAAAGCAGTTTCTCCTTCCCGTGCTGCATCAGAATTCGCTGATTTTCTGCAAGCCTGCGGAAGACCAGCGAGGACTGCCAGATTACAGTTTGGGGAAATACAAACCATATTCTAATCCACGTGTCAGAAAAATCGGCGGAGGCTGGGCAGCTCAGACGCAGGTCCCCCCCAACGCCTCCGTTCCTCAGCGCCTGTTCCTCTCTGCCTGACATCCCGACATCCTGACTTTTGATTTCCTCCTGCCCCACACTGCTCTTGGGGTTTTTGTTTTTTTGGTTTTTTTGAATTTTTGAATTTTATTTATTTTTTATACAGCAGGTTCTTCTTAGTTATCTATTTTACACATATTAGTGCATACATGTCGATCCCAATCTCCCAATTCATGCCACCAGCACCCCCCTCCCCGACCACTTTCCCCCCTTGGTGTCCATACGTTTTTCCCCTACATCTGTCTCTGTTTCTCCTGCTCTTGTTTTTATAGTTATGTTTTCTCCTGGACTAAAACGCTTAAGAACTTGTTATTCAGTCTTTTTATCTCCAACAGCGCTTTGCACCCTTCAGACAGGTAAACACTTAATACGTTGGTTTGGTTCCAACGTATCATCCGACCTGTTATGGGTTGGATTGTGACCCCTGAAACTCATACGTTCAAGCCCTAAGCCCCAGGGCTGCTGAATGTGACCTTATTTAGAACCAAGGTCATTGCCCATGTAATGAGTTGAGGTCATACTGGGGGAGGGAGGCCCTAATCCAATGACTGGTGTCCTTATAAAACGGAAGTTTGGACACAGAAGAGACCCCAGGAGACGCCGTGGGAAGACTGGACTTGAGCTGCCCCGAGCCAGGAACCTCGAGAGGCCTCGGGGAGGCCGGGACAGACCCTCCCCACCCCTGCAGAAGGGGCGGCCCTGCCCACACTGCCATCCGGGACTTCGGCCCCCAGGGTGTGAGAGAATGAAGTTCTGTGTTTAAGTGCCTGGTCTGTGGTACTCCGTTACAGCAGCCCTAGGAAGCTAATACACAGCCAACAGCTTAAACCAGTCTGAACACACACGCACACCCAGGGCATCTAGCAGGGCCAGAGGGCAGCACCTGATTTGTGCATTACACAAATACTGACAGATGGAGTGTCTCCTGGGCAGCATTTTATGGGTTATGGTGTGCTCTGTTATCCTGGGCAAAGAGAGAGAGGACCAGGTTCCTTGAGTGTTTCGTGGTGAACCAAGAAACTTCATCTGCTGCAGTTACAAGTAAAATTAAAGCAGCCTTGGGAATTCCCTGGCAGTCCAGTGGTTAGGACTCGGCTCTTTCACTGCCATGGGCCCGGGTTCAATCCCTGGTCGGGGAACTAAGATCCCGCAAGCCACATGGTGTGGCCAATAACTGACTGACTAAATAAATAAATAAATAAAGCAGGCTTTCACGACTTCCATTATTTGAATGTGGCTTCCTAGTCTTATGGAAGTTTCAGAGGATGGAACATGACTGCCTCTCAATCTCACCCCCTTTGACTAAGTAGTCCAGGGATGTTTAAAGTGTTAACTCACGAGCTCAGCGCTCACAAGCCTCCCTGGAGTCTCCAGTCTTCGTGTGTTTCTCATCACAGGAGGAAGGACGGAAGCAAACAGTGTGGGCAGGTCAGCAAAGCAGCCCGGCCACTACTAGACAAAACCAAAGCGGCAGAGCCTCATGCGCGAAGATTCAGGAGACCTTGGAACGCCCATTTTTCTCTCCCCTACGGCAGAGAACATATCAGAACACAGCGTTGGCAATAACTAAACGTGTCTCTTTTCATAAGCCCCTCCTGTCCCTGGCTGACCTTCCACCTAAAGAAAAGCAGGCTGCATGAGGGGAACCTCAACAGAACGCTTTTTAAAATGAGCAGAACAATCTGAACTGAAATGAACTTCCACTTAGTTCCTCACCCTCTTCGCCGGCCCTAAAACAGAACAAACCAACAGAACGCATGAAACATACTACGACATGCTTTCTTAATAAAAGGCACATGGGAAACCCCAGCCACCTCCACACGTTTCTCCATTCTGCACTACGCTATCCCCGGCCGAATGGTTCGTGTTACATTTTGTGAATTTGCAGAAGTTAAGCTGCAGGCTGCTTACATCTCATTAATCAGTCTTCTGTGTGTTCACGTAGCAAACTGGGGTCAAGTTAAGAGCCTTTCAGTTCCATGTGAATACTCGGTGAAGTTTCCAAATGTTCCTTTTTAAGGAAAAACGTCCTCAGACTAACATTCCCACATTCGGTGAAAGCTGTTCGGCGTGTGTGCTTCCTGGCAGACGTTATTCGGTGTGCACGCAAACATCGGAAAGTTCAGCTAAATAACCCTTCTTGGGAAACGGAAAATGCTCGTGACATTTCTAAAACCCAGGGTTTCCAGAGGTGGGGAATGGCTAACATTTTACTGCCCAAACCTACCGTCACACCACAGAGAATCGGTAGCTCTGTCTATAACGTGCTACTTTGACGTTGAACTTTCACTGTGACTGTGTCCCTCTAAACAAACCAGTTGGGGCCCAGGGGGAGTAAAAGGGTAGCTACGCTATAAGAAGTTTCAAATGACCACAGTTTTAGAACATGTTGGGTTGTTTCAGTTTGGCTTCTGCAAATTAAACATGTTATTCATTCCTCTCTTCGTTGTTTCTGAGATGAAAGGAATGCTACAGTTTTCTAAGAAAATCTTTCTCCATTTAAAAGAAAGTGATTATTGAAGTCTGCCAGTCAATATGAATGCAATTAATATGCCAAATAATATATGCATTGATAATGACATGTTTTTATCAAACAGCCTCTGAAGTTTCTTAAAGCTTCACTTTTAGAAATGGAAGTCTTTTACATAAGCCTATTTTGGTAAACTTAGCATGCATTTTCAATGCCTTTCAACATCTGTCTTTTATTACCAGAGGTCCTGATATCCAGATGACAGCGAAGTATTTTGAGCGCCTGGAAAGACAGAGCCTGCTCCTTATTCCTGTCTTAAATCATAATTTGATTGTGACATCAGGTTCATTTAGAAGCAACATTTTTATTTCCTGGACAGACAGGCAGCTATTCACTCTAAAATGCAGGTTCTGTTTTCATAAATATGTTCCTAAAACTAGTAGGCGTACACAATTCATATTAAATAAAATCTTCTCTGACCTTTTAAATGTAGTGCCAGAACATGAGCAACTTAAAAGTTTAAACAGTTTACTTTTTAAAGTCACCTAATTAACATTTTATTATTGGCAAAGTGATACTGTGCTTTTCGGGCCAGTACACCCCATTTAAAAAATTAAATAGTTTTTCCTAATTATGGTGCACTTTAATTTCTACATTTAACACCATTTAAGTGATTGTTGATCCTAAGATTATGTACTGGCAAAAAAACTGGGATAAGATTGTAGTGTCTTTGAGATACAGGGATCCACCGTTTTAAAAAGCGCTCTCTCCGCTCGCCCCTGCTTTGTCAGCTGAGCCACAGAAAAGCAAACTTTAATCACTCAGAGTTGCGGTCAAGGTTCACCCTCCAGCCCCAAGGAAACCACAAGTCACGAAGAGGAGAAGCAGGGTCTGTAGGACTAGGGATTCTGTTCAAAATCAGGTATGAACCTGAAACTGAAATCTAGGGCTTGAAGCCAGCCTTGAAGTATGCCAGGGCTTTCCAACCCTGTGTCTGCCATCCTTTGGGCTTGGAGACATGAGCATTCTTTCATGGGGAGGGCAGTAAATCATTTCACAACCCAGCCCTCAGCTACTGATACATGCATCCTTTAAAAATGCATAGCAATTGGTCAATTAAACAGAGGGCGAAACTCTCGTACGATACCACCAACAAAAGCTGTTCAAACAAAGCCTGGGAGGACGCTTTGCACGGCGGTTTTCTGCTCAGGTCACGGAGAGGGGCGACTCCTCCTTCGGGCGGGGCAGAGCGGAGCTCCCCGTCCCTCCCGGCCTCCCCGGGGCCGTTCCCCTTGAACGCGGCCCGGACCCCTCCCCAGCCGGCCCCGCACACAATGGCGCCCCGAGCGGGATCCCGCCACCGGGTCCTCGCGCCAACAGCGCGCCCCCCGCGCGGGCCGCGTTCCCGGGTCCGCGCACAAAGGAGGCGCGTGGGCTCCTCCGCGCCCCGCGCTCTCCCGGCCCGCGCGGCCACCAGGTGCCGGCGCCAGCGACCCCGCGCCCGAGCGCCTCCGCGCATCCCGGGCCGCGGTGGGGGCAAGGTGGGGCGCGGGGCCTCCCGCCGCCCGCGGCGCCCGCCGCCGGGCCTCCCACCGCTCCGGGCCTGGCTGCCGCGGGGGCGCGGGCCGGGGGCACTCACTTTCTCGATGGTCCCGGGCAGCAGGCGCTCCAGCAGCCTGCAGAGGACCACCCCATCCTTCAGAGACGCCTGCAGGAAGCCCTCCGGGTCCGAGATGGTTTTCTTGGGCGACTCCAGCACCCCCAAGGTAATGAGCCACGTAACGGTCTGCTCGGCGGAATTCATAGCGGCGGCGCGCCCGGCCTCCCCGCGCCGCGAGCCCGTCTCGGCGCCGTTCACCTCGGAGCGGCCGCGGCCCGGCCGGCTGCGCCCACCGCCCCCTCCTCCTGCTCGCCCATGGAGAGGCCGGCGACGGCGATTGGCTCGGGCGGCGCCGCGGTCCGGCCGGCTCGCGCTCCCTCGCGTGCGTCCTGGCCGACTGTCAAGTGCCTTTTCATTAGATGCACATGAACCTGCGGCGGCCGCCCGGCGCCGCCCCCGCCGCCGCCTCCCGGCTCCCAGCCGCTGCCGCCGATGACATCACCGAGAGGAAAAGAAAGACGCCGCGCTGGAGCGGCCCCGGGCCTCCCGGACCCCGACCCCCGGCCGCCCCGGCACCCGGCGGCCGCACACGCGCCCCCGCGCTCGGGCCCGCCGCCGTGCGCCCTCCGCGCCCCGGCCGGCTGTGCGCGCGCGTCCCCACCTGCGCCGCCGGGTGCCGGGCCCCCGCCCCAAGGGCCCGATGACCTCCAGCAGGCGACAGCCCGCCGGCCGGGAGGGCTCTACGGGCCTCCCAAGCCGCGGGCCGCGCGCCCTTAACGGATGGCGCCTGGCTGGGCCCAAGCGCAGCCCCCTGGGACGCGAGCGCCCGGCCAGGCTCTTCTCGTTGTCCTGTCCCTTCTGCTTCCTTCTTCCCTCCTTGGAAGACTTGGAATCCTTTCCTTGTATTCTTAATTCATGAGTGTTTAAATTATTAAGTGCTTCCCAGAATGCTCTTTTTATTTTTGCCGGTTTTATTTCAAGAGGTAGGGGGTGAGGGGAGCTGCAAACGAGACGCTTGCTTCTCTCCGCTACCTTGCAAGCCAATAATTACAGAACACGGTGATAATTAAGTCTGTAACCAGATGGGTCTAATTCGGGGAGGAAGTGATTTTCCTGATGCTGCTGCGATCCGTGGGGACGTGGACGCCCCGGAGCGCGGCGTGGCCAGTGTCACGTGTGCCCCCTGCCGGGACGCCGGTCCGCAGCGCGTGTGACCTCCCCGGCCGGGAGGGCCGCGGGCCCACTCTGCAAGACCAGAAGCCTTGGAGCGGCTCCACTTTAAATTGATGCCGATGTTTTTCAAACACTGTCAGAGGAAGGTCAAGAAAACAGCAGAGCCCGAACTGGGTGATGATGAGGAAGGAAGGACTGTGAGAACAGCCCAGTCCTAACAGGCCGCTTGGCCACATCACACGGTGGGCAAGAGATGCGCAGCCGGAGACCCGGCTGTGAACCCACACGAGGGCCAGACCTAAAGAGCTGAGACATCCCGCCGCCAGGCCAAGAAGAAGCTTCTTCAAACCAGGAATGACCCTGACACATGTACATGCTAAGGAAGGGAGAGAGACTCTCCTTAAAGAAGGACCGTGAAGGTGTACACGTGTGTCCATTTACTCTACCCTGACTGCCCTGGCAATTTAAAACAGCATTTGCAGTCACCCACAGAGAGCTTACTATGCGCCAGGCACATATATTAATCTCATTAGTGACAAAAGCTAGAAAACGTGAAGATTTAAAAAAACAGAAGCTTAACTCTCCCCTTCCTCTGCTTGCTTTTGCAATCATGAATTGCATTTATTTCCAGCTTCGAGTTAAGCTGTCAAGTTTTCTTTCCACATGAGAACACAAAGTGATTTGAAGAGCGCTATGAATTCTGGATTATAAGGGCCATGTATTCGGTGGTCACAGCTCCCACTTCCTGAGCTCCCAGTGTCTGCCCAGCGCTTGCTCCCTGCTTTGTGTGGCATAATCACGACGACAGCCTTAGGAAGTTTCTCTCATCGTCCCCATTTTAGTGGTTGCACATCCCGCAAGTGGTGAAGATGGACTCAAGCCTGGGCTCTGCAACTCCAGGACCAACCCACCTCACCCACTGTCCAGACCGCTTCCCTATACACTTTCTGGGAAACGGGACGATTCACAGGTCCGTCAAGTGTTGTGCCCAAGGACACTCTATCAACAGAATGGTATTAACCCAAGAGTAGCTGTTCACTGAGATTCCTATTTACTCTCTTTACTGCTGAATTGGGCACATGATTTAGAATACAGTCATTACAATTCCAGATTCCATTAAATTAGGTCTGGCGCTTATAATCTGGTAAACAAGAGTAAGATTCAGCTTGACTCAAGGAAATGGTCCCGCAGAAAGGCAGCTCTAGGGAGTGGCCTTAGGTGGCCAGTGAACCTGGCAGCCAGTCATTGTCAGAAGGGGAACCCAGAGGCCACCTACTATAACTGGCCTTGGAAGTCCCTGAATGTTTTAAAGCTTTATAGCGACTAGTGGCATTCCTTTACCTTGGATGTACATTTATTTCAAAAAAGCTTATTTGGAAGGTATTCTAGAAAGTAACACTGTTCAAAGCTAGGCGTTTTGGGGACGTCTCTGGTGGTCCAGTGATTAAGACTTCACCTTCCAGTGCAGGGGGTGTGGGTTTGATCCCTCTTCGGGGAGCTAAGATCCCACATGCCCCGTGGCCAAAAGACCAAAACACAAAACAGAAGCCATATTGTAACAAATTCAATGAAAGACTTTAAGAATGGCCCACATCCAAAAAAAAAATCTTAAAAATAGCTAGATGTTTTTAAGGGTTTAATTGAGCTGAGTATCCAAGGTGAGCATTTGGTTAAACTTAACATTTTTTCAAGCTCCTATTACAGAGGACACGTGCTGTGGAGGAGAACTCCTTGTTCTAGTGGGCCGGCACCAGTTAAGGTTTTGTCGGTGGAGGATTCTGGCCTTGCCTCTGGAGGCCCTTTGGCGCACCTAAAGATCATGGAAGGGCTCTCAAGTCAGGCGTGTGTCCTTCGGTTCCCTCATTTCTCACGAGATAACTTCAGCCTCATGCCCAGCCAGGCCGGCTGTTAATGCCTGAGGGCCACACGCAGGCCATTGTTAGGGGTTCACCCACAAATAGCCCCAAACCAGGAACTACCCGAAGCTCAGCTGACCTGTGCCAACTCAACTGGAGGATGGTGTTACAAACATGTTAAAATCTACCCCAGCCTGAAGCCGGACGGACAGATGGCTGTTTACCTGGCCATCACACCCTGTAGAGTCGCTTTTATTGAATTGGACCATCACCTAGATTGAAAAATGCAGCGAGAAGCAGTTCTATGAAGCTCACTGTATCTAATGTAAGTATTACCAAAGGCACTCATTTTGTCAAGCAGTGTACTATTTATCTGGCATATATATGGTCAAATGCTAAAAATTAAAGATGCAAGGCAGGAAAAAATATTTTCTGAACATATATAGCTGAGAAGTTACTCAGGACAGGAAGACATTTACAGATACAGTAATCATGACACGTAATGTCAACAAGACGCATATCCTGGTGTGGGTCCTGGAGCAGATCCTGCGTCACCTTGGGTGAACATAGTTCACTTGGGGAGTGATCCCAGGGAGGACAAGTGAAGAAAAGGAGAAAGTGACCCAAAGGTGTGCAGTCAGCGGCGGGGCTCAGCTCCCCCGGGAGCCTTGAGAAGCAAAGTGGATGCTGTATCAGTCAGGGTTCTCCAGAGAAACAGAACCAGTAGGATACGTATAAAGACATTTATTACAAAGGAATTGGCTCACGTGATTACAGAAGCTGGCAAGTCGAATCTGCAGGTGGACCTGCAGGCTGGAGACATGCGGGAAGCTGACGTTCCAGCTTGAAGACATCTGTTGGAGAATCTTCCCTCACCTGGAGGAGGACTGGTGGTTTTGTTCTATTCCGGCCTTCAACTGATTGGGTGAGGCCCACCGATACCGGGGATGGCAATCTGCTTTACGCAGTCTACCAATTCAAATGCTAATCCCACCCAGCTGTGGTGCCAGGGGTGTGTTAACAAGCTGGCTCCCGCTGGCGGCATGTGGGTCCCTCTGGGGCCCTGTATTAGACTCCTGCCATGACCATAACAAAGCACCACAAACCTGGGGGCTCAAAACGACAGAAATGGATTCTCTCACAGTCTGGAGGCTGGAAGTCTGAGATCAAGGTGTGGGCAGGGTGGGTTCCTTCTGAGGCCGTGAGGGAGGTCCTGCTCCAGGCCTCTCCCAGCTCCTGGTGGTGGCTGGCCATCCCTGACCTTCCTTCTTGGCTTCTCTGCCTCTGTCTTCACATGGCATTCTCTCTTTTTCTGTGTCAGTGTCCAACTTTCCCTCATTTTATAAGGATACCAGTCACCAGATTAGGGCCCATTCTCATCTTAAGTTGATTACATCAGCAAAGATCCTATTTCCAAATAAGATCACATCCAGAGGTACTGGGAGTTAGGACTTGATCACATCTTTTGGGAGAGAAAATTCAACCCACAATAGTACCCTTTGAGAAACCAGGACCATGCCTGCCCCAGACATATCCCACCAGAGGAAGGGGAGGCCGAGCTTCCTATCACGTGACATCAAAGCAAGTACGAAATCTCAGACTCTCTCTTTACATGATGCTCGGATCCATGGGAGATTCTGGTGGTGTCATCCCGATCCGTCCATGATGAATCTTCCTGTCACTGTCATTCGTTTCAGTAGCTGTCAATAATTCCCTCCCAGATTCCCTACTTCACTTGGAATTGCAATGGCTTGACATCCGTCCAATACTTGTCAGCTGGAATTCTGTAAAGAGGCCCTGTTATTATACAGATAGTTCCACAGGACAGAGAAGATAAACGCTTATTTTCTGCGTTTACCAGTTTTCAGTGTCATGGGTTGGTGCTGTAGCATCCTGCCAAGGAGACCGATGATTTTTTTAAGTTTCATTATGAATTATGGACTTGAAAAACATATTTGATGCATTTCTGCTTATTTCCCTCTTCCTAGTTTCTCTTTTTTGTACTTGTTGGGAGATGCTTCTCCGTGAGTCTCTCACATTTCTGAATATCTGAGCAGAAGTAGCGATAGCTTTTGTTCTATCTTTTTAAGAGTGTTTTAGACCAAGCACCAAGCCCTTTGAAGATAGAGATATGGTCCCCTCCTGGGCAGAGGACAAATCTGCTTGCTGACCAGTAGATTAAAAATAAGGTCTCCTCTGGGATGAAGTTCAGGCAGGTTCACTTGCAGTCCCTATCAGATTGGGGTTTGCTAAGCTGGGGTTCCTCCGCTGTGACACAAGCCCACCATGTGTGTGGCACCCACCTGAGCCCAGCCTGCATTGCCTTGGACTTGGGAGCAGGGCGCCCTGGTGAGAACCTGAGGCCTATGCTGTCTGCCCTGCCAAGTCACGTATCCTTTGTCTCTGACCCGGGAGTCTTGTGTCTTCTGTCAGCGCCACGAAACTCTGGCTTAACTGTGTTAGCTTTTGAGTAGGTTAAAAATCCCATATCTGTTCTAGTTCTTTATGGTGCTTTTACTCATTTCCCAAGATTAGTTATCAATTACCCCTTTTTTTTTTCTGAATATGGCTTTCACTGTGTCCCATGAGTTTTATTAGAAAGTACTTTCTTTTGCATTGCTCCCAAGAGGATTTGCAATTTCCCTTTTGAGTTCCTCTGAGCAAATCTTTTCTAAGAATATGGTTCTTAATTACCAAGAAATTGGGAGTTTGTTGGCCATTGACTGTGATTAGTCAACTGAGCCTATGAATCTGCTTTTCAAAATTTGCTAAGATTTTAAATGTCCCATGAACTTAAAAGGATGCATATGCTCTGTTCAAGAGATTATATACTTATATGTATTATGTAAGGTTTTTGTGCTTTTTTAAAAAGAACTTTTTATTCCAAAATAATGTTAGACCCACAATAGGTTGCAAAAATAGTACAGAAGGCTCCCAGGTAGCTTCACCCAGCTTCCTTCAAAGATAATATCTCACACAACCAGAGAACAGTTCAAAGCAAGGGAGTTGACATTGGCATAAGACTCTCAGCTAACCTACAGACATTACTGGATTTCACCGGGTTTTATAGGTATTTCTTGTATGTACGTCTATCACCTCCACCGCCTATGTAACCACCACAGTCGGGCTGCAGAACTGACCCGTCGCTGCAGCAAAAGTCCCTGCTGCTGTCCCTTTGGAGTCACACCCTCCCCCGCTGAACTCTTGAGTCTTGTTCCCCCTTTCCTATGAAATACATCTCATTGTCAAAGACATAAATGTTAAGATCAACTTTTCCCTAAATCTCAAATCACGCATTTGAGATGTTCAAAGCACAGGTTAATTGAAAACGTTTATCTTTTTTTTTTTTACAAATTATGCCTTAAATCAATTCATAATGTTCATCTTTCTCTTGATTATTTCTTTTATCCTTATTTTCCCTGGATCTGATGATATGTTTCCATGCCTGTTTTCTTTTTACTTGGACTTACCTGATGACTCTTTACCTATATCCTCATTTTCAACCTTTCTTTATCACGTTAAGTTAGATTGTGTAAAGAGCATAAATGGGTTTATTTTTTGTGCCTCATTGACAGTGTCTGGTTTTTTAAATAAGAAAATAAGTCCATTCATGTTTAGTGTACTGCCTGATAGACTTTATTTTGTCCCCGTTATTTTAAATAAATTATTTTTTACTTTACATTGCTGTTTTCTATTGATATTTTCCTCTTCTATGTGTTTACCGGTGTGTTCAAATGGCTCTTCATTCCATTTTTTGTCCATTGTTTTCAAATTAAAAATGGCATCATAGTTTTCCATTTAACAAATGGTTATCTTTCCTATCTTGGCTTGTAGTCAGACTCGTATACCCTTACTTTTTACAGTGAGATGCCATGACACACTATTTCCCCACCAACACTCTCTGTTTTCTACCTGCTCACCACCCACCTCATAAGATGAGACTTGGGGGACTTCCCTGGTGGTCCAGCAGTTAAGACTGTGTGCTCCCAGTGCAGGGGGCCCGGTTCGATCCCGGGTTGGGGAACTAGATCCCGAATGCCACAACTGAGGATCCTGCATACTGCAATGAAGATTCTGCGTGCCACAACTAAGACCTAGCGCAGCCAGATAAATAAATTTTTTTTTAAAGATGAGACTCGGAGAATGCTCGTGCCACCTCCTCTTCATCTGCCTCAACCCCGCGCTTTCAGAGAGACCACTGGAGAGCTTTGCCTGCTCCCCTTTCTTTACCCCACATGCCCATATTTTGCAATCAGCTTAGCTGTCTATTGTAGGATATACCTTCTTTTCCAGGAGTCTTTATTGAGCACTTGTATTACACACATGGGCATGTCACTGCTCATCACCACTTTTTTCCCCTCCCTTCCTGCATCCTAAGGTTTGTGTGCTCTTGGTGTCGTGGCTCAGATACATCTACCTCGAACGGGGCACAGGTGATAGACTGTTTTATTTCACCCATGCGTGTAAAAATACCTCTATCCCCCAACGGTGAATGGTATCTTGGCTGGGAAGAGAATTACTAGGATGAGTCCCCTTTTCATCCTAGTATCTGGAGGGAATACTAGGGTGGAAGTATTCCATCCAGGTGCTCTTCCATTGTCTCGCAGCTTCTAGTGTTGCAGAGAGGGAGTCTGCTAGTCTGATCCTTTTATTCTCTGTAGGTAACTTTTTCTTTTGGTCTAGAAACTTGTAGGATTTTCCTCTTTATTGTTAGAGATTAGGATTTTCATCAGAATATGATCAAGGTGTGTGTGTGTGTGTGTGTGTACTCCCTGTGTGTGTATCTGTGTGTGTGTGTACTCCCCATGTGTGTGTATCTGTGTGTGTGTGTACTCCCCGTGTGTGTGTGTGTACTCCCCATGTGTGTGTACTTCCCATGTGTCTGTGTACTCCCCGTGTGTGTGTGTGTGTACTCCCCGTGTGTGTGTGTACTCCCCGTGTGTGTGTGTGTACTTCCCGTGTGTGTGTGTACTCACTGTGTGTGTGTGTCTGTACTCCCCGTGTGTGTGTGTGTACTCCCTGTGTGTGTGTGTACTCCCCGTGTCTCTGTGTGTGTGTGTGTGTGTGTGTGTGTGTGTCTCCACGCACATGTATTTATCCTCATTCTTGCCTGGCCCTTGATGGCCTTTTCAGACTCCTGACTCCCATCTCTCTGCAGCTTAGGGAAATCTTCTTAAATCACTTATATTTAATACCTTTCCTTCATCTCCTCTTTTTTTTTTTAAACATCCTGGAGCCTCTCTTATTTTCCTGTTAACCCTTCTTTACGTATTTTCAATGTTGCTTTTTTCCCCTCGTGATTTCTGTTCTATATTTTCCCTCCGTGCCTTGAGGTATGTCTCCCAGTTTATATTCTAGTCCAACAATGTGCGTGTTCTTCTCCTCCAATTCAGCAATTAAATTTTTCTTTTAGATTCAGGAAGTCATTTTTGTGTTGTACTTGAAACTCCTTAAGCCTGTTTTTGTCTCATGTTTATAATTTTAGGAAAGAAAGTATATTTTGAGAGGAAACATACTCCCCTTCACAGTAAGGGGATCTATGGTGGCTAAAATGATTGTTCCATGATTTTGTGGCCCAAGCAGAGAGCTAAAGGGAGATTCAGGAGGTTCCTGGGGATTGGCAGCCCTCTCTTCTCATTTCACAGCCACTCTCAGTACTTCCGCCCTGTTCAGACGCTTCACTCTGATTCTGCATTCCCTTCTTTCTGGAACGTGCGTGTCGTACTAACTCAGGTTTGCAGTCTGTTTGTCACGCTGGGCTCTTGCCCGTCCTCTGGACGGTGTCCTGCTCACCTCCCCCCCTTTGCTGTCTCCTCTCTCCTCCACTGGTCCCTTCCGGTCCTCCGCTAACACATCCTCGGTTCTCCCCACCCTCTCGCCCCTCACCCCCACCGCACTCCCAGCCTTTAGGGATCCCTCCAGCACCCCGTCCTCCCCTCCCCTCACTGTCCTGTGATCTCCTTCCCTGCGCCAATCCCTCACCCCCCGTCACCCTGCACTGAGTGAGTCTCTGTCGCTGGTTCATGGAAACAAAGCACAGTTTATGTTGGGCACAGAGTTAACCCTCTGGCTGGTCTCAGAACCTCATCGGGGCTGAAACGCTTCCACACCTTTCTTATCTCCAGGAGGAGAATGAATCCGAGGTGTTCAGGCAGGCTTTTCACACTGACTCTGTAAGGTCTTGGGGTTAAGAAGCCGTTTGAGATCTGATGCGAAACTAAGAAACCCTCCTCGGAGGCAGGGAATGTCAGAGGGCTGTGGGATTCCCTGGAGTGTGTCCACGGGCCTCAGGTCAAGACCTCGCTGGCTCGAGAGCAAATGTGAAGGCACACACGCCCCACACCTTCTGTGGCTGAGCCAACCTACTTAAACAACAGCAGCAGGCAGTAAGATTAAACTCTTCCAATCATTTTTGTTTGTGTAAATTGTAATGAGGTTGTGATAGACAAGGATTTTAGAAAACAGAATGTTTTACAAATCTGTTTCTTCCCTCACGTGAAGTTACTTTGGGGATACCAGTGAGTATCGTTCTCAGTTCCCCCGCCTGGATATTATGTAAAAATATAAAATATATACAAAACACCAGAGACAGGAGTAGGTCTGGGTGCCAGGGCCCTGTGAATCTGCTATAAGCCTGAAATAAACAGTGACCCTAAAAGTAGGCGGCGCTTTGATTTTTATTTTAAAATACCCATTGATTATTTTTTACCTATATTTCCCGCAAAATCTAAAAATATTTTTCTGTTGGAGAAGTACTTTTTGAAAAAGAACAGAAGCAGGTGCCAACAAGTAAATTTTGGTGGCGTAATTACCTGCTGTCATATTTTATACGAGGGCAACGAAATCCATCTTACGTGGACATTTTTTGCTTTATAAATGGTTTCATCCATTTGGATGTAAAGTCTACTTCCAAAAGGAAACGTTTTTAATTGCCCCATTTTCTGTCCTTTTGACTTATTGCAGAAAAAAGCACCTCAAATGAATCATGGGTTTGATTAATTGGAGCCCAATTTTTAGAAGCCACAAATTATTGAAGATTGAAAATGGAGAAGTCCCTTAGGGAACAGGGCCTTGAGTGCTTATCCAGTTACTAAATTTCATTAAGATGCTGCCTGGACAGTGAGCAAATCAGCCTGGTGTGGAAAAGCCTCCATCCCCACAGAGCAATTTCTGATGGAGAAGGTCCTCTTAGCTCAAGGAAACCGAGCAGAGAGGAAGGTGATGAAGTAAAATGTGGATTCACAGCAGAGTTGAGAAAATACGGCTGGAATTACGAGTCCAGTAGAACAGGAATCAACCACGAGGATCAAGAATGGGGCTTCCCTGGTGGCGCAGTGGTTGAGAGTCTGCCTGCCGATGCAGGGGACACGGGTTCGTGCCCCGGTCCGGGAAGATCCCACATGCCGCTGAGCGGCTAGGCCCGTGAGCCATGGCCGCTGAGCCTGTGCGTCCGGAGCTTGTGCTCTGCAACGGGAGAGGCCACGACAGTGAGAGGCCCGCGTACCACAAAAAAGAAAAAAAAAGGAATGGTGGCGGGGCAGATGGAGAGGCCCAGAGCACAGGCTGGCAGGGATGTTGCAGGGACACGAGGGTGTGGGTACCAGGTGGCCTCACTGGAAGGTGGAGATGGCCTCCGAGTACAGGGTGAGGGTAAGGACACACGTCCAGTGAGGGGAACGTAACACACACACGCGCGCTTTCATAGCGGCAGCGCCTATCAATGTAGGAAGCAGGAAAATGTTCACGTCATCGGGAAAGAGCTCGGCAAACAACATCAGTGAGAGGAAATGTGAAGAGTGGGGACTAGGTGTGTGTGAAATGAAGCCAGACTGTGGCCCCGTGACTGCTGACCAGTGGGGCAGGGCAGCAGGGACCGCCCCCGAGGAGCTGGGACGCTGTACATGAGCGTGTAATCATTCCCAAGGTCGGGAGACAGCCCGGGTGTTGCCACCGTGCGATGGTGCCTGGGGACACGCGGATACAGAGCGGAACTGCCCGATTCCCTAGGAAGGGATCCTCCCTGCCCCGGGGCTGCTGCACCTGCGGTGCACTGCTGTCGGCTGGCCCAGCAGGGCTGGCAGGTGGGACGTGGCGCTCGCTGCCCCCGCCACCCCTGCGCCAGGCGTGGGCTGCTGCCCATCTTCAGTTGTGCCCGCACTCCCAGCTGTCCGGGCACCACCCTGCTGCGCAGACCCCGGCTAGAGGGCTGAGCCCCTGGGCCGCCCACCGCAGCCCCGCGTCCCTCCCGCGGAGGGGAGGCCCACGTCCCCCTCACAGCCCCCCCGCCCCTTCCCCTCAGCACCCCCGCGCCTCGGCCATCCTCCCACACCTCCCGCTCAGCAGCCCGTCCCGTCGGCTCATTCTGTCCGTTCGGACAGCCTGTGTGGCTTCATCCTCCTGCGGCGCCCGGGCTGACACAGGATCCTGGAGAGAGAGACAGCCAGTCCGAGTCAGGCCTGGCGTGGTGTAGACGCAAGGAGCTGAGGACGGTTTCACAGGAGCTAAGGAGCAGGGCTGTGTGGGGCGGGACGAGAGCCCACTGAAACGTCGTCAAGCAACGGAAGAAACAAAAGAGCAGCTGTACCGCTGCAGAGAAACGCCTGGTAGGGATCCCACATTCTAAAGTAAGGTGCTGGGGGCGCCCGGAGCCAGGGTCCTGCCAGCCCCCCTCATCCCGGCTGAAAAGGGGAGGCCGGGAATCGGGGGTGGGGTCAGAGAGCGCTGGGGAGCCTCCTCTGGAAGGAGGGGCCGAGGCTCTGCCCGAAGGCAAGAGAGGGCACCTGGGGCCACTCAGAGCTTCATCCACTCCCCGGGTTGGGGGCTGCAGCGACAGGCACCCAAGCTGACTCATCTGAGTGGTGAGACCGGCGCTGGACCAGGACCCTGTGTCCAGACTTGGTGCCTCGGAGAGGCTCCCCTCTGAAGCAGACCTCTGGAGAGGTGAGGTGACAGCAAAAGTGGGGTCTCGGCGGGAGGAGGGGGTCCTTCTGAGGCTCGGGAACAGGCCAGGTGCACGCCAGGGACCTGTAGGCAGGAGGTTCCCTCGGGGCCATCTCGAAGGACCCACCCGGGCCCTTCCGTTGGCAGGAGACACCAATCCCCCTGCAAGCGGGTGGCAGGGGAGGGGATCCAGGTGGGAACCTGCTAGAAGCACAGCGCCCCTGCCCCTCCGCATCCTGGGTCACGGTTGGGACCAGGCTGGGGGAGGAGAGCAGCTTCTAGCTGAATGAGAAGAGGAAGCCTTCATAGTAGAGCGGACTGGGAATTTTTTATGCCCCCAAAATGTGATTCTTTGTTAACACCTGACAAGGACCAGAAAAGCGACGCCCTCTGCCCCAGATCTCCTGCAGCGTGTTTCTGGGCTGCCCGCAAAGAGAGGGCAGACGGAGCGGCTTACAGGGGCCGGAGAGGAGGAATAAAGGCGCTTTCCTTTTTCATCCTGCTGAAGCCAACTTATTAATAAACTGCAGACACTCTTCCGTGAACGAGAACGTTCTGACAACATGGGGTGGTCGGCACGAAGCTGGAACGTGGGCGCATGAGCAGGAAGCTGTCCTGGGCTCGGGACCAGAGGGGGTGGGCGTGGCCAGGGACAGGGTACCGAGGGGGCACTGGGCACAACGGTCGTGCTCCCAAGAGGGGACTCCTGTGCAGCGAGGAGACCTGAGGGCTGGTCCCCACGCGCCACGCGCCACCTTCTAGCTTAGCGAACAAGCTGGCGTTCCGAGTGTGCGCCTGGCAGGTGTGGCCAGCTGGAGCCACCCTTTCTGCCCACGGCCAAGGTCCGGTTTCTGGTCCTGGAAGTTTGGGTCCACACTCCAGACAGTGTTTCTGCAGGTAAGTAACCACGTGCTGGCAAGACGGCTCTGCCCCGCCCTGGGCTAAAAACAAGCCCCGTCCTCTCGTTTCTCCTGCGAAGAGTTCAACACCGGCCTGGGGTGGGGGCGACTGGGACCCCACGGTGGGCTTGCAGCCAGTGGTGGCGAGGGGCGCACGCCCTGGGCCTGGCCTCTCTCGGCTCTTTGTCATTAACCAGGGGTAGCACGCCTGTCCTGGGCACCACGGAACCTGTCCATCCACGCTCTTCACCTCGAGGGCAGGGTGGCTGGTGGGTATGAGGGTGTCGGGGAAAGAGGCCGGGGCGCATGTTTCAACACAGACCCAGGAGCAAGAGGACCTGTTTTCAGTCATAGCAGCACCTTACCTTACTCCATACGAGGCAGTGACTGCAGCTTCTGAACAAGCTGATAGGATGGGTCAACGTATTGGATTGACCTGCTGGTCAGCTCAGTGACCTTTCTGTTATGTAGAAGAAAACTCAAGCTTTGTGGCGAGTCTTCATAATGAGGACATGCCAAAGCTAAGATGTGTGCACCCATTTTTACATAAGGAATTTATTAGTAACCCGGATGTCCAAAACCCAGACTCACGGCATAAGACTTGAAATTGATTCTCATTGGCACAGTAAATTATTCTCCATGTGCCTATATATCTTACAACTTAATAGTTTTTAATATTCTGTCCTGAAGCTAAGGTTTACTGTTACAAAATAACAGATGCGTCCAACACAGGTGCACTTACAGCCGTCCTGAGGCCGGGAGACTCTCGGGTCAGCTACTCGAGAAAAGGTGGAGCACTGGTGTCCAGACAACGGCTGGTGGCTGAAGTGTTTGGTACTGGCCCTGTCACACCCCAAAACCCAGCCACCAAACCAGGTATAAGCTGGGGTTCAGAGCAGTGGTTTTCATATACTTTTACTCATGAAAAATTATTATAGCCTTGCAAATTTTTAATTTGATTTCTAAAAGTTTATTTGTAAGTTAAAATTGTTGCAAAGGGTGTAATGTTCAGTGTGTCATAAGCACTGGCTTAAAAATAAAATCAGGTCACTCCTTTAATGGTATTCAGTAGAATACCATTAGGGCTTTGGAGCCCTAAAAAGAAAATAAAAGAGAGAGAGAGGGGGACACTAAATGTCTGGATACGATATCCAAAAATAAGGGAAACAGGCAGATTGTACAACAAAGTGTAATGTGTGCTGCTGTTGCTATTTGTCTAACGTAATACACTTTTAATCTTAATGTAATATACTTGTATATTAGAAAGACTTTTACTAATCACTCGAGTAGACTTCTCTGCATACAAAATAAGATATAAATAGAAATACATATTATTAAATGTGATCAAAAGCAGTAGGTAGGTGTCAAAAATATTTATTCTAGATTGGATCATTATAATTTTTTTAGTTCACAACTGATGAAAACAATGCAGCATACCAATTTTTATAACTGAGTATTAAGTATAAAAAATACTTGTGGAAATGATGGAGATGGTTGGGGCCATTTTACTTTTCGATTACTTTACGTATCCGTGTAGAAATAGTTCCTATCGCCAGCCTGAGACAAAGGTCATTTTTGTTAAAGGCTTCTCCTTTGCTGCGGAAATGTGACCTTGGGTTAACTTCCTAGCTGTGCTCCCCTGAAAGCTTTATCCAGGCGTTACCTGTGTCACCAGGTAACATCGCTTACGATGGAAATCACTGCCCTGCCTCTGGACTGGGGGCCCCAGCGTGCTAACACCTAACTGGGCATGTCGGCGCCCTGTGTATTACAAGACCTAAAATTCCACGTGCTGCCTTGATGCCTTTGAGCCTCACAGGGCCCCAGAGGTCTGACCGTGAGCTGCCCTGTCCTCGCCAGCCGTGCCCCCTGCGCCCCACCCAGCAGGGAAGGCCCCCCTCTCGGCTAGTTCCCCCACCAGCTGGAGCAGCTGCACCCCCCGGTCCTCAACCTCCCTGCCCGCCCGTGGGATTATTCAAACAAGTCAGTCGCATCCCCCTCGGGAACCAGGGGTCGCCAGCCTCTTGTTACTGCGCGGTCTGCCTCTCTCAGCCCCCGGGTTCGTTCTGCTCCCTCGTGAAGCCCTCATGGGGCCCTGCCAGCTGTGTGCTCTCCCCCCACTCCCACCCCCGCCACTGCTGGGAGCATCGCTGACTCGTGAGCCGCTGCCCAGGGTTTAGGGCAGGTGTCTTCTCCTCACCAACAAGGTGACCCGGGGGTGATCAGAATGCCCTGGAAACTACCCCTAAGCTGTTACAGGGACAGCAGTGCCTATGCAGGATCTGCGTCGCTCTACACCCCACCTGCCTCAGTCTTCTTTCCTCGCACTTGAACTGAGCCTTGTGGGGCGGGGCGGGGCAGAGGACAGTCCCCAGACGGCTGCGTGGGCCACTGCGAGGACGCCTCCCGAGGGAAAGTGCCGGACTCTGCTCTTGGCACCAGTGTCGATGCGTTCCTGCCCGCGTCCTCTGCGCGAGGCCCCGGGTACCCTCACGAGTCTAAATATCTGTGGAGCCCAAGACCCCCTAGTGGGCATCGCAAGCACTAATTTTATCCGTGTAAGGACTGAAGAACCTTGTTCTCAAAAAGAAACAGCAATGAGTTATATGCAAAGATAATGTATGTTAAACGGACAAATTACATGAAAGACTAAAACTAACAAGACTCATTCAAGAAATCATCTGAATAGCCTTATATCAAATAAATTGAATTTATAATTAAAAACCTTCAAACAAAGAAAAGAAAGGGCCTGGGAACACAATTAGGATTCTTTTGTTTTTTAATTTATTTATTTTATTTTTATTTATTTTTGGCTGCGTTGGGTCTTTGTTGCTGTGCACAGGCTTTCTCTAGTTGCAGCGAGCGGGAGCTACTCTTCGTTGCGGTGCGTGGGCTTCTCATTGGGGTGGCTTCTCTTGTTGCAGAGCACAGGCTCTAGGCATGTGGGCTTCAGTAGTTGTGGCACGTGGGCTTCAGTAATTGTGGCTCGCAGGCTCTAGAACGCAGGCTCAGTCAGTAGTTGTGGTGCACGGGCTTAGCTGCTCCACAGCATGTGGGATCTTCCCAGACCAGGGCTCGAACCCGTGTCCCCTGCACTGGCAGGTGGATTCTTAACCACTGCGCCACCAGGGAAGCCCCAAAATTAGGATACTTAACACGGGAATGTGAAATGGTGCAGCCACTGTGGCAAACAGTATGGTGGTGCCTCAAAAAATTAAACAGAATTACCATGGCCATTCTACTTCTGAGGGTACGTATCCAAAAGAATTTAAAGATGGAACTCAGACAGATACTTGTCCACCCATGTTCATGGCAGCACTATTCACAACAGCCAAAAGATGGAGAAAACCCAAGTGTCCATCAACAGATGAATGAATAAACAAAATGTAATCCATCTATACAGTGGCATATTATTCAGCCTTAAAAAGGAAGGAGATTCTGACACACACACTACAACACGGGTGAACCCAGAAGACATTATGCTGAGTGAAATAAGCCAGACAGAAAAGGACAAATACTGTCTGATTCCACTAATATAAGGTCCCTAGAAGAGTCACATTCATGGAGAAGAAAGTAGATGGTGCGGGCCAGCTGGGGGAGAGGAAGGCGGAGGTGGTGTGTAATGGGGACAGAGGTTAAGTCTGGGAAGATGAAAAAGTTCTGGAGATGATGCTGGTGACGGTTACACAACAATGTGAATGTACTTAGTGCCATTGAACTATACACCTAAAATGGTTAAAATGGTAAATTTTATGTTTTGTACATTTTACTACAATAAAAAAAAAAAAAGACTTCATTATGGACTTCCCTGGTGGCGCAGCGGTTAAGAGTCCGCCAGCCAATGCAGGGAACACGGGTTTGAGCCCTAGTCCGGGAAGATCCCACATGCCGCGGAGCAACTAAGCCCGTGTGCCACAACTACTGACTGAGCCTGCGTTCTAGAGCCTGCGAGCCACAGCTACTGAGCCCACGAGCCATAACTACTGAAGCCTGTGAGCCTAGAGCCTGTGCTCTGGAACAATGAGAAGCCCACGCACCGAAATGAAGAGTAGCCCCCGCTCGCCGCAACTAGAGAAAGCCCGTGCACAGCAACAAAGACCCAACACAGCCATAAATAAATAAATAAATAAATAAATAAATAAATAAGACTTCATTACAACTAACTTTTTAAACCCTTATTTTGGTTCCAAAAAGCAGGTTTTATGTCTAATTAGTTTTGAGACTAAAGAATACATAAGTGAATTTAATGAGAGTGATAAAAGTCCTATGCGATTCGAGGAGTTAAATATTTATGTTTTAATAAATGTGTTGAAATTTGACACATACCTATGGGGTTTTTTGGTTTGTTTGTTTGTTTTTGCGGTACGTGGGCCTCTCACTGCTGTGCCCTCTCCCGTTGCGGAGCACAGGCTCCGGACGCGCAGGCTCAGCGGCCATGGCTCACGGGCCCAGCCGCTCCGCGGCATGTGGGATCCTCCCGGACCGGGGCACGAACGTGTGTCCCCTGCATCGGCAGGCGGACTCTCAACCACTGCGCCACCAGGGAAGGGAAGCTCCCTAGGTGTATGTTTTTTAATTAAGATATCAATGAGCAGAATAGAAATAAAGCTGTTGATTAGCACCCCCTATTGGCCGTCCGCAGTAAGTGCAAGTAGAATCAATACAGGAGAATAGATAAATGGTTGACACTCATCTTTGCTCACAGGAGTTATAACTCAGTATTAGGGTTTAGTAGAAAAGGTGGGAAAGAGGTCAGGGTTGTAAAAACGATATCTGATAAGTGGACAGAGCTGTACTGACTGCACCTTCGTTTCAGAACATCTATCTCCCTCATTTCACCGTCTGGGTGGTCATGGTCCAAACGCCTCAGTCCCCACGCTGGCCGCGATGCAGTCACCCCAGAGGGGAGCCCGTGGCCGCATCCTTCTCTGTTCTGCCGCCCGCTCCTGCGTCCGTTGCTCAATTTAACGACGCCAGGACCTCATAACAGTGGAGTCATACAGGATTTGTCTTTCTGTGACTGGCTTGTTGTTTTACGTTCATTTTTAACGAGAAAGCCTTGCAGGAATTTGTAATAAACTCCGCCTATTCCCATACAATTAGTTTCATGAACGCTTCCCCTGTCCTGTCTCTTTGCGATATTTCTTCTCTTCCTCTCGGCTTAAACCCTTTATTCTGCTATTTCTTCCTACCTCTTGTTCTCACTGCATTTTATTCTCCCTTTCCTGCTTTCCCCTCATTCCCATTTTCCACGACATCACGGGGAGGGGACTCTAAGGAGTCACGTGTAGTGAGGACTCATGGGGAACCTGGGTGGTCATCCTCGGGCGCCCTGGTGGTCAGTGCCAGCTCTCACTGTAGGGCTCACTCGCCAGCGTCCCCTGACCCCCAGGGGGCAGTCACCTTTCATGTCTCCACAAAAAAGCATGAGGGGAGGGGGAGGAGATGCCTTGAAGAAAGTGAAGACACCTCACCGAGGCCACTACATCTTTTATTTTCCAAGGAGACAAGACAAATGCAACCAGGTCCCAGGTGACCCTCCGGGGTGTGAAGAAGGAAGGGGTCCCAGGTCGGCCCTTGGCGGGTGGGGAGCGGCAGATTCCAGAGGATGGGGGAGAAGCGGGCACTGAGGGACCTGAGGCCAGTTTGGTCCTGAGGGAGGGCAGGGGCTGCCCTGAGCTGGGAACCTCTGAGGTCCCCACACAGCCCAAGGGAGGGGTAAGGGGCCCTCGTGACGCACTTTATGAGCTGAACTCTGTCCCTAAAAGGATGTGTTCACGTCGCAAACCCCAATACCTGGGAATATGGCCTTACCTGGAAAGAGGGTCTCCGCAGATGTCATGAGTTAAGATGAGCTCATATCCGAGCGGTGTGGGCCCTTCGTCCAATGTGACTGGCGTGGAAGGTGGGTTTCCCCACCTTGTACGTATCTTGAGGTCTAAATTCTATTCCCAGCAAAGAGAGAAAGCTAAAGGCTTTTTAAAACATATTTTAAACAGCAAAGTACAAAAGGTATATACAAAGAGCTCCAGATTCATCTTGCCATGCTTTGCATTTTCTCAGCTCATATTTCTATTTTACAACTGATCATGGCAATAAATCAGCATTTTCTTGTGGACAAGAAATATGATTTCCCATTTTGCAGAGTCAACACTTGGATAAGCAATAGCAACTGAGGTGGTGACTGGGCTATTCTCTCGTGTCTATTTATTAAGTAACAATCTAACAAATCTTTCTTGAGCACCTGCTACGTGTCAGGCATGGTGCCAGGGCTGGGCACATCCTGAGGACCAGTGGGATGTGGTCTGCGCCCTCACAGTGCTCGTGTTTTACCCACACTGTTGTTCATGCTTACCTTTTTCAGTTCTCATTACATATTTCCTATGTAAACTGAGTGCTTTAAAATCAATGACGTTACATCACATTTTATGGAATCTTGGGCAACTTCCTACTTCTCTGGTTTTCAGTTTGTTGAAATATAAGAGTTGGCCTCAGGCTCTCTGATTCTGACGGTAGAATGCAGAGCATCTTGGAGCCTTTTCTCCCTAAACATGAAGTTCATATTTGATTTATAATGAAGTTGCTTACGTATTTATAGGAGATTGGAAAAGTACATACATAATAAGTAAAGAGATAAAATGTGATGGTTTCCCTTTTATGGAACAAGAAATATCAAATAAACTGCTAACATGCCATCTTTCAGTTTAAAGTTTCTGTTTACTCTTTGCAAGGCCTTAAGATGAAACAGGAGAATTCAGTCTCAGCCCCGTGCCACCGCGGAGGAGTTCAAAATGACGTGTCATTGTTGTGTAGACTGTGTCCTAAAAATATGGGGTGACATCCCCACATCAAGATAGAGGGAGCAGTAAACAGAGGAAATGGAACCCAAGTGAAGTCACAGCCTCAGAATCTTTTCTTCCCAAGTAGTTGAGAAAGAGCAGCAAATGTTCTAAGATGACCTAATTTAACAGGGGTGGTTTGGGGACACGGTGAAGAATCCAAGAAACATGAATGAGAGGGTTAGACGTGAGAGTAGGGCAGCAGCTGTGGCAACTGCAGCTTCTGGAAGGAAGCCCACCTCGCCGTGGACCCGAGCCGCTGAGGCCCCACGGATGCCTCGCCGAGGGTGGCGCCCAGATCAGGCGAGACAAGGCAGGACCGCAGCCAGGACAGACACTCAGGGCTGAGCCACCAGCCGCAAACAAAACGCAGGGGCGACAGGCCCCTGCGCTCTCAATCGTCTCAAAAACGTCATAGCCCTGTTGATTCTCTTCTGTCCCCCAATTTTTTGAGAACCCGTGACGTGCACGGCATTGTGCTGGGTGAGCCCAGCTGCGGACTCTGCTGGTGGCTGAGAGTGTCTATTCCAGTGACGCATCCCAGACCTGGGCTGATAACCACAGGACGGGTCTGGGGACCCGGTGCCCACTGTGAGAGGGACCTGAGCTAAAGCTCATTGACCACCTGCCCTCCAGAAACCCCTACTCTGACTGGTGGCCGCGGTGAGTCTGGGGTCTCCTGGAATCAGCGTCAGTTCAGAGCCAGTGTCCAGGAGTCCCCAGATGTCTGATTCTTCCCCTTTCCCCAGCGCACGGTCACCCTGGTAAAAGGCCGTGTCCTCCTCGGAGAGCTGGGAGAGAGGTGAACTGTACATTATCCGCAGTGGACCAGGGTCCTTCCTTACAGGGACCTGGCCTCCCCTCCATTCAAGGGGCTCCCGGTCTGAGAACAGGCCGAGCCTGGGAACTGACTGAGGGGCCGTGACTCTGTTTTTATAATTCAGGTTAGACTTGTGTTCCCTCGACCTCAAACTTTTCTGCCCATACAGATCAAGTAAGAATGCAGTGGGGCTCCCCTGTTTCACCTCTAGGAACTCCAGGACCGGCCAGCCGATGCCCCGGTCTCTGCGGGCAGACCCTCCCGCGCCTGCTTGGCCCTCCTTCGCCCACGGTCACCACACCCGCCTCTCCTGTCGCAGCTCTGCTGCCTTGGCCCCAGCCCCTCAGGACCCAGCTACCCCAGCTGCATTTCGGTTTGCCATGTGAGGTCTGCCTTCAGGGAGGGGTGGTCCCAGCTCTCCCAGGACGCAGGGCTCCCCCCATGGATTCGCTTCCCGCACTCGCGGTGAGAGGTGTGTCCTCTGGACCCCCCAGGTGAGCAGGTCTTACCCGGAAACCCACCCTAACACCCAGGCTCCCTCGGCCTCAGGTCCCTTCCTCTAGGGCACCCAGGCGTTTCTCTTCATTTAATACACACCCCGTCAGGGCCACGTTTTAGCCAAACTAGCCAACCAAACGCCCTGTCTGACCTCTGAGACTAATGAAACGCCCAGCCCGCCACCTCCGCTGCGTGAGCCACGCCCTTAAATCCAGCCTGACCCAAGGGTCCGTTCCTTCTGCCACCATCCCACGCCCCGCACACATTCCTGCCCTCTGTCTGTACAAATCAGGAAAGCTGGCCCTTCTGTGGGAGCACGTGGCACCTCGCCCTTCGGGGCCTGCGGGGACCTGACCTGAGTCCAGTTACAGGTCTAGAAGCAAAGGGGGCCGGTGGGGGTGGGACCCCAGCTTCCTCAGGACCCTGCCATCCCGTCCCTCTCCAATTCTCAGGATTCCAGGAGGATGGATGATCTTTTTTTTTTTTTTTTTGCGGTACGCGGGCCTCTCACTGCTGTGGCCTCTCCCGTTGCGGAGCACAGGCTCCGGACGCGCAGGCTCAGCGGCCATGGCTCACGGGCCCAGCCGCTCCGCGGCACGTGGGATCTTCCTGGACCGGGGCACGAACCCGTGTCCCCTGCATCGGCAGGCGGGCTCTCAACCACTGCGCCACCAGGGAAGCCCAGGATGGATAATCTTAACAAGCGTGAGCAAGGCCCCAGCAGACCAGACACGGTAGTTTCTGGAGCCCAGACGGGTTCCTGGCCCAGTTCAGAGGGAGGTTCCTTGTAGGGAAGAGAGTCCTGAGCCGGGTCGTAGTACATCACTGGGCTGAGGGAGAGAGGGGCCGAGCAGCTGGACAGAGGGAAAAGCCAGAAAAGGCAGAGCTGAGCGTGTGCATATGTGTGCACGTGTGTGTGTGCACACGTGTGTGCACATGTGTGTGTAGGAGCAGACAAGTGTTTCTATTGTTGCTAAAGTTTAAATTATGAGGCAAGAAATCCTGAGACTGTACTGGTCACTAATGGAGCTTCCATAAGATACCAAACAGCATATAAATCGAACACACTCGTATTAACTCATGTTCCCTCACAAAACCCCTGAAGGTTCTTGTTCTCGCTGTAAATCCGTCAGACCCATTTTCCAGATGAGGAAATTGAGGCAACAGGTCAGCTGCCTGACGATTCTGGCCTCAAAGTCTCAGTGGAGGACGGCGTCCAGACGGGGAGCTGAGAAGGGCAGGAAGAGACCTCAAGTAATGCCTGATGAGCAAGTAGATGGGCCGTCCTTCCCGGGCTCAGAGGGGGAGCTTATCCCAGAGAAGAAATTGCTCTGGGCAAAACGGTCAGGGATTGTCAACAGGCTAGTGAAGAGAAATAGATAGGGAATAGTCTTTTTTTGGTGACCTTGAACTAAAAGGTCATAGGAAGCACACAAGTGCTCAAGCACACCCACACACACACACACGTGCACACACGCTCCCAGGCAGGGCTGAGAACCACCAGCTTACACCTCCCACTTGTGGGTAAATGCGTCTGGGGAACTGACCTGAGTCTCCTCCATGGCTGTCCTGCGACTTCATTTTTGGAGGCTGAACCTGTGTCCACCTGCAGAATGTGCAGACAGACCAGTGTGCCTAGGCCAGAGCATTGTTTAGATGAAGCAGTGCTTCCGGCTCTTGGCCAAATGAGACACCCAAGAACTCCTGGAGAACCGGGGCCCCTGTTCTCCCTCCGTGTGGATGCAGCGGCCCAGGGCTGCCTGCACCAGGACCACTCACCGTCCAGACCGCAAGGACCGGCGGCGGCCCTGACTCCTTAATTAGATTCTCACCCTGGACCGAGATAGAAGCAAACCTCTCCAAGGAGAGAGCCTGGAAGAGCCCAACTGACCCTCTTGCTCAGGAGTACAAACCTGTTTCTGGTGGGATTTTCATGGTGGTACCTCAAATGACTATTGCAGATTTCTCTGAAACACAGATAATTTTACTTTTGTCGAAAGGTCAGACTGGCCTGCTAGAGTGTTTTGTAAAGTGTTACGAAATCAAACAAAGAGTGACAAACTGTCACCCCTCCAGACACTTCTTGCAGTTACCGATCCAGGGAGGAAGGACTGGATCTCTCTTACGCGCTGCTAACGATCACACCGTCTGTTATGCACTGAATCCTGCCCCCAAATCCGTGTGCTGAAGCCCTGACCCCCAGCACCTCAGACTGTGGCCTTATTTGGAAGTGGGATGGTTGCAGATGTAACTAGTTAAAATGAGGTCACAGTGGGTCAGGCTGGGCCCCCGTCCAATGTGACTGGTGTCCTTACACAAAGGAGATATTCCCACAGGGAGAACACCACGTGAGGATGAAGGCGGACGTCCAGGGGATGCAGCAGGTGATGTTGCCAAGGCGGCCAAAGGTTGCCGGCAAACGACCAGATGCTGGGAGGGGCCTGGGCACATCCTCCCTCGTGGCCTCACAAGGAACCCCCCCCCCCCGTGCCCACACCTTGATCTCAGACTGTGAGACACTAAACGTCTGTTGTTTAAGCCGCCCAGCATGTGGCGGGTACTTTGCTACAGCAGCCCTGGGAAACCAACATGCTGCTTATTGTGGCCATTGTTCACTGAGTGCTTTCTGTGTTAACGTCGAGCTGAGCTGTTATGTAGGTCATCACACTCAATCCTCCTGAAGCCCTATGGGGAGGTACTGGTGTCATCCCTACTTTCCAGATGAGGGGTGAGAAGGGGTCTCGGGGGCGCTAAGGAGACTGCCCTAAGGCACACTGCTAGCGAGTTGCGGACCAAGACGTGAGTCCTGGTCGGCCAGGCTGGGGCTCTGCACGACGCTGCCACAGCTCCAAGCATTGTTGTGGTTGCTGTTTCGGTGCTATTTTAAATTCTATCCTGAAGCAGTTTCAAGTTTATAGAAATGTTGCACAAATAGTACAAGAGTTCCTGCTGACTCTTCACCCAAGACCCTTGCCCAGATTTCTTTCTGTTGCCTCATGGCTTTTTATGACAAAGGACCCAATCTAGGACCCAGACTTATAGTTGATTTACAATATCGCGTTAGTTTCAGGTGCACAGCACAGTGATTCATATATATATATATCTGTTCTTTTTCAGATTCTTTTCCATTATAGGTTATTACAAGATACTGAGTAGAGTTCCCTGTGCTCTACAGCAGGTCCTTGTTGGTCATCTATCTTATATATAGCAGTGTCACACCCAGGTTTACGCCTCTTTAATCTCTTCAGCCTGGAACCTCTTTCATCGTCTTTGACTCCCATGACCTTGACATTTTGGGAGATTATGGGCGGGTCATTTTGTAGGACGTCCCCCACTCCTCATGACCTGACACTAGGTTAGGCTTCTTGGGCAGGTAACTCACAGAAGTGTTGCGTCCCTGTGTTCCTTCAGGTGGCACATGGTGTCTGTCTGTCCTGTTGCCGTGGCATGAACACGGGTCACCTGGTCAGGAGGGTGTCTGCCAGATTCTTTTCTTCCTCTGTAATCGATAACTATTTTGTGGGGATGTACTTTGAGAGCAGGTAAATATCCCACAACTTCTCGAGCTGACCCACCGGCCTGGTTACGGTGATGGCTGTAAATGAACTTTTCACTCCACGATTCCTGCTACTTTAAGAGTTTCCCCAGAGATATGTTTATTCATTTGTTTATATCATTCAAACTAATTGTTTTAATGTTAAAATATATTGAACAAGTTTGAAAATGGAATGAATTATTAATTGGTTATTTTTAAATGTCTAGTTGTTTGACTAGGATCAACCAGTTTCCCTACAAAATTTCATCCGCGAAAGCCTGGCCTAGAATGTCGTTGATTTCATATATCTCTGTCTCTCACTAGCTTCACTGTCACCCCACCCTTTCTGATTATTTAGTTCAAATTACTGGTGGTGTAGAAATAAAAAAATGAGCAAGATAATGTCACACTTGTGAACATTTCAAACCAGAGTTAAGGAGGTAGGAGGGTCTTACCATAATCCCTTTGGGGAATACAATATTTAAAGCTGTAGAATTTACTGAGCGTGGTTTCTTTTTCCACTGGATGGCATAGTTAATATCTAAAAATAGAAAAACCCATTAGACTAGCATTTAACAAGCAGCAAGCGTATTTCTTTGAGATAGTGTATCACGCATATGCTGTCATGAAAACATTTACAAAACATCCAGAAATTTTGGATTTTTGTTCAGAACCCATTGCTCCTGTCTGGCTTAGAGTTCACATTCCCTATAACATGTCACTTTTGACCAGAAGTTCAGCAGCTTTTATAAATTCAGTTGTCTTTGGAAGCTTTTCTACAGCCGTTCGTGGACAAGGATAAGATGCATAAAACAAAATAGAGTGGTTAGGACTACATATTTCAGTCAAAAATTAGCTCGGGGTAAAGAATGAAGCAGATTTTTGCCAGAAGACAGGGGCACTTCACCAGCCAACGAGATCTGAACACACCTGAGTCCCAGCCGAGGCCAGGAATCTAAACTCCAGGTAGCTGATTGTTTCATATACTCTTGTCCTTCTCTGAAGAGCTCAAGGTTCAAATGTGAATGTCAATCATCAGTTATGTCCACACCAGCTAATAAGCTGTAGCTTTCCCTGCAAGGTGTCTCCGAGGAATTCTGGAAGCAAACAAGCATGGAGACGGGCCAAGCCTGTGGCCGCCCTGTCCGGCTGCAGCATTTCTTCTCGATGGCAGGAAATGAGCCCAGCTTCCTGCGTTGGCAGAGAGCCCTGGACTTTCACCAAGGGTGGATCTGGGAGGCTTGCCTCATTGGGCTGGTCAAGGTAGAGCCGGCAGAGCCCCAGGTGAGCTATGGAGGTGGGACCTGAGCAGAGAGCTACACCTGCACAGTAGGAAGGTGGGTCTACATCAGCGCCTCTACACAGGCTGAGTTTGCAGAGTTCTCAGAAGTCACGTTGGCAAGATGCTCACGTATCCAAATGCTGGGCCCTTCCATCTGAAGCGTGTTAACTGGTGTAGACAAAGGGCAGGTAGGTTTCCTATGGAATAGATGGGGCCGCCCTCCAAGCGGGCTAGGTCAGGCCTGAGGAAAGGTTTTGTTTCAACTACAGAGTGTTTTTAAGCTCTTTTAAATTGGTTGGTCATGTTTTAAAACAGGAAGAGTTCACGGATGATATGGATTTCTGTTTGTCTTGAAAAAACGGAGCCATCTGGCAATACTGGGCTGGCACCTGTGTGAAAACTCCCCCATCACCCAGCGTGGCCTAGGAGCACCCCCACCCCAACTCCCAAGTGCCACTGGCAACCCCTGGCCTACACGCCTTTGTCACCTTCTTTTAAATTGACAACATCAAAGCCTACAAGCCTGAAAGAGGAAATGACAGTTCTGCAAAGAAGTGTATTCCCAGGTGGGAACCAAGCATGGAGCAAGCCTTTCCGGTGGACGGTTGCTTCTGTAAAGTCCTTTACTTACATGTCCATGTAAGGGAGTTTACTGGGTGAATAAAAAAGAAAAAAGAGAGGTGCTTCCCTCTACAGGGGGTAACGAGGGCCCCTTGTCCTCTTCCACCTGGGTGTTTACACACGAGGAACACCTGCAGATGTGCAGCAGGCCTTCCTAATGGCCGCAGGTCCTTCGTTTGGTCATTCTTTTCAGATGGGGAGAAAGAATCACTATTTGGGCTGCATTTCAAGTTAAGACCCAGAGTAGGAGACGTTCGTCTGGGCTTTATAAAAGCACTGGTGGTAGAATGTTACTGAGTTCTAAAATTTGCTAGAAAAGTTTTTGTCAAAAGACTCTTGCATTTTGGGTACCTTAAGTACAATAAATAACCTTAACCTCATTTTATCATTATGGGATGGAACTGCTTACTCATATATGTTCAGTGAGGTTATATAACTCTCCATCTGATTCTACACATGCAATGTTTCATGTGTCGAATGTCTGTGGGTAAAAGTATAACAAAATTAGGGGCAATTTCAAAAATGGAATGCAAATTAGGTAAAGATGGATAATTCTGCTTCTCTATTTAGTAAAAACAATGCATCTTTTAGAGCAGTGGATCTGGACCACTCTAGTGGGTAGCGACCAGGGACGCTGCTCCACACCTCACGGCGCACAGGACGGCCCCAGGACAGAGAATGACCTGGCAGAAAATAGTCGAGAGACACTGTTTTAGAAAGTTAAGTGGCTGAGAGATAATTATGTCAGAACTTGAAGCAAACAACTCATCTGCATAACTTAAGCAAAGGCAATCATCCTTGTTCAAAATTGTCCAAAATTACAAAGCTCTAACTCACCCAATAATTGTACATCTTCCAGAGAGCTTAAGGAACGAAGGTGGAAGTTTCCTAGAGCCGTGCTATTGTCCAGTCAGGGGAATACAGGACTCAGACTGGACGCCTTGTGAAACTGCTTTGGAAAGAATATGCACTGATTAGCGTGGGAACAAAAGAATGTTCTTGAACATTCTCACTATTAGCTCAGTCACCTCCCTAAATATCACTAAAGAATAACTCTATTTCCTTTACTATTACACTATCATAGCTTAATTTTTTAATCATAGTTTTGATCTGTTAATAAGTAATAGTGCTTCTCTGTTTACAAGTTTAAGAACACAGAAAAGCCCAAGTATAAAATAAAAACATTCATAAGCCTAACTAATCAAATATTTGAGGTATATACTTTGTAACTTTACCTGCGACGTACAGAATTTTTTAATATAAAAATAGGATCATGCTATAAATACAGATTTATAATCTGCCTTTTATTATTCAATGATACGTAGTAAATATTTTTCCATATCAATAAGTACATTCTTGGGATGATTAAAATATTTATTTTCTGAAATTGGTACACAGTGTTCCATCTTCTGGATATACCATCATTTATTTTAAAAACCTGTAGGATATACAGGTAATTTTCATCTTTTTACTAATTTAAATATGCATATTAAAGTAATAATAGGTAAATCTATGTAGACATCCATGATAACTCCTTAGGATGAATTCCTGGAAGTGGAAATTATGGATCCAAGACTATTACAGTATTGCCAAATTACTTTCCAAAGAGTACACTGGTATATATTCTCACTGGTGTGTAAATCCCACCCTTGCAAACAACGTGTGTTAGTAATTACCTGATATTTGCTAATTTGATTGGGAGAGACTTAATATTTTAATTTCATTAATTTGATTATTTGTGAGAACAAACTTTTTTCCATAGGCTTATTGGATATTAATTTTCTGTATTTTTTTGTGTATTGTTTATTCACATCCTTTGCTCTTTTTTTACTGGTACATTTGTCTTTTTTATTGATCTTTAGGTATTAACTATATTGTCCTTGTAATTTTCCTTCCTATCTCTTGTTTGGTTTTAAGTATAATTTATGCAATAAATTCTTTCTTAAATCTAAGTCTGTCTTGCCCCTCATGGAGTCTACCTTCACGTGTGAATAGCACAACTTAGCATCTTTAATAATTTCTCTCATAATGCTTTCATAGTCCCTCAGTCAATTCCTCAGGACTTGATCACATAGCTTTTGTAGAATCACGAGTTACGTCTGGATAACAGGTATTTTCTGCACCCCTCCTGCTCTGTTCTAGGAGCTGCAGGAGAGAGGATGGGAGAGGCAGGGCGGTAAACAGATAAACACAAGCTCATTCGTGGCAAGAAGGAAGACACGACACAGACCCACCCACACAAGGGGCCTTGTGATCAAACGTAAACATGAACAGTGTCAGTCACAGGGAAAACGCTGTTTGATACGAGCAACGCTCACAGTTTTAAGTTTGTTTAAAACGCGTGACACTCCCCCACCGCCCCCCCTTTCCAGGACGCTGGCGCCTCCCTTTATCCATGGGCTCCTCTCCCTTCCCCGGCACCTCTCACGGCAAAGTGTCCCTGTCCCCCTGGACCAGCAGGGGGGCCTCTCGCTTCCTACCAGCCCAGGACAAGGGGCAGATCTGACGGGAACCAGAAAACGCTTCCCTGAAAAAGTTGTTCTGCCTGAGTTTTTCTTCTTTCTTTTCCTACCAAAATAAATCGCCTCCAAGATGCCAATCACATCGTTTGGAGCTGGATGCTTACAGGGGAAAAAACCTTAAATCAACTCTAAGGGTGGATTTCTAAACTTTCAAGTATTTTGGAATCAGAAATCATAACTTTAATAAAAATTGTGACTCAGTATTATGACTCACGATTGACAGGGAAAACAGTTTCATGGAACAGATTGTTGGAAGTAATTCTTTTTTTTAATTTTTTTTATTGAAGTCAGTTGATTTACAGTGTTGTGTTAATTTCTGCTGTACAGCAAAGTGACTCAGTCATACATATAAATGCATTCTTTTTTATATTCTATTCTATGACGTTTTATCCCAAGATATTGAATATAGTTCCCTGTGCTCTACAGTAGGACCTTGTTGTTTATCCATTCTATATGTAATAGTTTGCATCTACCAAACCCCCAAATCCCAGTCCATCCCTCGCCCATCCCCCTTCTCCTTGGCAACCACAAGTCTGTTCTCTGTGTCTGTGAGTCTGTTTCTGTTTCGTAGATGGGTCCATTTGTGCCATATTTTAGATTCCACATGTAAATGATATCATATGGTATTTTTTTTCTTTTTTAAATTTTTTTTATTGGGGTATAGTTGTTTTAAAATGTTGTGTTAGTTTCTACTGTACAGCGAAGTGGAGTTCCCTGTGCTATACAGCAGGTTCTTATTAGTTATCTATTTTATATATATTAGTGTATATATGTCAATCCCAATCTCCCAATTCATCCCACCCACCCCCTGCTTTCCCCCTTGGTGTCCGTACATTTGTTCTCTACATCTGTGTCTCTATTTCTGCCTTGCAAGCAGGTTCATCTGTACCAGTTTTCTAGATTCCACATATATGCGTTAATATGTGATATTTGTTTCTCTCTTTCTGACTTACTTCACTCTGTATGACAGTCTCTAGATCCATCCACGTCTCAACAAATGACCCAATTTCGTTCCTTTCTATGGCTGAGTAATATTCCATTGTAGACATGTGCCACATCTTCTTTATCCATCCATCTGTCGATGGGCATTTAGGTTGCTTGTTGGAAGTAATTCTGAGGGCTTGGCAGGCCCCATGGATCCGTGAATGAGGACCTCACATGGCGGGGCGGGGCGGGGAGGGGCACACCTCACCTCCCTCTTCCTGTTCCCTGAGGAGGGGGCCTCAGGCTGCAGTGACCAGCCCGGCGCCCTCTGCTGAGCCACCCTGTGGGACACATTGCAAGACAAGTTTTCCAGGAGAGGCAGGCGTGGGCACTAGACCCAAAAGCCCACCTAGGGTCACATGACCTGTGTGCGTCCACGTGGCTGGAGGTGTTTGGCCTGACGACCAAGGCTGCGGGTCCTTGAGGTTTTACAGGGAACACAGTTCCTCTCTCTCTCTCTCTATCTCTGTGTCTCTCTCTCCTGTCCTTATTTCTGTCTTGGCTTGTATATTAGTTTCCCAAGGCCGCCATAATAAGGAACCATACACTAGGTGGCTTAACAGAAGAGGTTATTCTCTGACAGGTGTGGAGCACAGGAGTCTGAGATCCAGGTATCGGCGGGGCTGCGCTCTGTCCCGAGGCTCCGGGGAGGGCCCTCCTGCCTCTTCCAGCTCCCGGGGCCCCAGGCGTCCCTGGGCTGTGGCCGCATCCCTCCATCTTTGCCTCCATCTTCACACGGCCGTCTCCCCCCTGTGTCTGTGTGTCCTCCTCTTCTTATAGGGGCACCTGTCATTGGATTTAGGGCCACCCTTCTCCACAGAGATTTCATCTCTTGATCCTTTGCAGAACTTATTTCCAATAAGGGCACATCCAGAGGACCCGGGTGGATGTGAAATGGGGCGACACCATTCAACCCACTACGGCTTATGACGTAGGAAGTTCTGCCTTCTTGAGGTGTCTGGGGGAAAAAACCTCTGCTTTCTCTCCCATCTTGGTCATTCTTTCTTGAGAGAGGAAGAGTAACATTGGGAAAAAAAGAAATCCCAGACCATGGATGCTCTAGAGGCTCTTGGCCTGAGGGATCTGCCGTCTCAGACATGTGCCTGCCCCTCCCTCACCGGGACACCCACAGGCTGACCCTGCCATTGTCCTGCCTGTGACTCAGCCGGGGTGAGGGTGCGGGGTGGTGTAGGAAGCCCAGATTGGGGCTCAGGTCCAAGCCCTGGCCTCAAGTCCAGCTTGGCCAGTAACATAATCTGTCCGACTCCTGCGCACACCCCTCAGATTTGGGGCCCAGAAGGGGAAGCATGTGACAGCAAAGAGAGAATTCCAGAAGCCCAGCAGGCCTGCCCTTGCCCTTGGACCATCTCCCCTGGGAGCAGGGCCCTAAGGATGGGACCGGTTTCCAGGGCCAGGGATTACCATCTTAACGGGTTCCTGGGGGCCCAACCAGAGGTGGAAGGAACAGCATGTGAGGGAACCAACCCAGAAGCCCCTCCTGTCACTGCTGTCCTGACGGTTCTCACCCAAGTCCCACTGGGGGTGTGGGAGAAGGGTGGGTTGGGTCGGGGTCAGGTGGACCCAGCTGAGGAGCAGCTTTGGGTGGAGGCTGGGGGAAAGGGCAACTCTCCTTGAGCCCCGACAATCTCCAGGCCAAGGCCTGTGAGGTGCAGCCAGTCCCAAGTCAAGACTGCTGGGGGGGTCGTTCTCCCAGGCAAAGCAGGTGCTCGCCCACTGGCTTGGATGAACAGTGACAGCGGCATGACATCAAGGTCCTTGGGCAATCGGGTGCTTTCCGCCTTCTGACCATGGCGGGGGCGTCTGAGCGTGCAGGACTCTGCAAGGGAAGCCAAAGTTTAAAATAAAAGGACCATGTGACAGGACATTCCAGCTGCTGGGAACAAGACTCTGGTTTTGAGGTCACTGGTTCAGATCAGGACCGGGGACAGCTGGGCCTGTGATGCCGAGGACCCGAGTTAGGACATGAGTGAGCTGGGATTTCTGCCACTTCCTGTGGGACAGCTGTGTCCATCCCAACACCCTGGTCACCCAGGAAGGCCAGAGCTGGGCGGGCCTCTGGGAGCAAGTTCTGCCCCCCTTCCAGTGGGGCCAGCGTCGGGCGTTATCCAGCATGAGTGGCACAGCTGTGGGGCCTGTCATTCAGCAAGCGGACTCTCGTCAGAGGACAGCTGTGAGTGGAGGGGAAGGGCTTTGGTGAGAGTGACGATTTCACAGCCGGCCCTACTGGAAATGTCACCTGCATTCTGGGCACGGGATGGTCATCTGGGGAGAAGGCTCAGAGCAGTTTGTGCTCGTTCTGGGATTAAAGCTTTGATGCACAGAACTTGAAAAACTAAACAATCAAGAGAAGACTACAGATGTACAGTTAAACCCTCTAAAAATCACACCCACCGTCAAAGGCGATCGGTGCAAATGCATTTGTTCTAATCAGTGATTCATTCCAGAGTTCTAATTTCTGTTAGTTTTCAGAAGCCAAAATCAGTTGCTTTATTAAGAGCAGGACTTTGTCTTGTGGCCATAGTGTCATTAGTGTAAAGGGGTTGGGGGGCAAGATGCAAAGGATTTCAAAGCAACGTGTGCCTAACGGTCTCAGTTTTTACACCAGCATCATTTGAGGGTGCTTTAGAAATGCTTTTGAGGCTAGAGGTGAGCTCTGAAGGTGGTCCGGACAGCGGGTAGATCAGATCATTTTTCTACCCCACACAGAGAAGAGAAGAGGTTAACAACCGTGCCTAGCAAGAGTGTCTGTCCCAAATGCCACTGGCCCGTAAGCGTCCTCTGGGCGGCCTGGGCTCTGTAGAGAGGGCACGGTGCCCACAGAAATCTTGGTCACCCCTGTGGCCTGGGAGCCAGGCAAGGAGGAAGCCCCGGAGATGGCATCTGATCAGCTGGGTACCTGGCTTCCCCCGCACACTGGCCAGAGGATGCTCTCTGCCCCCAGTCACACCCTTGCAACCTGATTTCACAAAGTGGGGGCCCATGGAGCCCCTGGCCGAGGACACATGGAGGTCCTAGCAGGAGGGGTGGGGGGCAAGCATCTACCATGACAGTGAGCGGGACACAGAGCCACCATCCCGGCAGCTGAAGGCAGCCACGCTGGGAGGCAAAGGCACAAAGTCCGCGTCTAGGCGTGTGAGCTCAACGCCACCAGAGGACTCTAGCCCAAATTTCATCTACAAAACTACAGCCTGCAGAGCTGGTCTGTGGGGCACAGAACGGGAAAGCAACTTCTAGGTCAGGGAGGCAGGAGCCAGTAAGCATTTTGTCAAAGAAAAGGAAGAGCCAGACCCATGATAAGAAGCAGCTGGACACACAGAGACAGCGGAGGGACGGACGGTGTACACTGGACCAATGAAAAGAGGCAAATAGCAGGAATCAATAGCGTTAACACACTACAAATCTGAAAGGAGACCACACCCCAGTCTTTCCCACACCCAGGTCACTGTATTCAGAGAAACGCTTTCTTTTGCATGCGGTTACATACTGAATAATGTAGCAACGGGCACAATACTGGTATCTGTTTCAGAATGTGGTATTTTCTTTATTCTTCATGCCCCCGGAGCCAGATTCTAAAGACGGGAGCCTGTACACTTTTGCAGCTTTTCCTATATTGTTGTTAAATTGAGGTCAGCCCTCCCTGGAGCCCTTGAGAACCTCAGAGAGATGACCCAGGCTGGGGGCTGCCCTCTCGCTCCGGCGGCAGAGGGAAAAGAGCCGGCAAGCAGAGCCCCGAGAAGTCCTAACTGCAGAAACACAACAATATTTTATTTACCACCCCACAACGTTTTTACCCATTTTGTAAAATCTGAAAAAGTCACTGAACTATAATTGATGACTTCGTTTTGTTTTCTCTTGTTTTTATTTCAATATCTCCAGGCAAATAAAGCAATCTGGCTCACACTAGACTTTCCCCCAAGGTCCTCACTCCATCTTTTCTTCTTGTTCTGACACCTCACAACTACCCTCACTATGCAGACAGCTCTTAAGTCTATCTTCCTTCCTGGGCTCAGTCACCTCGACTAACCAAAGAAAATCTCAGCACATTTTCCATCACAAAGTTCCCTTTATTACTTCTCTTTCCAGTTCCTGCCCTCCTTTAATGGGCTACCGTGTTTTGGAATATTTTCCTACCAAATAAAATTAATTCATTAAGTGATCATTTGTTTTCCTATTTAATAAAAACATATATAACTGAGAAGCACAACTTCGGTACAAGTTAGCTCAAATTTTAAAAAAAAAAGGGGGAATGAAACTTTTAGTTACACTTCAATTGAATTGATGTCCAATCACTGTACAATTTCTCATTGGCATTTTGAAATATTAAAAATATCTGGAGGACCCTTATTACTGACATAAAGGACCTCTAGTGGGGCGAGGGCCCCAGATAGGTAAACACTGTTCTAGATTTCTAATTGCCTATTAAGTTAGCCAACTACTGAACATACATTGAAATGTCTTGCGGTTTATTAACTCGCTTCACAAGGATAATCTAGAGTTTTCCGCTCTCTGGGAAGCACAGATGTCTGGAATGTTTTGCAAACGCTCTTTTGCATATGGTTCAGCTGCAGGTTGTCATTTCCAAGAATAGCCACATATCTCCCATTCCACGGCCTTTTTCTTTTTTCCCAAAAAATGCGACCTCAACAATTCTTCTGTCAAGTCAGTAGTTTCCTCCACTTGAATCTGGGCAGATTTTGTAACAGTCTTGACCAACAGAGTGTGTCTGGTTTGATGTGAGGTGACCTCTGAGGCTAGATGATGCTGTAAAAACACGCTGCATTTTGACCTGGCTCTTTTGAGGCGTTCGCTCTGGGAACTCAGCCACCATGGTGTGAGGAAGCCCAGACTGGGCCCCTGTGCTTTAAATCCTTACCAAAGTTCCTTGGTATCCAGCCTGTGTCTCACGGTGATTTGAGCCGTGAACTTCTTTGTACATGGATGTAGCTGTAGTAACTATTCCTCCAGTAACAAGAGAATAGCTACTTTCTATTTCCCCCAGAGTCATTAAATAGCTTCAGACCACCTTCAACTACATTTCTGCAAGCTTTAGCCAGCAGGAGACACGTGAAAGGAAAAGAATTTGGCCTGGTCTGATCTCTATTGCTTGATAACAGGAGAAAGAATCAGTAATTTTTAAAATTATCTTTCTAATCAAATGTTAATTATATAAGCGATACAAGGGCATTTTAAACAATTCCAAAAAAGTAAAACATAATAGATCAACACCCGTACGTTTCCTATTTCCTGATCCTGAAAGTAACTCTTTTTTTTTTTTTTTTTTGCTGTACGCCGCCCTCTCACTGTTGTAGCCTCTCCCGTTGCGGAGCACAGGCTCCAGACGCGCAGGCTCAGCAGCCATGGCTCACGGGCCCAGCCGCTCCGCGGCATGTGGGATCCTCCCGGACCGGGGCACGAACCCGTGTCCCCTGCATCGGCAGGCGGACTCTCAACCACTGCACCACCAGGGAAGTCCCTGAAAGTAACTCTCTTATCAATTTGATATGGGTTTTTTTTCCAGATCTTTTATGCATTTACATGCATGCGTCCTCAGAGAAAATACATAGTATGGTTAAACTATGTAGTGTTGTTTTGTGTGGGTTTTTTTAAAAACATAAACTTAATGGTATGATAGAAAATGTTCTGCAATGTCCCTTTGTATTTTATTTTTTAACAACACACTCTAATCCCTACACCCCCTGAGACCTTTACTACTTTTAGTAGCACTTTCTCCTGTTTAAAGTGTTAGGGTTTTAAATGTCTTCATATTTTATGTGATGGAGTTTGCATTTCTGTTTCTTATTCTCCTTTCAACTTTGAGACCATTTCTGGATAACTGAAAGGAAATACCTAACTTTATTACATTTTCCCCACACCAGACATCTTTTGTATATACAAAATAGTCTGTATATTTTGAGTGTGTTAGGGTTACAGCCCTCATCTACTATAGTTTTTGCTCTAATGTGAAGAATATTTTTATCGCATCTTATAGTTGGTTATTACTAAGATACAGAAAAGGTATTTATTTGATTGTATTACTGTTGTAATCTTGAAGTTTAAGGGTTAATGCTAAATGGGGCTTGAGGATTAGATAGTGGTAATTTTAAGGAATGTATTATTGCACAACATATAACGCATCAATGCTACTTTCCTGATTTTGATGGGTATTTTATAGTTGTGTAGGTATTGTTTGTAAAAAATACATAATGAAGCGCTTCGGGGGTGATGGAGTATCGTGACCTCGAGTTACTCTCAGGTGGCACAGGAAAAATGCTTACTGTGCTCTTCCTTGCAATCTTTACGTAGGTTTAAGATTTCTTTTATTTTAAAGAATAATTGGAGATGCCTGCTGCTAAGAGAGCGAAAACTCAAACAGAGGCTAGGAATGAAAGTGTGTAGCCAAGAGGTTCTGAATGTGGCTGCAATGTTGGCCAATTTGGAAAAGTGGCACCGGTGGCCGGCAAGGAATGGCTCACTGACTTCCCTCCACCTACACAAAACCGCCTGCACAGCACCGCTGTCCACACAAGGCTGCCGGCCTCAGGCAGCTGCGCGCTCCTCCCCGTAACGTCACGGCCTCCCATCTCCTTTCATGGTTGCTTTTTCCTTTGACGTTTTGGAGGTTTTAATCCTGGCTCAGCGGCTGCCAGGTAAGATTATCGTGTCTCGGTCTCAGCTAAACTTTTGAAAAAACCGTTTACAAATGTTCTTCCAGGGCAGGGGCTGGACAAGTCACTTTTGGGGCCCATTCCAATTCTGTGATTCTGGACCTAAAAACTAGGCAATGAACAGAGAGCGCCCGGGGACATCGTTCTGGTCAGCTGCCCGCCCTGCCCCCTCCACCTGCTCTGAGCCAGGAGCCGGGGAGAGAGCCCCACGCTTCAACCGACTCAGCTTTCCGGGCAGTGGGTTCAAAGGAAACCTTTAAATAGCAGCAGCTGTTGCTTTCTCAGGGCAGTTTCTGGGAACACGTCTGCTTGGTTCAGGTCACATTTTGAGATTCTCTTTAGGACAACTCTACTAAGAAATAGCAAGCGTTAGTCTCCTAAAGCAGTTTAGTCACACATTCAGAAGTTTATGTCATTCACACACACTGAGAAACTGAATAGACAGGTGGACAATGACCAGAACAGACACAAAAACAGAACCTTGGCCGTAACGTGCAGCAGTGGCCCAGGACACCAACCCCTTGTCTACAAACGACCAGCCAGGAAGCCAGCCTGCTGTGCAGCAGACTCGCTGGAGCCGGACAACTATGTCCTGTGACACCAGGGGGCTAAACTCTGGGACAATCAGCCCCCAGTGGCCAGGACTTGATCAATAAGTGACAGCTTCCATCACTGCTGCTCCTGCTGGAGACGTAGGACCAACTGGAGGCTACTGAAGCTGCTCTTGTAACCCAGCAACTCTCCCACCTCAAATGAGCTCCCCGAGCTCTCGGGTGCCCTCCAAGGGCGTGGGGATGACCATCTGTGTGACAGTCCCCAAGAGCTTCTTCCAGGGTATTGGTGAAGGAGCAGCTGTGAGGTCCACCCCAGCTTCCTGTCCTAAAAGGCCCGGGGAGAGCTGAGGAAAGCGAAGCGGGGTGTAGGAGTTACCCCGGAAGGACACCCTGTGCCAGGCACCAACACCTGTCACCCCACTTAAATCTCCCAACGGCTCTACAAGACAGCACTCGTCATCACTTTACAGGCAGGAAAATTGAGGCAAAGGGGAGTTAAGCCATCCCAGTCGGTGGGGAGAAGAGGCGGGAGAAGGGGAGAAGCTGCAGCGCCGGCGCTTCGGCCACCCTGGGGCGCGTCCCCTCATCACACCTTTATGGCCTGAGCTCCCAACCTGTGCCACTCACCCACCACCAGGGCTCAGCCAGAAATCGGGACCCCCATCAGAAGGGACAGTTGTATGTGCTGGACGTCAGAGGCCGACGCCCAGGGCCCTCCGCTCACACGGCCAGGAAGCCAAAGGAGAGAACAAGGCGAGAGGCAGACCCCGAGGCCTGTGGACTCCACAGCTAACTGTGCACCTGTGCTCGCAGGTGAGCTGGTGAGAGGGCGAGGGACGGAGTTCACCTCCTCCTTCCTCCCAAACGCTCTTGCTGTGACTCCAGCCTCAAGAGAGCTCACCCTCAGAGGCCCAAGCAAAGACCCACAGCAGAACACGAGCCAGGGGGCTGGCACCATCTGCCCCCTACAGACAACTGGCAGTCACAGGGATTAGGCCAGGGTTAAAGTGCAATATTGTTTTTCTCCCAAATGTTACTAGGTATTTGGAATTACTAATAGGTGTGGAGCAAGTGACATAGAAAGCATATAGAAGTAGGAATTCTAAGTTTAATTTTAAAAAACTGGTGTGTAAAAAAACATATCTTTGGGCTTCCCTGGTGGCGCAGTGGTTGAGAGTCCGCCTGCCGATGCAGGGGACGTGGGTTCGTGCCCCGGTCCGGGAGGATCCCACATGCCGCGGAGCGGCTGGGCCCGTGAGCCATGGCCACTGAGCCTGCGCGTCCGGAGCCTGTGCCCCGCAACGGGAGAGGCCACAACAGTGAGAGGCCCGCGTACCGCAAAAAAAAAAAAAAAAAAAAAAAAAAAAAAAAAAAAACATATCTTTTAATATTTATTCATTCTTCTCCCTTCAAAGTACAGGTTGAAAAAAGAAACTATGGTAATAGGGCTTTTTTTTTTCTTTTTTTTTCTTTTTTTTCTTTTTTTTTTAATTTATTTTTAATTTTTTGCTTTATAACAAATTTAATCAGTTATACATATACATATGTTTCCATATCCCCTCCGGTAATAGGGCTTTTTAAAGCCTAGGAGTAGAGTGTTTAAGAGGCAATTTTAATTCAAATGTTATATAATCACCTACTTAATGGCTCTTATTAAAATTTCTATCCTTTTTCTTATTCCAGTTAATAGTCTAAAAGTTAAATACAGTTATGAATTTTTCTATTAAAAAATAAAAACTCAATTCATCACAGGCAAGAAAGAAAGAGAATATTACTTCTCATGAATCTATTTCAAAGACTGGCTTGTCATCCTAGCTAATTACCCAGAGTTCATTCATTTATTCACTCCTTCCCACCTTCCTTAAACCAAAAGTAACACAGGCATTCTGCTGGGCGTTGCCTTGAGTTTTCATTTTAGTCACACAGGCAGACAGTTAACTAGGACGCAAATATTTTAAGCGATTGGAATCACGACAGTGTTAAGTGTGGCATCGCAGGGCCAGAACCGGTGGGTGAGTCTCGGACACTGCGCAGGGCCTCCCTTCTTTGGGAAGAGGTGCCTTTTGTGATAAAGCACACTTGGAGTAATTTTAAACGTAAATCACAGTCCCAGCAAGCTTTTCTGTAGATACAGACAAGATTATTCTAAAAGGTATGTGGAAAGGACAAGGAACTAAATAAGTGACTAAACAACTCAGCCTATTCAACTTCTAGACTTCTTAGGTAGGGATAGTGATCAGGACAGCCCCCTCTGGCAGGGGACGGACATATGTAGCAGAGCAAGCACACGGAGAGTCGAGGAATACTCCCACGTTGATAGCCCCCCGAAACATCGGTAGGCAACCAAACATCCAGAGGCAAAAAAACAGACCCAAAACCAACAACAAAAACTAAGCCTAAGTCCCAAACCTTGTATGAAAATTCACTCAAAGTATAAAACAGAAAACTATAAAACTTTCAGGGAAAAGAGCACATAGAAAATATTTGGGATCAAAAGATAGGCAAAGAGTTCTTAGACCTGACATCAAATGCACAATCTACAAAATGAAAAATTGACAAATTGGACTTCACCAAATTAAACATTTTTGTTTTACGAAAAACCCTGTTCAAAGGATAGAGATAAGCTACAGAGTGGAAGAAGAAAATATTTGCAAAGCACATATCTAGCAAAGGATTAAGTAGAACATATAAAGGACCCTCAAAACTCAACAGTAAATGAGCAAAAGATGGCAAATAAACATATGGAAATATGTTCAAACATCATCAGTCACTGTAGAAGATGCAAATTAAAACCATATGAGATATTACAACACACCTGTTAGAATAGCTAAGATAAAAAATAGTGACATTACTAAATGCTGGTGAGGAAGCAGAAAAACTGGACCACTCAGATATACATTGCTGCTGGGAATTTTGAAAGGTACAGCCAGAGAAAATATTTGCAAATCATATACCTGATAAAGGACATGTATCCAAAAAACTAAAGAACTCATACAATTCAAAAGTAAAGAGGCAAATAACTCCTCTAAAAAATGGGCAAAGTATTTGAATAGACATTTCTCCGAAGAAGATACACAAATGGCCAGTAAGCACCTGAAAAGATGTTCAACATCTTTAGTCATTTGGGAAATGCAGATCGAAGCCACAGTGAGATACTGTACTGCTTTACACCCACTGGGATGGCTATCACCAAAAAGATAAATAATAACAGGCATTGGTGAGGATGTGGAGAAATTGGAACCCTTGTGCACTGCTAGTGGGAATGTAAGATAGTGCAGCTGCTTTGGAGAACAGTTTGGCAGTTCCTCAAAATGTTAAACTTAGCTATATGATCAGCAATTCCACTCCTAGGTACAGACCCAGGAGAACTGAAAACACATACACACACACATACACAAAATGTGTACACTAATGTTCACAGCAGCATTATTCATAACAGACCAAAAAATGCAAATAACCCAAATGTCATCAACTTATGGATGGATAGACATCCATCCTTTGTATGGTCCATACAAAGGAATGTTGTTCAGCCATAAAAAGGAGTGACGTACTGACACCTGCTGCATCACAGATGAACCTTGACAACATGATGCTAAGTGAAGGAAGTCAGGCCCAGACGGTCACCTGCTGCATGATTTCATTTACATGAAATGGACAGAATAGAGACCTTGTCATGGAGACGGAGAGCAGGTTAGTGGTAGCTAGGAGCTGGGGGCAGTGGGGAGTGGAGAGTGACTGCTAGTGAGTGTGAAGCTTCTTTTTGGGGGGATGAAAATCTTCTGAAATTAGATAGTGGTGATGGCTGCACAACTTTATGAATATACTAAGAACACTGAATAGTAAACTTTACAAGTGAACTTTACAGCATATGAATTATATTTTAATAAAGATAGATAGATACATAGGTACATAGATGCTAGATAGAGCCACTCTGGAAAATGGCTTGGCAGTTTCTTTAAAACCTAAACATGCAACTACCATGTGACCCAGAAATTTCACTCCTGGGCAGTTGCCACAGAGAAATGAAAATGTGTGTCTACAAGAAAACCTGTACACCAATGCTTATAACAACTTTATTCAGAATAGCCCTAAACTGCAATCAACCCAGGTATCCTCCAAACGTTAAATACCGCGCTGATCCGCATCACGGAAGGGTCATCAGCCATCAACAGGAACGAACTACCAGTGCATGCAACTAGCTGGGTGAGATGTTCAGAGAGTGATGCTTAGTGAAGAAACCCAGTCCCCAAAGGCTATACACTGCATGATTCCATGTATCAAGTGTTCCTGAAACAACAAAAGTACAGACGTGGAGAACGATGAATGACTGCTGGGGATTAAGGAGAGGATGGGCAGGAGGGAGGCGGGCATGTCTATGAGGGTCATGTGGTCCGTGGAAATCATTACAGACAGGACAGATACAGACCCTGGCCCCCCGGAGCTAAAGAAAATCCACTGCCACCTAATTTGAATGATTATAACTGCTCGAGAAATGCACAAAGCAACTGAAAGGAAGAGCAAGGCAGGAAACCACAGTGAGCTGGTGTCTAGCCTACTGACTTCTAAATGGAACTGTGTGCATTTGCACTAAGTGCCTAAACCAACGTGTGGGGCGTGGTAGGCCTTCCACCAACATGTGCCGCTGAGTGAATCAATGCTTGTTTAATGAATTCCAGAGTCACAATGTCACACGTGCAAAATAAACTGATTATTCTCAGTGGGGCTCTAATATAAACAGATTATTCAAACATTAGTGAAGCAAATTGTCATGAATTAGAAGGAACGCTTTCTGTGTAAGGAATCCAGTCTAACTCAGTAGTTATGGCATTGGAATACGAGACAGGAATTATCCTTGTAAATACAACCTACTGGTCCCTGAATTAGTCAAAATCTGTACAAATAAAACTTGGATTTAATACATTCATTGTGAAGAATTATGCCCCCAAGGAAATATGACACCATGAAAGATGAGGAGAAATTGAAAGTAGCAACAAAAGAACCCAAAGGGATGGATGGGGGCCGATTAAAGTTGCTTCTGAAAATGAAAGTTATCGTCTAATTGTTTGACTTTCGAGGAAAGCCAAAGAAAATTTATATGTAGCAATAAGTTTTAATATCTGGCAAGTTCTTCAGAGTCTGAAACACTGGAAGTTCAGTGTAGAGATGGTGCAGCTGAGGATGTGTCCAGATCCACGGTCAAGTCCAGCTATCAGGAAGCAACTATGCGGGGAACGTCTGGGATTATTATCCCCCAGTCTCATATTTAATGCAGCAGAACTGGTGTTTGCGTTTTTCTCTTGTAAGCAGCATCTGTGGTCCAAGGGTGGACAATGACACGACCTTGAAGGGAAGAAGACTGGAAACCAACAGATTGACGGGGTAGAGACCAGCCCTCAGACACCAACACAACAGAAAGAAAATGAATGTCACCTGAATTCTTCTGACATGAATAGGTGTGCTCCCTTCCTATGAAACTCTGAAAAGTCACCCACAGTGGGGAAGCCTGTGTGTGTGTGTGTGTGTGTGTGTGTGTGTGTGTGTGTGTGTACATGTGCAGAGGATCATATTTGGAAAGGTACAAGAGAGTCAAAAATCCAGGCCAGGGCTTCCCTGGTGGCGCAGTGGTTGAGAGTCCGCCTGCCGATGCAGGGGACACGGGTTCGTGCCCCGGTCTGGGAAGATCCCACATGCCGTGGAGTGGATGGGCCCGTGAGCCATGGCCGCTGAGCCTGCACATCCGGAGCCTGTGCTCCGCAACGGGAGAGGCCACAGCAGTGAGAGGCCCGCGTACCTGAAAAAAAAAAAAAAAAAAAAAAAATCCAGGCCAGAGATGGACTTCGGAATCCATTCCATATTATGGGACTTTTACCTGGAAATGTTTACCTTTGAACTTTCCCTATATTTTTATATTGTATCTGTTTTCTATAGGAAGGGAAAAGAGGCCAGCACCACGTGCAGATCTGTGGTGGAAACTGACTCCCCCAGAGGGTCACTGGGGTAACGCCCCTCGGGGTCCCCAGGGAGCGCAGGAGTGACGGCCTCGTCCTGACCCTGCTCCCGGCCGCAGTGACCTCTCCAGAGCAGGGGTCAGCTCACTGCCCCTTCCGATCCTTTAACCCCAGACTCTCACCCAGCCCTGCTCTGCCTTGGCTTTAGTGGTGAAATGCCCGGGAGAGCCTGAGCGCAGGCTCCCGCTGCGACACCGATGGGTCCCGGGGGTCCACAATGAGCCCGTTCGCTTACGTGAGGCGCTGCTCCTTCCCCAAATCTCAGTGACGCCAGAGCTGTGTCTGCCAGACATCCTGCTCGTGATGTCCAGCCATCCCCAACCAGCGGAAGCAGAAAGGGGTTCCTGGGGGAACACTGGGCTCCCCTGTGATTCCATGGGCAGGGCAGGCTGATGGGTGGCTGGACCCTGGCCCCAGGTGCTCGGGGCGTGTCCCCACCTCTCCGCTCTCTCACAGAGCTGTGTCATTTCTCCCCTGGGGCAGGGACCGCTCCCTGGCTTTCCTTCTAAGATGGTCTGACGCTCTGTTCCAGGTGGGTCCTTGCTGAGAACCCTAATAAAGGCCCCAGTTGGTCAGGAGGAGGCCAGGGCTCGGGTTATCTGCCCATCGCTATGGAAAAGGAAGAAGGTGCCTTCCGTGCAGATCAAGCACCTTTACAAGAAAAGAGAGAGGAGCAGTGAGGGGACTGCTCTAACGCCCCCTGGGCCTCCACACTTGGGCCCCATCTCTCCAGCCTCCCCTGGAAGCTCACTTCAGGGCAGAGACAGACAGTGATTTCCAGAATGGTCCTGGTCCCAGTGTCAGCCCTACGTCCGGACAGTTAACAACCCCATTCGTCAAGGCAAGGGAAACAGAGACTATCTTCCTACACATGAACTGTCATCCTGGCTAAGCCATCCATCCATTCACTGGCAAATATGGAGTCATGTGTTGTATTATCTTCATCTTCTGGGTGAAACGACGGCCCTGTCCTCCCAGGGCTGCGCGGGGCACCTGCCTCCAGAGATGGCTCAGCCTGCAGTGGGCTCTCCCCTCCCCACCCCAGCACGGAGCCCCCCGCTCCCCAAAGCCGCTGGCAACTCTGGTTGGTGAGACCCTGCTCGGGGGTGACAGGCTGCCTGACCCTCTGCAGTCAGCGCCTCCGTCTTCCAGGCCCACAGCCCCTCCTGAGTGAGCCCCTCGACCCGGCCCGGCCCGGCCCGGGGTCCTGTAGGAGCGACTCCACAACCCACGACTCAGCCTGATTACCTGACGGCTCCTAAGTCAAAGGGCATTTCTGTCCCCAAATCTAGAGTGGCGTTTTCTAGAGTGGCTTCTACTGAGGAGTCATCTCTGGAGAAATGCTTCAGATAAATTAAAAGCAGTGTCCAAGGTCAAAAAGCTTCGGGCAGTTTCTCCGGGAGATACACAATACATCATCATTTCTGGGAAGCTCTGCAGTAGAGAAACCTGCTTCAAATTTCTGACTGTATGAATTTTTAAACTGAAATTAAACGTATATCCTAAGAAGTTCTGACCTTCGCCCTGGGTCCATCTCTGCACAGCCAGCACCCCTAATGCCCCTTTTCTTCTAAAGGGACTCTGCACCCAAAGAAATCGCATGTGGGTAAAAACTGAAAGGATGCATCACGCAAGCAGCAAGGGGGCGTTCCCTCTGGATCTGCACTGGAAGTTGCACACGGTCTGATTTCTTGGTTTCACTGATTCAATAATTCATACACTGAAGCACAAACTCTGCCAACCCCCAGCCCCCGAACCTGGCAAGTGAACTACGTCTCTTCATAGACAATCAAGAAAGAACCAACACATCTGAAAGATAATTGCTTTTAATTTTCTAAGTTTTCACTTACGCAACATGATAAAGGCAGATTTATGTGACTCGATATGACATTTTTACAAAAAATGTCCCCCCAGCATCTGGGCAGTAGTATATAAATATTTACAATGAAAAAATAGGCAAGGAAAAAGGAAATCTTCATTGTTCAAGACAATTTCTTTCCAATGTTTATCAGAATCTTGAAAATAAAATACTTCATTACCTTTCTTAGTCATCCGTATTTACATGTTGAGTCAGCTGATGGTTCAAGAAATTTAGGCTTAAGGATGTTTTGTTCTGTATCACTCCTGCTTTTTTTCTACACCAGTTTTGAAGTTATCTAAAACAGTTAATTGTGAAAGTGTAGACCTTGAAAGAAGAGAAAAAAGAATAAATTATGTAAAGTTGGTGCATTAAGCTACAAGGTTCTCACACAGGTAACAGTTGATAAAATTGACTACCAAGATGATAAAATGCTATTTTTCTATGTATTTCAGTTTAATTTTATATTACCAAAAAAGCCTTCTGAAGAGGATGCCAAGAAAACAGCAACGATGTTACCATCCTAACTGATGAATATCCATCACCCTAATTTTCTCTAAAAGAAACTGGGGTTTTTTTCAAAAAGTGACAAATATGAACTATATCACGGAGAGCTTAAAAGCCTCAACAAAGTGTGGCATCTTTTAAATATGAAGACTTTGAAAAATAAATTTGAATAGTGCAAGCCAGCCTCTTTAACGTAGTGAAATTGCAAATATATTCAACTCCAACCTAGGAAAGCACGACCCTGCCGCCCGACGCCGGGCTGTCGGGGTTGCCGGGATCGAGGGCAGCAGGCGGTCCCCGAGGATGCGTTGCGAGCGTTTCCATGACGACGCCTCCAGCGTTACCTGCCGCCCTGCAGCCGGGGCCTCACGTGTGGGAGCTGCGCCGGCCCCTGGCGCCCAGGGACACGCGAGGCCGTGGCTCCCGGGCACGGTAATGCTCGTTGAAATCCAGCCTGAAGCTCAGGAAGCGCAGGCTCTCATCGGGGCTGGTCGTCAGCAACACCAGGAACTGCTGCACGATGCCCTGGAGAGACGCAGGGGACACACGCCCATCTCAGGTCCAGGAAGGAACTGCCCACACAACCGCCCCGCCTTTAACCCCCTCCGGGGTTATTTCCACCAACACCCACCCTAGCGGTTGTCCCTGGGACCAGAGTTCACCCAGTCAAGGGCAGCCCCATGGGGAAGAGATGCCCATTACCACGAATGCAAATTCACAACAGTAGTTTCATGGAAAAGAACTAACCAACAGATTTTTCCTTTTTGCCCTTAAGTTCTATAAGAATTAGCAAAACAGCAAAGCAACTGGTGGGAAAACATCCTATTTTAAATTTTTTTTTTTTTTTTTTTTTTGCGGTATGTGGGCCTCTCACTGCTGTGGCCTCTCCCGTTGCGGAGCACAGGCTCCGGACGCGCAGGCTCAGCGGCCATGGCTCACGGGCCCAGCCGCTCCACGCCATGTGGGATCTTCCTGGACCGGGGCACGAACCCGTGTCCCCTGCATCGGCAGGGGGACTCTCAACCACTGCGTCACCAGGGAAGCCCTATGCTTTTATTTTACTGATGCACTTTCCACTTAAGGTTCTTTAATTTTCACCACTATGTCAAACACAGAAAGAAGTGAGGGAAAATATAAAGCATAATTGAACCATGATTTCTCATGAAGTGCTGGACAAACGCCAAGGCCTTCCTGCTAAGAACAGAAATGAAGAGGGTAATTTCCTCAGCAAGCGACTTATTTTCTAAGACCAGATCCATTCATTCAGATCACAAAGGACACCAACTTCAACGGGTCAACAGGCAGGCCGCCACCAAGAGACTCACCTCTGGCCACACGGAGAGAAGCTGGAGGCTCTGGACCAGGGGAAGGCCAGAGGGAGCTGACCAGGCAGACTGGCAGACGACAGCTTTCAGGGGTGGGCGTGAAAGTGCCAAAGTGTAAGATAGGTACATGGTCAACCTTTAAATCCAATAATTCCTAGCAAAAGTGTAAAAGGAACAAAATAAGGAGAGTGCTGAAGGCATCCACAGAGATAGTCCAAAAAGCAGCCCCTGCATTCTCTCTAGTTAGTGCACTGACCTTCCGATCCAAGGACGCAGATTTGAGAGCATCATTAGAGCATTTCAGTAAACATTTGAAGCAAGTGAGAATTTTCTAATTGGAAAGCAGGCATGCTTATCCTAACTTTGCCCTTCTCTTTGCCCCTGTGTGAAGCTCAGATCCTTTATAGCTCACGCAAGTTTATCCAAAAACCTCTCCACCCTCCCATCCACTTAACACTGAGACCACCTCTTCTCACCCACAATATGCAGACTTGTCTACCTCCGTCAGTTTATGGGGCTAGAAGCCCTGTTAGCCACAAAGAAGCATTAGGATATGGCTTCTCTGGGTATTTAATAACAACTGATAGAAAATATAGCTTTCTTATATAATATTGCTTTTCCTTCCAAAAATATCTGGAAACTTCTTCCCAAACATTGCAAGCACTTTCTACACTAGTCGTTCAGGACATCTGTGAATTCTTACAGGGGTCTCTTCTTGCCTGCCTTTGCATTTCATCCCAATACAAGATAAAGTAAAGGCTGCACGCCGGTCCTGGCACCACTGGACTAAAGGATCATATCTTTTTAACAATTAAAAGTAAACTCCCAACTGGTGGACCCAGAGGCAGTTTTAATGACGCCACAGAAATAGCAAAGCTCAGAGGCCACCTGGAAGTTTTTCTTTCAGATAAAAGGACTGAAAATTCATCCTTGGGTTGCAAGTCAGTCAAACCCAGAGGCAGCCAAGGTGGGACACGGAGCGTCGCTCTGCAGCAGGAGGGGGAGAGAAAAGCCTCCCGGGAACCAGGTAAACATGGCGTTTGAAAGAGCTTCCTGGAAGGAGCACAGGATGAAGCCACGTTCCACAGGAAGTGAGCTCTGCAGAGCCGTCGACAAAGACCGCCAGGAGCTGCAGGCAGGGAAGTCACTGGGGAGGAGAGGACGGCGGGCCAGAGAAGCAGGTCCAGGAGCCCCGCCGGGCAGACAGGGGCAGACACGGCCCCGGCCCCACTCCGGTCACATCCGCCAGTGAAGCCATCTGGCCCAGGCTTTTCTTTACTGGAAAGGTTTTCAGAGCACTCATTTATTCTCTTTACTTGTTATAGGTCTATTTAGATTTTCTATTTCCCATGAGTCAGTTTGATGGTTTGTGTCTCTAGGAACTCTCTCAGGTTCAGGGCTTGGGGCCGGCAAATAAAACTGACAAAAGACAGGTTAACCAGAGAAAAGACATACAAATTCTACTAATATTTTTAAGTTAACATGCACGAGGACTTTGCAAAAAGGAAGTTAAAAAAAATCACAGAAGTGGTTAGAGTTGGGAGCTTCTATATCTTTTGAACAAAGAGTGATAAATTGTGAAAAAGTGACCAGGAGGTATATGGGGAACTAATGGAAGACAGGGGTTACTTTAGCAAGACCTGTTTGTGCAGACTCGTCTCACGGTGGCTCTCTGTCTCTGGTGACAGGGCTGCTTCCCTCTGTCCTGGTTCACGATGGGGAGGGGAGTTATGCCACCTTCACAAAGGGAGACTTATGCCCTGCTTTTAGGCAGAAAACGGGAGGGCAGAGAAATTTTCCTGTGTATGAGGATTCTCAATTGCCTCTAATTGAAATAATTGTTATGCCAAAGTGGCATATTTGGGGGTGGCAAATTCTGGACCCTTTTTCAGCATCTTTCTTCTCCTGCCTAATACTTCAGTTTCTTTATACTTAAACGATGGCATTGACCAATGCTCTGCTAAGCGTTCGGCATGAATTTGATCTCAGAATAAAATTATCCCTCGATTCCTCATCCAGGTGGAAATTGTATGACCTTCCCTCTCCACTTTCTTAATGGTTCCTTCACTACAAAACTTCAGCTGAATGACTCGGCCATCAATAAGATTTGGAATTAGATGTACCGAGTGTAAATCAATAGAAAGGAAATCAAAACTAAAAGTCCAGAATTATTTTTGCAGCTCGCTTTGTGCAAAGCAACTTGGCATTGACCCTCTGGACCACTTGGAGACTCCAGAACAACTCTGCATTCCCGCTTCAGGCCACTAATGTAATGAAGCTACTTTTATGAGCAGACATTAATGACAAGGTCTATTAAAATGGAATTATTTGGGGATTCCCTGGTGGCGCAGTGGTTGAGAGTCCGCCTGCCGATGCAGGGGGACACGGGTTCGTGCCCCAGTCCAGGAAGATCCCACATGCCGCAGAGCGGCTGGGCCCGTGAGCCATGGCCGCTGAGCCTGCGCGTCCGGAGCCTGTGCTCCGCAACAAGAGAGGCCACAACAGTGAGAGGCCCGCGTACCGCGAAAAAGGAAAAAAAAATTGATGCTTAATCTTCTTTCGGTTATATTTATATGGATAAAAGTTTTTTTCAGAAATTGTGTGAAGTTCCTAGAAATTTGTCAATATCCTTGCTTTCCATGGTATGTCCTAATATAATGTTATCAATCATTCCAGTTATCTTAACATGTTGTATGCCACAGGAACAACCAAATTGCCTTGTCAATTGCAAACTCTCATCAGATCTTTAACTATGGTCATTTTAAGCCATTTGTCATTCACAGACAGCTATTTTTTACTCTGATATTTTCCCAAATGCTCTTGCAATCAACTACAGGCCAAAGTTCTTCATCTTGAACAAAAAAGCACCATCCTTTAGACTTGTGGAAAGGACAGGTACTCTGGGAGTACAGGCTCCTAGTGACCTTTGCTTAAATAACTTTAAGATCATTCCATTGGACTGGGTAAAAATTTTCAGAATTAATGGAGAATCTGATAGATTCATAAAACTGCTAACCCAAGATCAAGCAGAACAAGAATCAATTACATGGGACTAAATGAATTGATGAACAGTGGATATGATTGTTATGGCTTTTTTTGTTTGAAACTGCAGGTTCTTTAATGTTTTGTTTTTCCAGATTTAAGGAAAGCTTTTCCTCTTTTCTCTTAAGCTATCTATAACTTACAGCAATTTGATGAAGTATACCTTTGTAAAGAGAGTTGAATCATTTATCTTTTCTTTCTACCTGATCTCTCCAGAATTTGAAACTCTTCATGGGTGTTCTTATTTTCATGGCAATCTGGTTATTTGCATAAGGTCAGTAAGAATGTGTTCTCCTGGGACTTCCCTGGCGGTCCAGTGGTTAAGACTCTGAGCTTCCAATGCAGGGGGTACGGGTTCCATCCCTGGTTGGGGAAACTAAGATCCCACATGCTGCATGGCGTGGCCAAAATTTTTTTTTTAATTAAGAAAGAAAGAATCTGTTCTCCTTGTAACAGGACACAATAGGAATTACTGGTTATATTACAAAGCGTTGACTGGATGTGGTATTTGAGAATGTACACTGTAGTGTAAGTGACAGATATTAAGCTTTTTTGGTTGTAATGTAAGTGCATGACACTGAGATTTTGATTGCCAAGGCATCCACTTCAAAGACATTCATCTCAAATAAACATATTACCAGCCATATGACACAGTCACTAGCTAAACAACTAAATAAGGGGCCAGGCCGTCCCGCCCATCAAGTTTCCCTACTAAAAAGTCCTGGGTAACCTGGATAGCTGACCATTTGAGGGACCTGCTTCTCTCGTCCCGTGACCTGATTCCCACTCTTATGTTTCAATTCACCAAAAAAGAGTGAACTCATGAAACCCCAAGCACTCCACCCTTGGACCCTAATAAAGGCAGAGCCCCAGGTTCACATGTGCTCAATCTCTCTCCCTTTCTACCCACAACCTCACTGCGTGGTCCTAGGGGAACCACGTGTGGCCATGTACCCACCAGGACCTGCGAGTAATAAACTTCGTCTTTTCCTTGATGGATTTTGCTGAAGTGCATCTTGCAATCATAATAAGAACCACAGGGCCGGTCCAGCTACAACATTGGTTCCAGTCGGGGAACCATCTGTGGGGCCTTGCCACAGGTAATATGGGCTCAGGTGAGTGCCCCAGGCACTTCTAGCCAAGAGCATCACTTTCAGTAAACTGAGACTGATGCAAAATATACATGCAATCAGATATAGCCAGACGGCTCTAAGGAACTAAGGCTTATTTTATGGAGCCAATACAGATCCTTGGAAAACAAGCCTCGTGAGTTTCTTACTGGGTTTCCAGCAACTTTACCAGGTGAGTCACTTCCTCACAGGCCCAGGAAACTTAGAAGGTTTGGAGGACATCTAGAAGAAAGGATTCACCCAAATTATAGGTATTGCAGGCAAAATCGGATGGCAATGCTGGGCTTGGCTTACTAGCCTCAAGAGGCTTTTAACAGTCCAATCGGAGATCCCTTGTGAAAAGTTCCAGTGAAGTAAACTCAAAATCCCTATTCTTGCTGCATTTCTGCAAGTAATCAGGCCAATTTTAATGAGACTAGTCTTATCTTGCAAACAAATTAGTCTTACTTTGATTTTCTTTGATAGAAACGGGGGTGATTATAGAAAGAAAAATTATGTTTCAATGGAAAACTATAGCACACCCCTGTGGGTATTCCTTTACTGTCTTTAAGGTTTTGTTACCTACCTATAAACTGGACTAAACACATATATACAATCACTATGCTGTACACCTTAAACTTATACAATGCTTTATGTCAGTTATATCTCAACAGAGCTGGAAAAAATAAAAACTGGACTGAATCCCAAATTCCTCTCATTTCCTCCAATATCTGGCTACAACTTTCCAAACTAATGTTTCCAATTTTTTCCCATCCCTCAAACTTGAATCACTAAAATAAAAACGGCCCTTTTCCTAAAGCTCTGCCAGCTGAAGCTGGACAATTTGATAAAAACTTCAGAGAATTCACCACAGCAGCTCATGTGTGGACAACCTTCATGCCTGTTTCTGTGTGGGCCACTCAGTTCAAGTTCGCCAGAGTATCTGATGACATCATCAGAGACATTCACACTGCAAACCAGGAAAACCTGTCAGGGCTCCCTGCCTTCCCTCCATCTGAAGCTGCTTGGAGCCCGACATCTAGAAATCTTCTCCAGTGACTGTCCTCTGGACACAAATTTAAAGCTTGTTCTAACCGTTAGCCTTTCTCGGTTTGTTTTGTTTCCACAGACATGCGCAGGGCTGAGAGACTGGGTCATTGTGTAGGGGACAATCTATTCTGGACTATGAGTCTTCTTGGGAAAGTTTCAGATGGGAGAATGATGGGGTTCAGGACATGCTACTCTAAAACATGGCACCATGGCGTTTTGCATGTCTTAAGCTGAGGAATTTGAGGAAAAGGCAGAAGCGGGGAGGTCTTCGGAGCTTCTCTCTACCCCCTCTCCCTGAAACAGGGCCCCCCCCCCATACCCAGAAGAAAGGAGCATCCTCATCTAGGAAGACAAATGGATCCCAAGAAGAATCCCAACGGACAGGCGTTGCTGAGTTTCCCTGTTCATGACACTCACCTCCTAGCCCTTGACCTTCCACATTCCTCCACCACTCTCCATCCTTCATCAATCACAGCATGAAAACACTCAGGTCCATGGGCCTCCCTGGTGGCGCAGTGGTTGAGCGTCCGCCTGCCGATGCAGGGGACACGGGTTCGTGCCCCGATCCCGGAGGATCCCACATGCCGCGGAGCGGCTGGGCCCGCGAGCCATGGCCGCGGGGCCTGTGTGTCCGGAGCCTGTGCTCCGCAACGGGAGAGGCCACAGCAGTGAGAGGCCCGCGTACAGCAAAAAAAAAAAAAAAAAAAAAAAAAAAAAACACTCAGGTCCAGCTGTTTCTTCGGATCTTCATTTCCTTACGAAGGTTTTCATTTCCTTACGAAGGTTTCCATTTCATGTAAAATATATTTAATAAATGTGTATGCTTGTCTCATTAATCTCTTTGTCAGTTTAACTTTCAGACTTAAGGGGGTGGAAGAAACCTTTTTCCTCGCCCACAAGAGTCATAGTAGCCACTAAAAAAGATGCCCTGTAGTCAGAATTTCACTGTGCACATGTATCTTCCAGGGCTCTGGTGAAGATGCAGGTTCTGATTCAGGAGATCTGAGCTGGGTCCCAGGCTCTGCATTTCTAACAAGCTTCTAGGTGAGCTGTGGAAATAGCCAAAGGATCTCCAGGACTGAAGAAGGAACCAGAACAGGAAACAGGCGTGAGTAGAGGCGATACCCACTAGATCAAGGCCCCAGCCGGCCTTCTATCTCCTTCCCAGTTACAGACCCTGAGCACAACTCTCTGTCACCCCATACACACAGGGCAGGACCAGGCTGCTTCCTGCCGTGATGTCACACACCCTGGACATTCCAGTGTCCTGGAGACCAAGGCGGGAGAATATGAGGGGACCCCAGGAGAGCGTCCTCCTTCCGCAGCTGGAGGGACATGGCAGCTAATACAGGAGTGGCCGTCTTCATCCTGCTGCTTTACTGCAGTCAGGGAGCTGAGCTCCGGCCGATAAGGATGTTTACAGGTATGGTCACGGGGCATTGCTGTGGCCGGGAGAAAACGGGCGCCTCCCCGGGCTGGGTCAGGCGGGCCGTGGCCTTCTCCTAGAGCTCCCTCTCCTTCATGCCTCCCCAGATTTACCACTTATTCCCGGGGGGATGGAGCAGGTTGAAGCCTTGTTCTATATTTGAAGCTTTTTTCAGATCCAATACTCCATGGGAGAGTAGCATACATTATATATTTTAACTTTTAATTATGGAAAATTTCTAGCTTACCCAAAAGTGGGGGAATCATGGAAACTCCATCACCCAGTTTCAATAGTATACGTTTTGCCATCTTGTTTTACACACACACACACACACACACACACACACACACACTTTAGTTGTTACTGGAGCATTTCAGCATCGTCCAAGATGTCGCAAACGCCTTCTTGCTAAGATAAAGGCATTTTTCTCGTACACACCTACAGTGTCGTTGAAACACTAACAAAATTAACAAAAATCCCGTGCAGGGCTAGTACCGGCCCACACTCCAGCCTCCCCCCAGGTCTCAGAATGTCCTTTACAGGCGGCTGGTTCGAATCCCACCCAAGCAGGCCCCACTTGGCTCCGGCTGTTGTGTCCTGACCTCTGAGTTGAGGAAGGGGACAGTGGATGCGCCCCCCTTGCTGCGATGTGGCTCGCTGGCCGAGGAGGCCGAAGGTGCAGACAGGGGCGGGGCCCCCCGACCCCCTCTTCCTAGCAGGAGGCTGCAAGCCCAGGCCCCCTGCTCCCCCCTCCCCTTCCTGTCCCCCCCAGAGGTCACCAAGGGCGAGCTCGAGGAAAGGGGCCCCGACAGGCTCCCGGCCCAGCTCCCAGGCCGGATGAGCAGGCCCTGGAGAGTCAGCACAGGGCCTATGCGGCTCCCCTGAGAGCAGGACGTGGCCCAGGCCGGGCCCAGAGTTACCGGGGGGGGGGCGGCCCAGCCCAGCCTGGCTCTGGAGGTCACCCTGCCTGACCTCGTCACGAAGAAGCTACTGTTTCCAGCTGCTTTCCTGCAAGAAACTTTGAGTTTTGAGGCTCCTACCAAGGACGGCATCCTCTGGGTGCTGGGGTGTCGAAGGGTCTGTGACAGGTGGGGACGTGCGGTCACCCCACACCGCTGGGTTGCCCTGGCTGCCCGTTCCTTTCACGACTGTTGGGCCCCCGGTGCCCCGGGAGCTGCTCCCACACAGGCTTGACCCAAGCGCTCCTGACGCAGCCCCAAGTCGGGCCGTCTCCTTGTGCAGACAGAGACGTCCGCAGGTGACCGTCAAGGCCTTCCCAGCTCGGTTATCCTAACGCGGGCACAGGGCGGGTGGGAAACTGAGAATGTCAGGGAGAGAAGGAGGCGTCAACAGGCAAAACACGGCGAGGCGGCTACACTTGACAGTGCACTCTGCAAACCGCCGAGACCACAGAACGTAAATATTCTTCTGCATGCGCTCACTGGCTGGCTGGCACAGTGGCTCCATTATAACTGGGGACAGACACAAAATGAGAAGAATATTTTTAACAAAGTGCTTGCACGAGCAGCTGTACTCGTTCGTAATGACTCGTTAGTGTCGCCTCCAAAGAGGACTGTACTTTTGTTCGCTGCGTTTACGGAGGTCAGCGCACTGGGAAGCCATTGTCATCACAGCACGGCCCGCTTTATGCCGGTTTCCTGTATTGTTCTAAGCCGCGGGCGCGCAGATGAGCCGATTGGTATGCAGATTGTCCATCATTAAAACTGTTTGAAAATCAGCGTCGTCACTGCTTTAGTGCTGGAACTTGAGCGTCTGCAGGCGCCACCTGAGCGCTCTGTGTGTCCCGAGGGGAAGGTGGCCCTGCCCGGCCGGCCCCTGGGGGCGGCTCTCTGCTCTCTGCTCTCCCCAGGGGCTGGAGGAAGAGGCTGACCCTGACCTTGAATGGAGGACGTGGAGCCCGACACCCGGCTCTAAGAAGAGGGGGAGGGGCCCTGGGTGGTGCTGCCGGGGGACCGACACTCAGAGTCCCCGCCCACTGCCCGGCCCGCGAGGCTGCTTCAGGTCGGCCAGGCCGCTGAGGCCGGCGGCCAGGAGCCCGGGGGCCCCGCAGAGGACTGGCTTCCGGCGGTCAGCTCCCCCAGGGGACTCGGGCCACCCGGAATCGCTCGCTTACGGAAGAGGAGCCGGCGGGGCCAGTGTCTCTGCCCCCCCACACACACCCCCCACCCAGAGAGGCACAGGGCAGGTGGCCGTGACGGTGTCCCTTCCTGCACGTCACATCCTCAGCCCGCCGGCCATACGGGAGCAGCGTGGGCGTTTTACGGAAGACGTGCGGGTCCCTCTTCACCCGCCCGGCGCTCCTTCCCCCCCGAGGGGCGGCGCCAGTGAGCGCTGCCCGGGAGCGCGGGTGTCAGCTCCAGCGCCCGGCGCGCCACCCGTCCTCACCCCTCCCTCCCGACGGGCCCCGAGTCCCAGGAGCCCCGTGCAGGGCGCCTCCCCCTCGAGCAGGTGGTCGGCCCCGCAAAAGCCAGTCTGCCGACGGACAAGTCGGTGCAAATTCAGGGAACGTTGTTAAACTATTGGGGTTTTTTTATCTCCCCTCCAGGTCCAACCGCTGAAGTGTGAACCACTTCAAAAAGTCAGGAGGAAATACCCGAAGTATCTGGTAAGCAGCCTCCTCTTATCGCACATCTGGTCCATGCCAGGAGGGGGTGGGTGTGTCCCAGATAAGCTGGGGCAGCCGCACAAGGTGGAGGGAGGTGACTTGGTCTGAGGCTAGGGTCACGTTCCCACGGCCCGCGCAGGCCTGAGCTGCGGGGAGTGAGACCCCCTTCAGGATGCTGCTGGTTAGGACGCGCAGCTCTGGGGCCGGCCGGTGGTCAGCTGAGCGCTCGGGGAGAATCCGGCGCCACCAGGTCAGGGAGTGGCTGGGACGAGGTCTCACACTTGCCTGGCGGGTCTGACAGTTACTGTAGCGGAGAGTTATAGTCCCGACACCAGCACCCGCTCCGCCCGGGCGGCCCAGCACCCAGAGCCCCAGACAACCTTTGGGAAAAGGTCAGAAACAATGGAGTCACCGGTATTTCTGATGATTTTCTGGGCTCAGCAAGCTAACCCTGCAGGGGAACTGCAGCCCCTGCCCTGCCCTCACCTCCCAGCTAGAAAGTGGAGAGCGTTAGAAGTGAAAAATCCTTGTGTCTGGAAATAAGCCAAGGCGACCCACATGAGAACAGCAGAGGTGCTGATTCAGAGCTCGCTGTGCAGCGTCAGCCACCGTCACTGGCATGTGGCAGAGACTCAGGCAGGTGGGGAGGGGAGAGCTCATGGTGGGAAAAGGGGTTCAGGGGTGTCCCGGGGGAGGTGCTGGGGGGACAGCTCAGGGGTGTCCCGGGGGAGGTGCTGGGGGGGCAGCTCAGGGGTGTCCCGGGGGAGGTGCTGGGGGGACAGCTCAGGGGTGTCCCGGGGGAGGTGCTGGGGGGACAGCTCAGGAGTGTCTCGGGGGAGGTGCTGGGGGGCAGCTCAGGGGTGTCCCGGGGGAGGTGCTGGGGGGACAGCTCAGGGGTGTCCTGGGGGAGGGGCTGACCAGAAGCGGGTCCGTGTGATGGGTTAGGGGAGCACGTCTGACTCTCTCGCGTCCTGAGTTGGAAGCAGGGAGGAGCACGGGAAGCCACCAGTCACTGATCAGGCCCGGCCGTCAGGGGGGCGTCGATCCCTGCGGGCGGGTGTTTGGCCTCCGGCGTCAGCTTCCTGTGATGTCTGGGTGGCCAGCTCGCTGCCCTGCAGGGCGCTCACACAGTGGGCCAGAGTGTTTTCTATGTTATGTGGGTCATTGTCCATTTGCACGTTCAATATCTCATTTCTCAAAAAGGAAAATTTTAAGTAGAAAAAGGACAAGGTTTAAAAACACAGAGCTTTCTCACCTTGCACACCTGGTTGGCTCATGTCTACCTGAGGGTTTTTCCAGCCACGATTATACGCACAACATACAGAGGTGTGGAAGTTTCCGGCAGCTTTTGGTTTTGGTTTGCCCACCTTTGGGGCGTCCCCAGCCCCCAGCCCCGAGGGTGACTTCGGCCCCTCTCACCCGAGGTTGTCCCTGCCCGCCAGCAGGGAGTGTGTCCTGCTGCAGCTGGGCTGTCACCACCCGCTCGGGGACCTGTCAGGATGTCTGCGGGTCATGGCGCGGGGGGTCCCCGGAGGCCACCCCAGCGTCCTGCACGTCACACTGACCCCAGGAGGCCTCGCTTCTCTGCGCTGGTCAGCCGAGCCCTGTTCCCTGCCTGGCCGCCGCGCCAGCCCCGGGTAGGGGCCCTGTGACAGCCTCGTCCTGCCCTCACACACGGCTGGATGCCTCGCGACAGAGACCAGGGACCAGGGCTGGGCCGTCCCTGACCCTCCAGCACCCGGACCGCGTCTGGTACTCAGTAGGTGCTCAGTAAATGCTTGTGGTTCCCATGAGTGTCCACTCTTCCCCGTGACCCCCAGTCTAGCCTGACGCCACGACGTTTTCGGGACTTAGTGGTGGTCCTTCTGCACAGTAGCTCCCAGCAAAGGGGCCGAGGCTGGCTTGAGGTGGGGAAGGTGCTGCGGAGCCACTGCAGAGGCCGCGCGAGCGGAGCCCCGGGGGGGGGCAGCACCGCCCCAGGGGGTCCGCACCACCCCAGGGGGTCCTGTCCTGTGTCCCCAGCAGCCCCACCAGGAGGCCGCGCCCCTGAGGTCACCCTGGCCGGCCCTCCAGCTTGTGCCCCGGGGCCCTGGGGGCATCCACAGCTCTAGACGTCAGGGCCGCCGCCAGGTTGTCAGAAAGAAGCAGGGCTGCAGGTCCAGACGCTCCACACATCCTGTACCCCCCACCCCGGCTGCAGGGGTCTCAGAGCGCCCCTGGGCGCACACAGCCAGGCCCTGGCCAGGCTCAGGCTCTGTGGGGAAGGAGCCACAGAACTGGGAGAGCCTGGCCCCGTGTGTGGGGCGAAGTCTCTGCTTCCCGTGATGCTTGCGGGCTTCTCCCCTTTCCGTGTGTCTCCACGTGAGCTGGAACCGGGGCACCAGCCAACAGCTTCAACTTCCCTGGGACTGAGGGGCTCCCGGGAATGGGAACTTTCATGCTGAACCAGGAAAATCAGGGTTCGAGTCAATACAAACCCAGCGCGTGGATGGCCGGTCACATGACCACCGGGCTCACAGCTGGGACTCAGCGCTGCCGTGTATTCATTTAGCCTCAGCCCCATCCCAGTCTGTGTCAAGTGCTCCCTACATGCCCTGCTTCATTTGAACCTCGTAAGAATCCCGATGAGATAAGCACAGACCCCATTTTACAGACGTGAAAACCCAAGTTTCAAGAGAAACGTGTGTAAGAGCACAGCCAGTGAGAGCAGAACCAGAGTGTGGTGCGGGGCTGCCCGACACACAGTCCAGGACGCCTATGTTAGAAGCTCCCTGGCAGAGGTCAGAGGATGTACGGGAAGGAAACCCTGCCACATTAGGTAGAAATCAGGAAAGGTGCTCGTGCCTGCCTGCCGGGGGACAGCTAGAGGGAGAAGTCTCAGAGAGCAGACAGAACGGCATCAGGGGCAGGAAGGAGAATTACGACGACGCCTGGGCCGGGTTTCCAGCATCCTATCTCCGGGGTACCTGGATGATCTCAGGTTTTCAGAAGTTATTTAGGGAGGCGGTGGTCTCCCCCACCCCGAGACAAGGTTCTTTAGAAACCATGTCCATCTCCACGGAGCTCCTTGAGTCCTTGTGTCCAGTCCAGCATTCGCCGCCTGCCTTAGGTCTGCATAGAGCAGAAGGATGTAGGTAGGGTCTTGCATTGCTGGTTTAACTGTCCTTGTGTGCTTTTTCTAAGGTGAAATTCTGGTCCAAGAGATGCTGGAGCCAAATAAATCATGATTTCTTGAAACACAAAGACTACCACCAATATCAACAAAGACTCCGACAAAGAAAAAAAGCAAGTACACATTTTTTAAAGCCTAATTGCACATGTTCCTAGATGTCTGTGGTATATACGCACAATCCCATCATGGTTGCATTCTTTGAGGCCAGCTACTTCTGGGGCAAAAGCAGATGGAGATGTGGATGAAACAGTAGTCCCAAACATCTGCTGTCATCTTCCCGAGACTGGGGAGGTCACACCTAGACAGGCAGAGACAAGTTCCTTTATCCTGGCTGGTCTCTGGGTGCACGTGCAAGAAGGGCCTCGTGCTTGGGATGCAGGTGGGGTTTAGCCACTGCAGGAACCCGGGGCGCACGGAAATAGGAGCTTTCGACCACCCAGCACGTTTGATGCTCACCTAAACCTTCTGAGAGCTGTGCAGTGACTACGACCCCATCCGACAGGATAAAACTAAGGTCTGGAAGAGAACTGGCCCAAGGCCCCAGAGCTAGTAGTGAACAAAACCATGTGCTTTCCAAACTGCAGCTGCATGTGGTCCAAATGCGTACAGATACGTAAAATAGCACCCTGAGACCCAAGACGGAACATCTGACCCTTGCTAAGGAGAGAGCGGCATGGCAGAAATCTACACGCAGCGCGTGAAAATGCGTTCAGCAGCAGGGAAGTTCAGCATTTTCTTGAAATGTTGCATCCAGGTGTAAGTTCCAGTAGCTCATGGAACATCTGCCAAACAGCTGGGTTCAGGAGGTCAGATGACGCCTGACTGTTTACATATTAAGTTGCCAGAGCACGTTTTCACTAGAAGTTGAAAACTGTGTTAGCATCCCAAGCTAATGTTTTAAAGTACAGTACGGGTCGGAACGCTCACGGGAGTGTACATTTATGTTTTCCCTCATTTTTTTTCCATGCTCTTCATCAAAGAAGCCCGTATTAAAATGAATTCTCAGACTGACACTAAGACGATGCAACATGAAGATCAATTCTCTGCCAGGAAAGGAAATGAACTCTTCTTTAATGGTAAATGCAGCCTGGCAGGTCCCCCCACCCCAACCCCAAGCTCAGACGAGGTGGGAAGACAGGAGGATGCAGGCAGAGACGCCTCCCTCACTGGGGATGAGCATGTGGTTGGAGAGGGAGCTTGCTTCCCCCGGGTCGGGCAGATTTCCCGCCTCTGTCGGGGCTCAGGGACCCAAGCCTCCATCTGCCGCCTGTGGGTCTGACCCAGGACCACTGGACAGAGATTCTGTCCCGCAAGCAGGTGGATGCCCCAGCCGAGGAGGGCGCTGTGGTTCTGCACGTTCCTCCCCAGACTTTTACTCAGGTCATTGCTCCTCCCTGGAGCGGGCGGGACAGGGAGAGCCCAGAGTGACCCCAGGGGTGCCCCCAAGGAATGGGAAAAGCGTCTCCCCAACCAATGAACTTGCTGGAATAAAGATCAGGGAGGCAAGACTCTGAGGCTGCAGAGCCAGCATCCTGAGGGATAACGGAGTTTCCCTTTGCCCTAAAGACCAAGCTCAGGAAAGGGGGCATGGCACAGCCCCCGGGGCTCCCGGCCGGGACCCGAGCTGGGCCCTAGAGGCGAGACCAGGTCACGGGGGAGGGGAGCTGGCTCAGATTCTCACTCCCGGGCCCCCCCTGAGCTTCTCCGTAGGCAGGGCCTGGAAGCCTGCGTTTCAGTCTGTTCCCCAACCTCTCCAGTGAGCCAGCCTCTGGTGTTTGGAAGACTGAGCAGGAATAGGGTTCCAGTTCCGGCTACTATTCCTAACACCTTTGGATGCGTCCCGCGCCGTGACTTCTGCAAAGAGCCTGATGGTTATAATTAAATGTAGCTGGATGTCTTTGGTGGTGGGCCCACACTGGGAGAGGTTAGAGGGTGAGTCAGGTCCGAACCGAGCTGGACTGGCCTGGGGACGCAGCGTCTCTGCATCACACGCATTGAATTCATTGAAGAAGGGAAGGAAGTGAGGACGGCCCTAAGGTCCCAGGACAGGCTGAGAGCAAGTCACAGGGAGGGGGTGAGTCGGGGCTCAGGAGTGGGGGAGAGAGGCCGGGGTGAGGGGAGCCTGCATCAGAGGAAGCGCCGGCCCACCAGGGTCCTCAGAGGGACCATGAGGTTCCCAAAGCCCTCGTGCTGCCGGACAGCTGCAGCGGGGACCACACCCCCGCTGTGTTCACACCCCCGCTGTGTTCACACCCCCGCTGTCCCCTGCTGCGTTAGTCCCTGGTCGTCTGTCAATCCTGAGACCGACCTGAGGGCCGAGGGGGGCCCTCCCCACTGTGCAGCTCCTTGAGCTGCTGGGACCACAGTAGATTCATCCAGACCCTGAGGCGGGTGCCAGGCTTTACCACCAGTGGATCTGTTAATGGAATTGTTTTGCTCCTAACCGCCAAGCGTGACAGAGAGAAGACGGAGGTAAGTTATGAGTTTGGGGCAGGGCAGGCAAAGGCCGGCCTAGGAGGGAACGTGGGGACAGAGAGCAGGGCCCTGGGCCGACACTGTGAAGAAGCCGCTCCACTGTGTCCTGGCATGTGACCCCCGATGGAACCAGGGCCCGGGACACCATGGGGGGCGGCCATCCATCCCAGCAGCAGCTCTGAGGGTGGCGCCTTCAGGGCTGCTTACTGTGCTTGCTGCGCAAAGACCCTGAAGCTGCCCTCCAGGTGTTTCCCCGTGAGCAGGGGCAGCTGGTGGCCCACTGATCTGTTGGGTCCACAAGCTTCTTGACAAATGGCCACTGTCCCGTGAGAGTCAAGGACTGCTCCCTGGCACCCGGGCCAGCCGTGACGTGTACGTGAGACAGACAGCCATGTGCGACAAACGGAAGGGGGCCGGACCCAGCGCCCCCCTCCCGCCACACCGTGTCCCTCTGCCAGGTTCCAGTGAGTGAGGTTGTCACCAGCAGAGCTGCCATGGCGTGTCTGGTTCTGAGACGCTGGCTTTGAACAGCCTCCTCGTGTTACAAGGCTGGGTACCTAGACTGTTGTTGTCCTGGCTCCTAAAAGAATACTCGGGCCAGGGGACCGCAAGCCAGGCACCTCGGGGTCAACAGCCTGCCCCTCCTTGCACATTGGAAATGCTTTTGCTTGGACTGGATGGCGAAGGGGTCCATCCCTTGGTCTTTGGAAAGGCTTGTAGCTTGTGCTTCTCAAAGGACCCGTGTCCATGGCATGAGGGCTTTCTTGGAGTGAGCAAACAGTGCATGCGTGTAGTGGCCACTTGCAAGGTGCAGGTGATGGATTTATAGGCACACAGGCAGCACTGGTGATTCCCCGTCATGCAGGCAGACCCGTCTCTTATCCACTGCCCCTCCTCTTTGTCAGCCATGTCCTGCCCCCCTGCCCAAAGCTGCAGGACGTGAGGAAAGGTGTCACGAGAGCAAAGTCCTGCATTGGTGGAGGGCAGATCAGAGGAAGCACCAGGGTTGCCCGGACGTTGTGTTCATGGCGTCATTTTCATCTTAATCTTTTACGCTATTTTAAGCGCGATTCACCTAGTGAAGGTCTCCTACATTAGCAAGAGCTTGGGTGTGGTGAAAGTAGACTGTGCCTCTCCCAGCTCGAGAATAAAATTATTCAGTTGTATCCTGAATTTTTCAGGTGGGGAAGAGGAGGCACTGCTCGGTGAGGGATTACCCTGTATCCATAGCGGGTATAGGTAGACGGGGAACTGGCCCGCCGGCAGGGTGGGAGACGGTGCAAAGAGGTAGTTGGAGGTTTGCAAGAGGAGATAAAAGCCTTATTAGCATTTTAGTTTGGTCACAATAGAAGCCTGGTTGGAGAGCTCCAAGAAGGGCGGGGTGACCCTGGGCAGGGGGTGTGGGTGACCCTTGGGTCTCCGAGGCTCATGGAAGAGCCTCCTGGCTGGAGCGGAAACAGAAGGAGATTGCTGAGCAGGATGGAGGGCTGTCACCCTCAGCAGAGATTATGCTGGTGCATCTGAACAAAGATATTTATTTGCAGAATGCTCTCGGCGATAGGCAGATTGTCTCCGGCTATTTATAAATGGAAGTGGGTTGCTGCTGTGTGTGCGCCCGTAATCCCGAGTGTACAGGCATGAGCAGCAGCGTGTCTGGGGAACAATAGCACGGGTAGAACAAGGACAATGTGAGCATTTAAAACAGTTTCCATTGTGAAATCATTTTAGACATAAAAAACCTGCAAATGCGTGCAAAGAGCTTCCTGTGCTCCCTTTACATGGCATTCCCCTGCTGTGAACATCTTAAGCAACTCAAATACAGTCACGAAAACCAGGACATTACCATCAATGTGATACTATCAAATAACCTACAGACCTGATTCAAATTTTGCCAATTATCTTACTAAATTTATTTTATTTTTTTACTGCTCCAGGATCCATCCAGGTTTCCACATTGCATTTACCTCTCATGTCCCTTTAGCCTCCTCCAATCTGGGAGGTTCCCTAGTCTATCTTTGTCCCTCATGACCTTGAAGAGAACTGGCTAGTTCTTTCATAGAATCTCTTTCAATTTGAGTCTGTCTGCAATTTCCCCATGACTAGGTCCAGGTTACGCATTTTGGTCAAGAATGTTAAAGATGCGATGCAGACATATCTCATTACCAGGGATGTTTACCTCATCACTTGTTTAAGGTGGCGAATACCACGTTTCTCCATAATGAAATTAATACTTTTTGCGTTTATAAATAATTAGTATCTTGTGGCGAGATACTTTCAGACTGTGAAAATATCTTATTTCTCATCCTATTTTCACCTATTTAGCATCCTTTGCTTCTTACCTGCAAAAATTATCACTGTAGTATTTGCCACAAGGTGATTTTCTATCGCCATCTCTCCTTCTACATTTATTGGTTAGAATTCTACTGTAAGAAGAACTGTTTTTTCTCCGCCCTTTATTTACTTGTTTATTCCATTATGTGTTTACATCAGCGTGAACTTACTCATAGTTGATACTGATAGTGGGTAGCAAACCACTAATACTTAGTCTCTCAGACTCTCAGATTTGGTTCTTGGGGCCTTGGCATGCTGCCCTCGCTTCTGAGTACTTGCCAGCTTTCTGGCAACACAAGAAACTCCAGGCCCCTCCCTCACTTTCCCTGGCCCAGCCCTGGGACCAGCCATGTCTCCAAAGAACCCTGGTCTCTTGTATTGGAGAATGGTAGTTAGAAGTCAACATCTGGGGCTGGGAGTGTTCACTGCTCCTGGCGTGTCCTTGTTTCCAGGCCCTTCCCACGGACAGAGCCAGGAAGATATGTGTGCATACAGATCCATCTATTCTACATCTGTCTGTTCAGATGAGCCCGCTGACCCCAGGCCTGTACCACCGGGCCATTCTGAGCTTCCTCCTCTCCTTTTAACAGTGAGAAACCTGGCTCTCAGACGTCACAAGAGCTGACCCCCTTGCTCAGTCCTAGAATCACAGGAAATAGTTGCTGACTTCCTAGCGTATACCCACCCCTGTGAAAAACAAATTTGCTATCAGACAAGAGCTGTGTACAGACTTTTGTTCTCAGCCTTACAGTATACCGTTGTGTACTGCTTTCCAAAGTGCCTTACTGGTTCCTTTCTTCCCATCCCCTTCCATAGGGTTCTCTTATTTACCTATAATGTTCCATCTGGGGGTTGTATTCCATTTTGGGTCCCTCTCCATCATGGTTGATCTCACTTATTTATTCCGGAGTGTGTGAAACGTGACCCTGGTTCTAACAGAAAACGTGGTACACTGGGAAGTCTCACTCCACCCCACCCCCTGCTCCTGTGGTTAAGCAGCCTCACTTCTTCCTGGCTTGGCCTTCCTGTATCGCCTTGGACACAAATGAGCAGGTACATGCACATGCTCCTTTTTGGGTACAAGATTATTCTGTTTACTGTTTTATATTGTGTGTTTTCGTTTTTAATTGAAATATAGTTGACACACAATATTATGTTAGTTTCAAGTGTACTACATACTGATTTGACATTTGAATACATTATGAAACAATCATCAGGCTAAGTCTATTAACCATCTGTCCCTAAACAGTTATTACAGTATTATTGACCATATTCCTTATGCTGTATATTACAGCCCCGTGGCTTATTTATTTTATAACGAGAGGTTTGTCCCTCTTAATCCCCTATTTTGCCATCTTCCACATCCCTCTCCTATGGCACCCCCCCGTTTGTCCTCTGTATCTATGAGTCTATTTTCATTTTGTTATGTTTGTTTGTTTTGTGTTTTAGATTCGACATAAAAATGAGATCATACAGTACTTGTCTTTCTCAATCTGACTTATTTCACTTAGCATAATACCATCATAGTGTATATCTTCTTATCCAGTGCTTTTTAAGCCACTTTATTGCGCTATGATCGTGTATGTTTTCTCATAACCTCTCCGTTCTTACACGAAAGGCAGCAGCACACTGTAGATACTTTGTACTTTCCTTCTTTTAACCTAACAATATATACTGTAAAGCACTCCATGTTAGTTTGTAGAAAGCGTCCTCATTATTTTTTTTTTACAGTTGCATAGTTCTCCACTGTGTGGACGTAATATAGTTTATTCAACCACCCCACTATGCATGGGCTTTCAGCTTATTTCTAATATTTTGCAAACAGTGCCGAGATGGATAACTTAAGCATGTGTGTTTTCATTTTGTTGGAATGGTATCTTCAGGATAGATAGCTACAGTGGATCGCCGAGTCAAAAGATGAGTGTAGTACGCATGTGGTTGTGTCTGAACCACCAAACAGCCCACAGGAGGCTGTGCCGGTTTGTGTCCCCACCAGCAATACATGCGAGAACCTATTTCCCCACAGCCTGGGCTGCAGAGTAAATCATCAGACTTTTCCATCTTTGCCAACCTGACAGGTGAGAAATGGTACTTCGGAGTTGTTTAAATTCACATTTCTCTACGTACAAATGAGTGGGAACACCTCGTGGTCATGGGTCGTTTTTATATATTTTTGTGAATTATCCGTTGACATCTTTTTCTCATACTTCTATACCTTCATTTTAAAGAATTCTTTATACGTGAGGGATATTGGTCTCTGTCTGTGATGTACGTTGCAAATATTTTCTCCCAGTTGGTCAATTGTCTTTTGATGTTGCCTGAAAGTTTATAAACACAAGCTTGTGGCGGGGGGGGGGGGGGGCGGACGGAGGTTATGGTTTGAATTGGTCCTTTCAGCATGTTCTGGTCAAGCTGGGAAACATAGCTTTAGAGCCTTGGCAGTGACACTGTTGAGACACTTGGTAGAAACAAATGCAAAACTACTTTGAAGAAACAGCCTCAACCAAGCTCCACATGATTTCCTCAGCCAAAAGCACTGCCAGAGATAAGCTTATAATTCACATACAAAACATGTAAAGAGCAGTGCACCACGGGGGAGAATAAAAATAGCAGGTTTAGACAGGAAACTCAGATAATGGAACAATTTCACAGTGTAGAATAAGCATGCTTCAGAACTTTTTCTTACTTTTAGGTTACAGAAAGCTACCAAGAACATTGTTCCCATCCTAACAATGTGCTGCTTATGATAACAAGGTGATATTTTCCTGGTTCCCTATATGCTGGGTATCAAATCCTAGACATTGTAAATATTATGTTGTTTTGACTTAATCCTCTGGAGAACCATTGATGTTGTTATTTTAGCCATCGTTCCACCTGATTAGGTTCACACGGTATATTTTGTCTTGCCATGCGTAGGTGGCGGTTCAATCTGTCACTTTTTTATTTTTTTGGCCGCGTAGCACGCGGGATCTTAGTTCCCCAACCAGGGACTGAACCCGTGCTCCCTGCAGTGGAAGCTCGGAGTCTTAACCATTGGACCACCAGGGAAGTCCCACAAATCTTTCACTTCTCAAAGTGTTTGCTCTGCTGGTTTGAGTGTCTTATGTATATACGAGTTCCAGGGTGAGGCTGGGACTTGCAGGGTTCCATACATAGAATTAGGAAATCCACTTTTCCTGCGTTCTCCCCTCCTGAATTCCCTGAGGCACTCTCTGCTCCCAGGGACTCCTAGCCTGTTTCCTACGGCCAGGAAGATGGATTTCTATCTGAGTTTTGGTTCTCATGACACAGCATCTCACCACCACTGAGGCTGAGCCTTGGGGCAAAGCCAGGAGAGAAAGAAACACAGACACATGAAATTCATCCCCTCATGGGTAATGTTTCCACACCTGCTTTCTTCTCCGAAGCCTCAGGTCGTTCCTATGTGAATTCTGCAGAGGTTTCGGTTGTGATCGTTGGAAGAGATGACACAGACCTTACATAGGACTTAGAGCACCAAGAGGACACCTAATTCCCACTTGAGCTTTTTTAAAGTTTCATGAAACGCAGACCTTCCACCCATGAGAAGGTGCTAACAAAATGGAGCCTGAGCTACATAGTGTGACCTCCCCTGGGGACCTTTTACCTGCAGTTACTGCTTGACCACCTCCTACTTCCTCCCACAGCCCGAGTCAGCTTTTTTTTTTTTTTGCGGTACGCGGGCCTCTCACTCTTGTGGCCTCTCCCACTGCGGAGCACATGCTCCGGACGCGCAGGCTCAGCGGCCATGGCTCACGGGCCCAGCCGCTCCACGGCATGTGGTATCTTCCCGGACCGGGGCACGAACCCACATCCCCTGCATCGGCAGGCGGACTCTCAACCACTGCGCCACCAGGGAACCCCCGAGTCAGCTTTTTAATTTAGGAAAAGGTGGCTGAAGTGTTAGACGCCCCCAACCTAGTTTGGCTCCTGGACATTAAGGATAGATGGAGGTGGAACTGGTGAGAGCCTTTGTTCAGGCTCCGGCTGCAGGCTCTCTGGCGCGCCCACCTCCCAAATCTACCCTTGGCTCTAGGATAACTTTAACAATGGCTTTAAAGTCCATTTTCATGTGTGTTCCATCCTTTCCTTGGATTCCTCCTTTTTCCATTTTCTCTTCCAACCAACAACCTCATTTAGACAGTTAAATATTCAAGTGGCTTCATCCCAGGGAGGAAGGATACACAGAGCAGGCTCGAGTCTATGTCCTTAGGTCAGTGGTGGGTCCTACTTCCTGGGCCTGGGACCGCTGCCCGTCAACCCCTGATACGTCAGAGGGCTACGGCTGAAGTGCTGTTCTGCTGGTGAGTATTGCCTCCCTAGCAGGGAAATCTTGACTAGGAAAATCTTTCAGAGGAATGGACCTCAGCCATTTGGGCAGATGGTGGGGATGGGTGTTGGACTTGGGTGGGGCTGACTTTCTCAGGTTCTCTGCCCACATTTCACAGGTGCTTTGCAATGCACAGCCACCCACGCTTTCTTAGGAAACGAACCAACCCCAGCGGCCTGTTGGCTACACCTTGGGCTCAGCCTGAGCACCCAGAATCCAACTCACCGGCCTCACCTGACGAGCCATGAGCACCTGCCTCACGCCAGGCACCGTCTCAGGTCCCGGCATTTACCACCTCCAAGCCCGACCCAGGGCCCCGCCCTCGCCGAGCTCACGTCCTAGGGCGTGGGGGAGGCTCAGGGGGCCTCGGCGGCCCAGCCTGTGGGAGCCTCTGGGTCCTGGCGCTTCCTATCGGCTGCTCCCCCAGGCCCCCATCATCCTCAGACGGCAGGACCTCCATCCTGTCCTGGGTTCAACGCCCCTGAGGGCGGGGTTCCAGGCTCGGCGCTGGGACCTCCCAGGGGCTCAAGGTGTCGCCAGGCACAGGCCCAGCTGCTCTGAAGTGGGGCCTCCCCGCCTTGGACTTTGCAGCCAGAGCTGGTCCGGGGCTCCCCCCTGACTTTGGCCGAGGCCTCTTCTTCCCCCAGAGCTGCCGGCTGTCTCCCCTCCTGGCTCACTGCGTTTCCCCTCAGCCCACGCTCCCCACTTCCCTCCGCTTAAACATGCCCGGGTCGCCTGCGGCTCTGTCCTGCGTCTTTAACATCCTCTGAGCCAACCGGGGTGACGCCCAGCACCTTAAACTCAGAACGCCCCGGCTGGCCTCCGTCCCCCACTGGACGCTCACCTCCCCCGTGTCCTTCCAGTCCCCTGGCTCTTCTGGGGAAACTGAGAAGGACTCACTGAGGTGCTGTTCTGACTCCCAGCTGGTGGGGCTGGGTAACAGTTGAGAGTGCAGGATTTAGAGCGCCCCAAGCTGGGTTCAAATCCCCATCGGGCCCCCAGTGAGTTGTGTGACCTTGGGGTAACCTTGGGCAAGTGACAGCACATCCTAAGGCTCAGCATCTTCGTCCTCAAAGTGAGGTATTCAGAACACCCGTCTCATTGGGGTGCAGGGGATTGAACAAGGTGATGTTTGCTGCGTGCTGAGCCCTCAGTCTGCACACATACCCGCCCACCCGGACCTGTGGGAGGGCCGCACCTCAAGCAACCCCAGGAAGGCGTTTGTTCTGAGTCAAGGACCACAAAAGGGGATCCAGTGCTGCCCCTGGTCCCGCACTCCCCAGCCTCACTGGGGCTCACAGGGGTGAGTAAACCGTGGGAGGGTCTGCAATGCAGGCTCATAGGGACACCTAGAATTTCTCAAGAAAATCTCCTCTTTCCAAACAGGAAATTCTCTCCAGCAAAGGAGAAAGAAGTATAAACGTTTGTTCAAGGGAGGCAAAAACCACAAGGGGACGCAGAACCTAGCCTGAGAAACCAGGACTGCTCACTCACGCCCCACCTCTAGGCAGAAAAACAAAATAGAATTACTAACCATTCTGTGTAAAGGAGAATCATTTTATTCAAGGAGTGCCAAATAAAATGAACCTATTTAAGTATTAAGTTAGAGGCAGTGTGGTTTTTTTTCCTTAAACAAAAAAAGAAATGAAAATCTAATTGAGCCTGAAAAATAAGTGTCCAAGCTTCTATTGTCTACCAGGATGAGCTCTGAGAAAAAACATAACCTCAGAGGCTGTGCAGTCGTCAGTGTCCTCCAGAGAAACAGAACCAACAGGAAGTGCATATAAATATAGAAAGAGTGATTGTACAATAATTGTGAAGAATTGCATCACGTGATTATGGAGGCTGACCAGTCCTGAGAGCTGCAGTTGGCCAGCTGGACCCAAGAGAACAGATGGTGTGGTTCCAGTCTGAGTCTGAAGCCTGACAGTCTGGAGACCCAGAAAGAGCTGATGTTTCAGTTCAAGTCCAAAGGCAGGAAAAGGCTGATGTCCCAGTTGGAAGGCCATCTGGCAAGAGGAATTCCCTCTTACTCGGGGAAGGGTCAGACTTTTGTTCTGTTCAGGCCTTCAACTGCTCAGATCAGGCCCACCTACATCAGGGAGGGCAATCTGCTTTACTCAGTCCACTGATTTAAATGTGAATCTCATCCAGAAACAACCTCATAGAAACACCCAGAATAATGTTTGACCAAGTATCTGGGCACCCCATGGTCCAGTCAAGCTGGACCTAAAAAGACATAAAATTAACCATCACATCTGTCCAATCTGTCTGTGAAGAACCAGAGCCTATGAAGTCCTGCCAGCCATCCCTTCCATGCCCCCCTCCTGCTGCAGCATCGTGCAAGGTGCACAAGCACGTGTACAAAGTCTGCAGACACACAGAGTATGTTCCATTGCTTTGTGAAGGCTCAGAAAGCACACACTGGGTTTCTGTCTTGAGGAGCTGAACCAGCTTTCCAGGGACCCACGTGGTTTGACCCTCACAGAGGGGGGGCTGACATCTTACCTCCCTGGGGCCACGTGGCCACTGTCCAACCCCAAGGGTGCTTAAGTATTTTGCATCTGATCCCTGAGCGAAACCAAGATCTCTACAGAGAAGAAAGCTTTCCAATCCCCAGGAATGACCCATTTTCAAGCAATTTTGACTGCACTGGAATTCTGGGTTATCAGAATGACGTTGGCTGCGGCACAGAGAGATGGACATGCTCTAGGAGCTGGCCCCGACTTTGCACCATCAGTGTTTTAGCTGCAGAGGATTTGGCCCACCAGCGTTTTCTGGGAGAAGATGAAAAATTTCGTTCAGCAACTGTCAGAGTGTCTTCCACAGCTTCTTATCCAAACTGGCTCTGGTTGTGGATGAGCTCAGCACATTGAGGTGAGCAGGCTGGAAAGTGATATTTGGGTTAAAATGTGAGATTGCCCCCATTCCTCCAGAGAGGTGGGTCTGGAGAAGGTCGTGAATCCTGCCTTAGAAACAACCAAGGAGAGAGAACTTCTGTTCTGAGGTGCAGACTTGGCAATGGATTGGTGTTTGTTCTAAAACCCCACTTATAAAGGCACCTGGAGATTGGATCAAACTAAACCATCTTATTTGTAATTGCCAGCTGTGTACTCCTCTCAAGACAGACAAAACCTTTCTCCCCTCGTTCCCTGATGTCATCAATATGACTGTAAAATAGAGGACTGGGGGATTGGAATCAGAGAATGAGGCCTTTAATCCAACACTGAGACCCCAGACGACGAAGCTGAGGCACAGAGAGGTCCTAAGACTCGCGCGTCACCAAGTAACTCGGTGGCCAAGCAGGAAGCAAATAGCTCTGATTTCCAGCCTCTCCTATTTCTACAGCTTCATTCTGCAGCTCCCTATCAATAAATGGAGGTTTCAGAGTCGTTACTTCCGGGTTTTTTTTCCTGCTTGACTCTAGTATTAGTTTGCTCGGGCTGCCATAACAATGTACCACTGATGGGGTGGCTTAAACTGCAGAAATGTATTGTCTCCCAGCCTGCAGTCTGGAAGTCCAAGATCAAGGGCAGCGTTGGTTCCTCCTGAGGCCTCTCTCCTTGGCGTGCAGACAGCCGTCTTCTCCCTGTGTCCTCACAAGGTGTTTCCTCTGTGTGTGTCCAAATCTCTTCTTAGAGGACAGCAGTCAGAATGGATTAGGGCCCACCCTAATGGCCTCATTTTTAACTTACTCATCCTTTTAAGAGCCCATCTTCGGATATAGCCACATTCTGAGCTCCTGAGTGGTAGGGCTTCAACATGTGAATTTCAAGGGGACAGCGTTCTGCCCAGAATGCCTCGCCAACATTTTTAGAGTATTTTGTGATTTGTGAATTGTTTCCATGCACACAATGCCATTGAACCCTCACCACAGTGCTTGAGAGGGAGGTGTCACCTCCACTCAGGGACGTTAAGTGACTTTCTCGTTGTCACACCATCACGTGGCCTGTGGTGGACCCAATACCCTGGCAGGCCTTCTAATCCAGAGGCCAGGGTCTTCTCACTAAATGTTCTAAAATCATGACCACCGCTCGTTGCCCATCAGGATGTATAGATGTAATCAATTTACACAGCACTGCTGTCCCCAGGTAAGACGAGGTATTACAAGTCCTTTTCATGACCTTCTGTAGGTTAATGAGATGCTTGACTTTGACCTTCCCCTGGTCCACCTCTGAACCTTATAACTCCTCTAAGTACAGCAGTTTCCAAATCCTGAAAGTGTAATGATTTAATATTTTGACCACACAAAAATGTCCCCAATCTAACTGACAGCATCCAAAACAGCTGAGTCAGTGCATTGGGTCCCCGGCAGAGAGCTGAGCTCCTCTTCTCTGGAGATCTGCTGTCCAACAGTGTAAATATGCTTAACACTACGGAGATGTACACTTAAAAACGGTTAAGATGGTAAATTCAATGTTATGGTTTTTCTAACCACAGTAAAAAAAATAATACCTTAGAATGTAAATCTACAGCTACATCATGAAGAAAATAAGAGAACCCACAGAATAGGAGAAATTTGTTGTAATATATATCTGATAAGGGACTTGTATCTAGAATATAAAAAGATCTATTGGAGGGAGGGATAAATTGGAAGACTGGGCTTAACACATACACACTACTATATTTAAAATAGATAACCAACAGGGACCTACTGTATAGCACAAGGAACTCTGCTCAGTATTCTGTAATAACCTAAATGGGAAAGGAATTTGAAAAAGAATAGATACTTGTATATGTATAACTGAATCACTTTGCTGTACACCTGAAACTAACACAATATTGTTATCAACTATACTCCATATAAAATAAAAGATTTAAAAATAAATAAATAAAAAGATCTATTACAGCTCAATAATAGAAAGACAAATAACCCAGTAAAAATGGGCAAAGGCTCTGAATAGACAGTTTTCCAAAGAAGAAAATGGGCCTTCGGTCAAGACTGGTGCTCAACCAAAGGAACCGGTAGTCTTCCCTCAGTAGAAAAATATCCTCAACTAGTTCCGTTGATTTATTGCTAGATGATATATTAGCTTCCAACCTGCCAGAGCTGACCAACAGACATGAAATACAGGGTACATATATGTAGTTTAAAATTTTCCACTAGCCACACTAAAATAAACAGGTGAAACCAGCTTGAATAATCTATTTTATTTAACCTGATGTACCCAAAATAGTATAACTTTAATATGTACCCAATATTAAAAGTTATTAGTGAGATATTTTATATTCTTTTACTAAGTTTTTACAGTTCAGGATGCACTTTGCGTTTGCAGCACATCTCAGTTGTAGAATTCGATTTTCACTGGGAATATCTGATCTGCATTTAGATTTCAGGATAGTTGTAGTCAAAAGAGAAGCTACCCGTAACCAAGTTGTTTTCAGGTTGTTTAAAAATACTCAGCGTTTTCCCAATAACTGAATCAAGTTTAAGATTTCAAATTTAAATAAATTAAATACAATTTAACATTCCAAGTCTGTGCCATTTGGATTTTAAATTCAAGGAAAAGGTATTGGCCGGTTTTAAGGCAGTGCTGTTGTTAGATTTACATCTTGAAAAGATCCTCTGGCTGCTGGGCAGGAAAAGCGGAGAGGCTGTCACGCTGATTTAAGTGAGAGAGTGTGGCTTGGGTGGTAGGAGGGGAAGAGGAAGGAAAGGAGTCCCCTGGAGGCAGGGCCACCAGGACCCGCGTGAGGGCGTGTGTGGGAGTGGAGAGTGTTGACCCCGGTGCTGGCCGTGAGCCGCTGCAGAGAACCCAGTGGGGGTGAGCGGGAGTAGCAGGTCTGGGGCGACCCGAGCATCTCATCTGGGGCATCCGTGGAGACGCCTAGCAGAGATCCAAATGCAGATGGGAACTGAATTTATAAGACAGGGCTGAGGGAGAGGTCAGGGCTGAAGATGTGAACTTAGGGATCATCAGCACATAAACAGTATAGGAAGGCATAGGACGGGACGACATTGCCTAGGAAGGAAGTATGGAGAGGAACAAAAGGTCTAGGACCCAGGCCTGGGGTTGTTGAATATCTGGAGGTGGAACAGAAGATCTGGAGAGTCACAGAAGCCAGGAGGTCAGGGTGATTGGAAAAGGCACTGAGGGCCAACCCGCTGAGCGCCCAAGTAGGTAAGATCAGGATGGAGGATTGATGACAGGCTTGGCCAACAGGAAGGTGTGTGCTGAGCTTGACCAGGGCTATTCCAGGGGGTCCTGGGGGCTGACACCCAGCTGGAAGGGGCTGAGGAGGGAACATGAAGCAATAACTATGCAAATGCTTTGAAGTTCGGTTACGAAAGGAAACAGAGGGACGAGCAGTGGCTGAAAAGGTACGCGTGGGAAAGAGAGCTGTTGTCCCAAGGCAGAGCATCACGCTAGCGTTCCTGAGCCAGCTCACCTGTTGACGGTGTGATCCATGCAGCAGCACAGGAGAAACCCCTGATCACTTGCTTATTGGACATGTACACCTCCTTTCAGTGAACTGCCTTTTCACGCCCTTTGCCTGCTTTCCTTTGTTGTTCACCTTTTCTTGTTTATTTGTAGACTGTTTATGCTGAATTCGAATGCTTTATTTGTTGAAAGACTTGCAAACTATTTCCTTCCATCTGCCACTTATCTTTCACTTTGTTTCTGGTGCCTTTTGTCGAAATGAAGTGAGCAATTTTAATATAGTCAGAGCTGTTCTTTTCTTTTTATGGGTTGCTTCATGAGTCTTGTTAACCAATCCTTCACTACTCTAATGCCGTAAAGATGGTCTGCTGTTTCCTTCTGAGCCATTTTCGCTTTTGCTTTCGCATTTCTGTCTAATCCACAGGAACTAGATTTTTGAGCGTTGTATGAGCTCTTTGATTCCCCTCTCTTCTCGCCCCTCATCCACTGAGGCAGGCAGGCAGTGGAGCGAGGCCAGTCACATGAACAACAGCGACAACAGTCCTTGGTCTCCAGCTGTTCTCAGGAGGGCAGCAAGCACTTGCTGGTGTCCCCAAACCTTCGGCAAGTGCTGCTCACAGCAACAGCCTGCTCTCTGCTGTGCTTTGGGGATCTGAGAGCAAGGGTCCACCCTACATTTGGGATGAAGGGGCCAGAGAAGGGCAGTGTCCCTCAACCACAGGTCAGTTTGCTGTCACACCAGCAGCCCTAGGACAGCAGTGCCCGGGAGCCAGGCAAGCTCCGAGGGGACACTCAGGGCAGCTGGCGCACGTTCTGAGTGGCTCCAGTTTCTGACAACAAGACCCCTGGGGGCCTGGACACTGTAATTTAGTCTTCAAGAGAAACAAAACATCTAGCAGTAGGTAATACCTCATACCAGGAAGACTTGGTAACTGAAATGTTTATAAATTGCTGGCGGTGGGGAAAATAATAAAGGTACTTTGGAGAAGAGTTAGTAACCTAGATCTTCTCAATCTGAAAACGCTTTCACATCCACAACCTCCACTGACCCCGACAAAGACCCTTTTGCCATGCTAAGGTAACATTTACCTTCTTTAATGAATGAGGAGATTAAGCCAACAGGCTGAGAAATGCTCCCCCAGCAAGGAGACCCGTTAATATACTTTCTTCACGCGTCCTCGCCCACAGACACAGAGAAAGGGCGCAGGGCTGGAGTACCAGCCACAGTGCCCTGGGCCACCGCTGCTTGGGCCTCCCTCCCCCTCCACCCCATGCTCCCAGGAATGGGGTGCAGGGCTCCAGGCAAGCGGGATGAAAGAGGCACCCACGTGTTGGTCTTGCAGGTAGAGACCACCTTGGGACCAAGTGACCAGAGCTTTTTGCTCCCACCTGGCCTCCTGGGCAGAGTACTTTTAATTTGACAACCTAACTCCTGTTGTTTCCTCAGGGGGCTAAGATTATACTCTCCTCGGTAACAGAGCTTCCTGTCTGGCTACATGCTCTTGTTTCTGGAACATTCTTAAAGAATAAATTCAACAGTGGGAGTGTCAGGGTGGGTGAGGAAGATGTGACAAACACCCACCGCACCAGGTGCCTGGGTCTGGTCCAGCGAGCAGCTGTCAGCAGCTTCCGCCCAGAGACTGTGGTTCTGCCTGGGAGGCCGGCCTCAGGGTGGCCACGCAGGGACTTCCCAACCTGCTCCACGGAGGGGCCACCAACCCCGCCCATGGGGACAGCCGGGCACGTTCAATACTAGCCATGACTCGCTGGGGCTTTTCTCTCCAGTGAAAACACTGGGAAATTAAGGAATCAGCTAAAACATTTTAACAGACCGTGTGGTTGCCAAGTTAAAGGTCAAGGGGTCAGGAGGCGTGTGCGGTCATCCTCAGTGGCCAGCGGGACCCTGCTCAGGAGCAGCCCAACCCGGCTGCCCCCGTCTCTGGGTGCCGGCCGGCCAGCCCACTGTTTCCTTTCCCTTCTGCAAACCTTCACCCTCCGTCCCCATGGTTCTGCTTTCAGTCTGCTTCTGAAGGGAGCACAGACCTTCTGTTTCTATTTCATTTTAAGAACGTTTGTGCTAATCACTTTTCTAACAAGATATAAGTAAGACAGGGCAAGCAGTAAGATTCCAGAACCTTAAAGTTGGTTATAGCCGAGATCCCTGGTCCAGGGCATGTCTCTCTTTCTGAAAAGCATTGGCCAACGGATCTGAGTCTAGCCTGCATTTCACATCATCACTCAGCAAATTTGTACTGAGGGTTTAACGGGGCCCCCTGTCCACAGCGTGAGGACAAGAGAAGGCAACTGTGAACCAGGAGGACAGGCCTCCCCAGAACCCACAGAGCTGGCCCCCTGATCACCGACCTCCAGAGCTGTGAGAAACGTTTCTGTTGTTTGAGCCATCCGGTCTGCAGTACTTTTGATGGTAGCCCGAGTGGACCCAGACCCTTACGTCCAATTTGAAGCAGATTTGCCTTCTTCACAGATGGATCCGGCAGCGTGGTGGGAGATGGAGGGGCGGGGAGAAGGCGCAGCAGAGAGAACAGAGCAGTTGGGCTCTGGTCCTGCTGTTAGAGCGTGGACCCTCCGCCCCGCCCCAGCGAGCTGCACTCCCACCCGCTGGCTCTCCCTCTGCACCCAGCCCCTCCCTCACCCAGCACAGCACAGCCCTCACCGGCTGGCACTTCCCGGAATTACAGAAGCTCCAGGGGTGGCGGACAGCGCAGGCCTGCCTCGCTCTCCATTCTCTTCTCCCGTGACACACTGCTCACCGTGACCAGTTCCTAGGGTGACGACAGCGCTCAGAAGAGTCCCACCGCCATCTACCAAGCGTGCGGACCCCTCTGTGCATGTCTCACAGGAGCCTCCTTCCACTGAGGGCTGCCCATGTGAGCAATTCCTCACCACACAATCCTCTTTTGGAAAATACAATGCCAATCTTTTTTTTTTTTTTGCGGTACGCGGGCCTCTCACTGTTGTGGCCTCTCCCGTTGCGGAGCACAGGCTCCAGACGCGCAGGCTCAGTGGCCGTGGCTCACGGGCCCAGCCGCTCCGTGGCATGTGGGATCCTCCCGGACCGGGGCATGAACCCGCATCCCCTGCATCAGCAGGGGGACTCTCAACCACTGCGCCACCAGGGAAGTCCCACAATGCCAATCATAAAGGCAGGCTTGATTTAGGTTTTGTTTCTAATACATATATTGAGTTTTGAATCTTTCTCTTTTCCATCATGTATTTGAATCATATCTTCAAATACCCAAGTTTGCTTATGTTAAAGAAAAAAAAATTATTTCAAGCTGTTAAAGAAGACCTTATTCAAAGACACTTGTTAAAGCATGGAAAGGCAGACTTGATCCAAGAGGGGGCCTTCATATGGGTGTAGGGACCCCTGCAATGGGACGGGTGAGACCTTGTTTTTTTCTTGCAGTCGAGGAAAGAGCTCAGACTGAACTCTGAATGCCACATGGGCAAGCGGGAACTCAGAGCCAAGGAGCAGGGTGGGTGTCAGTGGATGAAGAGTTCCTAAGAGGAGCCATCAGGGTCAACTAAACATCCGGGGTTCTGGCTAAACCGACCTAAGAGGACTCTTGCTGAAGGCAAGCCAGGGTGAGCGGTCATCGGTGGGTGGTGGGAGGGTGAAGAACCCAATTAGATTTGGAGGGTTAGCAGAGATGGGGGCCAGGGGATTCTAGCCAAACCAACTTGGCAGGATTCTTGCTAGAATTGGACAATGCTGAGATGAACACTCAAGTCCCAAAGTTGAGGCTTCATTGAAACTCAGGGGATCCTGAGTAGAGTTCGGTCAAGGAGAGAATCTTTGTCATTTATTTGTGGTTGCTTTATCAAATAAAAAACAAAGGATGTGAGTCATGAAGGCACTCCTTTTCCCTAGAGCTCTTTCAAAACAACAGTCCTAAAGAAAATCTGTAATTAGTAATCATTATAAGAGTTGGGCAAAACCTGGGACCAAGCAATTGGACTGTTGACTTTAGCAGTACTCCCTAGACTGTCCTTTATCATTCTCATACCCACAATTACCATGCAGCATATTTTAGGGGTCCATCATCATATTCATCTATTTCTAGACAGCTACTTCAAAATGTATATGGTCCGAGTAGCCCCGAGAAACTGGAAAGTCATCTTGGCTGAGGAAGGACGAACTCCAAGCACCCTATCACTGTAACCTGCTTTGTTTTCCGAGGCCTTAGGACTCTTTATGCAAAATAAATCTCAAGGTTAAAAAAAGTCTAACTGTGGGTTGGAAACTGGTCTGGATATTATTCTAAGCTCTGCCACAGGCAGGCAGCTTGTCCCTGAGCAAGTTCCTCGGCCTATCTCTGCCTCGGATTCATCATTCGCAGAAGGTAGGGTAAGGAATATTATCCCCTCTCATTATTATGGATGACAAGGTGTGCTTATGTCCTTCTGCAAAATGGGCTGCCTCTTCCCTAGGAAGGGTGGAAGTCATCGCCCAGGTATATATCTTTTTTTTTTTAATTTTTTAATTTAATTTATTTATTTTGTAATTATTTGAAAGAAATTTTTTTTGGCTGCTTTGGGTCTTCGTTGCTGTGCGTGGGCTTTCTCTATCGTTTTGGCGAGCAGGGGCTACTCTTCGTTGCAGTGTGCGGGCTTCTTATTGCGGTGCCTTCTCCTTGCCAAGCATGGGCTCTAGGTGCGCGGGCTTCAGTAGTTGCAGTATGCGGGCTCAGTAGTTGCGGCGCACGGGCTCTAGGGTGCGCAGGCATCAGTAATTGTGGTGCACGGGCTTAGTTGCTCTGCGGCATGTGGGATCTTCCCCGACCAGGGCTCGGGCCCGTGTCCCCCGCATTGGCAGGTGGATTCTTAACCACTGCGCCAACAGGGACGTCCCAGGTATACCTCTTAAAGAGATAATTAGATTAAAAGCATCATGGTTTTTACAAAGAAAAATAATTGAATTCTGGAGTGGACCAAGCTCGAAATGGATTTATAGCATACTTCTACCTTTTTGGTCCAAACAAAAAAGTATTGCTCGAATTACTGAAATTTCCTTTCTTGCCTCATCTAACTGATGGGAGACAGATTCTAAGTCTCCTTCACACTTCCCATCCATGAGTACTTGCTCACTAAGGTGAGATACCCCCTACGTTTTCTCCTTTGCTGTGTCTGAAGCATTTCCCAGTGTTTCATCCACTATTGTATTCAACCCACGTTTGTTGTGTGATAAGTAGATGACCGTGTTGCATATTTATACCATAAATTAACAATTTCCCTTTGCTAGGCGTTAGGTTTCTAATTTCTTGTTTTATTAACTAATGCTGCAATGTGCTACCGTATTTATCAATATCTTCCCAGACATCTGGTTACCTACTTAAAGCTGAATTACAGTGATTTCGAATTTTGCAGAAGAAAAAAGGAAAGCAATATACACAAGGAAAACGAATATATACAAGTGAAACAGACCATAAGGTTACAAAAGTACTGTAAGGAAATAGCCATAAACGTTAATAGTGATTATCCCTTGACAGTGAAACTATTGATGATTTTGACATATTACTCATAATCAGAAAAGAATATCTTAAAAAAATCTGTGATCCTCGATCATTGAAAGAGAATTTAGTATTTCCTTGCATGCTGTCATGTTTCTCAGTGTTTTTGCCATGGGTTCTCGAAAACGTGCAGTGCACCTCGCCAGACAAGCAGGACAGAAAGCGCGGGAACTGCCCTCAGGTCCCCGCAGACGCCCCGCCTGATTAATTGAGCGAATTAGAGCTGCGCCGCCAAAACCTCAGAGGGCCGGGCCCAAACCCCAAACCTGCGCCTCCCGGAGCTTTTTATCAAAAGGGGGTCGGGACACTGTCGGGCCTGGGGTCTGGACAGGAGGCGCGGCGCAGAGCCCACGCCGCCTGCAGGGCACCGGGAGCGGCCTGGCACAGTCCCCTGCCCTACACCCCGCCCTGCCCCGCCCCCTGCTCCTGGCCCGGCCCCCCTCCCCTCCCCGCCGCTCCAGGAGTAGGCCCCGCCCCACGGCCCACGGCCTCCGCCCCCGACGGCCCAGGCCCCGCCTCTTGGCCCGGCGTCTCCCGGCGCCAGCTCCAGTCCTGGCGCCGCAGGCCCCGCCCCGCCCCGCCCCTGTGCGCGCTCAGCTCGGCAGCCGGCGGGACGCGGCGGTGGTGCTGCCCTCGCTCCTTTGTGCTCGGACGGCGGCGGCGGCCTCTCGGGTCCTGACTGGCGCGTCTTCTCTGCTCGCCAGCCCGCGCTCTCCGGTGACGGACCATGTCGGCGGCGGGAGCGGGCGCGGGCGTGGAGGCGGGCTTCTCCAGCGAGGAGCTGCTGTCGCTCCGTTTCCCGCTGCACCGCGCCTGCCGCGACGGGGACCTGGCCGCGCTCTGCTCGCTGCTGCAGCACACGCCGCGTGCTCACCTGGCCGCCGAGGACTCCTTCTACGGCTGGACGCCCGTGCACTGGGCCGCGCACTTCGGCAAGGTGGGCGCGGGCGCTTTAAGGCGCCATCTTCCGCGGTTTTGCCCTGGGGTGTCAGAGAAAGCGGGAGCCGAGGCGTGGGGGGCGCGGGGCGTGTCGGGAACGCGGGGCGCCAGCTGGGTCGGCCGCCAAGGCGCCCCGAGGGGCCGGGGCGCATGTGCGGCGGCGCGGACCGTCCGGGCCCCGAGGGGCGCGCGGGGAGTGCCGGGAGCGCGGGCGGAAGCGGGCCCTGCGGCGGCGGCGGCGGCACCCGGAGGGGCCCGGGGCGCATGTGCGGCGGCGCAAGCTTCGAACACGGGTGGCTTCCCGGAGGCGCCGCCCGGGCGGGTGAGGGCTCCTCGCCGCCGGCGGTGCTGAGGGCCGGGCCTCCCGCGGCGGCCGGCTCGGGTCGAAGTGCGGAGACGCGGTCCGCGGGGCGGCGCGCGAGAGTCCGGAGCCTCTCTGAGGAAAACCTCTGTGAGGAAGGCCGCGGGGCCTCCTGACGCTCCTCCGACGGGGACGCCCGGGCGGGAGGCCGCCGCGGCCCGAAGGTCGCGTTAGAGGGTTTCCGTGGTCAGCCCGTCGGCGCCCCCCGACGGCTGGGTCGGGGGAAGGTGACGCTCGGACCGAGCTGCTGGGGGCTTCCGTGTGGAATGTCGTCCGTGCGCCGGGGACTCGGCTCGCCCGGCTTAGGCGAACCTGTGCTGTTGGACGTGTCACGAGATGGGAAGGGCAGCGTGCTGCTCTGATTGCTGACGAGCTGCGGCAGCGTTTTCCTCATCCGTGCGGTGAAGGGGGTTATTCGCTGGGAGAGGTGGCCGCAGAGGGGCGGTGCACGTGCTGTTGTCCAGAGTGGCTTCCGTGACGAAGACGTGGAGACCCTCGTTCGGGGCCTTCTGACGGCGTTTTCGCCCTGACAGGGTGGGGTTGGGTTGAAGTCAGGAACCGCTTTGGCGGAGACCCAGGCAGGATGATGGCGAAACGTGTTCCCGTCTTGGGGTGAGATGGTTGTGTTGTGGTTAGTTACCTTTTCGCACCTGACGCGGCCGCTTCGCTTTGCTCGAGGTGCTGCGTTCACAGTACAGGGAGAACTTCGGGGACGCGGGGGCCGAGCGCGCTCGCAAAGGGAAGCCGGGTTTACGTTGGCGAAGGGAGTGAGAGGGAGTCGGGACGGCAGGGGTGAGAGGCCGGCCGCCTGCGCCCTCGGGGAAGCAGCCTCGACGCCCAAAACGGAAGGCGCCCCCCTTGCCGCCCTTCGCCCTCTGCCCTTGAACGCAGGCTTCCAGGCTGAGGGGTGATCTCCCCGCCGAGGGCGCCGCGTGCACTTTTACAACAAGCTGTAGGTAACGCTCAAAGCGTTGCTTCCCAGCACCGCTCGTGCCTTTGTGTTTGGGGGCAGAGGCTCCGCTTTCTGGGATTCCGGTCCTCCCAGCCCTGGTTGAGAAGGACGCCCAGTAGGACCACCCGGTACGTCGGCCTCGTGACGGGTGGTTCCTTAGACTGTCTCCCAGGCCGAGGCTGCTTCGGGCACCTCTGGGGAGTCACAGTAGCGCAGAGCGCTTCGAGCGCTCGATTTCACGCCTGCGTGTTTTACGGTAAGAATGCACGGGGTCTCTGCTTCCGTAGGACGCGAGCCCTAGGTGCACCCCGGAGACCGGAAGCTGCAGCCAGAGGCATTGACTTCGGGGTGTTCAGTCGTCTTTAGTCACAGTGAGCGCAGAGTCTGGGATGCCGAAGGGGCCGCACTCCTGCCCGGAGGCTCCCGGTCCTGTGCCCCTGCACCCTGCCCCCAGCTCCCCTCCGTTTGCGGGCCTGGACGCGGTCGCTGTGCGCAGCCTGTGCGGAGCCAGCCGAGCGAGCGTGCCGTGTGCCGCGAACCCCTCCCAGCCCTCAGGCCGCGTTCCTAGAGACGTGCCAGCGCGGCACGAGGGTCCTAAGCTCCTTAGGAGGCTTGTTCGCTCCCAGAGGACTGACGTTGTTCAGGAACTCTGATGACGCCTTGCCTTTACGAGCTGTCGCATCGAACGGTATCTTTACAGAATTGCAAACCGGGTTTTCCACATCCAACCCGCAGGTAACGGGTTTTAAGTCCAGGGAGCTCTCGGCTGATGCGAAGACGAACCGCTGCTGGCGTGCCAGGCGATTTTCATCCTTGCTTCACTTCTGCTGGGCTTGAGCCCTGCTCATCTTATCACTAGTCCTGGCCGTCATTTTTCGCTCAGTACATGGATGAAGGCGATCGATAAAAATATACCGAAGTGGTACCTCTTTATCAGCCATTACCCCCCCGATTCAGACTCCTGGAGGACAGGTCACGCTTTAAACATCAGCGTGCCGCCAACTGTGAGCATTCGTCTCACAGGAACGTTGATGGCAGCGATCTGGCCTTTACAGGGAAAGGCTTAAGTGGCTGGAAGAGGATGAGAGACGTGGGGTGAGACCAGAGTGTAGCTGTCCTGCGCTCGAGGTCTGTTCTCAGGAGGAGAGTTGCTGGCAGTGAGAGCTTGTTCGCTCGCTGCGCGGTGCTTCGGGAGGGAGACGAGACCGGAGGACACGCTGGGCCCCGAGCACACGCTGGGCGGAGCCGTGTAAACCCGTGAGGACAGCAGGCCTGCTCCCGCCGTGCCTGGCACACGGGAGGCACTTGCTGAATACGTGTTGAGTGCGCTGGTTCTTCTTCCAGAAGCTAGTATGGTACCGACGCCGGGCTGCACAGTCTTGTCCTGACTCCTGTGCCTTCGTGGTTTAGTCACCTGCTAGGGCGGAGCTCAGCTGTGCTCCAGGCCTTTTTGTCTTTGGTGGGGCAGGGGAGGGGTTCTGTGCAGACAGTGTGAAAAGACGAAGCTTGCTCCACACATCTTCTCCCCAAGGAGCTCATCTGGAGCTGGGCCTCAATCGAGTGTTCAGCCAGTGCGGCCAGTGCAGGCTGCAGAAAGTCGTCTTTGACCGTGAGGGGTTTACCGACCCATCACTTTAACATCTCTCTTCTTTAGAATAGCGCGTGCAAGCGGCAAAGCTTAATTCTGACAAAAGTCTGTGAATATGCAATCTAGTCTGTTCTGACTTTGGCTTTTTTAAACACTGAGGTATAGTTGATTTACAATATTCTATTGATTTGGGCTTTTTCGGTTGTAGGAAAAACAAAATATCGAATAGTGTCAGTTGTTTCGACTTTCTCTTCCTGTGTACCAACTTTCTTTTACAAGGACGAGGGAAAATGCTCTTTTAAATAAGCCTTTTAAATTTTGTATGATACTGGGAAGGAATGACTTAACTCTGTTTTCTTAAACAGAAGAAAAAGTTTAACAAACGATGCCACTCGTCTCCATTACAGAACGTAGATCATCTGTGTAACGTTCGACAGTGTACTGACGTTCATGCCTGTTTCCTCCCCCTCCTGCTGCCCTCCAAGTTGGAGTGCTTAGTACAGTTGGTGGGAGCCGGAGCCACGCTGGATGTCTCCACCTCCCGTTACGCACAGACCCCAGCCCACATCGCCGCTTTTGGGGGACATCCTCAGTGCCTCGTCTGGTTGATCCAAGCAGGAGCCAGCGTTAACAAACCGGTAAGGCAGTGCCCGTGATGGCCGGGGCTGGGTTTTGTTTTCTTCTTCCAGTTCTAATTACATGGTGTTGAGTTTTAAATCGAGGCGTTAATTAGAGTTTGATATCTTTACCTGTGGGCCAACTGGAACTTATGTTTATGAAGTTCTTTGTGGGCAGTCGGCCTGTCACATAGCAATGCCTTGTGTTCAGAGTGCTTTCGCCTGTTACGTGACTTACTGTGCCCCCCAGTGAGTTGCCCAAGGTCACAGCTGGCGATTGAAGGAGCCTGGCCTTGAGCCTCGGTTTCCTGGCCCCTCTGCTCGCAGCTGCCTTAGCTCCGTTTCCACAGATAATTGTGAGAACACATCTGTTCCAGCAAGAGAATGGCAGTTAAGTCGTCTGCAGTCATCTGTGTGGTTCAGGTAGCATCAGCAGGTTGACCAGCACGAGTTGTCGCTTCAGGTACGGGTTGGGGATGATGACCAGACGCAGAGAAGTAGCCAGGTGTCCTATAGGAAGTGACTCCTGGACACCAAATTGAGGAAAGTTGTTTCAGCAGTGGTTTAAAACCAGGGTCAGTGAGAAAGGGGAGGGGGTGAGGGATAAGGGGGCAGTTTGTTCTCTTTAAGAGACTGGGTGGGAAGGGCGCAGGAGGAGAACCCTGGATTTTAGGCCTGTTTCTTTTTTTTTTTTTTTTCTTTACGGTCTGCGGGCCTCTCACTGCTGTGGCCTCTCCCATTGCGGAGCACAGGCTCCGGACGCGCAGGCTCAGCGGCCGTGGCTCACGGGTCCAGCCGCTCTGTGGCATGTGGGATCTTCCCGGACCGGGGCACGAACCCCGCGTCCCCTGCATCGGCAGGCGGACTCTCAACCACTGCGCCACCAGGGAAGCCCTAGGCCTGTTCCTGTTACTAAGCTGCCAGCTGGATGTGGGACGGCTCTTTGGGTCCCTGCACTCTTCCTTCTTTCACGTGTGCTCGTCTACTGCTTTGTTGACTTGGTCCGTGAATTCAGGAGTTACAAGTGGGCGACTCTGTACCATTGTGGTGCTAGGCGTCGCCTGTCCCCACTAGTCTCCTTCCTGCTCGGGGATTCTCCCCCCCACCCCCCCTTTTCTCCTGGTAGAAGGGGCACACCTGCTTCCTCATCTGTCTGGCCTTGGACAAGTGGTTTGCTGGTTGTAACTCAGTCTCCCTGTCAGTAAAATAAGGATCGCCCGTGAGTAGCAGTAGTTAATATTTAGTATTCATGTGGAGTTTTAAGTATAAATTTTCTATATGATGATTTTCATTAAATTGTTACATAACATTTAGAGAGATCTAAAGAAATTGTCTAACGCTGCTTTTCAAATCTTTTTAAACCCAGAAGCCCCCTTTTCATGTACTGATTTCTAGCAGCTTAGTATTTCCCACAGGTGAAAGGTTTCAGACTCCTCCTTCCCCAGCTGCTCTCGACAGCACCACGTGGAAATCCCTCCTCAACCCTGCTCCCAGGGCAAGAGACCCCAGATCCCACTCCCCTTACAGCTCTCCTCTTGTGTTTAAACAGCCCACCAGGCTCAGCATCCCCACGTCCTCTCATGTACGAGGGTATCGCTTGGGTTTCTTAAGTGTCTTGGCACCGCTCCCAGAAGGGCCTTGGTTGGCTGTGGTCTCAAGTGCGGAGCTTCGGCCCGTCCGAATCTCGGCTGTCGGTTTGGACTGCTGCGACAGGCACCCGGTGACCCTGAGGCCCCAGTAGGCTTTCTGTTGGCTCATCTCAAGGTAGACAGTTTTTCTCATTTCCCACATAATCTTATGCAGCTAGATGCAGGTTTTTCTTATTCTTTGCGTGCCTATAATTTTTTGAACCTTAGCGTACCTTTTCCTTCTTTCGGCATGTTAGTTTCTTACCATTCTAAGTTCCTTTTCCTCAAGTTTAATAGAGACTTTCTCTGCCATATCTAAGGTTGGCATGAGGGGTTACTGAAGCTCAGATGTGCTGTCTGGAGGCTCAGTGTTCTAAGTTTACCCAAAGAGGAAGTCAAGTTAGTTTTTAAGTGGTTTATTTTTGTAAGTCCATAGTGGCTACCCATGGGTGTCACTTTTTGTAAGTCATCTCTTTAATACCCCTTCTAGAATGGTGCTGGCATTTGATATTGCCTTTAGTTTCTTGTAACTAGATTAGAAGTAAGATTCTTTTAATTAAAATTCAAGGTGACTTGTCCGTCTTCAGATTTCTGGCACCTCTCCCACTGTCCTTTATGACTCAGAGTTTGCCAGCAATAGTTCTAGAATCATATTACAGACTATTTGGTATTTTTGAAAGATGACTGGTCTGAACTTGAGATGTGAGTAACCTTAAAATGGCTCTTTACTCTCATTCTCTTGGTTGCAGTTTTCTTTAAATAGTGTTTATTCTGCCCTTCCCAGCTTAAATAGTCTCCTCGTATAACACAAAACAGGAGCAGGGTAGTTTTGCTTTTTTCTCTGGCATCTATTGCTATCCCACCCTGTTCTCAAAATAGTATAGAAAACCTTTTCCTTCTTGTACCAAAGCTAGCTTTTAAAATCCTTTTTGGTTTCCTTGAGTTTTTGTGGTGTTTGGCAAGATCTCACCTAAATCTTAGTTCTACTTTCCCTGGCAATGCATGTACGTAATTTTTATTTGTCCTTATTATGTACCTCCTCTCTCCCTTTCCTCCCCTTTTCAGACAATAGGGTAGGTTTTTCTTTTGTTTTTTAAGTCTGATTTCACTAGCTAGTTCCCCGTATAGCATCATGATTTTGTTTCTTTCTTCAAAATTGGGACTATTCTGTTTGGAACTTTACATCACTTTTGAGCTTATACATAACTTTTCCCTCCAGTAAGCGGTTGAGTCTTTCATACTATATTTTTCTGTGAAATGCTCTACCACTGCTGCTTTCTAGTTTAGTCCTCACCTCAGTTTCCCCCCCCCGTGAGTTAATATTTCCAAGTGCCATGCACTGTGCACCATTGCCCCACTCCTGCTTTATGTCTTTATCCCTTAATTATGTGTAGTTTTCTACTGCCAGGTTCGTATTCAGTGATGATGGGATGTGAGTGATTCAGGAACTGTTGCTGCTTAGTCAGTTGGCATTTCTGAGGCAGAAAGTCCTAAATCAGTTTTTCTAATGGAAACGACTTCCTTCTCTTAATCGCTGTATCTTTCTTTACCTTTTTTTTTTTTTACCTGAGAGCCTGTGAATGAAATGGTGTTTCACAAATTTTTTTGGTCCATCCATACAGTGTAAAGTAATTCTTTTTTTTTTTTTTTTCCCCGATTCCTGTATGAGTCTTCAGAGTCATTTCCCCAAGTCTACTCATTTCCTATGCTTCCTTCAACATTGTTTCCTGAAGGGTCAGTCAGGTTCTAATGCATCCTTTCTAAAAGTCCTTGAACAAAGTCCCCCATCACAGACAGCCTGAGTTGTATACAGAGCCGCCTGTGTTTGACCCTATGTTCTCCCTTCCCATTTTTTTCTTGACCCTCTAACCTTAGCTGTCTTGTCTAAAGTATAGTCCTAATTCAGGCTCGAGATAAAATAGTCCAGGGGAGGCACTGGTGTGTCTCGACTCAGGCTCTCCTGTGGGTGGACTAGACCAGACGTTAGCTGTTAGGCCTTGATTACTATTTTTTGGTCTGAGAATAATAATTTTGGGTGTTACATGCATCTGTGCTGTGATCCATCATAAAAATTATTTCAAAATTGCCACCTAGAGTGTACGTGCTGTCATGGTTGGAGAGGCCCCATGATTTTTTTGTTCTTGACCTAAGAATTCAGGAGAACATGCTCCTTCCTTGGTCTGCTTTTATTTTCTCTTCACGTCTACACTTCTTTGTGTTCTGCTTCGGATTCGACTCACCTTATTCTATTTCAGAGGAATGAGATGGTACGTGGCCTTTGTTAATTACTTTAGAATGTGGAAGTCTTGTATGGATCTGAATGCTTTCCTTCTTGTTGTTTCAGGACTGTGAGGGCGAGACTCCTATTCACAAGGCGGCTCGCTCTGGGAGCCTGGACTGCATTAATGCCCTGGTGGCTAACGGGGCTCATGCCGAGTAAGCATCTTCATTTATTCTTGCCAACCAAAGATGTGGTCAAGGGTGTCGTGTTTAGAGACAGGATTTAGAGCAAGCAAAAGTTCTGAGCTTTGTTTTCAAGAGTTTTGCTTTTTAGATCAGTTGGCGTTAGTGAGCAAGTTGTTGTGTGAGTTGAGTTGACCACTAGCAGAAGGGGCTGAATCCCAGCAGCCTCAGCGTTCTTGCCGTGAGAGAGAGAGCACATTAGGGTGGAAGGAACAGTTAACTCATTAAATTTGGAGCCTGGCATTGTTGACTGTACCATTGACTAGTTGTGTCCCTGTGGGCAAGTCTACAAACTTTGCCAAGTTTTAATTTCAGAATGAGTGCCTCGAATTGGATTAGAATATCTTTTCAGGCCTCTCTGGCTCAAAAAAATTCTTGCAGACAGTTAGCTTTTCTTAATTTTGCTAAAAAGATGGTTTCCTCATCTTTTAGCAGATATGAGAACATCTTATGTTTTAAAACCTATTATGATTCTTTAATGATTTTATAATTCCTTGTAAAATGGAACTGTACACATTAAAGACTTAAAAACTCACTCTGAGTTTTTGATACTGATGGCATTATTTTAGAATATCCTTGTTTTAGCCCAGTTTACATCAACTGGCTTATTTCTAGCTTGAGAGAACAGTATTAACATTTAAGTGTATTAATTTTAAAATGTGATCTTGTATGCAAATCATTAGCTAGCCATGGCATTATACATTTATTTCAGTATTTAATTCATTTGTATTAACTTTTTCTTAAAGATTCATTGTAAAAATTTTTCTTCTGCAGTTCACAGCATTAACAAAATGGATGCGGTTTTCACCCTTAAATATTGAGTGTAAGCTATAGAGCTGTAATAACCAAAATAACTATGATAATATCAGCTTTTTTGTTTTACCTTGAGTGTCTTGAATATTTCATAAAAATTAATTACAAACCACTTTATTCTGATTGGAAATGTGAAAATTTAGACTTCGGGAGAAATAAAACCCACAAAACTGACTTAGTTTAACCCTTTGGTTTCCACTTCATTGTTTTGACTCTGTATTATAATAAATATTGAAAACAGATCCTGGACAGCAGAACCATATAGGTTAATGAAAGGCCTGTCTGACACCAAGGGCTATCATTAGGCTCTTAGTATCTTAGCTTCTGTTTCATTAAGTATTACTATTAAGATTAGACATTAATTTGGGCTTGGATCATTTACTATGTAGCCATTTAGTGTTACAAATATGACCTGTGTTAACTGTTACATTGCAGGGAACCTTGTGACTTCATATGTAGTCATAATTTAAGGTAATGTAAAAACAATTGATAATATGAATATATATTACACAATTTAGAAAACATCAAGATGATTCTCATTGCATTGCTTTAAAGCAAAGTTGTAGATGCAGTTTTCTTAGCTGTTTTTTAGATTTAAAACTTAAATCTTTAATTTTAATAACAGAAGCTTTGATTATAAAATACAGAGTCGTAAAATAATTGATTAAATTCCTTAATTGTCATTTATTGAAATAATGAATAATTAGAAGTTGATCTTTTCAGTGACTTATTTTTCTAAACAGTACTCTAATTGGTCCTGAGCATTTTATTACTAAGATGTTAGTTTTATTCATTTTAATGGATAGCTTAATCCTTTGAACCAATAAATATCTTTCTTACACTATGTCCTTTTTTTAATAGGTGTCTTTTTAAAATGAGATCATTTTATTTACAATTCTGTCCTTGTTACAGGACCCTCGAGTGTCTCTTTCCCACCAAGTGTGACTGAGCATGGCCTCGAGTGCCAGTTTGTTTTTCCTTCTCAGTATAAGAGCCACTCCCTCAAGACCCTGCATATGGTGATTTCCCTTGACTGAACTTTCAGATATTTTTTAGAAGAAATATTTAGCCTGAGCCACCTAGCCAAAAGCAATCTTTAAAATTATATGTCTTTGGCCTGGAGATAGAGCACAAGTAATCATTATTTATTGCTATTGTATATGTGGTTATTTAGTTTTAACATCTAGATAAAATGTCAGTTTCGCCAGTAAGCTAAATTGTACGTTGCTTTTTAATATCTATTATGCACATTTTTATAGTTTAACACTTTTAGTCTACCAACAAATAATAGTTTGATTCCCCCAAATTATGGTACTTAGATCTCTTTTATTTGTTTCCTGTTATGTTGCTCATATGGTAAAGTGTAGTCCTAGCAAATAAAATGCCTTTTTCTTTTAAGGTCATCAAGGGGCACAGAATTAATTTACTTACTTGAAGTTAACTTATTTTGTTTCCAGTTCAAAGTGAGCCAGATTATTAATTTTAATATTACATGCTATAGTGTTTAGGAGTTGGTGGAAATTTTTCCTTTTTCCGTGACCAGATTAAAAGCTGTCTTGTATCAGTATTTTATCACACTTGGTGGTAATTAATAATTTTGTTGTTAATTCCTACTTTGCTTTTTATATATTTGCTACGTAAAGTGGCCAAAATCTGAAGTTGCTGCTTTTTTGGTCATGGGGTAGATAATGGTGAGGGCAAGTGTACCAGGCATCTGTGGCTAGAATCGTTTGTTACATAACCTACTTGTCAATGTAGGCTGCATCCGTAAGATAACGCATGTCAGCTGCTGTGCATCGTAGCACATTTTCTAGCACCACACGTGAGTATGTTGATGGAGTTTCTTTTTCTTCTCTTATTTTACATCTTGAGTTTTGGTGCCAAGTTTTCTTTTTCATGTGAGGTTTTGTTTCTCCTTATGTGATTGTCATTGTTACTTGCCACTGTTTACATCTAAAAATAAAAACACACAGGATTAAGTGTAAGTTCTGTGACCAGACTAAATGTTTGTATACTTTAAATGATCTAAACCTCTACAGATGCTTCTCACTCTCATTTTTTCTCAAGTAGGGAGTTTTCATGAAGTAAGTTAAACTGTCATCATCCTTAACTTTGCTTATATGGCAGTTCAGTTCTTCATTGCAGCCAGGATTTGAATGCTACTTGCTACACACAAAGGGTGTTTGATTGGAAGAAGGACATATAGTAACACGGAAAAGTTGTTGCCTTATTTTTCTTTTGGATGATCAAATAAGTAACAATATAAAACTAAGTTTTAATGTGATTTCAGAGAAGGACTCTTGAAAATTTGCTGTCTGCTGATAATTAAGACCACCTTTTTTGTGACCAATGAAGAGAAGCAAGAGAGCCTATTTGTGTTCCCACAGGCCAGCTGGGCACTGTTCTGTTCAGGTGACTTGGGGGCTCTAGTCATGCCAGTGGAAGATGAATGTAACCTGCGTGGTGATTCAATCAGACATTTCCTCCCTGACTCCAAAAGATTGGCATCAATCCTGAATGTTTATGTGTTGCATTTACTTTTACAAAAGAAAAATTTATATATATATATATAGAGAGAGAGAGAGAGAAATTTTTTTAAAAAGACCTTTTACAGACAACTTTTGTAAAGTACACATTTCTAGCCTTGAATTATCTTTCCTTTTAGTATTTTGGCACTGACGGATTTTGGTTATTTTTGTCTTTATTTTCTTGAGAGATGTAGTGGAGAATGTTTCCATATCAACCAGATATAAAAGTAGATTTTTTTTTGATGGCTCAGAGTAGAAATAAAGGGATTTAGTGGGATTTAGAGATTCAGAATTGCTTGCATCTAAGGCCAATTTGCTAGTCCATTTTAATACCACATTATACCAGGTGCCAGTGTTTAATTATGTCGTGGCAAAGTCCCATAGCTTTTTGTAGGAGAGCATTTCTGTAGAAGCCATTGATTCTGTGGTAACCAGATCTTCCAATGGGTTACATATATTAATTATTTTCATCCCAAGAGGAACTTAACTATGATCATCAGATAGCTGGAGAAGCGTCTATAACCTTATATGAGCAAGTTCAGTGATTCACTCTGAAAAAGTCTTTCTTGCCTAATTTAGAAAATAGACACAGTTGGCTTTAGTAACAGAAGTCTTAAAATGTGATCATAATAGACTTTTTTGAATGTTGCAGAAAATATTTTGCTGAACTTCTAAAAATTCTTAATTGAAATGGAATTGGATTAGTTTGGTCCATGTTTATGACCCACCTTTATTTGCTTACCCGTAGAGCTCTGTCTAGAAGCAAAATTTTCATTAGGGCAAATCGTGTGATGAGCATATTTAATATTAGTGTCAGAAGTTGTTTTGCAGCTTTTGCCCTTGGCAGACTTCATTAGACATTTATTCATGTTTGAAGTTTGTGGTTTCTTTTCATTTGTTCACCTATTTGCCCTTCAGAATAATAGTCCAACCATGAAATTTATTAGCAGTGTAACTCTGAATTAGTGGTTTCTGATCTTGGATCGTGTGCATTCCAGTCCTGACCTAGTGTTCCCTCCCTGACCTACTTGTCACTGCACAGTCTTGTCTGATCTTGCAATTTCCTGGCTCTTTTTTCCTTTTATTAAACTGTTGCAGGCAAGGTGGAGGAATTACTTCCTGAGATAGCTGATGAAGTTCTGCCTGCTGGAAAGGAGCACAGAGATGGCAGGCTGACAGTATTCTAGAGTTGTTGACAAATTCAGTTTAGAATTTTGATTGTTTTTCATAACAGCTTGAATAATATATAGGTTTTAATATTTGTTTAAGCACTGCTTTTATATAGTGCTTTCAAGTAAAACCAATGATTTCCAAATTCAGATGTCTTTTCCTTCGCTAAATTATAGTGGGAGCAGGTTAAATATTTCATCAGACTCTTTGAATGATGCTGTTATATTTTAATGTATGCAAACAGAGCTGGAGTTCAGTTGCAACATAAAACTATTCTCAGTAATGTTGAACTTGAATTGAAAACTTGGCACCAAATTTATTCAAGTAGAAACTTTAAAAAATCGTTTCTTCCTATTGTTACCTGAAGAATATATTTAAGAAAGTCTTCATAATTACGTATTTAAGAGTTTGGATACCAAAGGGTTAAAAATACACGTTTTCCTTTTACTGAAGAAATTTTAGATGTTTGTAATGTTTTGTTTGTACAAATGGACATTTAGTAATGTTTTTTTATCTTTTTTTTTTTAATGATTCCATGTATTTGCTTATTTCCATCTAGGAATAGTTACTAATGTATTTGAGATACAGCATACCAAATTTTAAAGTAACCAGAATCGTGAGTTAATGGTTTTTAGTCCATACTGTTAAACTTTTGTTGAAATAACTGACATAATTAAATTGGCTTCATGCTAAAAATTACTGGAAGTAATTGAAAAGGCAGTGTTTTAGAGCAGTAGCTCTCGGTCAAGGTGGTCACATGACAATGGCTTACGCTCAGTAAATGTGCTTCTGCACCTCATGTATGTATATGTATTTTTAATCAAAATGTTGCCTGCAAATATGTGATCCCTTATTATTTAAGTTTCCTGTTTTATGAACCATTGCCCGTTTTAAATCACACAGAAGATTCTGAATCTGTAAAAACTACACATGTCAATGTTTTACAGCTACGTAATTCGAATTGACTTGATTTTTTCAAGTAATCCTAGAAAGGGGGAGCATTCCATATAGAAACTGCTGAAACTGCCACAGGTGCTTCTCCGAAAACCTTACAGTTGTGGCATTGAATGTTCAGTATGGCTTCCTTTCTCCACTCGAGGCATACTGTTGAGGTATTTGTTGCGGTGATTGGTTTTAATGCTAATCTAGGAGTTCAGATATAGATTCTTTAGATTTGCATGCTTTGCTTACCCTAATTTATGATATCTACCTATTTACTTGTAAACTAACAATAGTTAAGTTGAGATCAGAATTTTAACAGAAGTATCATTTATAGAAAACTTGTGGTTATCTTTTATTGTCACATGGCATTAACAAAAGAGAAAGCATCCTGAAGGTGATGTGACAAGTCAGATTCTGAAAAGTCTATTTCAGATCCTTCCTGATCCGTGGTTTTGCACATTAAAAAGAAAAGAAAAACTTCTTGGAATGGCTTCTCATATCCTGATGTTGTGACACTATAAGTGGAAAATAGATGGGGGATTAGCTGGCAGCAGAGTGGAGTTTTGTTTTAAAGTTCTTTGGGGAGACATTCTTAGGTATAATAAATCTTAACATTCTATTCAGAATTTCATTACAGAAAATAGAGTATATGAGCCTTCATGTTTTAACTTTAGTAAAGTTTTTAAAAAGTTTATTTTGCCGGTTATTCAGCAGAATCAATAATTCACAGTAAATATTAATCTATGTCTTCCCATGTTTTCATATTGCAATTTTGAAAGAACACTAGGAGCTCCTGGGAGAAAATGGGTAGCCTGCCCAAAGTGACTTTTCATAGTCTCGGGGAAGGTTGTCATAGCTTCCGTGACAAACTGTAGCAAGTTGATTTTTACTAGTCTAAGAACCTGATCGTGTCAACTTTTAAAGAAAGTCAGCTTTAAAACTTCAACAGACTAGACCCAATTTGGACATCCAGTTGACTGGTGTCTGATTTTTTAAAATCTCTGCCCACTTTCAAAGATTTTTCAGACGGATACCAGAGGGGACCAGAAAGGTGAACTGGAGCTTTTAGCACACAGCACGTCCCCCATGGGGCTTTTTGCTGTGCGAAATAGACAGAGGTACATTTTAGATCAGGCGTCATCTGCCCAAGTGCAGTAAACCAACGGCAGGGAATTCATGTGTGTGTTTTTTAAAGATTTAGTCTAAAAATGTTGTGTACACTTTCATTAGTACCCCAACTTTCACGCAAAATACAGTTTTTGAGAGTAATTTTGAACAGTATCTTCCAGATACTGAAAATTTCCATTTGGACTAGTGTGTGAAGACCACAGTTCAGATTAACTTTGTCTTTAGCAGCCCCTCACTTGGAGTTGCTAGGAGTAGCCAGCAGTGAGTGCAGTGTGTCCATATCACACCCGCAGTGAGTATCCCGGGATTGAAGAGTGAAGGCTTGACTCTTTAAAAAGTACTGTAACAGAAGAAAAGACCAAATTCAAATGTGACATTATCATAGAACCTGTAAATCCTAAATCACATTCATGTACCCAGCTCCCATTGGATTTTAGGAAAATCATGGAGGGTTGCTTAGGTTTAATATCTGCTTAAACTTGTAACACTACATAGAGCTGAAGGCTTAATAAATTGATGATACATTTTAACCAGGATAACTGTTTCAACTCTTAAAACGTTAAAATTGAAACGTGCTTCACAAATAAGAGAGCATATATTAAAAAATGCATTTAAAGACCTGAGCCTCTTTTGTTAAAGTGTTTTAAGAACTATACCGCTTAGTTATTTATGCTGCTCTTCACCTAGAAACGCACGTGATTTTCAACCTCTGTGAAATACGTTTGAAAACCCTTTCTACTTATTAAGTATTAAGAAGTGACTTGAGGAATTCAGACCTGTAAAGACAGTTTCCGCCCCATTTATATTAAGCACGTCGCCCAATTCAGTCGTAAGACACTTAGAACTTTTAACAAAACACTCAGATGGAGTAGGAATGATTATTTCTTCTGCATGCTCTCTCAAGGTCTTTTATTTTACATTCTTTTAAAGTTTACCTTTAAATATTCTCTTGATATTTAACATTTTGTGATTTAACAGATTTGGCAACTTTTAAAAAGTATTTTTTTGTTTGAATTGAATAGTGCATAAAATTTCCAGAGAGACAGTTTTCAGGAACCCATAGGCATCTGTTATTTAGAGTAGGGGACTAGTCAGAAGAAGAAAGACAAATACCATGTGTTACCACTTACACGTGGAATCTAAAGTATGACACAAATGAACTTTTACGGAACAGGAACAGACTCACAGACACAGAGATCAGACTTGGGGTTGCCAAGGGCGAGGGGGAACAGGGGAGAGAAGGACTGGGAGTTTGGGGTTAGCAGTTGAAACTGTTATGTATAGAATGGATAAACGACAGGGTCCTGCCGTACAGCACAGAGAACTATATGCAACATCCTGTGATGAAACATAATGGAAAAGAATATAAAAAAGAATGTGTGTGTATGTATGTGTATATATATATATATATATATATATGTATAACTGAATCACTTTGCTGTACAGCAGAAATTCACATTGTAAATCAACATACTTCTATAAAATAAATTTTTTTAAAAAGTAGAGGACTAGTTACCAGTATCATCTGTTGGTTAAATGTTACTCAGTTGGTCCAGCCCAGTGTTTGTGTTTGTATGGCCCATGAACTAAGAACGATTTTTATGTTTTTAAAGGGTTGAACAAAAATCAAAAGGATAATATTTCATGACATGTAAAAATATATGCAATTCACATTTCAGTGCCAGTAACTAAAGGTTTATTAGAACATAGCCAGTGCTGTGGTCACACATCATCTAAGGCTGCTTTCAGGCTACAACGAGAGAATGGAGACTGTGGCCTGTAGAGCTTAAAGTCCTTGCGGTCCAGCCCTTTACAGAAAAAGTGCCTGCCCCGGATTGGTGATCCCAGTCATTCCTTCCCACCCAGTTTTTGTGCACCATACGCTTGCAGAGCCACTTGCAAGTTTTTAAATACGAGCAGAGCAGAATTAGCATGTTAAACTTCGGGTAAAGAAAGGAGGAATGAATGGGGGTACGTAGGAAAGGAGATAGGAAGGAAAGCATTTGGAGGTGGGAGAGGGAAGTGGGAGGTTCTGCTGTCCTGTACCAGAGTCAGGTATTAACGGATCTTTCTGCTTTAGAGGAACGTAAACACTATTAAACTGAATGTTACATTCAGTCCTTAGTAACTGAGAAATAATATAGTTGAAGACTTCTGCAGTTTCACCAGAAGTGGAGAAGGGATACTGCATGTCCCTGTTTCTAATACTGCTACTGTAGGGATGGTGCCAAGATTATAATCTCCCAGTTAATTTGTCCAGTTACCTTACATCCCAGATTCTGATATCTGTCCATACATTTTCTGGAATGTTTTGAACTCTCCTTTGGATCACTCTTTAGATCCCTCAGAGTTATATGAGGAACCAGTTGAAGTTCAGTTCGGCTCGTGATTGTTCTTGCTTGCTTGGTCCACACATGAGGAGTACATAGCATGAGTTGACTCTAGGGACTCTTCTTTCGAGTTTTGAAGATAATTCTTCACACCACCTGGAAGTCTGACTGGCTTCGTCCAAGCCGAGTGATGTGCAAGTGTTGGGACCACTCGTGGTAGTGGGAGACAGGGCAGGAGACGCCGCCTGTTCTCTCAGGTGCAGGCAGGTGCTCCCACTCAGACATTTACAGTCTCCGTGGTCTCCGGATATTGGCATGCACTTGCTCTTTTTCTTTAAGGCTATATTTCCTTGGAAGAACAGTAAACTTGCTCTTCTAACTCAGATTCAGTCTGCTGTTCAGTTTCTGAATTAAGAGTAAAGGAATTGAGTGTAGTTTGGATGTTCTTGTTTTCAGTGACTTAGAAAAGTTGGCGTGCTCCCTGAGCATCTCAGCTTTCTTCAGTGAACTGGCATTCAGGGTGGTAAATGCCTTTTTTAAAAGTCTGTGTGCTGTTCTTTATTTTATCATCCACTGAGGAGTAATCTTTATTGTCAGCGTTATTTGTCCTGATTTTAAGCAGCAGCTTCTCATTTCTGTATTCTTTAATTTTTGGAGAGCAAGTTCATATTTATCTATAGAAATGATCATTTTTTAAACTTTGCTTATGTGTTCTGGGTCTTTGTCTTTTCAAATTGTGTAGAGTTAAATTTTTTTTTAAATTTTATTGCGGCTACTTATTCTGTTCACATTCTTGATAGAGTAGACCTTTTTGGACCATTCACTCATGATGTCTTCTGAAAATGAAATACACCGTTTAAAAAAATCATCCGGTTTTACACTTGCTTGAATGTTAAATTTCTAAAACATGTTGATATTAAAAATCAAGTATGTGATCATTTTCTGTACACATAACTAATGTAATTCACTCTACCCAAACTTTGATATTTCCTCTCTATTTAATTCATATATCAAAATATTATGAAAATTTAGAATAATGTTTATCAGAAATCATAGCCATAAATCAAATAAAATGTCAGTTTTAGTTCCCAGTAGCCCTGCACACAGCTGCCTTATATTTTTAAGAAAATATTGTTGGTTTTGGGGATTTTCAAGTCTTGTCTCTTTTATATTTGATCAGATTGAGTTTGGGCTTTTGCCTTTCTTCAGAATGTGTGATACATTTCTTTATCTCATGCTTTTAAAAGTGGAAACGTATTTAGTGATCGTCCAAAAGTATATAGATTTTTCATTTCTGAGTTTGGAACCTTCTGAGTATGATGGCTGGAAATAGGAATACCGGGCTTATCATTATCTTTAAAATGAAAAATCCTTATTTGTCCCTGATTCTGTAGTTTTCTCCCTGAAATGGCTCTTTTTTTCATTCACGTTAATCTAGGGAAAAAGCATCCAGGGTTGTGCCCTGTTCTTTAGGGAACAAGACGAGCCTGTGTTTGGTCACAGCTGCATTGTGTGTGGCACAGCTCGCTGGGAGGTGTGGTACTGCCTTGGCCCTTCAGTTGGAACTTGCTTCTCCAGTTTCAGTGGATCAGCGTGTAGCTGACAAGCTGTCTTGCTTTTTTACAGATTTATTTCACAGAGCAGTGTATTTTCTTGTCTTCCAGGGGAACTTCAGTGTGGAGTTGCTTTTGTTCGCTCAGTTTTTATTGTTTCCTAGTTAAGATTTACAATTTCAACTGGTTCTTTCATATTCATCTTATTTAGAACTTTCATTTATATTCTGCCACCACTTCTGATTTAGTCTGACTCTTAGCTAATGCAGAGGACATCGGACCTTTACTTGTTAATGTTATTAGCCACGTAGGATGATGTTGATTCTTTTTGATGGTAGGACTCAGCCTAGGGAGATGAGTTCCTAGGACAGTATTAGAAGGAAACACCCACTCAAATGCTCTGAACTTCTGCAAGTTTTCCTAAGGCCAAAAAACAAAACACAAAAAACTCAGCTTTTCAGATCTCCAGTCTGATGATAAAGTAGTCTCAGGACATCCTTCTAAACTTCCACTTATAGTGTCACATGTTAGCACAAATTCTGGCTTGTTGTTAAGCCAGTTGCCTTTGTTTTTAGGAAGCCAACTGTTATAAATGCCATGGACAATTCAGTACATGTTTGTTTGTTATGATTTTACTCGAGCTAAAGGAATGGATTATTAAAATTAAGTGCAGATAATATAGAATTCAGTTTCAGGTTAAGTCTGAAGTTAGCATAAATTTACGTTCTTCAGACTTACATAACAAATGATTTTGAGAAGTTAAATAGGAAGATGCCTTTTTTTTAAAGTTTAGTATATTGATTTTTAAATTACTATCTCCCAAATCTTGCTTAGTAATCAAATGTGCATAAGAGAGAAGTTAGTTACAGAGCTAGGATGAGTAACTCCTTCTTTAATTCAGACTTGCTGTAAATCTGTATGCTCTTTCATAGCACCTGCAGATAGTTAGTCAGTTCAGCAGGAACAGAGACCCGATGAAAATGGTAATGGGATGTAATTCAGTGTTTTTGTGTCGTACAGCCTGAGAAATGCCAGTGGCCTGACGGCAGCAGACATTGCTCAAAGCCAGGGTTTCCAAGAGTGTACCCAGTTTCTCTTGAACCTCCAGAATTGTCATCTGAATCCTTTCTATAACAGTGGCCCCTTAAATGGGGGCCATCCGAATGTATTTCCTAATCACATTAGTGTGGGAACACATCGCAAGAGATGCTTGGAAGATTCGGAGCCCTTTGGAGTAAAGAAAGCTCGAACCACAGGTGAGACCACTTTGTGGGTGGGAGAGAGCAAACTTGTTTCCTTTCTTTAACGTGTTTTCTTTTTTATGGCTGAAAGCGCCTTCGAGATGACTCCTTCACGTAAGGGGTACTGTGCCCGGAGGACTCTGGTGCAGTGATGGAGGAGTTTCTCCTGTGTTGCCACTTTGAAGATTGGCCCTTTAACGAAAGGGGAGGATATGAGAGGGTAGTGTTGACAACTGAAGTGTAAATGTGTGTGTAACTTTCTGCACACCCAGGTTTACCTGCCATGAATTAGATTTTTCTCATTTGTTGTACCTGTTTGAAATACAACTATTAAAAAAAAATCTGCCCCGTGCCTCATTTTTTTTTCCCTGTGAATTTTCCTGGGCTTAACAACAATTGTTAGTCTGATAGTAAAATATAATTTCACATCTGGGAAGGTAGATGTTTGCATTGGACACAGTGTGGTGTGTGTTTGTCACAGCAAGGCCCGGTGTGCCACTTTGACATTGAGGACTTAAGTCTCTAAGGTAAGTTATTTTAGTTTTAAGTGTTCTTCCACCTTTTTATCTTTAGATGGTTTCGGGGTTTGTAAATAAGCAGAGTCAGCTAGTCACTCTTTACGGTTGAGGGAAAAAAATCTCCCTTTCATTTAGGGGGAAAAAAATTAAGAATTACTAGCATGGCAGGAATATTTAGCAAGCTTACATGGGAAGGGTAATTTAGAGATGATGGTGAAAAGTAATCATGGTGAAATTATGCGCTCAGATAAGTCTTGCTGAAGATAAATACAAAGTTGTGCCCTTTGGCTTTAAAAAAAAAAAACAACTGTACATGTATAGTCTGAGAAAAACCTGAGTGGCTGGTTTCAGTTGACTTGAATGTGTCAGCTTCATCCTCTTTCCAGCGCGCTGCCTCTTTTGTGTAGCTGGAGTCTGTCCAAACAAAAACATTTTTCCTACAGAGTCAATAAAACTGCATCGTCTCCTTCACAACTTTTAAAATGTTGGTCCGTATAAAAACTTGTGATTATGTGACTTTTCTATAGAAATGAATGTATGAACTTAATAGTTTCTCAAATTCATAGCTTTTGTAAGTTACGGGCCTAATAGTTTTTAGAAAGGTATAAAAATCACATGCACAACCTGAAGGTATGTTTAAACTTCAAAAAATATTCCTTGTTTTGTTTAATGCCTGGTTAATAATTTTGGGATGGTATTATTGTTAGCTTCACTCTATGACCTCATGCAAGAATTGGACGGGTGTCCATATCATGTTAGTGTATAGGATAAATCTTAAATTCTGTTTAGTTTTTTAAAAAAGATGTCACTTAACATTCTAAGAAGACTCAAATGTACGTAAAGAGTTTTAAACTAGTCTCATCAGGTTTTAAGTTCGGTTGAATTGGCCAGTATCTTCTTACTGAAGTATCTCTTTCAAGCCTTTCCAAGGATTCCTAAAACTTAAGAACTTGTTTCCTAGCCCCCGGGGGTGCACAAATTGGGTTTGAATAATCATGCAGGTATTTGGGAGATTTTATTTTCCTCCTCTAGACAGGGATTCATCTTGGTTGACTGGATTAGAGATTGGTGTTTTGCACATTAAACGCAACAGTGCAGCTTTCCCAAAGTGCCCATTCCTAGTGCTCAGGTCGAGGATGCCAGTTGAGAAGAAAATGGGGTTGGAGCCTGGCGTTTGAGTTTGCCTGAGTGCTGCTCCAGTGCACGTGGAGAGAGGGGGGTCTTCTCACCCTCAGCACATGCACCTGACTTCTCAGCTCCTGTTTCCGGGCCCTCGCTTGGCTACTGGCCCCTGAGGTTCATCCCACATGTCACTCAAGATTGTGCATGTGTGTGAATGTGCATGCAGAACAGATGGGCCTTCGTCCCACCCTTGCCCCTGCACTCCTTTTTCTTTTCTCTGGGAGAAGGTTTCTCTTTTTTCTTTTTACCTTAACATACTCACTGTGAATGGGGTATTGGGGCAGTAATTCTCAATGACTAAAACAAGGTTTTTCTTCCCAACTGCCTGAACTTTCTAAGTGAAATAATAGTTGGCTTCAATAGCTGTATAGTTATTTACATTCTGTGACTGGGGTTTTTTTGTGTGTGTGAGGGTTTTATTTTTTTGTATGTTGCTTTAGTTCATTTTCATTTAATTTCTGACATCTTGTTTTGATTTGCTGTATAAATGTATGAGCTTGAGGTTTCGTTCATTCTGAATTGCTCATTTTGTAAGTAAGTTTTTAGTTCTCATGCCAGAGTAAAAAAATGTGTTTACCAACCCTTGTGTAACATATGCATATAAAATACATTTTTGAATAACTTCACATGTAAAAGTATTTCGAGAAATTTTAAATCTTTTTGGGGGGGCAGTTAAATTTGCTGTTTTAAAAATAGATGCCTGGAATAATATCTTGGCTACATAAATGCATAGCGTGGACCTTATCAATAAACTTAGTCTATTCTGTCTTACTAGAATTTAATAACTACACATATTGATGTTTTTAGTGTGGAATATATATTCACAAAAGCAATCGCTTCCAGAAATTTTTCTGGCTAAGCCAACTCTTAAAAATGTATGTGTCCTGTAAATTTGACTCTAACTTTTTTCTTAAGTTTGGAATCACGAATGTGATCCTCTCCATAGAGAGTAGGATCTCTCTCAATAAACTGTTTTCAGATATTTTAAGGTAATCGGAGTAATTTTTCCCATGAAAACCTTATTGATGTAAGAGAACGCAATGCAGTGGTAAATTGTTCTGCTCAAATAACAGACTGTCCTTGGAAGCAAGTTGTACTACAGACATTCATACTTTAAATGCCTTTCATGTGGTCATTCACACCCATATCAGAATGCACTCTGGTCAGAACACAGATGGGATAGTTGTGGCCACAACCTCTCGAAGGTGAAATAAAATCCAAAGCTATGTGGGTGGTTGATAATAAATGAAAAGTACTTTGGGGTAATATTTTCCCCAGTATGGATTTTGTTCATTTAGGCTGGTGCAAGGAAGTATCAGTATATAACTAGGTTTTGGGTTGGTTGGGTTTTCTTTTCCTCCCTGTTTACCAACCATTTGCTCAGGATGGAATGACAGGTGGACCTCGGGACTTCAGCTGCTCAGTAAAATTTGTGTTAGGTCTGTTAGCATTCTACTTAATCTTCAGGAGTAACTGCAATTACTCACAAATGTACTCCTGGAAAACTTGTCCAAATTATCAATGATCCAGGATAGAGAAGAATGCCACTCTCATCCATGAGAGAAACTTCTCATCTTGTTAATGAAATCCATAATTGTTGGGGTGCAGCTCCAGAGTGTTCACTGGGGAGAGGCAGTGTGAGTTACAAACTGACCCAGGGACCTACAGTTTTATTTTGGGTTAACAGTTGCCATCAGTAGGAGGCTGTGGTGGTACCAGACCTCACGTGTTAAGTTGACTTCACGGTTTTGTTTTAGTCAAATAGATGTATTACTGAGCTTAGCATCTCATATGTCACGTGTTAGGTATTTAATGTAAAACACCGTTTAGGAAAAATACATCATGAATTAGCTTCAAGTCAGCAGTAGGAAGTTGCTCAGCAGATGATCCCCAGGATGAATTTAACATAGAGAATCTCCCTCCACTTTCTGCTCTGAATTGTTGGTTTTGACCAGGCTTAAAAAGACAAGGAGAAAGGAGGATGGGTGTGGCTTAACGAGCTTGTTAAGTGATACAGGTTAGCTAATGACTTAAAACTTCAGATGATAGAAATCAAATTGGTAATGTAGTTCCATGTATGTGACATACACAGAAGACTTTAGTAACTTCTGGTGTATCTTTAGTGTTCTCAAACTTGCAGTAAATGGCTGTATTTGCTTTTAAAAATTTGACCAGAGAACATTCCTAATGGCGTTGCAATAACAAATGATTGTTTTATCTCAGTCCCCAAAGACACAGCATTTTATAAATACAGTCTGAATGAACGACATTTAACAACCAAGTGATTTTCTGTTTTAGTCTTGAGCTCAGCAAACCTCATGCACCTCTTCCTCTGCACGTTGTGGCAGCTGCAGCGGGAATCGGCCAGGGCCAGGTCCTGGCGCGCTTTGTTCCGGGTGGTTTGTGTCACATGCACCTTCCCTTCCGTGTTCTTTTAACAGAACCCCAGATCCCTCGTTAGTGTTTCCGCAACTGTCACTGCTGCTCCGTGTCCTTGGCATATTCACTAACCTGCCCTCTTGAATTTCCCCACCCCCAGTCTGCTGCAGTTGGGGCCATGGCAGGAGTCCCAGGAAAGGTCACCGTGTGGTAGAACCACGTTCCTACTGGCTTTATGTGCCGTTGTGATTTTAACAGGACCTTTCTTTGCAAAGGTAGTTATTTGGGTAAAATGTACTGTGTAGTAGAAGAGAACAGTTTTAATTAGTAATGCGGGGAAACCACTAAGGGAACATTTACTTCCTGGTTCGTTTCATGGGGAATAGGGTTCCCCAATGGTCAGAGCTCCCAGTTCAGTGGGAAGGCCAGAGGGGTGTGAGGTGACCTTGGTCGTGGGTCAGCACCTAGGATTTCCCACACTGGCCCCCTCAAGAGGCGCAGAGGACTGAACCACCAGTCGGTCCCCTGGCCCTAGGCTGCACTCGACATGCTGAGTGAAAGTGCTTGACAGTGTTCGCACATCGTGTGGTGTCAGCTGTGTGGGTTGTGTCTAGGTAGTGGTGCCCTGTTACCGAACTAAGTGTCCACGTCTTAAAGCACAGGACTGTGTAGACTGGTTTTTGCCTAGTAAGAGATTTCCTTTCCTTAAAAGTTAAGTCTGATGAGGCATTTCTCATGAGCCCTAGATGTGCATTGTAAATGTGCCTGGCAATCAAAATCCTGTTGTGTGCATGTTCTACATCTTGGGATGAGTGGGGTGCCACTTGTACAGTAAAGGCACATCTTCCTAAGTAGACCTAGCCAGCACGAAAATAAGCTTCCTTGATGGCAGTTTCTGTAATGCTGCAGACCCCTCCCTGTCTTTAAAAGTTAAGGAAGGCTTTTCCTATGTTTTAAAACTCCTTGATCAGAAATAGTTTATATAGTTTTAGAATCTCACTGGTATTTGGCTTTAGGAGTTTTTTTCAACTCTCAAGTCTTAGATGAAAATTCAGATGCGGATTTCTGTGTTGCCCTGGGCACCTTCCCGAATGGAGCATCTTTACTGGCCCCAAGGTCAAGGATGAGGGGCTTCTTAGGCAGTGGTCACACCTGGTCATGACTCCACCTCTGGGGGAAGAAAACTGGGAGGGTTTATTTTGAGCCAATCCTAGGTGATTTTCTGTCATAGATACGCATTGTCTAACGTGTATTGAAGTCATGTCTAGTCAACAAATACCTGCTTTGGCAGTCAACGTAAAAGATAAGGACGCTTTTTACAAATGTTCGGTAATTTTTCCTTTTAACTGGAATAGGAAGACGGGAAGGGAAAGTGCTTCTTTTCTAAAACAAATAGAATCAAAATGGATACTTCTGGAAGAAAATTTTTTTTCTGAAATGTCTACAAGCCACTTTTCTCAGACGCGGCGTGGAATATTTCGGTAGTTCCTTTGGCAATGGCGATACGTGTGTTTGGGAGAAAATGCCGCAGGTGACGTGCTCCGTGGCTGTGGGGAAAGGAGTCGAGTCCAGATGCAGTGTCCTTCAAAATTCTGAAAGGCCAATTTTAATTTCATGGCTTATAGTTCAGTTTTAAAAGGTAAATGATTACAGCCTCAGTGCTCCCATTGAGCTGCTTGAACCCTTCCTGTTTCCAGGTGCTAGAAATAAAGACATGAAGGCGTCGGTATAAAATACATCACCCAGGGTTCTGGGCATCTAGGTTAGCAGCCAGGTGGCTGCACATCCTGGCAGATGGATCCTGTATGGGGAAAACGCCTTGCAAAGATTGCTGATCTACGGAGAGAGTAATTAAATTCTAGGCTGTCTGTATTAACATATGCCTCCCACGTTCAAGAGTTTTCTTTACTAGAATCTGAAAGCTTTGGTCTGTTGCGTTGTTGTCCCACTCTATTGGTGAGCAACTACACCTGCATGAACAAAAGACACGTGTAAAAGGATGGCGTCCCTAGTGCACTGCGTAGGCCTCTGGTTAAGGGATCCGTCTTGCTTGAAGGTGGTGGTGTGCCCTCTCCTCTATACCCGCTTTTATTTTGAAAATCCCTCCCTTTGCCACCAGCTCGTCTGGCCCCCTAGTGGCAGGTCTGCCCTCCTGTCCTTTTTCATTTTATAGCTAGTCTGACCTGAGATGACTCCTCTAGTTACTCTTAATAGTTTTGCTTGCTTTCTGTGTGTGTGCCTTTTCTGGCTGGAGCCTGGGCGTCATTCATCGATGGAACACTGCCAGGCACTGGGCTTGGCGAGTGAAGAGACACATTCCCTGCCTTCATGAAGCTGTTTTCTTGTTGCACTTTTGGGGGAGGAGGGGGGTCCTCGTGTCTCACCTGTCAGCTTTCTTTTTAAAACCTGCTTTTGCCACTGTAACCTAGATGTCACTTTCCCCAAGGAATACTGGCCCTGAATTCCAGAACAAAACCAGACATGAAGAGTATGGCTACATAAAGCTATCTGCACTGTATCCCCAGTGAAGTCTGACCTTTTGTATGATAGGACGTTTGTGGCTTTGCCCCGATAACCTGCACTGGTTCTCAGTAAACTGCCTGATCTGGCTCATCAAACGTGGGCCTTGCTAATGTAGGCCCCTCATCTCTGCAGTGACTGACCGAGAACTGAAGGTTGTGAGGCTTTTGTCAACTGGTACCTGGAACATCCCTCTCCCAGCACCCCCCCCCCCCATTTTCTAAGATGTCCTATTTACCACTGACTTTTTGAAAGTACCTTGTTTCATAGCGAAGATGGAGCCTAGCCTATCACTGATTTGGGGCCTGTGGAGGATTAAGAAAAACTTCACAAAAGACTGAAGTCCTCAGTTTGTTGCCTCTGGCTTTAAATCACCTCTTTGTAGGGTGCTTTTGGCTTCATACCTGTGCAGATTTTTTCTCAACTGCACAAATCACACGGCTCTGTTTCTGTTTCTTCCATATACTGATCATTGGGAATTTGTGTTTCTCTTTTATTAAGACTTTTTTTCATTTAAAACTGTTTCAACAGTTTGGAGAATACTCTGGAACTGATATGCTCATTCCTATATTGAAAATGACTCGTGTGTGTCTAAAATTAGAAGTAATTGAAGCTGCCCAGTTCAGGTCTCTCTGTTTTTCAATGTTTATTTGAAAGAAATTACACTGAAAGTTGTTACTTATTTGTTGTATATACCCTCTGACCCAGAAATCATTCTGGTTTATCTTGGGAAAGAACCAGAAGTGTATGCAAAGGTGCATTTATAGGGATGTTAGTTATGGTATATTCACGATAGGAAAGAAAAGGAGCCACCCACGCTGCAGAGGGGAGCTGGGTGGTGGGTGAGCTGTAACCCAGCCATACAGTGGGCTGTTATTCAACTTGAAAGATCCTTTTGAGTTTAGTTGATGGGATGCATTCATGCCATGGCAAATGAATAAAGGCGAGGCGTGAAAGTGATCTTTGGATTCAATTTTGTAAAAAATGCGTGCTGCTTAAGACTGGTGAGCCATACGCTGCGTGAGAATGGCTGCTCCCGAGAAGTAGGCTGCCCGGGGCTACAGGAGGTATTGCTGCACGGAGTATGTGACCCCTGAAGGACTGGCCCGGTGTGCACATGAGCTGTTCTCCAAGGTGCGGGAGTGGGAGTCTCATAAGAAAGGTGCGTCCGTAGCGTCCTTTCCAAATGTCTTGGAACCCAGACGTTTAGTGGGTGTTTCCAGCTGCATTGGATCTTGGTGCAGAGGGTCAGAGCTGCTCTCAGGCGGTACTGGACAAACCTGTCTGGATCTTGGCTTTTACTTTATTTTCTGTTAATGAAGTAAGTTAACTTTTTTTAAAATTTGAGGACCGTTTTAGTGGTTTTTATGTTGTTCAAGAATTGTCATTTCTTTATGAAAAACAACTGAAGGTACATTTGGGGGCATAGCATAGAGTGTCCTGAATCTTTAAAACTATTTAGAAATGTCTGTGAGTTGTATAACTGCTTTACATTGTCCAAATAACAGCCCTAAATGAAAATTTATGCTGACACGTCAATCTCAAGTAGGTATGTGAAATGCCATGACTTTTCATCGAAACTGCACATTTGAGGAATTGTTTTCTATTGGGGAAAGTAAGTTTCTCGGCAGTGTGCCAAGTCCATTAATAATCCGTAGGTTGTAAAGTTATCTGACAGATTGAGAGCCTCCAGTGCTCTGACAACAAGGAATAAGAAGCGTCTGTGTCAAAGTCCTCTGCTGCGGTGTAGGGAACCTAAAAGTACCTTTGTTTTCTGTGCAGCTCAAAGCTCGGATGACCCCATGCCGCTCCTGAATGGCGAGGCGGAAGACGATGCCGACAGCATGCACGTCGATAGAGAGTTTGTAACAGGTGGGAGTGGACAGGTTCCTGTTAGCCACAGCAGCGGTCCAATGGTCGAAGACACCAAACAGCAGGAGGGTGGTTCCGTTGGACCGAAAGAAATAGAAATCTATACTGTTTCAGCAATGCAGACCCCCTGCCGCTGCAAGAACCAGTATGCGTGTTATTTCTAACATGCGTTCGCTCAAGCAGTCTTTGCACTTTGTCCAGTGTTTTAAAGAATGTTATGCTATAATTTGCATATCTTGGACAAGCTTGTAGCTATAAGGAGAAGTGTTCTGGTGCATTTTATGGATATGAAAAATATAAGTGCAATCTTCCTATTTTGATTTGAGGCTTTTGCTTAATGTGCCTTGTTTAATTTTAATGAGGTTTCTTTCACATTTTTCATTTTCTGACATAGGACCTTGGGGTGACTGTACCAAACAAACATCTATTGCTAGTAATTTCAAAGTGATAAACAGCAAAAGGAATGTCTGGCTGTAAACACTGAGAACTAGTAGATGTTGTGGTTTTGACTTGTAACCAGTCAGGCCACTGTGAAATCTCTAACTCAGCATTCCTGGTTGCTTTGGTTTGTGTGGGGCTCACTCTGAATCTACTAAGATGCTGAGCACTGTGTCTCACAAAACACATTTTTTCACTAAAATTTTTAGTATATTAAAACAGTTGATAGTCATTTTTGGTTTTTAAAAGGTAAGGGCTTTGTTTCTTTTACTATTTAGAGTAAAGATTTAGCCATTTAGCTAATGCTTTTTTCTACCATTCTTTTATCTAGGTGACCATGAAAACGTTTTAGCCATTCTCTTAGTGTGTTAATATATTTGGAAATAGATACTGGTTTTTAAAAAGTTTTATTATTAGATCTGTATGCTAAATTCTTTACTGGGGATAAAAGATTATATATAGGGCTTCCCTGGTGGCACAGTGGTTGAGAAGTCCGCCTGTCGATGCAGGGGACATGGGTTCGTGCCCCAATCCGGGAGGATCCCACATACCGCGGAGCGGCTGGGCCCGTGAGCCATGGCCGCTGAGCCTGCGCATCCGGAGCCTGTGCTCCGCAACGGGAGAGGCCACAGCAGTGAGAGGCCCGCGTACCGCAAAAAAAAAAAAAAAAAAAAAAAAAAATCATTTTTGTTCACTAAGATGAAAAGAAAATGTGTAAATCTTTGTAGAAGCTACAGAATTGTTACAGATGGAGTCACCATTTTGCCAAATACTTAAATGAAATGGGTAGATTTTCCAAGGGAAATTCTGATTGGATAATACATTTAAAGATCTTGGCTAAAGATAAATAACAGAACTCAAAGCCAGCTTTTTTTTAAAATGGCATTGCTACATGCTTTTAAAAAGGCAGAAGTAATCACTCTTTAATCTTCAAACAGTAATTCCCTCGGTTTTCAGGTTAAATTTAATGCCGCTCTTGAACCTAACATTGAAAAGGCCATTATTTAAACTCAACTCATCCCATACGATAGGTGCCAAGTAAGCATTCCCCATGTTTTTCATCACTTCGTTTATAACACTCTCTGACTGAATAAACAAAAGGTATGGAATTGCTAGAGATCACTTGCAGTAGGTGGGCGAGGGGATGGGATGGAAGAGGCGAGTCCTGGAAGGCACGTTGGAACAGAGTGTACGGGCGGCCCTGGGCGGTCCTGCAGACCGTCAGCAGGTGCGGGTCTGACCAAGCAGCCCTAGGTCTTAGCCAGTCTCTGGGAGGTTTGCTGCTCTCATGCTCAGTTTTACTAGATGTTTCATAATGACATGGGGTTACAACTAGCCTTGATTTTGAGAATGCTTAATGGAGCTAACTTACTTTAGCTGGGCACCAGAGAAGAATGATACACATGCAGTGAACATTAAACAAAAAAACATCAGTCTATGGGCTTCCCTGGTGGCGCAGTGGTTGAGAGTCCGCCTGCCGATGCAGGGGACACGGGTTCGTGCCCTGGTCCGGGAAGATCCCACATGCCGCGGAGCGACTGGGCCCGTGAGCCATGGCTGCTGAGCTTGCGCGTCCGGAGCCTGCGCGTCCGGAGCCTGTGCTCCGCAACGGGAGAGGCCACAACAGTGAGAGGCCCGCGTACCGCAAAAAAAAAAAAAAAAAAAAAAAATCAGTCTAGTTAACTCGGATTTCTGAGCCCCAGTCACCTAAAAATATAATTTCTATCTTTGTTAGTAGTAGTATAGTTGTCTTAATAACTATGAAGGTCAACATCCTACTCATGAGTTTTATTACCCAGGAAAAGCTGTTTATTTTGGGGGAAAAAAATAAATATTTCCCTGGGAATAACTTGTTTTACTTTTAATTTTACCTCATGTTTAGTTCTTGAAACACTTGTTCTCCAGCCTTAAGTTTAACTAAATAGAAAATCTGTCGTTCAATTTGAAAAGAAATAATCCATAATCTGCTGAAGAATTTATAGCGGCTGTTAAACTGTGTCACTTAAACTGCCAGAAAATTGATGATTAATAGAATGTTTAGAAGATGTTTTTGTTCATTGAACAAGATGTGATTTTTTTGTCATCGGAAAGATTTTCAGGACACACAGAAACCTATGCCTGGGTGCCAGTCGGGGGTCATAGTGTGCGGGGTGTTAGGGTCATGGGACACACAGCTGTGTTCCTCATTCTAGAGGTTCCGGAGTCAGTGCTTCTGTGTTTAGTGTCACACTTTACCTGAATAGTGCAAAACATGGGGTAAATTTTAACATCATTAAGCAAGTCATAGTTTTAGATCACTCTCTGTACTGTTCTGTGAATTCCTGTGAACGTGAATATTAACCCTTGAGTTTCACTATACAGAAAGTACCTTGTAATTGCCTATTCCCATGTGTCCAAACGTTTTGTGATTGACATTTTTTTCCCGTAAGACATCTCCCTCTTAACAGATGTCTATATGTGCAGATTATGGTTTTTGAAAGTGGAACCTTGGAGATCATAGCCACTGTAATTGCTGAACTGAGAAGAAACTCTTCAGAACTGTGCTCTTGGCCCAAGACTGTATGCATGGAATCATTAGGATTCATGGTTCTTCCTGCAGTCTGCCAGTGCTGCGCTGTGGCATTTTGCAGAAGTGCCGTGTGATTCGAGCGTTGCTGAGGAAAGCGCTCCCTGTTCCTATTCCTGTGTGCGCGTCCCTGGCTCGGAGGAAGCGCTCTGAGGAGCCTCCTGTGACGCTGTCAGACTTTGTCTTTGTCCCGGGAGCCTCCTTAATTCACATGCTTCATCAACTGCCTTTCTTTTCTTTTCTTTTCTTTTTTTTTTTCATTTCTTAAAAGCTGGAGAAGTTTCTGGTTTATTTTAACCCTTTGTGGGAACACGTTTAGTTCTGATGGACTTTTTCACAGGTGATGATTTTTAAAACTGCTCTCTCCAAAGTAGTCTTAAACTGAGAACAGTTCCGTGCTGCTGGTATTTTTCATGCAGTATGTTTGTCAGCTGAAGCTCTTTCATTTGGTTCCCCAACACTAATGAAATCTATAAATGTTTCCTATCTTACCAGGCAAATGCTTCTGTTGTGTTTTACTTTTAAATCACTTATGCACCGTTTTTTGCCTTGCAAGAGGAACTGGTTTGTTTAAAGAAAGGAAACTAAATAAATCCTTTAAAACAGTAGCAGGAATGAAGCATTTTATACTGTCTCCTCCCCTCTGGTTCTGAATTTTGGTGACAGGTGTATTTCTTAATGCAGATACGAAAAACAGTAGCTCCGTATCGAATACACTGACAAATGGATGTCTCATCAATGGACATTTGGACTTCCCCTCCATGACACAGCTCAGTGGGATGGAGAGCAGGAGTGACCAGTGCTTAACAGGACTTAATGGAATTGGCGGTGGACTAGTTCCAGGACCGCCGTTTCCGAGTAGCCAGGGTTCTCCCTGTGTTCATGGGACTGAAGAGCCAGAAAAGGGCACGAGCGTTAACCCTGAGATGTGCGGCTCTCTGCACCTGAACGGGAGTCCAAGCAGCTGCGTAGCCAGCAGGCCTTCCTGGGTGGAAGATATCGGGGAGAACCTGCACTACGGACACTACCACGGGTTTGGGGACACGGCCGAAAGCATCCCAGAGCTGAGCGGTGTGATAGAGCGCTCCAACTCGGTGAAGCCGGAGGAGGGGCACGACGGCGCCATCCTGGGCACCATGCACCTGTTCCACGGCTCTTAGGGCCAAGGCCGCCTCTTGGACACGTCAGGCCTCCTGCTAACCAACTCCGAATACTAGTGTAGCGTCAACCTGAAGGAATGCCACAACTTGTACTATGTTTTTATACTTCAGCTTTCTGAAAAAGTGCACTCTTATTTGGCAGGTTCTCGTTGAGTCCGAGCTTGAGTACAAGTAGGCTTATTTAGCACACAGGTGTCTCTCCGTGGGATAGTGGGCCTCTTTCAGGATGCACTTCTGAAATTTAATTTTTCTGCTGCCAATCTCAATATTTTCTTTTGAATACGATCACCATAAATTGCCATTTTTCCTTCTGTCAAATTAAATTGTATCTGATCAGGATAAATTGCAGACAGTAAATGAGGTGCCTGGTAATTTACCCCTTTGCACATGGGCATCATTTTGAAGAGCTCGCTTTTACTCTCTCCAGTAGAATTTTTGACAGAAGACAACTCTTTCCCTATGCAAGGTACAGCCTTACAAAGATTTCTTGCAGTGATTTGTATGAAGAAAAGAACGGTTGCCTTTTTCAAAGTCTTTTCATTGGAACTTTGCTACGGGCCGTGTGGTGAAGGTCTTACTTGTAGGCACACGTATTGGTTTGGGGACATGAGTGGTCCCTTCTTTAATGGTGTAGCTCACTGCCCTGGATTTCACTGAAAGCACCTGCAGCCTGGGACTGACTTCTGATTTGATGTGTTTTTATTCCACATTTCCTACTTGGACTCTAGGATTGTTACCACAGATAATGGTTTCCCTTATATGTAGTGGAAGTTCCTCTTTGTAGGGGAGTGTCAGGTCTAAATATTTAACTGACTCTTTTCACTTATATTTTCTTTTTTCCTTGTTTTTGTTTTTTGGGGTTTTCTGCTTTAAAATATATACCACTATATATATCCAGTTAACTGAGGGAATTTTGAATCTCTCTTAATAAAGCTGCATTAAGTTTATGGTTTTATAGAAATTAGCTTTTGTTTAGGCAACTAGTGGTTACACTGTGCAAATATTGTCATGAATTTTTACTTTTCTGATTTTTGTAATAAAAATTGGTGAAGATAGAGGATGTGTCAGATGAACAAAACCAATGTTCTCAGAGTGTTACTAACATTTTGTTTTTAAATTGTCCTTTACACATGGAATAAACAAAAGCTCACACCCGGTGTGTCTCTGGGTATGCTTTCCTGCGTGAGGGTGGTCCGTTGGAGGAACTGGAGCGGTAGACTTTTACCGCTGCCTTTCATTTTGCTTGTAAGATTCCATTTACTCTTCTGACCCTCCCATGTAGTCCTTTTCACTGCTTTTGGTTCACATGCTCTAATTTTATGAACACGTCGTCTCACTGGATCTCTCTTGGGGGTAGGGGGAGGTATAAATTGCTGTCAGCTAACAGTATTGTCCCTGCATGCTTATTTTCATAAAAGACCACAACCACAGTTTCCTAAACTTCTTTGGGCCGGTACGTATTAATAAATGTAAGCCTTTTAAGTATATAAATTATAGTTAATAATGGCAACAGAATAGCCATTCTGGCATGCCTAGTATGTTATTTAAAACGTTTATTTTTGTACATTATGGAAAAACCTACTAGACCAAGTGAAGGAGCACGAGCCTTCAGAAGTGTCACAAAAATTACTCTGTGCTGAGAGCAGAAGTCAGAACATCTGCCGTGTCACCTCCGCCTTCTCCCGTGCAGGGTCAGTCATCACGCCTGGACGCAGGTGACCTCGGAAACCTTTTTAAGGGACTGATCATGAAGCCACCCAAGTGGCCGAGTTTCAAGACAGAGGAAACCTAATGCCGTTCCCTCATTCCCTGCGTGGACTATATTTGAAAGTATCTCAAAGACTTCATGGTGAACTAATATTTGCTGGAAAACATTAAATGAATCTCTTAAAATACGCTAAAGATCAGAACATTTGGTTAGCCATGGAATTGGGGAGAATATGACTGCTTCTTGGGGATAAGAATATTGCATAGAATCTATACTTGGGCAACCTCCACACTTCAGTGGGTGGGTGATACATTGTGGTTCAAAGTCACTGACATAAAGTGCTTAGAAATACATAAGAAGATTGTTATGCTGGAATTCTATCTTGCCTGGAATTTGCTTCAGAATAATGTAGGACTGGAGAGTGAATGGGACAAAACTCAAGATCTGGGCTGAGCTGATATCAACATTGGGTGCATGAAGGTTCGTTATTCTGTCTACTTCATCTATAATTGGGGAATAATTTTTTAAATTAGGACTTTAAGAAGAAAACAGATGTTCTAATACTTTAAAAAATTGCAGCCGTCATGTTCACATTGACCAAGAATAAGCTCAAATTTTGCTCAACTCACCAAACTTCAGTTCATGCTGAACTCTCACGGTAGTTCACTGGTCCTTCACATTTGGCCTGAAGAGCCTTTTAGGTGCCTGTATTAAATACTAGTGGCAAAGCAGTTGGAAAGTGAAATAAATAGGTCCACTTACAGTAACATCAAAACCATAAAATACCTAGGAGCATGTCGTAAAAGGTGTTCTAGACCTCTACACTGGAAACTATAATATAAAACACTTGTGAGAGAAAGGTCTCTGTAAATGTGTGGAAGTATGTAGTAATTGAGAAAGGAGAGGTATTTTAATAGCCTTTGCAGTTGATCATGGGTATTGGATACAGAATCAAAACTCTACAGAGGTGGTTTCTACAGCAATGGTTTCATAAAGGTTTGCTGCAATGTTGAATCAGAAACCGTATGGATGAATTTCTTGTACTCAATTACATTAATCCTGTTTATCTTGTACTTTGAATGGCAGCTAATCCATGCATGATTTTATAACATCATGCCTTAGCTATTTGGAAAATATTCTTTTTTTAAAATCTTCCTTTTTTTTTTGGCTGCACTGAACAGCTAGTGGGATCTTAGTTCCCCGACCAGGGATCGAACCCATGCCCCCTGCAGTGGAAGCATGGAGTCCTAACCACTGGACTGCCAGGGAATTCCTGGAAAATATTCTTTAACTGAGGTCTGAAGATCGTCCAGATGTTGAAACATTTCATTTAATATTTAGAAAAACTCATTAATATCACTAACTATAGAAGTCAGAAGCTGACTTCATCATTCGTCACATATACTGTCATTTGTTTTCCTTGAAGTGGCAGGCTCACTTGGTTAATCTTTTTTTTTTTTTTTGCTGTACGCGGGCCTCTCACTGCTGTGGCCTCTCCCGTTGCGGAGCACAGGCTCCGGACACACAGGCCCCGCGGCCATGGCTCGCGGGCCCAGCCGCTCCGCGGCATGTGGGATCCTCCGGGATCGGGGCACGAACCCGCGTCCCCTGCATCGGCAGGCGGACTCTCAACCACTGCGCCACCAGGGAGGCCCGGTTAATCTTTTTTTAAATCACATCTGCCAAACATAAAAAGTCATTAAAGTCTTAATAACCATTGTCAGTTATTTTTCAAATAAAAATGATGTTTCTAGAAAGAAAGCAACTGGTTACGTTGTAACACAACCAGCCAGGCAAGTGCTTTTCCTGGAGGCAATATTGTACTTGGTTCCACATGCTTTCCATTTCATCACACAAGACATGTACTCAGTGGTTGAGATGTAATATGTAAGGACATTTTTAAGTGAAATTGGCCTTTTTTAACTGCACACCAGTGAAGAACATAATGGTAATCAGGACAGTCGTTGCTAAGGCTTTCACCATTGCTTTTGAGCCACAGTGCAAATGTCAACACAGGAGAAAGCAACTCACATCTTGATAACATAGCCGTGACCTTTCGGGTCCCTGAAATGGTCCCAGGGTCCCGGGGAGTCTGCTCATCCCAGTTTGAGAACTGCTGGATCAACTGTGCTGTTAGCGTTTGGGCCGATGAGACCTCAGCAACTGAGGGATAAATGCTGGGATCTAGACAGGGTTCTTTGAATGGCTCTTTAGGCCTTTCTGTAGATTGAATTTTTTCAACTGAGAGCAACAGAGAACGGAGGAAGACTAACTGGAGACAGAAATGTTGAAACCTTTCTGAAGAGTCTTCCTGAAAAGAGGAGCCAGGAAGTAGGCTGTAGGGAGAAGCGGACGTGACATCAAGAGAGAGTTTGAAGGGCCTCCCTGGTGGCGCAAGTGGTTGAGAGTCCGCCTGCCGATGCAGGGGATACGGGTTCGTGCCCCGGTCTGGGAGGATCCCATATGCCGCGGAGCGGCTGGGCCCGTGAGCCATGGCCGCTGAGCCTGCGCGTCCGGAGCCTGCGCGTCCGGAGCCTGTGCTCCGCAACGGGGGAGGCCACAACAGTGAGAGGCCCGCATACCGCAAAAAAAAAAAAAAAAAAAAAAGAGAGAGTTTGAAGATGGAAGATACAGGAGGGAAGGCTGGAGGCCCAGGTGAGCACGTGAGAAGGGGTGGGTCCCCTGATGGCTCCTGTTTCTGGTGAATTGTGAGCCCCCAGCTTGGGCAGGTGGTTTCCAAGAGACACGGGCATCCCAACCTGTGGCTGCAGCCATCGGTGATCCTGGGCAGAAGGGCCGAGTTGACTGGGCTGAACCGCGTTACTGTTCAGCTGAGCCAGCTGGACGAAGCAGCGGTTGGAGTGGCTGGGATTTAAGCTGAGGAGGGGAGGCCGGGGGCGGGGGGAGTTCTGATGGAGGTGATGGTGTCGGCTAGTCAGGCACCGCGGGGACAAGACGGTACAGTTACCGTGAGCAGTGAAACAGCCCAAGCGGAGTGAAAGGCCAGGGTGATCCAGGCAGCACACCCTCGGGGGAGGAGGGACAGGCTCCGGATGGGGGCGTCATTGCAGCCAGTGGTGGGTGGGGGGCATTGCCGGTGCTGGCTGATGGGGTGAAACTGGGCCAGGACGGAGGGCTGCACCAAAGCCAGGCTTCCTTCTGCTCTCAGCCCTCACGGGTGCGGGCTGGCGGGGCAAAGGGCGCACAGTGTCCCCTAACCTCCAGCCGCTCACCCTGCTTCTGGGACACACGAGTAAACAGGGAATCATGATTCTGTGCCACGAGGGGGGAGTACAGGGTCCACGGGGGATGAGCTCCCCTAGGACGGGCGGTGGGGTTGTCAGGGGAGCCTGTCCAGAGGAGGGGGATCACGCCGAGGGAACCTGTGCAGGACGCACTGGAGGGACCCTGAACCTCCTTGTTTCTGTTCCCTTTGCTGGCCGGCCCATCTTCCGAATAAGACCGTAGTCCTTCAGCTGCTTTAAAGCCGGCTCTCTTGTGTTAAACAAAAAGCCAACAGCCCAGGGTTCCAGAATATTCCCCACCCAATGATGCTACTGCATTAATATTAGAGTCAATTCATTGGGGGTTTGATGTTTGGTTTTTCAAATTATAATAAATGATCATCCATTATGAAAATAACCTTTGATATCTAATAATGGCAGTTGACGATGTTTAAACGACCTGATTTCTTGCACAAGGCATGTTTCTTTAGCGTCCAACAGACAAGCATCAGTCACTGTATCCACTCGTGTACTTGGGTTGTCAGAACTGGAAGCAAGCTCGCTCAGACCCCCGGAAGCAAGACGAGGCAGCGATGAGGTTTCGTACAGGGCTGGCTGGCGACACAGACGCTGGGGCGCACCGGAACCTCGGAAGCGCCTGGAACCAGAGGCTGCTGAGATGGCAGCTGTTTCTCCGAGTTCAGTGTTCGGTCTCCACCGCTCGCCCCATTTGCTGGATTCTCCATCTCTCCCCACACTGGCTTTTCGCTGGTCTCTGATTTACACGAACCGGTTCAACCACAGCTTGGAGGGCAAGGTGCAATTTCTTCTGCCAGAGACCAACTGGCAGGAGGGGAAGCCCTGTTCCAGTCCCCAGCAGGGTCCACCCGTGCCGTCCCCTGCAGGTGGGAAGTGGCTAGAACAGCAGCGGGAGCTCTGAGCCAGAAAGCCGCTCCCACGGGTCTGCACACCTCACACGTCAGAGAAACCAGAGCAGGTCCCTGCGATGTGCAGGCCCTTTGCACGCCTGTATTCCCAGTCCAGTATGTATTTATCTCTGAATTGAACAAACTCTTGGAGACAATAATTCCTTATTTTTGAGGATTTCCCTAGGGAAAGTGGCAGGACGTGGCCATCTGCTGCAGAGAGGCAGCCCCCAAAGCCCTTGATCCGCAAAGGTCATTTACAGCCCCATACTCAGGCGACACATCACTTCCCCATCGTAACCCCACAGGGCAGCAGGCGGAGGGAGACACAGGCCCGTCCACCCATACCCAGAATATGGGCTCCTAACCCAACAAGGACATTTTTGAGAAACAATATCTTAAGCATTTTTTTTATCATTTATGTATGGAACGCTATTTTCAAGGGTTATGACAGAAGCAAACCTACATAAAGTTATACTGGGCATTAGAGTCCAGTTGGGATGATACCTTTTAAATCACGGTGATTTAAACCTGAAAAAGAGAAATGGAAAGCCATAGAGTCAAACATAAATATATTGTGTTGGAAATCTTGTTAAATAGGGCACAAGTAAACACAACAAATGTACTAGTAAATTGACAAATGCTTCATGTACCATTAAAAGCCATCACGGGAATTGTATTTCATGAAATACCAATAAATAAAAAGCAAGCCACAATGTGAAACAAATTAGAATAAATGTATATAAAATTCCTATCGACAGAGCAAAATGTACTACTAAAAATTGTTACAAAATGTAAGGCAGACTAAAAAAAACCTTAAATGATTCTTTAAAAAGGTAGCCATAGTACATGTTAAAAAATACTCTAATAAAAGTGAATACACAGTATATAACAAAATAATACATTTGAAACAGTTACAATGTCCAGTGTCCAGGAAAAGCAAAATTTCACCAAAAATATTTAATACCTGGTGAGCGGTAGGAAAAAAATAAATTCTGCTTGAGACTAGCTTAACTCTAGTAGCAATGCCACCATTGCTTTGGAGTTGTGTACCCAGGTGGTTTTCACTTCAGTGTTACAGGAAAATCCCAGATTCTGCATCAAATGAGCTGTGTGGCTTGTGGGAAAAAGGTAACCCTGGGATGGGAAACTCTGGTTGCCTTTGCTTTGATGGTTGACAATGTCCATCTCCACCAGCAGGGGGCAGCGGCACCCTCCATATCACCTTCCTGGCCACCGGGTGATGTCCACTGAACTCCCATCCCCAAGAAGGCAAGGGGAGTTCAGGGTGCGTCTTTGATAACACACATGGTACTTAAAACACAACACCAAACCTCAGTTTGGGCGTGATAATTAGGGGGAGTCACTGATGACTCATGTCAGAGTCAAAACAGAAGCACAGCTGATTCCCAGTTGTGGGAGGGAGGACGGGGTTTCCAGCTGTCCACCTGCTGTGAGCCAGGCGACTGGGCAGATGGATCACGCCCCCCAGGAACTGACCCTAGTGCTAATGCCGGTGGATTGCACCAGCCCATCCACAGTCTACATGGTACATCCCATCATTCTATGGCCAGTTAAGAAGGAAAAAAGTGTTCACAATTCAATGAAAAAGCATGCTGTATCAACATTTAGAAGTTTCATTTTGTACTTGTCAAAAGAGCTATTTTTGTCTTATTTAGACATGGGTTTTGATCAAATATCACTTCTTTGGATACCTAAGTAGGGAAATAAGGCAAAACCAAGTGGTTAAGATTCCTTTGCCTTTTGTCACGTTCAGAGTCTGTCTTCCAAACCACATCCCACCCCGGGGTGCACACGTTAGGCTCTTCAGGACACTCCCGCCAGGGCAGCAGTGCAGGGAAGCAGCGTCTGTGGAATGACGGGCATCCCAGCCCTGCCTCTGCAGTGCTTCTGCCTGCAAGGTCCTGTGCAGGAGCGGCCACGACACAGGGCCAAGACAGAGCATCCCGAGTCCAGAGAAGAGAAAAAAGTGGGCATGTGGGGTTGATAGCATGGGGTCTGCTGCATATATAAATATTCTGCATATATAGATATGTGTTATACTTATATATGTTCTGTATATGTATACATGTATTCAATAGGTATTTTGTATATAATAGACTATATATAAAAAGATGATAAAATGACATATTAAAATGGTAGCAGTGCTGGGCTGCCCTGGTGGCGCAGTGGTTGAGAATCCGCCTGCCGATGCAGGGGACACAGGTTCGTGCCCCGGTCCAGGAAGGTCCCACATGCCGCGGAGCGGCTGGGCCCGTGAGCCATGGCCGCTGAGCCTGCGTGTCTGGAGCCTGTGCTCCACAACGGGAGAGGCCACAACAGTGAGAGGCCTGCGTACCGCAAAAAAAAAAAAAAAAAAAAAAAAAAAAGTAAAAACAGACTTGTAGATTCAATAGAATTTCACTTAAATCACAACGAGCTTTATTTCTTATGGAACTTGAAAAGCTGATTCTCAAATTTATATGGAAAAATGAAGGACCCAGTGTAGCTGAGACTGTGTGGAAGAAAAGCAAGGTTGGGGCAGGTACCCTCCCAGGAGGAGGACAACTCAGAGAGCTGACTGGCTAGTACAGCATGGGGTGGGCAAGAGGACACACAGACAGACAGCAGGACAGCACAGGGAGTCAAGAACCAAGCCCCTTTATACCTGAAACAGATTTGTGTTGGAGCAGGTGCGCCCTGTTTGATAAATAGTAAGTACCATTTAATGAGTAGTACCCTGGCAATACATTAAACACAGAGGAAAATGATGTTATATCCCTATTTCACACCATATTAAAAATCAATTCCACGTGGATTAAAGACTTAAATACGAAAAAGAACTGTAAAACTTTTACAAGATAATAAAAAGACTCTCTGTATAACCATGGGGTGCATTTGGATCTGAAGACACACACACACACGCACACACACACACACACAATCATGAACAAAACTGATAAGTTGAACTATGTTAAAATTAAAAACTTCTACTCATCAAAAGATACCATCAAGAGATTAAAAAACAAGATGATTAAGCGCTAGACATCTGCTCTACAAAATTATGCCCATAGTTGCCAATACTGTATTGCACACTTTAAATTTGTTAAGAGGGTAGTTCTTACCACAGTAAAAAAATTTTTTTTGTTTGAACAAAAAAAAAAAAGATAAAAAAACAAGCCAAGATTAGGAAAAGAGGCTGGCAACACATGTAACTCACAAACAGTTAATATCCAGAATATGCATAGAATTCACGTACACACACAAGAAAAACACAAATAACCTCATAGGAAAATATTCAAAAAACACTATCAGACAGTTTGCAGAGATGGGATCACAAATGGCCCATAAACGTATGTGAAGGTCTCAACCTCGTTAGCAATCGAGAGAATTTAAAACCAGATGAGCTACCACTTCATAATTAGAAGCCAGGCAATACCAACCGTGGGTGGGAGGGAAGAGCTGGGCATCGATCCACCAGGAGTAAATGGATCAGTAAGTTGTGGTGCGTTACATACAAAAATACTATGCAGGGCTTCCCTGGTGGCGCAGTGGTTGAGAGTCCGCCTGCCGATTCAGGGAACGTGGGTTCGTGCCCCGGTCTGGGAAGATCCCACATGCCATGGAGCAGTTGGGCCCGTGAGCCATGGTCGCTGAGCCTGCGCGTCCGGAGCCTGTGCTCCGCAATGGGAGAGGCCACAGCAGTGAGAGGCCCACGTACCACAAAAAAAAAAAAAAAAAAAAAAAAAAAAAAGTTCATTTTAAGAACAGGTTAAAGAGGATCCCTTTGTATATAATTGGCCATTTCCTTTGGGTTTAACTTGAGATGTTTTCTTCTCTCTCCCTCTTTGCCAACATCATGGGTCACGTACTAAATGGGATTTCATGGAAATGCATTCGTCATCTCACATTTGGGCACCACCATGAATATGTGCCTTGCAGAAGGGATGTTCCACACGTCTACGTAAAGATTCATCTCCTCCTCGCTCACACTGGTGAGCTCTGAATTCCCAGCTTGGGGGAAGGGGGCAGAAACACTTATACAAGATCACGGAGCATTGGGGCATTAGAGGAAGGATTTCTAAAATTGAAAAAGGCTAAAAAAAAACTGGTGAATGATACAAAGTTCAAATTAAGGACGTGGATTAAGAGAGACTTATACCCAGCTGAGGCTTAATTATAATATCAATTCTTTCCCCAAGTGAGAATATGAGAGAGGGAGCCTCGTCTGTCCGAATCTCCTTTTATAAAACCCAGGCGAGGAATTCAGGTATTTTTTTTCACATAGACCGTCTTCTACACATGATCAAATCTTTGCAGCTCCAGGAACTTTAGTCCCTCAGGGGCCCATTTGCGTTTTCAGTCAAGAAAAATATGAATGAGGCTTTCCATAGAGTCAATTTCCTTTACTGCTTGATAATTTCCCACCATGTCAATAGGCATAGGAACTTGGTCATGGTGCTTGAGAACTCGGTGAAGACGGACCTGTCATTAGTGTAGGGGACACTCTCATGCTCACTGTCCAGCCTAGGGTCCTAGACTCCTCCTGTCTTGTCCAGTTCTCACTGTTGGGGTTTAGCTGTCAGGTCCAGTCGCTGGGCCTGAGCCGCCTTCAGAAAAGGAAGAAAACTGGAGCACGATTTTCAGGACCAGCCAGACACAAGAAAATGCAGCTAAGAAGCTCAGAATAGGGAATTCCCTCGCAGTCCAGTGGTTAGGACTTGGCTCTTTCACTGCTGTGTCCCAGGTTCAATCCCTGGTTGGGGAACTAAGATCCCACAAGCCGTGCAGCGCAGCCAAAAAAGAAGAAAAAGGAAGAAGCAGTTCAGAATATTGTTTTCACTCTTACTTGGCCTTCTTCACCCAAAAGGAAGGCCTGGACGATGAACTCATATCATGTGCGCTCATACAAAGGAAGGTGTGAAGAATTTTGATTGACCTCTGTTGCCACTGAGAAGTGTTTTCAACAAATGTACAAATTTTTTACAGTCACAGAATATCGGACAAGGAGACTTCCTGGGGCCGATTTCACGCCTGTACATTTCCTAAATCAGTGGCTGCAAATTTGAAACTGAGCTTATGCCAGTGGTTCCCAGACTGTGTGCCAAGGAACCCTGGGGGGCACCACACTCCCCAGTGTGCCACGGGATGCTTTATACTTCCAAGGATACTCAATAATATTCCAGGGAACGACGAGCTTGAAGGAGTCCACAACTTCACATCAGATAGCAGCTCCATGCCTTTGTGGAGCTGGGTTTCCTTCAGCTGCTGTGCTAAGAAGCAGGAACCAGGCAAAAATCAACATGGACCAGGAAATGGGGGTGGCAGTGCCCCACGATAAAGAGGGTGGTGGTCCCCCAAGTGCCAAGGACAGAGAAGCTGAGGGGTAACAACTAGGTGTGCTCGCCCATTAGCTGGAAATTGTTCTTATATAAGGATGACTGAAATATTGTTTTTCATTTTGATGCATGTGTATTATTTTTTCAAACAATTACCTGCTTGTGAGGATACAAGGACTTGTTTGGATGCTACCACTTAACAAACAGGATTGCCAGGTATTTCTATGGGCCAAGGGGCACCTTGAAGTGTCACCACTTGACACCGACAGGTGCCCTGAGCTGAGGAATCTGGGAGCAGAAGGCAGACACTGTCCTCAGAGTCTAACAAAGGAGGCGGAAACAAACCCAGAACATGCACGACGGCTGGTTCCTTTCTGAAATTCTCCCCGTTATTTTGCCGGAGCCGAACGGCTCATTAAGCTTTAGCCCTCTGCTGTCCCCAGAGCAAATATGCACTTTAAAGTGTTATTAAAGAAAAACACCTTTTTAAGATAGAGCTCACTCCTCAGTGAATAAAGCATGACACTCAGAATCAGATCCCAGACGTCTATTCCTCAGCCTCTGCTAGGAACTGGCGGCCTTGGGCCAGTCAGTTAACAGAAGATCCCTTTTGCTGCAAACCAGTACATCTTTTTTGTAAAATTAGAGCTGGCGGCAGAAAACGAACACTTCGGAGCAAGGTTTTAAATGAAAAGCAAACAAAAACAAAAGAACATCCCCATTCGGTGACAACCGAATTAACGAATCCCCTAGGGAAAATCTTCAGTGTATAAATGTTGTCTCTGATTCAACCACGAGGACCAGAAAGCACTTCATGGACCACGTCTGACAGGGAGTCAGCATTTCATTACAGGCCAAGGACACACGGCTGGGCCGGCCGCAGCTTCTGCTCACGTGCCCACCCGCCAGGCGCTGGCGCACAGCCAGGCGGAAGTGACCCCCCCACTCACCGCGGTCCCACCCACAGACACGCGACACTGGAGCCTCAGAAGTTTCCCACTTTCACGCTCCGTCATGTCCGGGCACCCTGACCAACTGCTTCGTTCCAGTGCCCCGCTGCTCTGGGCTTCCGTTTCCTCACCAGGAAATGGGGTTAATAAAGATTTCTACCTCATGGTGTTTCTTTTCAATTAAATTAACAAATACACGTAAAGCAATCACAACAGCGCTCACAGGCCTCCATAAACATTGGCTGTTATTATTATTGAGGTAAATGTCTGATACGGAGCTGCTGAGTCAAGTAATGGGGGTAGTTTTTGGCTTTTGAAATGTATACCTAAGTTTTCCTAGGGAAAATTTTAAACCAACTTACCTTTTTTGGAAAGGGCCTCTTTATCTGAGTGCTGGATATTCTAATCTTTAAAAACTTGCCGGGCTTCCCTGGTGGCACAGTGGTTGGGAGTCCACCTGCCAATGCAGGGGACACAGGTTCGTGCCCCGGTCTGGGAAGATCCCACGTGCCATGGAGCGGCTGGGCCCGTGAGCCATGGCTGCTGAGCCTGTGCTCCGCAAGGGGAGAGGCCACAACAGTGAGAGGCCCGTGTACCACAAAAACAAACAAAAAAGAAAAGCGAAGAATTTAACAATCAATTCAGAAAGATCCTCAGGGCATATTCTCCTGGGCTCCATGATCTATATCACCGTGTCCATCCTCTGGTGGGCCCTGGAGACCGCACTCTGTGGTTTGAAAGTGCCCAATGGGCCAGTGTTCATGAGGACCTTCAGGAAAACAGAACACCCCCGAGGCCTGCGGGCTAAAACCACAGGGGAGAGGCTTGCAGTCCATTCCCACTGTCCTTCCTCAAGCCCCGAGTGGCCAAAGATGCAAGATTGCAGGCCTTTAACTACAGACACAGGTTCGAATGTTTGGAAGGACTTCCCTGGCCTCACTCTGGACATCCAGGGTCCACTAGCTGCAGTGACTGCTCACCCTGGTGATTAGAGGTGTATCCAAAAGCACAGTGTAAATTGGCAAAGCGCTCTTGTCTGTGAAGTGCGTTCTCGAGGTCAAGGCCGAGAGGCCCATCGCAGGAAGCCCAAGGAGGCACAGTGCACACGCAGAACAAGCCAGGGCCTCACAGGCAGGTGCATTTGCGGAAACTGGAAAGAAAAAGGACACCAGACGGACTCAGGATTGCCTGGCCTTAAAATGCAAAAGGGAACGAGAGTCTAAAGCCCCTCTCGGGGCTTCCCTGGTGGCGCAATGGTTGAGAATCCGCCTGCCAATGCAGGGGACACGGGTTCGATCCCTGGTCCTGGAAGATCCCACATGCCGCGGAGCAACTAAGCCCGTGCACCACAACTACTGAGCCCGCGAGCCACAACTACTGAAGCCCGCGCACCTAGAGCCTGTGCTCTGCAACAAGAGAAACCACCACAATGAGAAGCCTGCGCACTGCAATGAAGAGTAGCCCCTGCTTGCTGCAACTACATAAAATGCAGCAACGAAGACCCAGCACAGCCAAAAATAAATAAAAATAATTTTTTTTTAAAAGTTAAAAAGAAAAAAAAAGTCCCACTCCCCCTGAATCCCCTCCGTGGCTCCTCCCCAAGTGTCTGCAACTAACCCAGTGCCCGGGGCAAAGGACCCACCCCCAGCAGTGGCTGCAGGTCCAGGGGCAACGTAGCACCGTCCACACCTCTCGTTTCCCCGCCACACTGGTGTGGGCAGGCCAGGCTCAGGCGGCTTCCACGAGCCGCCTCTCCCCGAGCCTCTCTGTCTCACCAGCACCTCACTTCCTGTGCACCCCGGGGAGTTACCGTCCAAGCAGACGTCAGTGTTCTGTGCTCTGCCGAGGCCCCAGCACCGAAGGCCCCGGCTGGGCCCCTGTACCTTTGTCCTTAGGCCTCTCACCTTTCCTTGCTCCTGCTCTAAGCCCCTGAACCCCTCTGAGCCCTCAGGTCAACCAAGACTCCTGGTTCCCTCCAGGCAGCTTGCTTCCCTGACACAGGCCAAGCCCGGGAGGCGGACCCGCCCAGAGCAGACGTGGACCCTCCTGTGCGGCCGCCAGCATCACCGCCTGGTTCTCTAAAGCGACAAGCCCCCAAGTTCTGCAGCCTGTCATTCAGGACTCGTCAGCAAGGTGTGGGGGAGAGGGCCCACGCAGGGGAGGGTGAGACCAGATGCTGAGGCGGGGTGAGATGCGCAGGGCGGCGCGGGCCCGTCGGGTGAGGGCACGGCGTGTGGCTGGCACAGCAGAGGCAGCTGTGTGGCTGACGGTGCTGACTGAGGCGGGCTGAGAGCCTCCTTCCTCCCAGTACATCCTGCAGGGAGGCGAGTGCAAAGTGGCCGGGGGATGCTGAGACTGGGGTCAGGCGAAGAAGGAGTCAGCCGTGTGTTTCTCTCCAGCAATGGGAGGTCCACCGGGGGTTGGCAGAGCCCCGGCTCGGCGGGCGGGCGCGTGGGGCGGACGAGGCCCCAGCGGCCGGAGGAGGCTGTGCTGTCCCCACGGGGCTCTGGGCTGCTGTCCAGGCGCCCAGGCAGGGAGATGAGAGCAGAAAAGAGCACTTCGGGAAGGAAGGACATTGATGCGGAGGCGTGGAGCCCGGCGGGGCTGAGATGCTGAGTCCAGCGTTTGGGAAGTTCTCCTATGGAGCCGACCTTTGGGAAGTCCCCGGATGTGACCGTGTACGAAGTGTCCTCTGGTTTCCAGGGCACACAGCCCTTAATCCCCTGCCCCCCCCAACCCCGTCGTGCTCAGTATGTTTGCCGGCATCCAGGGACCAACCTGGTGCCCCTGGGGCGCTTTCCCACGTGACAGTTTGGACAGCAACTGACCTGAGACTCCACAGTCTTACGGGAAAAGGCTTTGTTTCAAACTTCAAAGCCACTGAGTTCCAATCCCGTCAAAGTCAAATTTTTCATTAAAATTTCTATTAACCTTTTCCCATAAGAGTAACTCTCAATTGATTCTTAACCCATTTTGAAAGCCTGGGACAGACCATATTCGATCACAGACCTGAGGCCTCCCGCCGGCTCTCAGACTCACCGGACAGCATCCCTCCCGGAGGAGAGCAAGCAACACGTCCTCAGGAGCCACGAGGACCACGGCTGCGGGGAAGTCTGGCCTCTAAGGGTCGAAAACACGGCTCCTCCCTCTACCATCGACAAGGAAAACCCTCTCACTCACTGAACTTACTGTTCAAATCATCCCAAGCCCCATCCCCCAAGGTTCCTGCAGACTCACCTTGTAACGGACGAACTTACAGAAGGTTAAGAAAATGACTTAAAAATATAATTATTGTTTCTCATGATAAAAGTAACATATATATTAATTAGTAATATTTTGTAGGCAACTAAAAATAGAAAATGACAAAGTAGACGTTTACCTTTTATAAAAATATTATAAACACTGTATTTTTTAAATGTTAAGAAGAAAGAATCAGCAAATACACTTTTAAAACACTCATGACATTCACAAAAGAAACACCACCACACAAATGAAGATGAAAACTAATGACCCTCCACTTAGCCAGCACAAGGGCATAGAATGTAATGAGGCATTTTCTGCGAGCAGTCTGACACTGCGCACCCCTGGACCTCTGAACATCACTTGAAATAAAGTGGCTTTGGGATAAACACAGGGCTGCCCATCTCTGCATTATTTCAGAGACAAAATACTGTAAAGCTAAAAACTGCTTGTAGCCCACCAGCTTAAGGGGCCCAAATTGGTTGATAGAACTGCTGTTAAAGCCCATTTACTCAAAACTGCATCTGCTCACAGAAATAAACCATCATCAACTATACTTATTCTACTGGGGTTTTCTTTGTGGACTAATATATAACACAAGCAAATTTTGTGACTCTTCGGTAGACACTAAAAAGGAAAGTGTGTTCTGTTTCAAGACGCAAAGTTTGATATACAGCAATTAGACCTACTGCACTAATGCTGCTCTTCAGGATTGCCTGTGCCAATCTGTCTCATTGCTAGTGAAATTAACTTTCCTCCCTTGGTTAAGAGGTTGCCAGGCTGCTCCACTGTGAAGGTAACAGCTTGGCGGTAGATACTCTGAAATGATGTGTCGTCTTCCACGTCAGTGATGAATCTTCCTGAAGTATCACCATGATGAAGCCAAAGGTTGATTTTCTAATTCCACCACTCATTCTACTTCTACTGGTTGACATTTATTTATATACTTATTCATTTATTTATTTATGTCAGAAGAGATCCATGGATTCTTACTATTCAACGGGTCATAATCTCTTATGATCCTTATTTATTTTGATGCTCGGACTTGGCCCACAGAAGCTCCTTCAAGATGGCTCCTGTGTTGTTCTGACACGTTCCCAACATCTTTGGTACTTTCTTACTTTCTGACCCACGGCATTCCAGGCTCAGCTGTATTTTCCCTGTGCAGGCTGGAATCAGCCATTTTTCTGGAAGCCCCAGTTCCTTTCAGTGGACAGTGGTATTAGAAACCAAGATCTGGGTGCTGTGTGTGCTCATTGCCACTGGACTGCCATTGCTTCTAAGCCCTTTAGTGTTCAGAACTAGGAAGCATATATGCATGCACACGCACATCTGTATCGATTTCCCTGTCTATACATATTAAAGGCCATGAGTTCCTATGGACATGACTAACTCTAATTCAATACAGCAGAGATCATTTAAGCTTCCCCCTTTCCATATTTGTAATCTTCCAAGTGTTTGGAACATGGCTCTGCTTATCCACATGCATTTACTTATTTGCTCAGTTGCCTATAAGGCAAACCTCCTGGCCATTCAGACCACCTATTTGGCATCAAGACTGCTGGGCCAACCACACAGACGCCCTCCCCAGCCCAGCCCTGACAAACTTGCTGGTTGAGCCACTGAATTCTCAGCCCCCAGCCCCACCAAATGCACTAGTCACACCAGGCGATCCTTGCCACTGACCCAGGAGAAGGGGAAGGGAGATGCTATGTTTTTGCTTTATTGGCAACTGTTATATCTTCATCATATGTTGCTCCCATTATAATTATAAAGCACCACACTTTAACTTGTGTAATTCTTTTTATTCTGAATTCAATGTTTGGGAATGCCCTGGTGGTCCAGAAGTTAGGACTTAGCACTTTCACTGCAGGTGACCCAGGTTTGATCCGTGGTTGGAGAACTAAGATCCCACAAGCTGCGGCTTGGCCAAAAAAAATTAAAAAACAATAAATAAATAAATAAAATGAATTCAATGTTGTCTTAAATTAAGATGTACATTTTTAAGCAATTTATTATTTTGGAATAATTTATTTTTAATTAATTAATTAATTAATTTTTGGGGCTGCATTGGGTCTTCACTGCTGCATGCAGGCTTTCTCTAGTTGTGGAGAGCAGGGGCTACTCTTCATTGTGGTGCGTGGGCTTCTCATTGCGATGGCTTCTTTGTTATGGAGCACAGGCTCTAGATGCACGGGCTTCAGTAGTTGCGGCACATGGGCTCAGTGGTTGTGGCTCACAGGCTCTAGAGCGCAGGCTCAGTAGCTGTGGCACACGAGCTTAGTTGCTCTGCGGCATGTGGGATCTTCCCAGACCAGGGCTCGAACCCATGACCCCTGCGTTGGCAGACGGATTCTTAACCACTGCACCACCAGGGAACTCCTGGAATAATTTTAGATTCACAGAAAGAGTTGCAAAGATAGGCGAGTCCTATATACCCCTCCCCCAGTTTCTCTAACGTAACTATGGTACATTTGTCAAAATTAGGAGCTTAACATTGGTACCTTACTGTTAACTAAGTTCTAGGTTTTATTTGGATCTCACCAGTTTTTCTGTGAACATCCTTTTTCTGTGTCAGGATCCGGTCCAGGACCCCACACTGCGTCTGGTCACCATAGCCCCTCGGTGTCCTCTGGTCTGTGCAGGTCTGCAGTCTTCCTTTGTCCCTTGTGATCTTGACAGTTTGGTGAGCGATGCTCAGGAATTTGTAGAGTGTCCCTTAGCGTGGGTTTCTCTGTTTTCATTGTGTTTAGACAAGGGTTATGGGTTTTCTGGAAGAATATGGAAGGTGCCTTCTTTCTCCCCATGTCATACTGGGGTACAGGACGTCTTCACTGTGAAGTTACCTTTGTCCCGTTTCCAGACTCTGTTGTGTGGAAGCAAGTGGCTAAGTCCTGTCCACCCTCGAGGTGGGAGGGGGGAGGTTAAGCCCTGACACGTTTTTTGCTTTAGGGTCACTTGTACGTACGATAGTTAAAATTTTATTTTCATGTTTCTTTGGTCATTTAAACTGGTCTTCAGGAGAAGGGAGAGATAGACACACACACAGAAAGTTTCATCTTGGAACAAAAATGTTTATATAATGTTTTGTCATTTTTTAAAGTCCCAGAGTACATAGACTTCTTCATCCTTTAAGTGTTCTCCAAACAGAAATTCTCAATGGCTGCACTGTATTCCCACTATCCAGCCAAGCATACATATTTACTTCATTTTCCTATTACTAAATAATTCGGTTCTTTATAACTTTTCTCTAAAATAATTATAAATAGTAACATAAATTATAAAACTGCCATGTATATCTTCCTATGTCAATTTTTCCAGACATGTCTGATTATTTCCTTGAGACTGTGCTTGGAAGTGATGCTGTGGGACAGTCAGGAAGCACACCCCACAGGTCTCACAAGGCACTTGCCCTGTCTGCCGATTACACCCCCTTACCACCTCCCACCCCCCTCAGAGGAGGGTGCCTTCAGAGAAGTACCTGGGAAGTTTCTCTGAGCTTGTTAAAATAGAATTCTAGCAAAGGATTTAGCTAACTAGGATTTAGCAAACTAAATCCTAAATAGGATTCTGGCTACATAGGATTTTGCTAACTATGGATCCAGGGGACACTGAGCGCTTGAAATCCAAGGGCTAATGCAGCTGATGCCGGGTCATCTGGAGGTCAGTGAACGGTCAGATCCTTTCCCCCAAGTTCAAAGGTGTCTCCTCACTGATCTAGAAATCCATTGCATCTAAATGAGCTCTTTGGATGAAAAATCTGAAAGTAAGACCATAAGGAAAAGATATTGAGAATGATGAGTTTTTTCATGGGGGAGAAAGGGGAGGGCTGGGAGGGTCGAGGGAGCACACTGGTGGGAGGTGTGGGTGGAAGCCACCATGGTGACCAGGAACCTGAAGGTCCCTGCTCGGGGCTCCGGGAAGAGCTAGGAGAGAGTAAGGAGGTGGGAGCCCTGGGTAGGTCGGCTTCATAAACACCCAAGATGAGGCACCACCCAAGCCAGCCAGCATTGGGTTGACAGAGAAGGGCTGGAAGAGGAGTCCTAGACTCGAGCAATAACTTGAGTGGATAAGCTTTGTAACTTACAAAGTGCAGGTATTCGTCCCCATTTTTGTATTTGGTTTTCACAATAACCCCATTAGATTAAGCGTGGCAGGTGATATTATCCACTGTCCCCACTTCCAGATGAAAACACCAAGTCTTTGGTGAGGAACCCTGCCGGGCTGTTTCAGACACCATGCTGCGATTCTTTGCAGAAAGGCGACTGCCCGGAAGCCCACGACCTGGTGGATCTGCTGGAGGACTCACAGTCTGGCCAGTTATGCTGCTGCTGAGCCAGCTTTTCCGTGGCTGGAGCCCCACTGTCAGAGAACTCACTCCTACCCAAGGGTTGGGCCCCTATGTCTGGGTCTGATGAGCACCTGTTGGTTGACTGAAAACTGCACCAACTTCACTGAAGAAGGAGCCAGCAAGACGGTAGGAGGAGAGATTCCCAGAGGCGTGCTGGTCCCCCTAGATGTCTGCAAGGCGTTGGGTGGGCACCAGGAGAGGCGGGGCAAGGAGGCAGGGGCACCGAGGGGTCACACGTGCCTTAGGGTCTATGCCTAGTGCCTTCAGGGCCACACTTGCTTACTTGTCAGATAAAACCTGGCAACATTCAAGCTATGTTTGAAAGACCAAAAAACTTACTTAGGAATGACTTGTGTTAGAAAGGCACCTGGACTAAGGAGCTACATTTTCTTCATTTGATACAAATTTTAAACCATAAATTATCAAAGGGTCTAGATTCCAAAATGTCTTTCCCATGGAACAGCAGGGAGACGGCCTTAAGCAGACATCTCAGTTTTAAGTACATTTTAAAATGATGAGGAGAGTTTCATTAACCCTTTCCGGAACTTGAGAAGATACATTATCGCACCCAGTCACATTACTCTTTAAATAGAATGAAAAACCTAGATTACCAAGCCTAGAATATAATAGCAGGGGCCATGATATTAATTTTGAATAATGAAGCAAGTATGCAAAATAAAGAAATCAAGCTTAAAAGACACAAAACAAAGTTTTTTAAAAAGAAAACAATTAATTTAAATTTTAACAAAACAACAAAAGAAGAAATCAAGCTTGAAATCAAACTTGTAAAATGTGGTAGTGTATTTCTCACTGAACTGGCAAAGAAGAACAGAATTTCTTTTTTCTTTTTTTTTTTTTAAGTAGAGGTGGGATTTTAAAACCTCTGAGTCTATGAACCGATAGTATAGGCATTTATGAGGTTTTCAAATAAGGCAGAACCAAGCAGCAAAACAGAGAATCTTCAGCCCTAAGGTCTGGGAGGCAGGAAGGCCCCTTGGAGCCCACCCCAGTCTGAGCTTCTCTGATGTGATTTGAGGGAGGAGCTGCCAATTCATACTTTTCTTGGGGTACCTCCCTCGCCACCTGCCAGGAACCTCCATCTTTACAAAGCAGCTCAGAAGTTCTTGGCGATAGAAAACAAATTCAGAAAGACAGCAAGACTCTTATCACTGAACAAAACATGAGCAAGATAAGACTGTGTTCATGATTTAGATGTTCCACTCTTTAAATCTTATGTTAGCAGAACTGGCAGTAGATTAGGAAGCCTGGTAGAATATGCTTTAAAACCAGAAGCATTTTGCTTGAGAAAAGCATTAAACGAACCACTGTTCTCCAAACTGTCTTCATTGTTCACCCCATTAACAAATGATGCTGGAGCATGCACCCCAGTCTATGCATATCTATAAGTTACGGGAAACATGCTAATATATATTATAAAACATAAAAAGAGAATTTTTTTTTTTTTTTTTTGCGGTATTTGGGCCTCTCACTGTTGTGGCCTCTCCCGTTGCGGAGCACAGGCTCCGGACGCGCAGGCTCAGCGGCCATGGCTCACGGGCCCAGCAGCTCCGCGGCATGTGGGATCTTCCCGGACTGGGGCACGAACCCGTGTCCCCTGCATCAGCAAGCGGACTCTCAACCACTGTGCCACCAGGGAAGCCCCAAAAAATAGAATCTTTTTTTTTTTTTTTTTTTTTTTTGTGGCTGAGCCATGCAGCTCGCGGGATCTTAGTTCCCCAACCAGGGATTGAATCCGGGCCCTCGGCAATGAAAGTGCAGAGTCCTGACCACTGGACCGCCAGGGAATTCCCTAAAACTAGAAAATCTTAAAGGATAACATAAAATAAATTATAAGTATGCTACAATTTTGGGCAGCTCCTGGGGGTCACAATGCACTTTGGAGTTGACTGAACTACTAAAGGAATTAATAAAAGAATATATTCAGCCTGTATTTCAATTCAGAATACAAGAAATGCCAGTTGAAGAAAAAGGATGGATAAATAACCACATGAGAAGTGTGCTCGTGAGGGACAGGGGATATATTCTAGCTATTTTGTTTGTGTTTTCCCTTGGTTTGTATTAAATGTTATCACTCACATTTCTAAATAGAGACCATGGTACTTCAAGTTTGCATTTAGTTAAAATGTTAAATTTCAGGGACTTCCCTGGCGGTCCAGTGGTTAGGACTCCATGCTTCCGCTGCAGGGGGCACAGGTTCTATCCCAGGTCAGGGAACTAAGATCCTGCAAGCTACGCAGCACGGCAAAAAAAAAAAGTTAAATTTCAATTTAGTTCCTATAGGAAGAGAGCTATAGCAAAGAACAAATGAAAATCCTGCAGAATATTAAGAAAGAGAGGGAGGGAGGGAGAGGTGAGGCAAGGGCATTGGGGCCAACAGCACTTGCACACGTGTAAGTCACCTCGGAAGAGTGGGGACAGGGTGCAAGGCCATCTTGTCAGGGGTCACCTTGGAAGGGTCAGTGAGCACAGTGCCGGGAGCAATAAACCTTGAGAGTCTTGGGTGAGGTGGGTGGAGGCATTAAAATCTGAGCCCGCAGGGGCTTTATGAAGCTTTGCCCATAACAGGAGGGCAGCCTGGGACTTGGACCCCGCGACAGGGCCACATACTGCTTCCTGCCCCTGACCCACACCCCTTACCTTCTCCTCCATCCTGTTCTCCACCCAGCAGCCTCCTCTCCAGGAAAACCGTCCCAGCTGCTCCAAAACAGTGCCTCACTCTCTGTGCTACTCCCTGCCCGATGCTGCTTCTGTTGTGGTTTATCTCTTACTCCACTGCAGTGATTAGCGTGAGTCTCTGACTGCGAGGACACAGAGGCGGGAACACGCCTTCTTTGCAGCCTGTGTTCACCACCGTGCATGGACCACGCACCCCAAGAAGCTGACTGAGGAGATGCATCCTGAGTGAGGAAGGAGGGGGCAGTGAGATAATCCAGGGATCTTGGCAAACGTCAATCCCAGTGAGGGAATGTGAAACGTCATCGGAAAGCGGCAGAAGCTGCAACAATTTTATGTTGAAAATATTTTTCTAAACCTTTGCAACTTGATCCCCATAATTGTGCAATTTGTCTGCAACACAGACACCTCTGCTGGCCTATTGTATCGAATTCATGTGACTCAAATTAAAATACAATTGGGCAACTTCCCAGTTAATTTGATGAAAAGAGAACATTCATGTGGATAGCCAACTTCCCAAGGAATTCTCTAATCCATATTGTGGTGTTTAGTTACAGCCTTAAGAGTTTTCAGGGGGAGTTCCCTGGCGGCCCAGTGGTTAGGACTCGGCGCTTTCACTGCAGGGGACCCAGGTTTGATCCCTGGTCGGGGAACTAAGATCCCAAAAGCCACGAGGCATGGCCGAAAAAAAAAAAAAAAAAAAGTTTTCAGGAGAAAAACTGCCTTGATGGTACTTAGAATTTCAAGCCAATTACTTGAACTTGAAATGACTGGCTTTGGCATCAGTCAAGGTTCCTGGTCTCCTGTAACTCACTGTTTACTGGGCAGAAGGGATTTGATAAAAGACTTCTATCAACAGCAATACGGCAGGCTAGATATCCCGAACACCCTCAGATTGAAGTGATTCATATGTTTTAAAAATATTTTTTAAATGCATTGCTGAGATGGCATGAGATTGAAAAAAAACAAATCCACAGAGGCCAAAACCTAAAGGAAAGCAGAAATCCTTGTTAGTGACAAAAATGTCTTTCTCCTTAGGCCAAACCCTGGAGTCCTGGTTTCTTCCCAGAGGACTGTGTGGGACCCAAGGTGCAGAGTCCAGGGCTGTGCGGGAATCAAGGTGCAGGGGGAACACATTCTGGGGCAGAACTCCCTGACCTTTCTTAGGTCTCGCTCTGGCCCAGAACCCAGCCCAGTGGGAAAGCCAGCGTAGTCCGTTCTCAAAAAGCTAGAATGAGAAATCAATTTGCCCTGCAGAACAGGACAACAGGGAAAGTTGTCTTTCTCCACCTTGGTGCTGTGTGAAGGGGGGAGATTTGAAAACACAAGCCAGCTGTCATGTGTGTTTGTGGTGTGAATTTCTCCTAGTTGTATGGTTTGAAAACCCACAAGCTGGGATTTTAATTTTACTTGGTTTCCGGGTTGTTAATCTGTTGGCAGAAGAAAAAGCAACTCCTCAATTGAGGAACTCACCTTCCACTGAGGCCTCAAGAATTTCTACAGGTAAAATTCCAAAGAGATTAGCTGTTCCACAGTAAAAAGAAGTGAGTAAGGAAGTAAAGAAAGAAAGAAAGAAAATGACAAGGAAACAAGGTACCAGAACTGAGAATTACAGACAGCAAAATAAAACCCTCAAAGACTTCAGAAATTAGAAATATCACACAAACATTATAAAATAATCGTTTAAAATAATTTGAAAATAAAAGAATCTCAATAATACGATCAAAGAACAAGGAAAAATTTTAAATAACCAAGTAGAAGTTTTAGAAATGAAAAATATTATTGAAATTAGAAATTAATGTACAGAATAAATAGATTAGATATTACTGTAGAGAGAATTCATTACTTGGAAGATAGAGCCAAAGAGTGTAACGTGTAGAGACAAAGAGAGAAAATATACTTAACAGTGAGATTAAGAGAATGAAGAATAGAATGAGAATTATGATGTGTATGTAATTGGAGTTCCAGATGGCTATACCAAGGAGAACGGGGATGAGATAAATTAGAAAAGATAATAGATATTAACTATTTTTAATTCTGTTCAAAGCTGCCAATCTTCAGATCAATGAAGCTAGGTGGATCCTAAGAAAAATTAGAAAACAAAACTGGACAGACAAAAGTAAAATTGCAGAATTCAAAAGAAAAAAAGACTTAAAAGCTGCCAGAAGGAAAAGCTAGATCACCACAAAGGAAGGGCAGTTAGATGCAGGGTTGATGTCTGTGTAACAGCAAGAGAAGTCAAAAGTCAGGAAGCCTCTCTCCAAGAGTCGAGAGCAAAACCTGCCACTTGAGAACTCTTTGCCCTGAGTAACTGCCTTATAAAATTGAGAGTCAAATGTACTTTCAGTATTCTTAGACTCAATTGGAAAGAGCAGACCACTTACATATTTTCATTAAAGGAAACCCCTAAAGTCAGAATTTAAGGAAGAAAAAAAAAATCCCAAAGAGGACATCTGAGATGCAGGAGTGTGGTAAGCAAAGACAGTAAACAAATACTGGCTCTATAAAACAATAATGGTAATGTCTGACTTGTGAGGAAAAATAATACTGAAATACTGGACAACAGTGTATATAAATTGGTCTTTATATTGTTGGGGAGGAGGGCAAAAAAGTTAATTAATTTCAGGACTTGCTACCTACGTAGGTGAAAAGTCTAGAGTAACTACTAAAAGAACACAGAGAGTGTATAACTCCTTGACATTGGTCTTGGTAATAATTTTTTAGATATGACACCAAAATCACAGGAAACAAAAGTAGAAATAAACAAATGGGACTACACCAAACTAAAAAGTTCTTGCACAGCAAAGGAAATAAACAACAAAATGAAAAGGCAATCTAAAGAATGGGAGAAAATGTTTGCAAACCATATATATGATAAGGAAATATGTAAGGAAATCCTACAACTCAATAACAAAAGACAAATAACCTAATTTTAAAACGGGCAAAGGACCTCAACTGGGCATTTTCCCAATGAAGACACAGAAATGTCCAACAGGTACATTGACATCATTAATCATCTGGGAAGTCATCCGGGAAAAGGTGCTCAACATCACTAATCGTCCAGGAAATGCAAATTAAAACCACAATGAGATACAACCTCACACCTGTTAGGATGGCTATTCTCAAAAATACAAATGATAAATGGTAGCCCGGGTGTGGAGTAAAGGGAATCCTTGTGTACTGTTGGTGGGAATGTAAATTGGTACAGCCCTTATGGAAAACAATATGGAGTTTCCTCAGAAAATTAAAAAATAGAACTACCATATGATCCAGCAATTCCACTCCTGGGCATATATGTGAAGGAAATGAAGCCAGTATCTCAAAAAGATATCTGCACCTCCATGTTCATTGCAGCTTTATTCACAGTAGTCAAGATATGGAAACAACCTAAGTGCCTGTCGTCATATGAATGGATAAAGAAGATGTCAGATGTAATGTAATGAAATATTATTCAGCCGTGACAAAAAAGCAGATCCTGACATTAGCAACAACAGGGATGACCCTAGAGAACATTGTGCTGAGTGAAAGAAGACAGACAGAGAAAGACAAATACTGTATGATCTTACTTACACATGGGATCTAAAACTGAAAAGTTGAACTCATAGAAACAGAGAGTAGAATGATGGGTACCAGGGGTTGGGAGTTGGGTAGGTGGGCAGATGCTGGTCAAAGGGCACAAGCCTTCAGTTATAAGATGAATAAGTTCTGGGATCTAATGACAGCACAGTGATTACAGTTCATACTGTATTGTAGCCTTGAAATTGCTTAGCAGATTTTTTAATATTTTATTTTCTTATTTTAAAATTTTTATTTTATGTTGGAGTATAGTTGATGATTAACAGTGTTGTGTTAGTTTGCTTAGACAGTAGGTATTAAGCATTCTTACCACACACAGGGGAAACAATGTGAGGTGATGGAGGTGTTAGTTAGCCTGATTGTGGTATGAATATGCCAAACCGTCAGGTTGTACACTTTAAAACACATACAATTTTATTTGTCATTTATAAGCCTCCATAAGGCAGGAGGGAAAATAAATAAATAAATAAATAATGTGAAAAAAGCCAACACAACGAACTCAAAGAAAGAAGAAAGTTATACTGATAACGGAAGAAGTCAATAAAATGAAAATAATAACAGATTTGATCAATAAAACCAGACACATGCATTTTGAAAAGACCAATTAAATAGACTAGTATTTGACAACCCAATTTAAGAAACAAGAGACAATATACAGTAAATAACACTAGAAAGGAGAGGGTTCCATACCATAGTCATCAAGGAGATAACAAGTAATATCTTCAACTGTATGTCATAAACTTGAAAACCTAGATGAAATAATTATTTTAATGAAAAATGCAATATAAAATATAGAAAATGTGAAATGGTAAAATGGAGTCAAGAAGAAGCAGAGATCCTGATTAGAAGGGACTGGAAAGGACCGTTAAGATGATGGTTTGCCCAGTTATTCCTAGCAAACCTTCAAGGAACAAATAGTTCCTGTGATATAGAAATGCTTCCAGAGCATAAAAAAAGAGGTAAACCTTCTAAGCTCATTCTGTAAGGCTAATGCAATCCTAACATCAAAACAAAATGGGACAGCTTAAATAAAAAGCTTCATCTCAGAGACATAAAAATACTAAAATATTTTCAAGTCAAACACAGAAGTTCATTAAAAGGATCAATCTATCATGTCTATGAAGAGTTTATTCCAACAATGCCAAGATTTTTCAAAATTAGACAATTTACTAAATTTTTTAAAAAGGAGAAGACCCACATGTAGCTGCTCCCACCCCCAACCTCACTGAAAAAAAAATATCTAACAAAATTCAACACTAATTTCTGGAAATAGAAATCATGGGAGTAACTTGTCAGAATATCTGACAAACGGTGTTCACTAGGAATCTCTGTCAACATCAGAATAATGGTGAAACGCTCTAAGCATTTCCGCAAGAACCAGATCAGGACTCTGGTGAAGGAAAGAAAAGGCAGGCTCTGAGCAGGAATGCAGCCGCCAGCACGGAGGTGCTCCAGGCACAGCTAGAAAATCTCAGCCAACTGACACCTGAGAAATGAATTTCTCTTTCACTGAAAGAGAAATGTCAGCAGGCGAGGTGGCCAGATGAAGGATCGACATACAACAATTAACCACAAATAATGGCCAATACAGCAAAGTCATGAAAAATTGGTCCATGTAAGGTAGAAACTAAAATACAAAATACCAATAAGAACTATGAAGAAAATGGGAAAACTTCACAGAAGGCTATGATAGATCTCATGAGTAAATGGAAATATACCATATACCTGCACAAGAAGATTCAAATAGCAAATACATAGGTATTCTCCAAATTAATCTATAATAGTTAATGGAAACAAATAGAACGTTTGTCCTATTAAATATAAAAAAAATACCAAAAAGTGAAGTTTTCGTTTGCCTGTTTTTGCAGGAATAAATAAATGAATCAGTGGAAAGTAATGGAGACATCCATGTATATATAAAAAATGAGTATATAATAGAGTTGACATTCCATATGAGTGAGAAGGTAACGGATTATCCAATATTGGGTTGGGACAATTGACCATCCATTTGGGGAAATATTTGGTGAGAGTTAATATACACATTAAGTTTAAGTTCTAGGCACTTTTATATGTCATCTCATTTGAACTTCATATTATCACTTTGAGGGATGCGTATTATTACTCATTTTACAAATGAAAGAAATTGAGCCTCAGAGAGATGAAGAAAGCGCCCGCAGGTCACACAGCTCCTAAGTACCAGAGCCCAAGGTCAGGTCCTTCTGCCTCAGGGCCTGTATTCTCCCACACCATATGGAATTTCAATTAACTCCCTACCCTAAACACCACAATAAATTCCAGATGGATAAAGCAGACATTGTTTTAAATGTAAAGAATATAGGAGAACATTTTATAATCTTAGGGTGGAAAAGACTTTCTTAAGGAAAATGTAACCCTATAACGACGAAAGTTCAGAGGTGATCTCGAAATGTAAAGGTTCCTACGACAGAAGACGACATAAACAAAGATAAAACAAGAATAACAGAATGGGAGAAAATATCTGTACATAACGAAGCAATAGGAAAATGAATAATCTTCAAATAAGTACAAATGGCCAATATACACCTGAAGAGTTGCAGAAAATAACTAGAAACCAAGAAGGTGCAAATTATATTTAAATACATGTATATAAAATGTATGTATTATATAATAGGTATAAAATATGTAATATTTTAAGTATTTCAGATATAACCATGTATAACTATATTTTTTTTCTCAAAATGGGAAAACCTTTATTTGGTTACTGTCCAACGGCACTAAAGGCAAAAGGAAGTAAGTATTCTCTTACACTGCTGGCGGAGATATAAAAGGGCACAGCTTTTTTTTTTTTTTTTTTTTTTTTTTTTACAATTCAGTAGAAAGATAAAGTGTAAAATCTTCTCTGCTAAAAATCTCATTTCTATGTATCTCTCATAGAGAAATACACATGTACGTGCATGACAAGATCAACACATTCATCTTAGCATGATTTTCAAAAAAAAGAGTTGAAACAATCTAAATGCTGATCTTTAGAGGAATGTTTAAATTATGGCATATCCATAGGACATCATTATTTGCAATAGTTAATTATACTGAATTAATCTCCATGTGTTGACCGGGAAAGATCTCCAGGGCAAAGTGTTACATAGGAAGAAAATTAGCTATTTGAAGATCAATACATACGATATGATCCCATTTATGTAAAAAACAAAGCAAAGCAAAACTGTACCTTTGCCTAGGCATTGTTCTGCCTACCTACTGCTATGTAACAATCCACCCCTAAATGTACTTGCTCAGGAATCTGTGACTTGGGCAGGGTTGGTGGGGACAGCTCATCTCTGCTCACTTGGCATGGGGTGGGGGGCTGGGCTGGAATTGTTTGCAGGTTCTCGCTCACACGCCTGGTGGTTGCACGGGCTACCAGCTGGGGCTCAGCTGAAGATACAGCTGGAACACGTGTCTCAAGGCGAAGCATCCGTGGAGAGGAGGGATTCGTCAGAAGCTGGTCTGCTGGTCCATCCCAGCCTTGAAATTCTCACGGCACCATGTCTGCTTCACTCTCTTCGTGAGGGCAGATGGGAAGGCTCATCCCGAGACCAGGGAAGGGAAACCAGACCGCATCTTTGATGGGAGGAGTGTGAAATCTGTGGTGTTAAAACCACTGTAGAGGAGTGTGTATAATTTCGAAGAAAAAGATCTGTAAAGATAGATACACCAACAGTTGACAGCTGTTACCCGGGGGAGGTCAGTAGATTGGGAAGTGGAGGTCGTAGTCGATTTGGTTAGTATAAAACCCATCTTGAACCGGCTTAAGAAGAAAAGGATTTTATTGACTCACGTTAACTGGCCGTCCCAGGGGTTTGTGTGGCTTCAGAGGCTGAAATGCTGCCATCAGGGCACTATATTTCTCTCATTTTCCAGGCAGACTTTCTCCATGTGATGGGCAAGGCCACCTTGGAAGCCCCAGACCTAAATCCTCACAGGTTAGCTGCTCCAATGGAAGGAGAAAAAGTAATTATGCTGGTAGCTGCAGAAGAAAGTTCCAGGAAAGATGCGGAGTGATAGGCTCGGGGTACCTGCCCTTTCTTACCTCCATCACTACGGCCAGCAGGTAGGGCATTTCAACTGGCCAGGCCTCTGTCACGTGCCCACCTATTCAGCAGCTGCTTACTGTTCTGACTCTGACTTCCTTTGCTTTGGCACGTGGGGAATTTCCTTTCTTGTGTTTGCTCTTAAGGATGTAATAACCCTTTTTCCCTCCTGCACATTTCCTGCAGTTTTTTAGTGTTTCATCATATTGATCAGAAGCTCTTCGTGGCTCCCATAGATACTTGATTTTTATCGTCCACATTTTTATTTCTCGGGCTGACCTTCTGCTTTTTCTGCACTTAAGGAATGTTGGCCTGACGCCTTCAATTGTCAAAAATTCCAAGTCGCCCCACCAACGAGGGGAACGTCCGCCCTTGGTGATGCAACAGTCTTCTATCCCATGCACGCTTCAGCGCTGTGACTTTACCGGTAAGGCCAGAAGTATCCTTCACTAGCTTCTTTCCTGTGCCGGATATTAGAAAATAGAAATAAAATTGACATTAAGAGTCAGACTACCAAGGAACCTCACAGGAATAAAAGAGGAAATAAGGTGAGTAAATCTGTCCGTATGTTTTGCTTCCTCAAGGCAGTAGCCCCAGGAACGACAACAACGCTGTCACTTTAGGTTTGTGCCAGTATTATCACGTTTGCTCTTCTGTGGTCTATTCCGTTGTCATATTTTCCAAAAATTAGGCTGCACCGCAAGCTCAGAGGCAGGAATGATAACGTCACCGAAGATTTGTGTCACAGCCATACGTCCTGTCAGGGCTTAAAAAAAGGACAATAGTGTCCTTTCTTTACATTGACCTTAAAGACTTTTTTTTTTTTTTTTTTTTTTTTTGCGGTACGCGGGCCTCTCACTGTTGTGGCCTCTCCCGTTGCGGAGCACAGGCTCAGCGGCCATGGATCACAGGCCCAGCCGCTCCGCGGCATGTGGGATCTTCCCGGACAGGGGCACGAACCCGTGTCCCCTGCATCGGCAGGCGGACTCTCAACCACTGCGCCACCAGGGAAGCCCCAAAGATCGTTTTTGAACGATAGTGTAATATGGAATAACCCCCCAACTATTTCACAGTTGTCCTCACACATTCTTTTCTTATCCTTCCCTTGTGCAGCTCAATCTAGTTTTCACTTTTCTTAATGTTCTTGAGTCTAGAAATAAGGCCTCAAAATTTGCAAAGTGAAATGCTCATGACTAGCCTTTCTCATTGAATGAGGAGCGGTGAAGTTCATCCTGGCGTATCCCTACCTTCAACTGACCGATATTTTAGGGCAGATCTCTGTGCCCTGAAAGTATTTCACTGTTAGTCAACTTTGGATTTTCCATGTTTATGGAGTAGATCTATGATTCAAGGAACCAAAAATATTTTGAAAATCGTGTATATTGACCATGGAATAATTATAACCCTCACCACCACCTTATTTTTACTTACCTTAAGAATACAAATGATAATTTCCATTCGCTGAGCACGTCCCAACTATCGGGGAAAGAATGAAGCCAGATCCACTCTGGTTGCCATGGTGGCAGTATAATTATCCACTTTAAACATGGCATCCACCAGGGCAAGAAGAATTTTAAAAAGGGAAGGTTTACTCTAAACATAGTACCTGAATGTCAGAGCCAGACTTGCAGTAGCTCCCAGTCTAGCACACCATCTGCCCCGTTGGCCATAGTTGATGCCAAGTGGATCTGTCTCTACCTGGGCCAAACTGTTTCTCAAGTCACATGTGTGTTGCAGAGAGAAAGCCATGCTGCCTGCCCTCATTGCTGCTCTGGCTCCTGGATTTTCTGAGCCGTCCCTTCTCTCGTCCGTCTTTGCTTAAGGCATAGTCACTTACTGCTACTGGCAACCAAAAGACGCTTAAATACAATCACAGAGGAAATTTAAGTATTTATCAAGCAATTTGTTGCTTGATAAATAAAATAAAATTTGGGAGACAGCAAACCATTTCTAAGCATCTTTGTAAATGGATAAATTGCTAATAAACCCTGTGAACAATTATTGACATTTGTTTTTATGAAATTTTATAATAGAAAGTATTCAGTGCATTAAGTAATCAAAATCTAACCAAATTCAATTTCTCAAATATCAATCATTTAGAAACATTGCATTTCTAGTGGCTTATACATTTGTCCTAAAAAATCCTTCCTTCACACAAACCAATTGAAATTCCATTTTAGGTGTGATTATAGAACATTTAGAACTTAGAGAAGAAAATGTCTTGTTTTTCTTTTTCTTTTTTTTTTCTGTACGCGGGCCTCTCACTGCTGTGGCCTCTACCGTTGCGGAGCACAGGCTCCGGATGCGCAGGCTCAGCGGCCACAGCTCACGGGCCCAGCCACTCCGCGGCATATGGGATCTTCCCGGACCGGGGCACGAACCCGTGTCCCCTGCATCGGCAGGCAGACTCTCAACCACTGCACCACCAGGGAAGCCCTGTCTTGTTTCTCTATGTCAGTTCTTAGATTCGTTATTTACTCAACACATGTTCATTGAAGGCTGATGGCTTCCCATGAAGAGTGTCTGAGACCAGGCCACACGTGGAACAGCGTGGTTCAGTGGGAGGGGCCGCCCTGGAGTCACAACACTCACTCAGATCTGGTCCAAGAGCCCCACCGCTGACTTGCTGAGTGACTTTATCATTCTGGGCCTCAGTTTCCTCACCTACACACAGAAAGGACTGAACTACTCTTCTCTCTACACTCAAATTCAACCAAGAGGCGAGTCAGCAAGAAGTTTACTGGGCTTTGATAGCTGCTGAAAATACAAACTCTATTTCTCTACTTACTTCTGTGTTCTACAAAGAGAAACAATCATTTATAGAAAAGCAGCTGCAGACTTACTCAGGCAGGAGGAAAGAGGAAGCGGACTCCTTATTCTAAGGCTGGACTTGACTGTTTCTCTCCAGCTGTAAGGAATCTCAATTTCATTTTTCAGACAGAATACATCTGTTAACTAGAATAATCAGCAATTGACCAAAAGTATTACTCCAGTCATTATTGGCATGGTGTTTAGCATTTGTAAGTTACTTGCACACCTTAGCCTAGGCAGATCCTCCTGCCGTGGGATAGATATGCATTGTCGCTGGCCCTATTTTGTCTATGAGGACACTGGGCTGAGAAAGCAACTTCTCCGAGGTCCGACTGTATGAGGTCAACTAGTCCCGATTCAAACCGTACGACCTCACATCTCATGCCGAGACCTGGGTAGCACTCTGCCTCTGGTAAATTGCTTGAAATGTACTATGGGGCCAGATAGGAAATGCGCTAGGACAGCGCACTGCTTCACGGGAGGAAAGGCAGGTGCAGATGCTATGCTTGGTAACACAGGTCCTTCATTCAGGTAAAAGCCCAGCAGTGCAGACCCCAGGCTGACTACCCTGCACCCTGGGCTCCTATTCCAGCTCTAATCCTGGGCCCGGCAAGTTTCTCCTACCTTCTTCAGTTTTCTCAGTCATAAGTGGAAAGTAATTCTCTATAGCCCAGGGCAGCAAAGACAAAAGCAAGGTCACTGCGGCACCAGGTAATATGGGCCAACGGTGCCAGGTCCTGACTGCAGGCGGGCGTCCTGGTGCAGGATGGTGCTAAGAGGACACAGGCTTTGCGGCCCAGTGAGGGCCGCGAGGCCGGTGAGAATCAGGTCCCCTCACCCGAGTCTTAGCATCCTTACCAGAAGCACTAACACCTTCGAGGCAGGGGTGTTATAAAGGTTTAACGTAAGTATACAAATACCTACCACAGTGCTAGCATGTGGCAGGTGGTGACTGGTGGCTGTTAATTTGTCAGCAGTGCTGACGTATTCAAAGTGGACCTGCTCAAACAAAAGCATTTTCTTGGGTAACAGGAACACTCAGGTTTAATGAAGTATTAATGGTTCAAATCAAGATTTAACTTGTTACTCAGTTTGCAGTGACTTCTTCTCAAGTAAGGGTTTTAAATTGAGAAAGTATCAACCCCATTTTCTGGAACAAAATCAGATAATACGAAGAATTTGAGGCAGGGAAAGACAAGTGACCTCATGCTTTGTTTCATTTCAGTCAAAACACGTTGTCATCCTTTTTCGGGGGCCAGGGGACACAGCACGCTCCTGTTTGGTTTGTGAGGAAAACAACTGTATGTTTAATATTCTGAAACAAAACCCCTCATAAAAACCTCCCGAGGCTATTTTGAGTCACGACACACCATTTACCACTGTTATCTTCCAGAGCCTCCACACTCGTGCAGAATGAGGGTGATGAGGACACAAGTGCGTCAAGAAAAGCTGCAGTTGACCAGCAATTTCTCCAGATTAAACGAATCCAGAAGTCTACCTCCCAGACTGCCTAAAACAACCGGAACGAAGATGAAAGAGGACTGGGTCACAGGCTACAACAGAGAGGGAGACAATTTCCATGAAATCTTGTTCTATACATGCCAGCGATTGCTAAGTCATAAATTACTTTAGACAGAATGATGGGGAAGGGCCAGACCTTCCTGCAGAAGCACATTAAGTCTTTAAAAGTGCACAGACAGGAAGTTCATAATTTGCTTAGTGAAAGGTTTAATACCTTAATACACGTGACCTGGAACACTATATGAACATGAGGTACAAAAGGATATTTCAAGTAAATACCTATTCTTTCTAAACAAGTAAAAAGTAAAAAAAAGAAAAGGAGTATATAGTAATAATACAATGGATTTTGCTTTGGTAAATGCTTTATTACTTCAGCAACTGCACCCACAGATGGTCCCGGGTACTGAGACCACACCACAACGTCCGAGTCGCTGGAGGGCACGTCTCTGTGGGCGGCCCGTGGGTCCTGTCCCTGTGGTATTCCTTCTCAGGACCCTGAAGGTACCCTCCTGAGCACCTCGTGCCCCAGGTACACCACGCCATGGCTGCCCGACATGCAGTGGTTGAGTGGACTGAGTTGCCTTGTCCCAGTTTAAAATAAACTATGCTCTAATGGAAACATTTTAGACCCTTTATCTGGACTGTAATAACTTGGTTATTAAACATAAGCAACTGGTGGTTAGCAGAGGTGGTGGGTGCATGAAATGGGTGAAGAGGGTCAAAAAGTACAAACTTCCAGTTACAAATAACTCATGGGATCTAATGCACAGCATGGTGACTATAGTTAATAATACTGTATTGCATATTTGAAAGTTAAGAAAGTAAATCTTAAAAAGTCCTTATCACAAGATTTAAAAAATTGTAACTGTGTGGTGACGGATGTCAACTAGACTTAGTGGTGATCATTTTGCACTATATACAAATATCCAATCATTATGTGGTGTACCTGACACATAATTAACATTTAATGTTATGTCGATTATACCTCCATAAAAATGTTTAAATCAAAAAAACCAAAAAGCAAATAAGCAAAAGCAACTGTTCTACATTAGATAGCTTTTCACTAACCTAAATAAATACAAAAAGAATTCAATCCCATTTTCGGCACTCCCCGAGGGTTACCTGGATCCTTCTGTTTTATCTTATCCCTTACCTGGTGATAAGGTTCTAAGCACTTATCTGTGACTTTTTATCCAGTGTCCACTGGAATTAATCAAAGTGATTTAACAGACAGCTAAATCGAACAAACTCTGCCTCTGTAACACTCCACATTTTAAAAAGAAAACACGGCTAGCCATTGTCCTTACTGGAAACCTCATCGAAGGTAGGGAAAAAAGACCCAGCAGTAGATTAACTCTATGCCAGTGTCTTACTTCACCTCATTTAGCTCTCGGAACCACCCTAAGTGAAACATATAGTTGATTCTTGAACACCACGGAGGTGAGGGGCGCTGACCCCAGGGCAGTGGAAAATCCAAGTATAACTTAGAGTCAGCCCTCCGTCCCTGCAGTTCCTCTGTATCTGGGGTTCAGAGTTCACAGATTCAACCAAGTGCAGATCGTGCAGTTCTGTAGTGTTTACTTTTGAAAAGAACCCGCGTGTAAGTGGGCCCATGCACTTCAAACCTATGTTGTTCAAGGGTGAACTGTATTTTACAAGTGAAGAACCACGATCACAAGACAAAGATGGAGTTCGGACATAGCAAGGTTTGGCCCCTGTGCCTGTCTCTCTCCAGTAGAGCTGTCTACACCGAAACTGAATAAACATGAAGAAATCCAGTATTAGCAAATATGCTCTCTTCAATTTTCACTTCCATAACTTAACTTTCATCATTAGCTCTAATTAAAATAGAAGTGGAAAACTAGCAGATAGAATTGTTTTCAATATAGTTAATTTATACAAGCAAAGATTCGTTTAAACTGCTCTTCTCGGCATTGGACTGTCATTGACTATTTTAGTTAACTTATTTTCATCTAGTAAACTTCCTAATTTTTATTTGTCTAGGTAAAGCTTATCAAATTTAAACACTTAAGATTCTTAAACGTTTGGGAGTTTTGCTGGAAAGCAAACGCCCATTTGTAGGTATTGATATGCAAACAGTTCACGTTTTCATGTGTGATCAACTACAATGTGCATTTCTCTACCAAACAGCCCTCTGTACTGGAAATTCAATGTAAAAATTAGGGAGTTATGTCTGGCACAAAAGAAGTTCTCATTAATTGCTTACCAAAAGAAGTCAACAATCAGAAAACAACTTACGGTTTTACATGTAATAAACACATGCCATACACGTGCTCAGATGCTACAGTGGTTCGATTCTTCCTTGTGGCAGCTTCAGGGACTCAGCAGACTACGGAGAGAAACTGTTCTCTCCAATACAGGGTTAAAGTGAACCATATATCGCTTAGAAAGTAAAATTCCATTGACCCTTTCAATATGTGGGCAGTGGAGGACACCGATTACCATGCAAGAGGTCAGTCTAAATCAGAGGTCAGCACAGTTCTTCGATTGGGCCAGAAAGTAAATAATTTCAGCTTTGTGGGTCGTATGGCCTGTGTCCCAACCACTCAACTCTGACGCTGTACCAAAGCGGCCACACACAATGCGCTAGTGAATGAGCCTGCCTGTGTCAATAAACTTTATTTACGGACACTAAAACTTGAATTTCATATAATTTTCATATGTCACGAAATTGGATTCTCATGTTGATTTTTTTTTTTAAACATTTAACAATGTTAAGATCATTCTTGGCTCACACACCATACAAAAGCGGGTGGTGGGCTGTATTTGGTCTGTGGGCAGTAGTTTCCCCACCCCTGGTCTAAACATACACTCTGTTTTCACACTTATTTTTTGCTGGCAATTAGATAACGTCTACTTCATTATTGAGTGAGAACAATAATACAAAATTTGCTTAAGGCTTTGTCTAAGCTGCTGGTGTACACACGTTTAAGACAAAAATTGAACACTTACTTATGTCAAGGTTAAATATACTGGTAGACGAACAAACTGGCCAAGTTGCATTTATTTCTTGATGTCAAGTCTGTACGGCGCTCATGCACACCATGGCATCTGGCTGCACTTCTGACTATAAATACAGCGAGTGCAAGTTCACTTGAAAATGCACATTTGTACACCTTATGTAAGTTAAAGACAACTACACTAGTATTTGTTGATAGCAAAAGCGTGATCTGAAGCTCCAGGACTGGACCACTCCTGTTTGGTTTAATAAAAAAAAATGTACCCAATCATTAAAAATGGCCATTTGGGGAACGGGCCAGTATATAAAACGTTTGTCAGGTAAAATGTAACCATTTAGCTTTTTTAAAAAATGATTTTCAAACTTTAAACCTTTCTACTGAATTGTTACATGGATATACACTATTATAGCAAGCAACAAATTTGCTATGGGCTATATTTTCAGCAACTTGGCTAACTTTTTAAAAATCTGTGAAGTAATAACATTTTTTAAAAAATAAAATGGTAGCTAAATGAAATCTCTTCTTTCCACATTTAATGTGTTCGGCTGCTTCCAAGTCATATCCCCGACTGCCAACAACAACAACAGAAACCAGAGACCCACTCGAGTGTTTAATTCAAACCTATATTTGCAGTTTCTAAAATGCTGATCCACAGACCACTCTCTCGTTACACATGTGCACCCACGGAAAAGCGAAGAGAACCCCGGTCATCCCTACGAGAGGAACAGCTCCTCTTCCAACAGTCTTCAGAAGGCTACACGTGCAGTCCCTGCGCCCATCCCGGTGGCGATGCCATAAATACACGGCTCGCCCTGCTCGCCCCGGTCCAGCCAGGCCCGCCACTACCTGTTGTAGGCCCGCTCCTTTTTGGACTTCTCCAGGGCCTTGTCCATGGTCTTCTCGTTCTCTCCTCGACATTTGGGGCAGTACCACTTGCCCTTGGGTTTATGGTTCAGCCCCACGCAGGAGAAGTGGAACCACTCGATGGGACACTCGTCATTGTCACAGCCGATCATCTCTCCATAGGAGACCTGATTGCACAGACAGTACGTGGGCTCGTTCGGGTCAATGGGAAGGTCTGCAGGGGACGCTTCCCTCTCGGCTTTGGCCTTGGAGCGTTTCTTCTTCTTGGAGGCCTTCGCCTTCTTCTCCTTAGGCGTTCCGGAGGTGATGTCATCACGGTCGTGATTATTGGCTGCGTTTTCCCGATTCTCGTTGTTGCGCTGTCGCCGGGACCGCTTGCTGTTGGGCTTTTCTGCCTGCGTGACTGTCTCAGGTTTTGACTTATCCTGGCCTGCTTTGCTGTGCCCAGTGGCGTCACTGACCTCTGGATGTGCCTCAAAGAGTTCCACGTGACTGTCCACCTGCCTGGCCCGGTTCTCCACCAGCTCCACCATCTGACTCACGATCTGGATCTTCTCGTCGCCCAGCTCCTGGCTCCGAATCAGGGCCCTCTGAATGCAGTGCAGCACTCTCCGCCTCTGGGTGCCGTCCGTCTCCCGCTTGAACTTCTCGTAACACTCATCCAGTTCCTTCAGGATTTCTGCACAGGAAAAAATAAGCGTTATACCCTCGCTGTAAACCCTACCAAGGCTTTCGGTTCTCTAATCTACAAAAAAAGTAACTGTTGGGCTTCCCTGGTGGCGCAGTGGTTGAGAGTCCGCCTGCCGATGCAGGGAACACGGGTTCGTGCCCCGGTCTGGGAAGATCCCACGTGCCGCAGAGCGGCTGGGCCCGTGAGCCATGGCCGCTGAGCCTGCGCCTCCGGAGCCTGTGCTCCGCAATGGGAGAGGCCACAACAGTGAGAGGCCCACATACTGCAAAAAAAAAAAAAAAAAAAAAAAAAAAAAAAAAAAAAGTAACTGTTAAGGAACAAAAAGGATCAATGCAAGGCTTCCTAGCATGAAACCTTGTAACCTGTAGGCCTCTCTGGCAGGCTTTTTTTTTTTGTTTCCTGGTGAAACAATCTCTAGCACTAAATACAAACATCAACACGGTTCCTATTTATCCAAGTGCCCCTCGAAGCTCCCCAAGGGACTCCGTGCATTCGGAGACTGGGTAATGAAAACTCCTTGCACAGGCAGCTACGGGGAAAGTTCAAGTGTAGGTGAAGTGCTGAGGTCCAAACCTTTATTTTCTGTAAAATTAATGATTATGTCCTATATTTCCATTGTTTTTATTTAAATATTTTTGTAATAATTTAAAGGCTGTTATTTTAGCTATTTTAATGCACCGACGTCTAGAATACCGGATTAATTTAGAGAACGTACATAAATACTACATAGTGACCCAGGGCCTCAGTTTATTGGTCACATCATTCCATCTCAGCAGGTACAGGAATATCTCTGTATTACCCTGTATTACTGAAAACAAGAATGGTTTGTCACAATAAGCCAGGCAACCCAGGCTTGCTTTAAAACAAACGTTGCAGATTTTAGGTTTCCATTTACGGCTTAAAACAGTAACATCTATATCTATAAAAGGCAACAGATTTTAGATAATCTGATTGAAATAAGGAAAGTAAATATTCTTCCCAAGAATTTACTTAAATACACAGATAGAAATTACAGTTATTTTCCCTAAACAGTAACCATTAAATTAAATAGTATCAGATTTTTCTCCTGAAAACCTTTTGTAGTCTCTTAAAATAAGGCAATTCAACTCTCCAACTCAGAAGCTGTGGGAGGATACGGGTGGAGCGAGTATAAAATGTGACATAACCCCTTCCAGATCTTATATCCAATTAGTTATAGGGCATAAACCTCACACTAGAGTAAACATATGAACTTAGGCGAACACTACTTAAGCACATATTATTTTCCAGGCTACATCCTTCAACTGAAGATAGAGCTGAAGACATTTCTTAGAGGAACAATGCAGACTGTCTGCCACCAGGAAGGAGGAATGCCATAGTCTCACGGGCTCTTGGAGTCATTATTCCTGAAAATAAATAGCTCTATTCAACTTATCCAAGTTCTATTTCACAGGTGCTAAAATATGAGTTTCTGCCATTTATTTTTTAAGTGGATTACACATTACAAAACTGTATCACTTGGTTTAATTAGTAACCAAATTTCTAAAGACAATGTTATCATTTCATAGAAAAGAGAACAATTCCATCATATTGCTAATTTAAAATGTAATAGCATACAGCTTCTTTTACATCACAAGCAAGCTTACAGCCACGTGAAGCCCCGCTGTGGGAAAAAAACAAACACCCCATTACAAAATTTCCAAGAAATTCTTTTACCTACACAACAGCATACGTTTCTTCGATGCCCCAAGCGAAGTACTCTTATCAACAAAGCCCCTGAAGTACAAACATCTGCAAACAGGAACCCTTGTGCTAACTAGGGTGGCATCCTGTCAGCATACCTGGCTTCTTCAGCTTCATCAGCTCCAACCGCTGCTGACCCTTTTTTCTAAAAAGGCTCCATACCGACACTACAGGAAAGCAATGGTACCATGGAAAGAATCTAAGGATTAAGTGAGATTGCAGCCGGATTTAAACTGATCTGTCCAATTATTAGAAACGTCTTTTTTGTTTTACGCAGGGATTGCGCTGAAGTGCTTTAGGTAGCCTTCTTCCTTGGTGCGTGGGCATTAAAAAAATAATACTTTAAAAATAGCTGGAAAATATTTTAAATTCAAAATAACCTCAAATATCATTGGTAAACTAATTATGATCCATCCTTATGAATTAATGTCCAGTTGATGTTTACTATGCAAACACTGTTAACCAAAGTTTGACTTGCAACCTAGGAGTTCTTTTAAAAATAAAGCCTTAATTCTTAGATTAGACTGTGCTGCGTATCTCAACACTCAGTACTAAGTCCCAACCAAATGAGTTACGACTATTACCATGACGGATGTTAAGGCTCTGCAGCTCACTCAGGGCACTGGCTTCCACGTGAGCCGGGTAGGATGCGGGTGGGACTGATTTTCTCCGAAGGAGCCAAGTACGCACTGAGCGTGTATTAACTCGACGGAAGACACTCCGGCTCTGAAGCAGTAAAACAGGCTGCCAGACAGTAAGGAAAGCTGTAAGAAAACAACCTCAACGGTATACTGACGTGGACGCTCGAAAATTTTCAGGATGAACTTCTTGGTCTCCTTGAGATTTCCTAAAAATGCTAAGGAACAGTGCCGGTAACGACGAATTCCTCAAAGACTGGGAAACCCGTTAACTCTCCGCTTTAGTCATTCCACCACCCGAGCCGCCTCCGAGCTCAGAGCACACGGGAACCCCTCGGGGGCCGCCCGGCTCTCCCTGTCCTAGGCCACCGACCCACCAGGCCCGGGTCACTCACGCTTCCCCCGCTCCACGCGGCCGCATCCGCGGGTCCTCGGGGCCCGGGCGGGAGGCCCGACTGCGCCCTCGACAGCCCCGGCAGCAAGAATTGCCGGCCTCGCCCTGTCCCCCGGGCGCCGCCATTGCTCCGCGACTGAAGTGACCAGGCTCACGTCCATGGGGGCGGGGCCAAGCCGGTCCCCGCCAATGGGGAGGTGACCAGCCGGCGGCGCGCCCCGCCCCTGGAACCACTGCCTATGGGGGTCGCCGGGCCGGAGGGCGGAGGCCAGGTGGGGCACCAATCACAATGCAGGACCAGAGAACACAGCCCGCCCTAGCTACACCAATGGCCAATGCGACGGCGGAGGCCGAGAGACCCGAAGACATTCAAATCAACTCGACCTCCTCCCTCCTCCCCGCCCCTCTACCAAAGAGAAAAAAGAAAGCAGCGGAAACAGAGACCCTTGCCAGTCACTGCGCAAGGCCCGCCCTCATCCGGCCCAGCAACCAATGGTTCAGCAGCGGACTGATAAGGACATTCCATGGGAGATGCCACGGCCAATTACAGGAGGCCGAGGCGGAACATTCGCAATATGCTAATAAGGCTCCTATAAAAGTCGCTGCGAAGCCGAGCCTCCGGTAGAGCGCGCAGGGGCGCCTTCCCCTGAGGAGGTGTTGGTTCTCTGTGGGGTGCTTTCTGGCTTTCCACCTCCCCCCACTCTTCCGTTTGCCTGCTGCGCAGTCCTGTAAACATGGGTAAACTCCGAGTGACTATCCACGTTCCAAATACAGACCCCAATGCCGTGCCTGACCAGGCAGGAAAGTTTCCCCAACAGCCAGCAATTCCCAGCGGACCCGAACCCTCCGTCTCTCTCCGGCAGTCTGGGCAGCCGGGGCTGCAGAGAACGACCCACAGGTCCTCTCCCCTGCCATGTTCCTCTCCAAGCCGACGATACTTGCCTGCGCCCCCCGAGCGCAGCACAGATGGGCGACTTCTTCGCCACATCCTCCCTTCCCTGCCCTCCCCTTCCCCACTGCACACACGGAATAAAGCCCTGGCCCTCCGCAAACTACACCCGGCCGCGTCGCCTCTCGCAAGTCGGCCCTCACTCCGTGTCCAGGGCCGTGGGCTGGGCGGGGGCGACTGGGGCTACACCACGCGGAGTACGGACCCCGGACTTTATGTAACACTCAGATTCGGGACTGGGTGAAGGTGGTTCCGGGGACAGCGAGCAGGGCCGGGGGACCCCTCGTCCGCAGCGCCCTCCCAGCAGCCCTGCGCGCAGCCCCGTCCCTGCGCCCCTCAGCCTAGCGACCGCGGCACATCCCTCCCTCGGCGCTGTAGCCTGCGCCCCCTGCGCCCCCTCCCCCGCAGCACCCCGCCTCGTCACTTCACTACAAAGAGCGCTTTGCTCGCGCAGCCTGGCGTTGAGACCTCTCGTTCCTCCTTCCTCCTCCGTGTCCGGGCTTCGCGCACAAGGACCTTGGCAAATCAAAGACGCTCCAGACCTTTTGTTTCTGCCGGCAAGGGCCCCGCCGCGGGCTCGCGGCTCTCCAGGAGGGGAGCAGGACGGCCCGCAGCCCCGCGGCGCGCCGCGACCGGTGGGGATGGAGCAGCCGCCCCCGCCCATCCATCCCGCCGTACCTTGGTATTTCGCGTCGATCTCCCGCATCAGAGAGACGTTTCTCTGCAGATCGAAAGGCAGAGACTCGATGGAGTCCAGGTAGTCCTCCACATAGTTCACCAGGTGGATCTGCTCCCCGTTGGCAGGGCTCAACATGGTTCACCGAGGTCCCCGGCGACTCCGCGCGGCTTTCCGCTTCCTCCGGCCCCCGCCCCCTCGGAGCCCAGCGCTGCAAAATGCAAGGCTCCCGCCCGCCGTCGCCCCCCCTCCGGCCGGCCCCGCGCCGCTACATCTGCGAGCCGCGCTGCCTGGGCCCGGGGACCGGCGCCTGGCGGGCCGGACCGGCGCTCGGCGGCCTCAGGCGCGGGGCGGGCGCAGGCGGGCGTGCGGGCGCGCACCCCGGCGCAGGGGCCGGGGCCGGGGCCGAGCGAGCGCGGGAAGGGGCGCGCGCCGCCCGCCGCGCCGCACTTGTCCAACGTGGAAAACCCAAATACCAGTTTCAAACACTTGGGAAACATTCGGCCCCCAGCACCGCGCATGCGCCCCGGCCCCTCCGCCCCCCCTTCTCCCGTGGGCCCCGCCCCCACCGCGTTCATGCCCCTCACCAGCCCCGCCGCCCGGGGGTGTGGGTTTGTCTGTCACTTTTGCCCGGGCGGGGGTCGCGGGGGCAAGGGGCGGCGGGTGAGGCGCAAACTTTACTAGGAGTTTCGCACTTGCAGGCGGAGCGCGTCGGGCGGCACTGCACGCCCACAGGGGGACGCGGGGCAGCAGATAGCCCCGCCCAAGACCTGGCCAGAACCGACCCGGCAGTGGCACCATCGCGAACCCAAGTCGCCACCTCCCTCCCCATGCTCAGCCCCTCACTCTCCGAAGCCCGCCTTGCAGTGGGAAATAAGTACGGCTCGGAACGGACTGGCAACCTCAACAGCCAATCGGGTTGCCGCTCTCACATCAGTAGTCCAATCAGGACGAAGAGAAGGCGGGGTGAGCACGGACACCTCCTCCCGGGCTCTTACTACTAGAAACCCGCGTCCTCCAGGGGGCGGAGGGACAGGGATGGCCGAGCAGGCCGGAAGCGATGGCGCATGCGCACTGGTGCGGCCCAGGCAGCAGCCTGCCCGCGCGGGAGACCTACCATTCGGCAGTCGGACCACCACTCCCAGCAGCCTTGGTGGCTCTCGCGCTTGCGCAGTCCTCACCGCCCTCCCTTTGTGTTGTCGGCCGGAGCCCAGTGTTGAGCGGCTTGGGAACAAAGGGGTTCGAGAGGGGAGCAGTTCCCCACGCCGGGCCCCCGCAGAGGGCGGGCCACCCCGACTCCTTCCCGCCTGTGTCCTGGAATCCGCTCTTTAAGTCCGCGACCCCATTTCGAAAGACCACCCAAAGCGGGGCGGGGCAGGCTTCCACTTGCCGGGGTCCTGGGGGTCTCTCCCTGTGCTGTCTCGGCCCCTCCCCTCCCCCCATGGCTCCTCTCCCCGCCCTAAACTCCTCGATTAGGACTTTCGGAAGAGCCCCGTTGCCTAGACGACGGGCCAGCGCTCAGGCCCGCCCCTTCCGTCCGAGGACCCGCCCACGGGCGTGGCCACGCTCTGGCTTTTGTCCTCTGGGCCCAGGCCTGCGCCACGGCTGGTGTTCCCGGCTTGGCGCGCTCGGCCGCTTCGGCTGTGCTCTGCTGTTTGGCCGTCTCGTCTTCCGAGGGGCGGGTGTCCTGTCGCGGTCTCTAACCCTGTCAGGTAGCTCGGCCGCAGCCTCCGGACGTCCCTACCAGCTCCGCGCCTGGGCGGTGCCGCGTCCTTCGGCTCGTGGATGGGGCGTTTCGGCCTCGCTCCCGGGTGTCCTGCTGCCCCGCGGACGCTCCACTTGGTCGGGGAAGGATGCTCTGAGGTTCGGCACGTTCTCGTTGGAGCTCCGAGTCTCCGGAGAAGCAGTGTTGTGACAACCACGACCGCCGGGAAGTTTTAAGTTACTCTTTGTAACCCAATAGCATTGCAGACCAATCCAGTGTTTATAAAATAGGTAATTATCTGCAGCGGTGCTCATTCCAGCGATCTGCGGGGCGCAGACGACACTAAATGGAGCTGTTTGTCTTTCGAAATGAGTTGTTCACATTGGATCGTTGATGCGGTGATAAATGACGAATAATACTTACACTTTCAAGTAAACGGGTTTGATCTTTACTCTCAGCCCCCTTAACCCACCCTCACATCAGGAGAACGTTCACTTCGATATTCAGGATAATGGTGGTTATTTTGCTTAGCGATTCGCATTTTTCCAGTTTTGGCCCAGCTTAAAGCAAATGATGAGTTAAGTTTCATTTACTGGCCACTAGCCTGCACAAAAGACTTTAATACTATGACGTTATGTGGAAATGGAGACATTATATGGGATAGAGAGTAAACGTTGAATAAGAAAAAAGCAGATAAGTAATTTTAAAGTACAGTTGCAAGAAAGAGATAGGTTCTTTTAATCCTTGCCTTCATCGGCTCTAAAATGAGTAGTGTTTATCTTGATTTAAGAATAAAGGTGAGAAACAATTTACCCCTTCCAATGATAAGCAAGCTGGAGTTTTTTGTTTGTTTGTTTGTTTTTTAATCACGATGTCATCCCAATAATGATTATTCATGTTTTCATGGACTTCACAGACACGTGAAACAAAAAAAACTTATTCATTCAACAAGAAATATTTAATGAACACCTAGCATGTGCTAGCTGCTGTTCTATGCAGTAGGGATGCAGTGGTGAAAAATGTCTGTATGACATTTAATTTACCCCTTGGGCTAAAAAGTCAGAAAATATTTGATTAGCTTTACAAAGTTCTTAAAGTGTATGCCAAAGATTTTACCGTTTTCTGGACAAGGTTAGAAGACCAATAGCTAAGGCATAACTGTGACCATGCATTTTAGATATGCCGCTAAAGAAAAGTGTTTAATTTTGAGGATAGGTTGAAGAATTTTGGTTGTTTCAATTTTGTTCTTTGGAGTGTGTTTCAAAAATAGTTATTAAATTCTCTTTTCTAAGGTTATATTTCTAGTTTAACTGGAGATGCTGAAACCTATGGGAGTAAAAGAGATGAACATACAATTCTTTATGTTTTGAGGTGCTTAAAATATAAATCCTAACACATTCATCTCAAACTTGAATTGCCCTAAACAATATGTGCTATCTTATCTACTCTAGTTTCGATTTACAAATTTTGCTTTGAAAGAAAATGTAATGCTGAGAACTACATTTTTTTTGCTGTTGTCATGAAGGACTAAGAAATGGCATTCGTGATATTTTGGAATCGTTCATTTTAATATACTTTGTTCTGACCTAGACTGGGAGGGGTCACCTCAACGCTCACGCACTCTTTTGGTGTATGTGCTAATATATCTTCCCAGTCACTTTTACTTTAATATTGAACCTGCAAGAGGAGTCATGCTTTTAAGCGTCATTAAATAATGGGTATGTTTATCACTGTTTGAAGATTCCCAGAAGACTTAAGGTAGCATTGCTGCCTGCCAAGGGCTAAGCACCTTATGGGACCAATTTTCAGAGGACAAGATACCACTGTTAGTTTAAAAATCATGATGTCCTATGGCCAATTAAAACATGCCAGCTATCCAGATTCATGTGCGGGGTTTGGTGTTGTCTTACTAAATCTGTTTTCAAAACTTCTAGCTTTTTCCTTGAATTCCGCATATTCTCACAGATTGCAGTCAAGCCTTTTGTTCATTTTCTTATTTTACTGGTATATCTAATATCTGGGTCAGAGCTTTCTCTATCAGATGTTTTACTGCTCAAATGTTCTCCCACCTGCACAACAGGTGGATTTCATCAGAGATTGATTCTGCAGTCCTTTTCTGAATTTGTTTGTGGGTACAGTGAGAGTGTTCAAAAGAACTTGCAATCTAAAGTACTCAGGGATCGGGTAATGCACCAGCAGAACTGTGAGTATTTGGGGAGTGTGTGCTTAGCACTGATGTGGAGGTCTCCTAATTCTGAACGACAGATTCTAACATTTTAGCGTCATGCCTTAGAACACAATTCACGTTAGACTACCGTTTAGCTGCAGAGCTGGACTCCAGGGATCTTGGGGAAAAGTTTAAGTGCTCTAGGAAGATAATTGTTTGTCTCTAGCTAAGCACTTGCCTTTCTATAGAACACCCAAAACAAGCCCAAGAAAGAACTGGGGAACTTATGTGCTGTTCTGAGGACTGCAAAAGCAAAGGGGATTTTTTCCTTTTTTCCTTTCCGTTCTTTTTCTCTTTCTTTTTCTTTTTCTTTCCTTTCCTTCTTTTTCTTCCTTCCTTTCTCTCTCATTCTTTCATCCTTTCGTTCTTTCTCTTTCTTTTTTTGACACGGTTTTGAAAGATATCAATAGGGACACATTTGTCGAGATAATTTGAAAGTAACTTTGAGAGAATCCACCTTTAAAAAGTCCCGTTGAAACCGCAATTCAGAATGTTTTTGTTCTCAAGAGACGAGATGACATAACTTTTAATATTAAAATGAATCCCAGGCAGACATTTCCTACTACGCGTACTTGATGAATGGGTGGTGTCCTAGCTTCGTTCTTTCATGCGCAGAGTGTGTGCGCTGGGGTGCAGACGTGCTCTGTGTGCTGCGCTGGGGTGCAGACGTGCTCTGTGTGTGCTGAGTTGGGGTGCAGACGTGCTTCGCCAGTGGGCGAGGAGCCGGCAGCTGGTGCCCGCCCTGTGAACCGGACCCGGCCGCGCGTGGGCCCGTCCCCAGGCCCGGGTCGCATCGGTTCTGCTCAGTCCCGCGCCGAGAAGGGCGGAGCGCCTCGGCCCGCGCGCGGCCCGGGGCTGGGACACTACCCGAGCCTGCCGCTCCCCTCCCCCACCCCGAGGCACTGCCCCTCCCGCCGCAGCGGGCTCCGGACAGCCCGAGGGAGGCGGGGCGGCCTCTTCCCGACCGCCTCTTCCGGGGTAGGCGGGGCGTGACAGGGCCTCTTCCGTGTGGGCGGGGCCTGGTGGCCCCTCCCGGAGTGGGTATGGCTGGCGAGTCTCTGCGCGCGGCTCGCGGAGCGGCCATGCTGCGGACGCGCAGGGTCCCTGTGGGTTCCTCACTTTTCCGGGCCGCGCTGGGCCTGGGGCCGGGGCCGCGGCCGGGGCGGGCGGCGTCGGGGGCGCGCGGGCAGGGCTGGCTGCAGCCTGCGGGCTACGACACGGGCGTCAAGGTGTACAACAGCCTCACTGGGAGGAAAGACCCCTTGATCGTGAGCGGCGCGGACACCGCCTCCTGGTAGCCCCCGGGGATTGGGGGGGCGGGGTGCTGCGGGAGATGGGGCGGGAAGGGCTGTGGACCCAGCGTATTCGGAGGCGGGGCCTCTGCATGGAAAGCGGGATTGGGATCTCAGGTGGAAGCATTTAATTAGTGATAAAAGCATGTTTAAAGTCATAGTGATTCACAGGTTCGGCTGTGCATTTAGCGATTCAAGTGTAATACAGCCCCGGCTATGCATTCCCCCAAAGTGGTTACTTTTCAAAAAAGGCATGATTATATGATGATCATAACTGAGAGTGGGGTGCCGTTTCTTGCAAATACGTTTCACCTGGTGGATTTTAACTCTGTTCCTAGGTATAGCTGTGGACCAACTGTCTACGATCATGCACACCTGGGTCATGCTTGGTGAGTGTCCTGAGGTTGAATTTCCACACTTTAAGGGACCATTTATTTTGGAAAGAAAAAGCCTTTGCATGTTTTTGCCATCCCTCAAGTGGCAACTTGAGAATGCTGAATAATTACTGTATTGCAGGCATCGTGGGAAGCATACATGTCACAGTCTCGCTTGGTCCCATTTCACAGGTGAGGAAGGTCAGGGAGGCAGTGAGGAGCAGTGAAGAAGGAGGACCTGTTTTGGAATCGTTGGGTAGTGAGATGAAGCCTTTCCAAGGGGCCTTGAATCAGCTGGTCAGGAGTTATTTCTGGCCCCCATCGCTTATTTCCCAGCTTTGGACAGGCCACTTTATTACTTTTTTTTTTTAATATTTATTTATTTATTTATTATTTATTTATTTTGGCTGCGGCAGATCTTAGTTGCGGCATGTGAGATCTTTTTTAGTTGCAACATGCCGACTTCTTCGTTGCGGCATGCATGTGGGATCCAGTTCCTGCACCAGGGATCGAACCTGGGCCCCGTGCATTGAGAGTGCAGAATCTTACCCACTGGGCCACCAGGGAAGTCCCCCACTTTATTACTTTGAGTCCTGGTTTCTTCATCTTTGAGGTGGGGATAATAGTATCCATCTTTTTGAATCTTCACAATTTTATGAAATAACTCCCATAAAGTGCTGCTTAACCCAGTCCCTGAGGTGGGAAGTGTGGTGAAGGCTCACCAGTTCTTTTTTTTTTTTTTTTTTTTTTTTTTTTGCGGTACGCGCCCTCTCACTGCTGTGGCCTCTCCTGTTGCAGAGCACAGGCTCCTGACGCGCAGGCTCAGCAGCCATGGCTCACGGGCCCAGCCGCTCCGCGGCATGTGGGATCTTCCCGGACTGGGGCACGAACCCATGTCCCCTGCATCGGCAGGCGGACTCTCAACCACTGCGCCACCAGGGAAACCCTGATCTCTTTATTGGAGTATTAAATATGTTGGGGGAAATATTGAAAACAGTAGAGGTTATTGTATCTCCCACCCTGGAAAATCTCTCCACAAAGGCAAAAGAGAAAGAAAACAGTTTTACTATCGAATAAGAATTAAACCTTCGAATGGGACGCACAGGCAGCTCGCTGAAAGGATTGCAGAGATGAAGGGACTTGCAGTCTTGTGTAAGCTGAGTGGGCCCAGCTCTCTGGTTCAGGCAGGTCTGCAGTGTGGATTCGGGCACCGGTTAGGCCCCTCCCATGGGGTGGCGAACATTCTTGGTAACTTCATTTCAAAGTGAAGGCTCCCAGGTCCTTGAAACTCTCCTGAGTTATGAGACTGACGGAGGCTTGTTTAGCCATTAGAAGCATTTAGGTACATTTTAAAAGGGCTGAGGAAGAAATTCTGAAAGAAAGGGGGAGTAGGGCAGAGCCTCTCCCTTATCTCCAACTACAGCAGAATCAGGCCTTTCAGTTGTAATTTGGGTCTGTCCTTACAAATACGGAAAAGAGTACGGATCTTCAGTGTACGGCCAAGACAGTGTTCGTGGTTCTTAGGCTGAGAAACGGAACGTCATCAACACCCCAGAAGCCTCCTGTCCGACTCCCTCGCCCAGGCCCCCCTTGAGGATAACCACTCTGGGCATCTCGGCGGTGCATCATCAGGGAGAGTCCTCAATTAGGGGTGTCCCTGCGAGGTAGAACCCTAAGTGCTACGAGATTTCTGAAGAGGTTGTTATCTTGGGGGCAGGGATGGTCAGGCACGGTCAGGCACGGTCCACTGCTCTTAAGTAAAGTTTAAAATCCCAAAGCCCAGGACCGTGTCCTTCCGCGGGTCTGTCCCTACTCACTCTCCAGGTTCCTGTCTCCACACTGTCCTCCCGGCTCGCCCCGCCAGCCTCTGTGCTAAAGAGACAGACACTTAACAGACACAGCTCTTGCTACGTGCCATTCTAAATGCTGCGCAAACCCCAGCCAGTGATATCCTCTGACCACACCAGGTGGTGGTGCTCTCATCCCCAGAGTGTAAATGGGGACAGGTCCCCTGGCTGGGAAGTGCTGAGCTGAGGGGGAGGCGGGTGTCTGCCGAGTCCAGGTTCCCCGCTAGGGGTGTGGCCTCAGCCAGGAGAGCTGGTCCTGCACCTGGGCTTTCAAGGTACCCACGGTGCTTGTGGAGGCCCCGGGGAGCAGCCCCATGCAGGTATCAGGGACCCGCAGCCCCCGAGCTCCTCTGGGCTGCGCATGTGATTTGACTCTTTTCACTCTGTTTTAGGTTCCTGTTAGCTTTTTCTCTTAAATCTCATTTCTTGTAGAGTTTTCCTGACTTGACAAAGAGGGGTACACTGATGATAATTATAGTAAGAATTAGTTGGAATTCCTCCTGCACAGGCACCAAGATTATGTACAGCAACCCTATGACATAGTGGAATTTTGCCCAGTTCATAAATAAGCAGTCTGAGGCTTCAAAAGGATATTTAACCTTTTAGCTCCTTGAGAAGGAGTTTTGGAGATGCTTGTCCCTAGAATTTGGCCTCAGCTCTGTTCGGGGCGGGTGGGTGTTGGGAGTTCAAGGGGTACAATAATAAGGCTCATTTTCAAGGGAAAATGATTTTATGAGCTCAAATTTAGGCCGTGTGGATAGCAGAGATGAGCATGAGATTAGCTGACCCTGAGTTTTAAGGTGGTTTTTATGGGAAACTGGTTTCTTGAGATTTTAAATGGATCTTAGATTTTAAACCCTTTTGCTTTCACAAGTCTGAATTACCCCTGGGCAGTCTGTCCATAAGCTGGTGTTTCTATATTCCACAGTTGTGTGCATGTTTCTTAGGAATGCTCTTATCCAGCTTTGATGGGATTGTCCCTGTCTTGATTGGTCATTATTTGCTTCTATCTCTGGTCACGGTGAAACATTAGTTATTCTAGAACACGAACAAGGATGGTAAAAGCTCTCAGTGTCTTGACCACCTCCTGAACTTGCATCACGAGTGAATTTTTTATACAGTTGAATAGATGTAAACTCAACGTCTGTAAAGTTACAAATGCTGATGCGCTGTCCTGAAATCGAAGCAGCACCTTTCTCAGTGTCTCATGCAGACCCACATGGGCCAGTCAGTAAGAGGCTTTTCCTTTTCTCAGCTGTCCTTGGGGCTGTCCTGGATATCACACGCTCACAGTCAACGTGCGGCATCACGTTAAATGTACGGCACGCTTTTGAAGATCACAGTGATGACTTTCGGTTTTAAAGATGCCCTAACGTTTTTTTTCTTTCAGCTCATATGTTAGATTTGATATAATTCGAAGGATCCTTACCAGGGTTTTTGGGTGCAACATCATCATGGTGATGGGAATTACAGACGTGGATGATAAAATAATCAAAAGAGCCAATGAGGTAAGTGTGGATTATATTGATTAGTGCTTTGATTGATTAGTATTCTAACCCCTATTCGACACTTCTTATTTGCACTTCACAAGACTTTTCAGGCCTTACTGTCCACTCGTGGCCCCCACGAGGATACTCTGACAGGTTATCTTCCTGAATCGTCTCATTCCTTGGAGGCTTCCTGGCCTGAATGCAGGCCCTTCCCTGCCCCCTCAGCCTCCAGGGTAAATACCTTACTCCCTGTTTACAGAGGAAAGTCAAAAGGCCATTTTGGGGCTCAGGAAATTTAGCTCATAGGAGGTTTAATTTTCTCATTTGTTAAGTGAACAGGGTGCTTCTCTTATATCTCATTCAGCATTTAGAGGAAGTCTTGGGGGGAAATCCTAACATAGGGATTAACTAAAATAGTTATATTTTTATTTTTTATTTTTAAAAATTTTATTTATTTTTTTGGCCGTGGCACGTGGCTTCTGGGATCTTAGTTCCCCGACCAGGGATTGAGCCTGGACCCTCGGCGGTGAGAACAAAGAGTCCTAACCACTGGACCACCAGGGAAGTCCCTGTAGTTCTATTGTTATTTATTATTTATTTATTTATTTTGGCTGCACTGGGTCTCAGTTGCGGCATGCAGACTCTTAGTTGTGGCATGCATGCGGGATCTAGTTCCCTGACCAGGGATCGAACCTGGGCCCCCGGCATTGGGAGCCCAGAGTCCTAACCATGGGACTGCCAGGGAATTCCCTATAGTTTTATATATGTGTATATATACGTATATATATATATATATATATATATATATATATATATATAATTTTTTTTAAAATAAATTTATTTCTTGTTTTCTCTTTTTTTTTTTTTTTTTTTTTTTTTGCGGTATGCGGGCCTCTCACTGTTGTGGCCTCTCCCGTTGCGGAGCACAGGCTCCGGACGCGCAGGCTCAGCGGCCATGGCTCACGGGCCCAGCCGCTCTGCGGCACGTGGGATCTTCCCGGACCGGGGCATGAACCCGTGTCCCCTGCATCGGCAGGCGGACTCTCAACCACTGTGCCACCAGGGAAGCCCTATTTTTTAATTTTATTTTATTTATTCTTGGCTGTGTTGGGTCTTCGTTGCTGCACGCGAGCTTTCTTTAGTTGCGGCGAGTGGGGGCTACTCTTCGTTGCGGTGCGTGGGTTTCCCATCGCGGTGGATTCTCTTGTTGCGGAGCACGGGGTCTAGACATGCGGGCTCAGTAGTTGTGGCTCACGGGCTTAGTTGCTCTGTGGCATGTGGGATCTTCCTGGACCAGGGCTTGAACCCGTGTCCCCTGCATTGGCAGGTGGATTCTTAACCACTGTGCCACCAGGGAAACCCCCTATAGTTATATTTTTAAAAGTCTACTTTCAAAGGTTCACCTCTTCTGCTTTTTATGATTAGCAACTCTCTATAACAATTATGTATATCTATAACAGTTATCTCTAACGATCTGTAAAAAATTGTTAAATTATCTAATTTACAGAAAAACCTACATGGAGTGCCTTACATCCTGTAATTTTAAAAATGTATGAATATATGTATATATATAGTGTTTTTTTTTTAGAAAACGAGTTTATACTTTATATTGTTTCGTAACCTGCTTTTTCCACTTATTGCATTTTGAGTGTTTTTTCATGTTAAGTATTCTTAAACATTTTAAAATCGTCTTACAACCTTCCGTCACACAGACATTGTACTTACTACCATCCTTATATTTGGACTCTTGCATTCCTCCCATATTCTGTTATTTTCTCTCAGATTTATTTCCTAGAAACCCCATCTCCCTATTTCCTACCGATTTGCCTTTTTAATAACTAGACAGCATTCCGCCGTTGGGGGCTACTCAAGAGATTCCTCTGGACCTCCCCATCTTTGACTGTTTTTATTGTTTCTAGATGTTAAAAATAGTGCTGCAGTGAATTTCTTTTTCTCCTCCCCTGTTTTGTTTGCTTCAATATTTTTCCCAAGGTGGAATTACTAGGTCAAACGATGAGCAGTTTATCTGATACGATTTGTCACCCTTCTTGGAGCTGGATCATTTCAGAGAGAGGTTACCAGCAGTGCCGAAAATGGGTTCCAACTTTAAACGTATTGCCTCACGTCCTCAGCACGGCAGGGTTTCCCATTTTTACTTAGTCTGGATAGTTCAGTCAGTGTGTCGTGTCCCCTGACAGTGGACTCGACTTCCGTTTCCAGGACTGTCCCTGAACTTCATTGACCATCCGGGTCCTGGCTCAGGCCTGGGACAGAGGCTTTATGTGGACAGAGGTGAGACCGACAGTTCCTGGCCTCCGGACCTTGTGTCCGGCGAGGCACACGGACCCTCAGACGGATGCTCTGTGTGTGACTTAGTTTATTTTGTAAGCCCAGATTGGGGGTGGGGTGCAAAGAGGGTCACCGCGCCTTTCTGGAATTCAGAGATGACTTACTGGAGGAGTTTCGCCCACGCGGGATGTTAGGAAGGGACTGGCACGTGAAGAGCGAGACATTCTGGGTGGAGGGGAGAGCGTGTCCCGCGTGGAAGCCAATCCTGCAGTATCCTTGGCACATGGGGCGGGCGGTGCCAGCTGGCGAAGCTGGAGAGGGAGGGGCATCCCGGCCTGGACGATGACCTGGGAGTTGGGCTTTGTTCCGTAGACCGTGGGACCTTCCAGCACGGGACCAGCTCAGTGCAGTGGGAATGGCCCGCTCTGGGGCGGAGGGATGCGACCAGGGACAAGGGCCTCAGGGAAGGCTCGGTGGGCGCCCTGCACTGGGGGAGGGTGCGCGCTTCGTGAGTGGAGAGAGAGGGAGTTTGAGGTATCGGAGGAAAGCCAAACCAGTAGGAAGCTCAGCTCAGGGCTGTGTTGAAATAAAAATACGCATGTGGTCTTTGTCGTGGTTCCTGGTCCACAGCTGGAGTGATAGTGTCTTCTCTGAGCTAATGGGATGACCAGTGGCTGGGCCCCTAGATGGTGTTGGGATGGGGGCTGGTGCTGGAAGGACCAGCCATGAGTCGAGCTGGAACTTTCACTCCCACCTGCATCCCTCCTGGGCAGTGGGGGAGAGGGGCTGGAGGTTGAGCTGATCGCCGATGGCCAGGGATTTAATCAACCTTCCCAAGGATGGAGCCTCCATAAGACCCCCCGACGACGGGGCTCTGGAGCTTCCCGGTTGCTGGACGTGGAGGTGCTGGGAGGTGGTGCCCGCCGGCCCTCCGAGGGCATGCACGCCCCCCTCCCCAACCTCGTCCCACGTGTCTTGTCCATGGGGCTGCTGCTGAGTTGTGTCCTTTATATAAACTGGTAATGGGAAGTGGAGTGCTCTCCTGAGTTCCGTGACTCATTTCATCAAACCCCCAAATTTCTAGTTGGTGGACAAAAGTGCTGGTGGCCTGAGGACCCCACTGCTGCAGGTGTCTGAACTGGGGCAGTCCTGTGGGACTGAGCCCTTAACTTGCGGGGTCTATGCTGACCCCGGGAGCTGGTGTCAGAATAGAATTGATGGGGCTTCCCTGGTGGCGCAGTGGTTAAGAATCCGCCTGCCAATGCAGGGGACAGGGGTTCAAGCCCTGGTCCGGGAAGATCCCACATGCCGCGGAGCAGCTAAGCCCGTGCGCCACAACTACTGAGTCTGCGCTCTAGAGCCCGTGAGCCACAACTACTGAAGCCCGTGCGCCAGAGCCTGTGCTCCACAACAAGAGAAGCCACCGTGATGAGAAGCCCGCGCACCGCAACGAAGAGTAGCCTCCGCTCGCCGCAACTTGAGAAAGCCTGTGTGCAGCAAAAAAGACCCAATGCAGCCAAAAATCAATAACAATACAATAAATAAATTTATTAAAAAAAACAAATAGGATTGACTTCCAGCTGGAGTCAGAGGGTCGGAGAAGTGGTTGGCATTGGAAGAGAGACACCACGTTTGGTACCAGAAAGGAGCCACTGCAGGGCTGGAGGTGAAGATCAGGCGGTGCCGGCGCTGGCCGTTCCTCATCCCATCCCTGGTTCTCTCTGACGGTTTAGTTCGAGCCCTGGCCTGATTCTGCCTCTGCCTGGTCTCCAAATCCCCCGCCTGTGTCCGGTGTCCCTGCGGTCAGGTGTCCACCCTGGTCCACCACCGGAGCCTAGAGGCGAGGTCACGAGGAGCTGCCCCTTCGTGGGGACCTGTGAGGGAGGGGGAGACGGGGGCGGGAAGGGGGCGGGCGGCTTGGGGCCGCAGGGGCGGGGCCTCTGCCCCCGACTGCCAGGGCCCGTGAGCTGCTGTCGCTGTCCCTCTGCCCTGGCGCCGGAGCCATTTGCCCAGGGCCGTGTGACTTCAGTTTGTGCTCAGCCACTTGCTGGGGTGGTTTTGAGCAAACACGATGCAAGAAGGAGTGTCCTGTCGTCCACGGTGAGGACAGACCAAGGGGAAGGCAGGGGGGGCAGGCATGCGACGTCCCTCTGGAATCTGCTGGGATGCAAGCGGGAGCGAACAGGGTCCGGGACGCGTGGTGGGAAGGTCCGTCCCGCGGCGCGGAGCAGGGTGGACGCTGGAGCCCCGCCTCGCTGGCCGGGGGTAGGACGGAAAGGACAGAAGCCTGTGACCTGGCGTGGCAGCTGGGCGAGTAGCCCGCAGGAAGCCCGCGGCAGGACCGGCGTCTGGAAGTGAAGGCTGCTCAGGAAGGAAGGCGCCCCGGTCGGCGTTTCACCTGTCCTCACGCCCAGCCGGGACGAGAGGCCGCGCAGCCGTGTCCCCGCTCTGGGCGCTTTGGGGTTGGCTGTGAGTCTTCGGAGTCGGAGGTGGAGCTGCCCAGCCGTGGCGGGGGCTTGGCGGGGTGGGCGCCGGAGGGGAAAGACGGGGTGCGCGGGGGGGGGTGGTGGTTAGGGGAGTGTCAGCCGCGGGGTGAAGGCCGGGAGCCTGGGGAGGCAGGGGCTGGGCGTCCGCAAGCGCAGGAGGAGTGGGGCTTCAGAGGGGCCCCGCGGGAGGCGTCGCTTGCTACTTTATAAAGGACTGGCACGACTTAGAACGTGAGAGTCGGTAGGATTGGTTAAAGATCCTCAGCGTAGAGAGTGTTTTAATTTTTTTTTTTTTTTCTTTTTGCGGTATGCGGGCCTCTCACTGTTGTGGCCTCTCCCGTTGCGGAGCACAGGCTCCGGATGCGCAGGCCCAGCGGCCATGGCTCACGGGCCCAGCCGCTCCGCGGCATATGGGATCCTCCCAGACCGGGGCACGAACCCGTATCCCCTGCATCGGCAGGCGGACTCCTAACCACTGCGCCACCAGGGAGGCCCGAGAGTGTTTTAATTTTTGACACCTGAGCGTTTCAGTACTTATTACAGAGCAGGATGCTAACCTGGCACCAAAGGGTCTCTTCTGTCCTCAAAATAGAGTCTTACTTCAAGATGATAAACCATTCATCTGAAACACAGAGTTACGAAGATACCTGTTTGTTTCTTGGGATCCAGCAGAGAGGCTGTTCTTGTGACTGAAGGCAACGTCTTTGACGGTGGCCACACCCTTCATGTCATCGCTCCAGCACTTGCTCTTAAAATATTTTAACTTATAATATTTCACTTTTCTGCATCACTTCCTTGACTTTAATTTTTGGCACAGTTTTATAGTTCATCAGGGATAAAAACCGCAGGAGGATTTCTGGGGTAAGGATGAAAAGAAACGAGGTATATTCGCATGGTCGCATTTTGTGTTAAGAAAAACGATGACAGGGCTTCCCTGGTGGTGCAGTGGTTGAGAGTCTGCCTGCCGACGCAGGGGACGCGGGTTCGTGCCCCGGTCCGGGAAGATCCCACATGCCGCGGAGCGGCTGGGCCCGTGAGCCATGGCCGCTGAGCCTGCGCGTCCGGAGCCTGTGCTCCGCAACGGGAGAGGCCACAACAGTGAGAGGCCCGCGTACCGCAAAAAAAAAAAAAATGATGATAAATGTCTCAGCGACTCCAGCCGAGTTACCCTCTCTGTGCTTTGGAACCCTGGCCCGCGGGCCCTTCCCTCCGGGAGGAAGGCTGGACGCGCAGCTGAGGGCGAGGGCTCGACCGGCCGCGGGGTCCCCTGCCGGGGAGAGCTCAGCTGAGGTGAGCCGGCCGGGGTCTGAGATAACAGGGACCTGGACCCGGTGTCAGCAGCGACTCCTGTAGGTTGTTCTGTGGAGAGAGCAGCGCGAGCCCCTCGTGGGTGGGTCCAGCTGCCTAGAGCGAAAATGTTAGTTCTGGAATATGATTCCCTCTCCCCCAAGCCAGCAACGGCTCGTGCCCACTTCCAGTTCACTGTCACCTGTGAGCGCTCACAGCCGTCCTCACCACACGTGGAGCAGGACGTGCCTGTTTGCGCAGAGGTGTCCCCGACGCGCTGTGTGTCCGTATTATCGGAGCTGGACACGCTGATCCTAGAGCTCCCACGAAAGGGCAGGAAGCAAGAGTAGCCAGGACGAGGGAGGGAGGAGCCCTACAAGATGCTAAAAGTTAAAAACCTATAGAAAGTGGTTGTTGTGTTTGTTTTTAATATAGTCTTTCCCCTTTTTTAGCACAGCTTTACTGAGGTGGAACAGACCTGGGGGAAGCTGCACGTAGTGCACACAGCGTGTGCAGCCCGATAAACCCCCCACACCTGTGACCATCACCGGTGTCGAGATAGTGACCGTCACCACCCTTCCCCCCAGAAACCCCGTCCTCCAGCCTCCCTGCGCCCTACCCCAAAGCACCCCCGTCCACATTCTGCGTCTCTGGAGGCTGTAGAGATTAAACATTAATTTACAGTTGCACGAAGAGACAGACGATGGAACACACTAGAAAGTCCAGAAATAGACACAGTAAATCATGGAAATTTATTTTATGATAAAGATGGCATTTCAGATCATTGGGGAACAGATGAATTACTCAGTAAAAAGTGTTGACAGTTGGGTAACCATCTGGGGAAGAAAATAAACCAAAGTTGGACATATGCCTCACAACCAAATCTGAAGCAGATCGGATTTCACATAAGAGAAGTGGAACCACAAATTACTGGAATAAACCTTGGGACACTTTTTATAGCCTCGTGTTGGGGAAGGCTTTCCTAAGTTTGTTTCCAAACCCAGAAAAGATGGAGAAATGTAAAAGATTGCTAAATATAAAAATGAAATTTTCTACCTGCCATAAAATAGCCATAAGGTTGAAAGACTGAAAAAAATGGAAATTCACACTGGGGATAAAAGGGTGATTTCTTTAAAAAATACTTCCTACATATCAATAAGAAAAGACCTAAAAGACCTACAACTCTGTAGAAAAAAGGTTAATTTCAGATGGTTTAGTGCAGATGGTCCCTAACCACGTGAGATGTTCAAGCTCCCTCAAAATATGAGAAATGCAGCTTAAAGATGCAACGAGATCGTGCTTTTCAGTATCGCGTTGACGTGGTCTAGCCGTCCGTCCCCCAGCACTGTGCCCGAGCCTGCCGGGTCACGTTCAAGCTCCTCCGGAGGCGCTGCCAGCAGCCTGCCAAGGGTGTGCGTGTGTCCTCGGCCAGGGCCTCACGTGCGGGTCTGTAGCTTAGGCTGCGCACTCGCGTGGGTGTCACGGCCGGAGACGGCGAGAACGCGGACCGGGTGGTGCGAGGTTCACGCCCGGCTGGGAGACGGACGCGGACGCAGGCCTGCGTGGGAAGGTGGCGCTCGGCGCACCGCGTGCCCGGGTCCTGGATACCGTGTGGCGTCGGCCGAGGAGACCAGGCGCAGGCGCGTGTGGGGCTCTTGAGAGGAGGTACAAGCATGCAGCTGACCACGCTTGTGCTCCGGGGATGACTCTGACGGCGTTTGCCTTGTGGGAGGGGGGCCGGGCTTGGGCACATTGACCTTGCTCGCGTTCTCCGAGAGAGAATTGCCGCGCAGGAGACTGAAACCAGGTAAATACTGATCAGATAGATGCTGATCTTTGGGTCCCACATTGCGTTTTATTTGAAACTTATGAAACGGCACAATGACACCGAGTCTTTAGACGCTGTTGTTCGGTTGGCCCTTTGTCCTCTGGAGAGATGTGCGGTAGCAGATGGCTTGTTTAGGAGGTCTGCGCTGCCACAGGGCCACGCTCAGGAGAAGGCCCAGTGGGTCTGGGTGCCCTGTCTGCGCGGGAGCGATGTGAACAAGGGTCCTGTGTCCGCAGAGCTGTGTCACCCGCGTGCACGGGAATCCCCGGAGCCGTCCACGGGGTGACTCAGTGGGGCTCTCCACCTTGCAGAGAAAGCGGAGGCAGAGAGGTCTGTTGTCTTGCCCCAGACCACGCAGCGAAAAAGACACTTTGTGCACCAGGTTTATTTCTTCAGTAAACGTTCCTGGCCTCGGTTTCCAGGACGATTCCCTTTTCGGGCCCTGGGCTGGGACGAAGGTGGCCTCAGGGTGACGGGGCTCGGGGTGGCCTTCCACCTGAGGAAGTTTCCTTGTCCTCCGGAGCGGGAGCGTCTTCCCCGTGACGCAGTTTCACGGGGTGGGGTGAGGGGAGCGGACGCAGGTGCCCGCGGAGTTGAGAGCTCACGGTCGCGGACCCACGTAGGCTTTCAGGACGTCAGGGTCGTGCCCTGTGCTGGGAGTGTTCCGCTGCTGAAAAGCAAGAAGCGCTCTAGGAAGGACTGTTGTGTGTGCCGGGCCCCCCTCCCCGCCGAATCCAGAGCCCCTGCGTTCAGAACTCAGCATCCTTCTCTGGGGGTCCTGCTTGCCCCCAGACGTCCAGCCCTGGCCCCTCCAGACTGAACGCCCGTCACAGTCCCCATTGACCGGGGCTGTTTCTGAGACATTTCCTTACACATGTACTTGTGACTTGTTTTCTCTTGCCCCCTGAGAGAGAAAGGGATAAAAGTCGGGAACTCAAGTGGTTGTGTGTCGGACGGGGTGGCCTGGCTTGCCCTGGTCCTAGAAGAGCAGGGGCTACTTTGGAGGTCTTTGGGTTTTGTTTTGAATTATATCACGGAAATCATGGCACTGTTTATTCCCTTTTCTCTGACCAGAAAACAGGTCAGTAAACCTTTCTGACCAGCTAAGGGGCTAGGATGATCAAATGCCCCTTTGTGAGCAGGACCGCGTGGAGGCCGCGCCGTGCGGCCCGGGAGGGGTGGCCGTGCCTCTGGGGTTCCGTCGTGAGCCCCCCAGACTCGCATGCGCTCTTCTTCTTCTTACAGATGAACGTGTCGCCCGCTTCCCTGGCCAATCTTTATGAAGAAGACTTCAAACAAGACATGGCAGCCTTGAAGGTAGTGGGTGATGAGTAGCTTGGACGGTGGAGTCGGTGGGGCTGCCCCCCTCCGCGTGGAGCTGGGGAAACCGCGTCTCTCCTCTGCTTTCTTACAGGTTCTCCCACCCACCGTGTACCTGAGGGTAACTGAAAACATTCCTCAGATAATTGCTTTTATCGAGAGAATAATTGCTAACGGGCACGCTTACTCCACCCCGAAAGGTAGCGGTTATGTTACTAACCTGCTCGCTGGGTGAGACCCCGTGGGATTCTGACGGGCGGGCTGCATGTTTGGGTGGCTCGGATGGGCTGAACGTCTTACTGTCTTTCTTGGTAGGATTCTTACGGCAAAAATGTGAGATTTTCTATGTTTGTGTCTCTTTGTGAAACTGCTGAATCAGTTCTCTTTCAAAATACCTCGCACCGTCCGAGGCGAGATGAGCATCGTAGAGTCGATCTCGACGAGGCAGATGTGGCCGGGTGCTGACGGCCCCGGGGTCCGGGTGGGAGTACAGTCTTCACTGGAGCCTGTTTTCAACTTGGTTGATAACTTTTCATAACACAGCGGGGGACAGTGGCGGTCGCTCTGAAGACCCACTCCCTTGTTAAGGGCTCTCCTCCCTCTCTGCGTAGGGGAGGGTTGTTTTCGCTGGGCCAATGGCAGAAACTGGCAGATCTCCCGACACTGCCACTCCCATCTGTGAATAAAGGGCCTTGCCCTACGTAACCCCAGCGTCATCACCAGCCCCAGGCGCTGGACCGAGCCCTCCCGCATCCCGTGGCCTCTGCACGGGACTGTGTCCCCTCTTCCGTCTAAGACACACCCACAGTGTTCCCTCCACGAAGCTGAAGACACTGGCTGGGTCCCTTGTACAGAACACCCCGTCTTCGGGTGCTTTGCCTGATCCTCTTGGAGACAAAACCTGAATATAGCAAATACGTGAAGGAAAAACCGCAAGTCCTCGTGTGCACAGGCTGCACGCGGTTCCAGGCAGGGTCCCCGCGCCTCTCAAGCTCTCGGGCAGGACCACGAAGGAAAGGTACTCCCTGTCCGGTCATCCCCTTAAACCGCATCTAGGGTCACACTTCTTCATTTGTCTTTTACTTGCTATGAGCATGGCAGCGCCTGCAGAGCCCCAACCCGGGCTGGGCACTCTGGGCATTATTCACAGGGTCAGAGGCTTTTCTGGTCCAAGAACCGACAAGTTGTGCAAATAAGGCAGCATGGGATGGGCTGCCCAGTGGGACGCTGCAGATGTCAGAGCTGAGGAAGTTCACCATCAGCCCCGGGGGTGGAGGAAGCTTGCTGGGAGGGAGGAGGCTTTGGCCAGGTCTTTGGGGATGGGCAGGATTCGGAAGGCACGGCTGGGGAGAAGCTGGTGCAGCTGCAGAAAGGCAGGATCCCAGAGGCAGCAAAACGCCAGGGTGCAGCCTTGTCCTGGGGCCCCAGACAAGAGCAGCAGCTCCTAAACCACAAAGCACCCCAAGACGGGCATTCTGTACGACAGGGGACCCGGTCAGTGTCTTTAGCTGTGGAGGGAACACAGTGGGTGTGTCTTAGAAGAGGGGACACAGCCCCGTGCAGAGACCACGGGATGCGGGAGGGCTCGGTGCAGCGCCTGGGGCCGGTGATGACGCTGGGGTTGCGTAGGGTGAGGCTCTTTATGCACAGCTGCACGTCTGCTCCAGAAGATACAGGAGGCGTCTCCCCGCGGTCCTGGAACCAGAGGGGGAGGAGTGACCAGACCTGAGACCTGTGTCCTGAGGCACCAGGGGTTCACCCAGGCGCGGCACAGGATAAATGCTGCGTGTCGTCCTGTTTTGTTTTGGTTTTTTAATTTATTTATTTTTATTTTTGGCCGCGTTGGGTCTTCGTTGCAGTGCATGGGCTTCTCATCGCGGTGGCTTCTCTTGTTGCAGAGCACGGTCTCTAGGCGCACGGGCTTCAGTAGTTGTGGCTCACGGGCTCAGTAGTTGTGGCTCACGGGCTCAGTAGTTGTGGCCTGAGGGCTGTAGAGCGCTCAGTAGTTGTGGTGCATGGGCTTAGTTGCTCCGCGGCATGTGAGATCTTCCCGGACCAGGGCTCGAACCCGTGTTCCCTGCGTTGGCAGGCGGACTCTTAACCACTGTGCCACCAGGGAAGCCCTGGTTGTACATTTTTAATAATGGTGACACAAACATAATTCATGTAAAATAAATGTATTAATTTGAACTCCAGTAATTTGGACTTTGTGGCAGTTCCACAAAAGCTTGACTCTAATTTGAGCTTTGAACTATTTGTGAAGAAAAAATTTGTTCAGCAAATGGGTGAAGTAAGCCCAGGTTCGGGAAAACATGTCCTCTATCAAGGGAGCAGTTTCTCCCTCTGTCAAAGCATTTTCAAAGTGCTGTCCGCATTCTGACTTAGTAGAAAGCAGTTCCACAGTATTTGTTTCGCTGCTGTACCCCGGCGCGTAGGTCGGGCTCAGTAATAAACTGCGTGTGGAGGAGGGACCCCGTGGGGGACTGGCAGAGCCCAGTCACCGGGGGCCGTTTCCCCACTGTTCTGCCGATTGCCCCCCTGCGGCGCTGGTGCCTGCCCTGTCCCCGCCAGCTGGGCTGGAGAGTGACCGGGGACATGGGTGTCTGACAGTCAAAGCTCCCTGGATCTTGTGTTTGTTTTGGCCGCTCCGTGAGGCAGGCGGGATCTTAGTTCCCCGACCAGGGATCGAACCTGGGCCCCCTGTAGTGCAAGCGCAGAGTCTTAACCACTGGACCGCCAGGGACGTCCCATAAAAGCTTCCTGGATCTTAAAGCAACCTGTCTTCAAGGCCACTGTCCTTAAGAAGGATAGTGCAGATACAGATTAGTAACTGTGTCAGTACAAAGAATGCGAAGATTAAAAACCAGAAGTTTGCAAAGGTTAAAAATCGCACCCGACCTTGGGCCCTTGCGCTGATCGCGGCGCGCAGGTGGCCGGTCAGGAGTGCGACCCAGTGGCCGCGGCGTCGGCCTTCCTGAGCGCCGGCTCCTTCGGGGCAGGACTCTCCCCGCCAGGGCTGCGGCCCGGCCCCTGCCCTCCCTGCTCCACCTCTTCCTGAGTTGGGGGGAGCCGGGCTCCCGGGCTCTGCAGGGTCCCCGTGGGAGGGTCGCCTGGCACCCCCAGCACGTGTGCACCTCGGTGAAAGGACCCCACGGCGGGGGGGATGCTTTCGTGTGCGGTGCCTGTTCTGAGTGGCAGGCTGGTCTTAGGGTATCCCGGTTAAAGACGGCTTGCTTTATTGATGGGTCTGTAACCCAGGGCCCAGAGCTGAAGGCAGGCCAGTGATACTTCCCTTTTTTCTTGTTAAAAAGAACTGGCTCAACATTTTACAGAGAACTTACATTTGTGTTTTCCCTTCCACAACCGGACGTTCATGATACGTGCAAACACGTGTTTTTACAATACAGTGTTGTCGTTAATTCTGGTTTAAACATACGGTGAAAGGGGCCACCTGAAGGCTGATGCCGTATCCTGGGTTCAGGTTCTGATTGTCATTAGCTGTGGGGCGTGTGTAGATGCGGGTGCTGACGACAGAAACGAGAGCTTCACGGTCACCTTTATGCAACAGGCAATGTCTACTTCGACCTGCAGTCAAGAGGAGACCGATACAGCAAGCTGGTCGGCGTGGCCCCTGCCCCCGTGGGGGAGACAGGTGGGTCCAGCCTCTCCCTCCCGTGGGGTTCTGGGGACAAAGCCCAGACCCTCCCTGCTCTCTCAGACGTGATGTTGCCGGACATTGATCACGCCCGAGTTTTCAATTTAGTTGGGTTTTTTGGAACAGAGAGACCACGCGGAGTAGGAAGTTCCCGCAGCACGTGACACGCGGCCTCCCGTTCCTCCCTGGGGCGCTCTGCACGTGCACATGCCGTCTGCGGTGTCACGTCTTAACGCTCTTGTCCAACTGGCTGCTGTCACGTGTTAAATCCCTGTAGGTATTTTATCGTACATAAATTCCCACGTAAGCTTCCCCGTGTAGTTAAGTTCCCATACGTATTTTAGCGTGTATGACATTCCCGCTGTATTTGAATCTATTCTGTACCCTCTTCTGCAAAGTCATTTTTGTGGAGAAGAAATAATAAGTATATAGAACTACATGAAAAGTAATTGGGAGATTGGGATTAATGTAAACATAATTTTAAAGAATACTATTGAGGTTTAACAAAACCAAACAAAAAATGAGCAAAGACCCAGAAGACAAGTTGTCTTGAGTCGTCTCTGTTTTTAGGCGTAATCCTCCTGCCCTATGAACCGTGTCGTTTCAGTCTAATTACAACGGGTGTGTTGAGTTGACTCCCCAGAACAGTTCTTCTTACTTGTGCTCAGTCGCTGTTGTCCTGCTCCCGTCCTGGACCATCCACGCCTGCGAGGTGTGGCCCCGGCCTTAGGGAAGCCGAGGAGGAACTTCTGATACCTACACATTCTAGCATCAGCAACACTTTAAAAAAAAACTGACTTTACTTTTTCGAGCAGTTTTAGGTTCACAGCAGAATTGCGTGGCAGGTCCAGAGAGTTCCGTACGCCCGCTGCCCCGCTGTACACGGCCCCTTTGTATCAGCATCCCCACCAGAGGGGGACGTGTTAGAACTGGTGGACCTGCACTGACATGCCAGCCTCACCCCGAGTCCACAGTCTACATCAGGGTTACTCTCGGTGTCTCTCTGGGTTTAGACGGATGCGTAATGACAGGTATCCGTCATTACAGTACCACGCAGAGAGTTTCTCAGCCCTGAAGATCCTCCGTGCTCTGCCTGTTCATCCCCTCCTGCCCCAGCCTCTGTCAGCCACTGATCTCTTTACTGTCCCCATTGTTTTGCCTTTTCCAGAATGTCATAGAGTGGGAATCATACAGTCTAGCCTTTTCAGACTGGCTTCTTTCACTTAGTAATACGCATGTAAGATTCCTCCTTTTTTTTTGTTTTTTTTAAAGATTTTTTTTTGATGTGGACCACTTTTAAAGTGTTTAATGAAGTTCTTACAATATTGCTTCTGTTTTATGTTTTCGTTTTTTGGCTGCGAGGCAGGTGGGATCTTAGCTCCCCAACCAGGGATCGAACCTGCACCCCCTGCACTGGAAGGCGAAGTCTTAACCACTGGACCACCAGGGAAGTCCCCCTCCATGTTTTCTCATGGCTCGAAAGCTCACTTCTTATCAGCATTGAATAACACTCCATTGTCTGGATGGACCACAGTTTGTTTATCCATCACCCACTGCAGGGCATCTTGGTGGCCTCCCAGTTCTGGAACATAAAGAGCGCCGCGTACCGGCTTGTCCTGTGACCCTGAGCCCTCCTCTTCTGAGTTTTCTTGCTTTCTGAATGTGATTGATACAATACTCCGGTATTTTCCTTTTTGCTCTGTGTGATTATCATCTGTCTTTGAAAACAGTTACTCTGAAACTCAGCCACTGACAGAGATGGAATGAGGGAGAACGAGAGCCCGTGTGGAGCAGGCACCTCAGAGCAGCTTCACTGCACGTACTTGAAACCCCGCACGCAGTGCTCACATTACTGAAACGGGCCGCACCGCTGGGGGACCGCGTGCTTCTGTCACGTTCTAGATAAAAGTATCTGGTAGCTGTCTAGCTTTCACGTGGCAAAGAGAAAAACACACGCGTGAGAAATGTGAGGTTACTCCTCAGAGGAACGGAATCGGGGACGTGCGTCCTGCCTGTGTGGCGGTGACTGTTGGTTCGTCCTGGATTCCCTCCCGCTGATTAACCGTCTGTCCCTGGCAGGTCACTCTGACAAGCGGCACGCCAGCGACTTTGCACTGTGGAAGGCAGCGAAGCCCCAGGAGCCGTCCTGGGCCTCGCCCTGGGGAGATGGGAGGCCTGGCTGGCATATCGAGTGTTCCACCATCGCCAGGTAAGGTTTTCCCGGAGCCGTCTGCGCTGTGATGTGCACGCTCGGCCAGCAGAGGGTGCAGGTGGGGCGGGCTTGGTCCTAACGCCGGCATCGCAGGTGGTTTGGAAAGGAAGCTTAGCACCCGGGTGGGACCGGCCGTGGGAAGGGAATGAGCAAAGCCAGCGCACGTTTATCTCCCCAGCATCAGCGCTTGTTCTCTTTCATAGAAGAGCCCGCTTTGCAGTTAGTTCTTGACTGCCCGTCACACGCAGGCCAGCTCCGGGGGTGCCTGCATCTCTTCCGCGGTAGGTGCAGGAAGGCGGCCGGGGATGTGGGCGAGGGGCTGGACCCCCATCCTCGGCCCCAGAGCTGGTCCTGGACCAGGCGCCTCGAGCGTGACCCCCAGCGTCCCCTTCCGTCTGCCCTTTCTGCTGGCTCGGTCTCGGGTGGCACCATGCCCAGGACGTTTCTGTCTTGGGAACCCCTGTAAACACAGCGCTTCTCTGGTCCCCATTCTCCTCCAGGGACCCTCTTAAAATTTTGTCTCTTCTCTCACCGTCCACGCATCCCCGCTGTTGTCCGACGGGCGTCCCCACCCGCTCTGGTCTCCGGAGGTCACGGTGACCGTCAGCCCGGTCTGTGATGGGTCGCTGACACCCCTGCTCGCTCCCTGGCTTCTGTGGAACAACGTTCGTCTGGTTTCGGTGTCTCTGCTGGGGCCTCATCCACCTTCTTTTTGTGGACCTGCCCTGTGGACCGTCCCTCTGGCATCTGCGCTCCCTGGGCTCTGCCCGTGTGTGTGTGTGTGTGTGTGTGTGTGTGTGTGCAGGTGTGTGTGCGTGTGTGCTCGCGGGTACTGAAGGCCGCATCCCGGCTGGGCTCTCCACTTCCAGCCTGTCCCGAGGGTTCCCACCATGGTTCCCTGAGCCCTGCACGTTAACTCATGGATTTTGATACATTTGATGTGTTGCAGATATTTATTATAATCAGTTTTTTTTTTTTAATTAATTATTTTTGGCTGCATTGGGCCTTTCTTGCTGCATGTGGGCTTTCTCTAGTTGCAGTGAGCGGGGGCTACTCATTGTGGTGGCTTCTCGTTGCGGAGCACGGGGTCTAGACGTGCGGGCTCAGTAGTTGTGGTGCACGGGCTTAGTTGCTCCGCGGCATGTGGGATCCTCCTGACCAGAGCTCAAACCCGTGTCCCCTGCATTGGCGGGCGGACTCTTAACCACTGCGCCACCAGGGAAGCCCCTGTAATCAGTTTTTTTTGTTTGTTTGTTTGTTTTTTTTGGTACGCGGGCCTCTCACTGTTGTGGCCTCTCCCGTTGCGGAGCACAGGCTCCGGACGCGCAGGCTCAGCGGCCATGGCTCACGGGCCCAGCCGCTCCGCGGCATGTGGGATCCTCCCGGACCGGGGCACGAACCTGTGTCCCCTGCATCGGCAGGCCGACTCTCAATCACTGCGCCACCAGGGAAGCCCCTGTAATCAGTTTTTAAAATTAGAAACAAAGTATGATTAAGGTGAACATTTCAAGCTACTAGCCACACCCCAGATTTTAAGACCAGCAAACCCAGTCGTCCTCCTCCCAGCTGCTGTATGTGGCAGCTTTCTGGCTGGGCGTGAATGCCATCTAAGAGCAGGCTGCCCCGGGCCTCAACCTCACGCTGGTTTCGTCTCTGGCGAAGGCTCACCCCACCCTACGGGGGGAAGCCTCACCCTCCGCCACCTGCCTGTGCCAGCACGTTTATCGCAGCGAAGACCTAGAAGGGGTCCTACCCCCCCCCGCCCCTCGCCGCGTGCTCCTCCCCTGCTGCCCTCGCCTGTGGTGGTGTCTGTGTGCCTTACCGGGAAACACATCTGAAACTCCTGAGATGTCACACCCTGTTGTTAGCATGAAACAGGGTCCAACTTTTCGTTAAAAAACAATCAACTAGGGACTTCACTGGTGACGCAGTGGTTGAGAGTCCACCTGCCGATGCAGGGGACATGGGTTCGTGCCCTGGTCCGGGAAGATCCCATATGCCACGGAGAGGCTGGGCCCGTGAGCCATGGCCGCTGAGCCTGCGCGTCCGGAGCCTGTGCTCCGCAACGGGAGAGGCCACAGTAGTGAGAGGTCTGCGTACCGCCAAAAAAAAACCCAAAAAACAAAAAAAAACCCCAATCAACTAGGGACTTCCCTGGTGGTCCAGTGGGTAAGACTTCACGCTCCCAATGCAGGGGGCACGGGTTCCATCCCTGGTCGGGGAGCTAGATCCCGCATGCATGCTGCAACTAAGAAGTTGGCATGCCACAACCAAGAGTTCATGTGCTGCGACTAAGAGTTCACATGTCACAACTAAGAGTCAGAATGCTATAACTAAGAAGTCGGTACGCCGCAACGAAGATCCCGCGTGCTGCAACTAAGATCCAGCATAGCCAAAGTAAATAAATAAATATTAAAAACAAACAAACAGACATGTCCAGCTCTCAGCCCTACTGTAAACACTTAAAAGTATTTACACATACTTGTTGATTTAACAGTGGTGTGGGATATACGTTGTGTTGTAAAAAGATCTTTATCTTTTAGATTCAAATAATTTCTCTAAAGCAGGAAACATTTAGTAAACTTCAAATGTAAAGTTACCATTACATGTTTTATTTTTGTTGAAATCTAAATAATGAAAATGGACTTCTATTCCTTTTCAGCTTTCTCTTATTTTAAAATAGGTGTGAGGTACAGACAAGACTAGAGACTAATATAACGAACACTGCAGACCCTCAGTTTAGCCGTGAAGTCTTAACTTCATCATATTTGCTTCAGATCTTTGTAAAAATGGGTCACTCGTTACAGACCCAAGTGTGGCCCCTCCCCAGCCCTGGTCCCTCCCATCTCACGCTCGCCCTCGTAGTGTTTGAATTTCGAGGACTCTTATTAGAGATTCTCTAGAAACCACTGCCAAGGATGTACGGTCCTGGACGACCTGCTCGCCCACTCAGCTCAGGTGTGACCAGTGCATGCGTGGTTTTTTCCAGAGCTGGGCCAGTGGGAGGAGAGTCGGCCTTCAGCAGGAAGGACCTCAGTGAGGCTGTGGCATCTTTGAAAACATCTATTTTTAACCATTTTTAGAAAAACTCACTGGTGTCTGCACCCCCGGGGGGCCAACGGCCTCCAGAGCTCCACAGCCGCCCCGCCTTGCGGCCCCTTTCTGTTGTGCGAGCTTTTGCATTTTTCATTGATCTCTGCATTTTTTACGTCCTGTGAAGCAGCTGCTGGTCAGCCTGGACCACTGGTGCTGGTACTGGTTGTTTTGCAGGTGCTCTGGTGAGAGAGCTGCACACACTGAGTGTCCCTGGCAGGCCTGAGAGGTGCAGCATGCAGTTCTGTGGACTGAGGTTTTTCGGGACCGAGCGGCCTTATAGCTGAAATGCCGCCAGCTGAAATGTGTCACTTTGAATTCTGTTACTTTGTTATTCATGTATGGCTGCTGAATGGCTCATTTTTCAAAAGCCAAATTAAAAATCTCTTGATTTTATAGTTCTTATAGTTCTTATAGAACAGCCACTAAGGTCTGCCTACTGAAAGTAAGAAAAAGTAATTTTGAAGTTTTTAAAAACCACATATTGTATCCAGAGCAAAGAAAATGAAGTCTCTTTCCCAGGAGGAAAAGCTACGAATTAGAGATTTTATGAAGTAAAAACAAATGTCAGGTTCCGTTTGCATCAGCTGAATTATCATGCATTTGGAATTGGGCTCCATTCGGTGTGTGCGTGGCCCAGGGCTGGAAGGAGAAAATACGGGATGTGGTTTGGAGACTGTGTCATTGGATTGAGTTAACTCCCTGCTCTGCCCTTTGTCTTGCAGTTTGGTGTTTGGAAGTCGGCTGGACATCCACTCAGGTGGCATAGATTTAGCGTTTCCTCACCACGAGAACGAAATCGCACAGTGCGAGGTCTTTCACCAGTGCCAGCAGTGGGGGAATTATTTCCTACATTCTGGTGAGCGATGACTTCAGATTAATTTGTTCCATTTCAATTCTCTCGACTCTGTCCGTGAAATAGCTACATTTGGAAACACCTGAATCAGCTAATAGGTCAAGAAACAGAGTTGTCCCTTAAATTGTCTTTGACTTGTTGGTTGGACGTGAACTTCCTTGGACTGGAATACTGAATATGCCTTTTGGAACTGAAATGCGAGCTGATGAGAGTTCGGAAAATGTTATGCAGTGCTGGTCTGTAGAAGTCTGTTTGAAGGAAACTATGGAGAGGGAAGTTCAAATAGTATGATGTCGTGATGATTAGGAATACGCCATTCTTGAGCTGTGACACTGTCACCGTCAATATCTGTCATTCTTTGAAAGCACTGCCTTCCGTTTCACCGTTCAAAACACCTCGTGATTCACACCAACCAGCCGTCTGCTCGCAGAAGTGGATATGAAGTTGTGAGACCAGCGGCGTCTTGAGCGAAGCAATTTTGGAATTTCCTGTGATGCATGGGGAGATTCACGTGTCCAAGATTGTGACGAAGGTTGTGGAGCCACCGTGAGCTGGTTTTGTTACCTTTCTGGCGTGGGCAGTGAAGGTATTTGAGGGGAAGAAAGAGAATAAGGCTTTGGTAGTGATGGGGTTGGGAGATGCAAATGGTCAACGGCTAAAGCTCAGGAAACCAACAAGAACCATTTCTTTAAGTCCTTAGATTAAGGAAACCAGGTTTTGCCAGCGAGGTGGTATTAAACGCAGACACACTCCAGTCTTGTAATACGCAGTAGCTGCTTCAAGTCTGCGGCGAGGGTCCACGTGGGTGACAGCGACCAGCAGAGCAGCCTTCCGCGCAGGCCCGCCCTGCAGCGCCTCTGCCACCCCGTGTGCCCCGCCCGGAGCCCGGGGGCCGGCCTCGCGGCTCTGTGTGACCCCGCATCTCGGTGCTGCCCTGAGGTCGTCTGAAAGGGACGGGCTGGATCGCCGTTCCCAGCGCGGAGGCCGAGGTCCGATTTCCACCTCGTGTCCCTGCTCGGGGCCCGACAGGAGCCGGAACCCGCCTCCTTGGTTCCGGGCCAGGAGCCCGATGGCCCCGGCTCCGTTCCTCCGGCGCTTCGGCAGGGACCCCCGGACCCGTTTCCGGTCGGGGCTCACTCCTCTTCTCAGACACCGCGTGGAGCCAGGTCTCCCCCTTCAGCGGGAGGGCTTGTGAGAGCAGAGTGCTCCGAGCCCGTCCGGGGAGGGAATCACAGGCCCCAGGGGTGGAGGTGTTCCCGTGCCCGGTCGCAGGCTCGGGGACAGGTGATCCCGTGTTAGCCGTCGGGACGCGAGGGCTGGTCCCCACAGGCCCTTCATCGGTGGCGCTCGTGAGGAGTTGGGGTTTGCTGTCAGCACCGGCGCCCCTCGGTGACTGCGTCTGCCATCAGACGGGACCCGTGGCAGTGCCAGTGCTCACGGGGCTGTGTGTCCGCACACGGCAGGTCCTGCTGCTTTGGATGCAGCGTGGGGAAGGGTTTTGCTGTTAAGACCCACGATCTGTTAGGACGTTGGAATCTTCTTTGTCCCACTTACACCCGGTCCTGGAGGAACAGCTGTGTCTCCTGACACCCTGGAGAGTCGATGCCTTTTCCTGAAGTAAATGGATGGAAGTGGAGTTAGCGTCAGATGTTTTGTTTTCCACATGTTGTCAGTTTTTTAAAACTTCACTTGTACTTGGGGTATATGGCAGGCTGCATAGGTTGACATATTCAAGGTTATGTAGCTTTTTGGAAGCCACATTGTAACCAGTTCTTGGAAAAGTTGGCTTGAAAAAAGGTGGTGCTTGAAGTTGTGTCAGAAAAAGTGGAAGAATCTTCTGTTGGGAAATCACAGCTCCCTTGGAAGTGAACCTCGTACAGATGTGGTCCAGGAGGAGGTCCAGGTCCCCCCCCGTCTTTCACACACGGGGGTGAAACGGTGCTGAGGCTGGGATATGTCTGAAAACGAGCTACAGAAACGCTCGCAGTGTTGCTTGGAGACCCACACGCTTTGTGGAAGCAGAGATGTGTCCTCTCCTCGGGTGCTGAGTCAGGTCCCCTGTGTTGGTGAGTCACAGGAGAGGGAGGGGCCGTCCCCGCAGTGTGATGCCCTGGCCCGGGGTGGACGTGGGCCCCCCTTGCTGGCGGGCTGAGCGCAGGGCTGATCTGGGGGGCCTGTGTGGGCATCCACGCAGGGCTGTCTGACGGGTCAGGGCTCCCGGAGTCCAGGCGCCTTTGGAGATGCGCCCTCCTTCACCCTCCCTCTGGGGATACAGAATAAGTGACTTTGCTTTTGTTTCAGGGCATTTGCACGTGAAGGGCAAAGAAGAGAAGATGTCCAAATCGCTGAAGAACTACATCACGATTAAGGTAACGCACTTGTCGTGTTTCTGTGTGCCCACCAGTTTGCCGACGTGTCACGGAGGCTGATGTGCATCCGGAGACCCCCATCTCCGGTTCCCTGTGTCCCCGGGACCCCGACGGGCTTCTCCTGCTTCTGGGTTAAACGGCTGCCTCTTGTCTAAAAGCGCGAGGCGGTGTTTCCTGTCCTGTCACCACCTGTGTTGGCTCCTGGGGGCCTCGGCCTCTTCCCGCTCCCTGTTCCAGGACTCTGATTTTATTGATTTGGGCCCTTTCTCTCTCTCTCTCTCTCTCTTTTTTTTTTTTTGATGAGTCCAGCTAAAGGTTTATTGATTTTATCTTTTCAAAGAACCAGCTCTTAGTTTCATTGATCTTTCGTATTTTTTTTCAGTCTTTATTTCATTTATTTCTGTTCTTACCTTTATGATTTCTTTCCTTCTATTAACTTTGGGTTTTGTTTGTTCTTCTTCTAGTGCCTTAAGGTGTAAAGTTAGGTTGTTTATTTGAGATTTTTCTTAAGTTTTTCTGAGGTTTTTCTTATATTACCAAATACGTCCCTTTTAGGACTGCTTTTGCTGCATCCCGCGTATATATGAGGTTATTTTAGTGCATGATCTCAGTTTGAACACATGCTAACAAGCTTGCATTTGTATCCACCTCCCATGTTGAATGTTTTTTACATCATGTTTTACATCTTTTTGTTTTGTGTATCACTTAACTACTTATTGTGGATATAGATGATTTATAGTATTTTTGTCTTTTAACCTTCCTACTAGCTTTATAAGTGGTTACTCTATCTTTACTGAATGTTTGCCTTTACCAATGAGATTTTTCCTTTCATAATATTCATATTTCTAGTTGTGGACTTTTCTTTTCCTCTTAGAGAAATCCCTTTAACATGTCGTGTAATGCTGGTTTAGGGGTTCTGTTGCTTGTCTGAGCAGAAAGTCACGAGTGCAGGAAAGGTACCGACTCGGAAAGAGAAGCACGTGGGGCTGGGGGCGGCGTGTCATGTGTCTGTCAGCGGTCAGGGCCCTGGCGCTGCGGGGAGGGCTTGCTGACGGTGGCCACGCTGCGGAGACGCACAACTTTGCTTCTACCTAAACAGCTCCACAGCCGTACATACCAAGCGTCTGGCAGCGGTTTATAAAAAGCTAAACAGACAACAATTTACAAAAACAAATCCTCACCTAAGGCAAGCGTGTCCACTGGGAACAGGCCTCCTGCTACATTGTCAGAGACAGGAGAGGACTTGTCACAAGTTACGAAGCAGTTGAGTCCATGCTTTGGTGGGGAAGGAAACCTAAAGAAATAATTCAAAAAGGAGAGGGAAAAGTCAGAGGGTGGCTAAAGGCCCTCCAAGTACCCGGCGTTCACTCTCTGTCCCTGGTGTAGCCCCACGCCAGCTGAGCTGTGTGTTTACTGGGGTCCCACCGAGCACAGCCGGTTATCACGAGACCCTGGCAGGTCTGGGAAGCGCCGTCAGAGTGGCTGGAGTGACGGCCGACGGGACACAGAAGGACTTGCAGAGAAGGCACAGGATGCGGGGCTTGGGTGTCTGGCGTTTGGTTCACTAAGCCTCGTCTTTCTGTCACCATTATAGACACACTGCAGTAATGACACACCCGCAGCTTAGCATTCTGTAAGTGATGCTCCGTACACAACAGCGCTAGTTGTTTATCTGCCTGTGCTGTTCGTGGTGTAGTAACTACATCACAGTGCAGGGGCTCGGTCTCCATGCTGCTGCTTGCAGATTTAAAGGGGAAGTGACGGGTGAGAACACGAGGGCACATGACTGCGCAAATGCGAGAATTAACACGCACACTGTGCGCTGTCCACCAGACGGGGTCTCAAGTTAGTTGGCTAGTTTGGGGAATTAAGGGGATGAAGAAATACTCCTTTTTCACACTCTGGGAAGGAGCACCGGGGGACGGACGCGGACGTTGAAATACCGGCTCTCTTACTGATGAAGGTTGGGTTGGACGGGCCTCTTCACCTTTTTCCCTGTCGATCCTGTTGTTGGCCTGGCGAATCTGTGGCCACTTCCTTAGAACTTAATGTTTTTAAACACACAGAATGAAATCTGTAGGAGTTTGACAGGTGTTTATGTCGAGGTACAGGGATCCATGCCCTCCCTCACCTGAGTGAACGCTCTAACAGAGTCCAGCCGTGGGTCTGAGCCCCGCAGGTCATGTCAGATGAGCGACAGCACAGGCTGCGTGGAGGTGACACGGCCGCAGGCTCGTGGGGCGAACACCCCGCGACTGCTCGGGGGGCGGTCCGGGTGTCTACACTGGTGGTCGGAGGAGCGCTGCGTGTGCCTGGGGGTTAGTGGCTCCGGTCTCTCCTGCCCCCGGCAGGACTTCCTCAGCACGGCCTCCCCAGACATCTTCCGCCTCTTCTGCCTGCGGAGCAGCTACAGGTCAGGTGAGCTGGCAGGGAGGCCTGGGTGCTTCTCACGTGTGGCCTCGGGGAGCCTCTGGGGACCCCGAAATCTGGGTGGGGTGTTGCCCTCGTGCCCTGAGGTTGGGTTCTGAACGGAAGCCCGAGGATGCTCCAGGGAGCACGGTCCCAGCGCTCGGCCAGGGGATCCCGGAGCCTGTCCCGAGGCCGCGGCTTTGCAGTGGGACTCGGGTGCCCAGTGCTCCGCGGGGCCCAGAGAGCCTGAGGCCGCGGCACCTGCCCCCCGGCTTCATGAGCCGTCCTGGCACAGGGCCTGAGCCAGGAGCCCTCAGCACGGCACTGCCCCTCCCCCGGGCCAGAGGGCGTGTCCCCTTCCAGCCCTGAAGGCGAGTCTGGGGACCCCGGCACTCTCCGCTGGCTGGACCCCTGTCCAGAGATCTGGGGCCGCCCGGGCGCGGCGAGTGTCCGTAATCTGTCCCCACACACTCGCGGGCGGGGTGATGGCCGGGTCTCCCTGCCCCTCCAGGAATACGGAGCCCGAGTCCTCCTGGCACCGGTCGGCTGGCCTCCCCAGAGGCGCTTCAGGCACCCGGTGGGGCCCCCGCTTTCCAGAGCCGTCTGTCTGTACATCTGTCAGCGGGAATGAGCTCTCGGCCACGCACGTGGGGAGGGGTGTCCACGTTTCCTGCCCGGGGTCAGGACAGAGCCTGGTGGTCTGCGGGTGCTCGTGGCTCCCAGGTGACCAGGGTCCCTCCCCGCAGCTGTGGACTACAGCGACGGTGCCATGCTCGAGGCCAGGCGTCTGCTCCATGCCGTGGCCGCCTTCGTGGAGGACGCTCGGGCCTACATGAGGGGGCAGCTGGCGGGCGGCCCCATCCAGGAGGACGTGCTGTGGGAGAGGTGGGTGCTGCTTGGGGCCACCCAAGGGAGTGCTGTGGACACGGGGGCGGGGCTGGTGGGAGCCCCGGGCCTGCCAGGGGAGGGGCAGGGACCCTGCCTTCGGGGAGGCCTGGACAGCCCACGGTTGCGTGGGAGCACCAGGAACCTCGTGGATGGCGTGGTCGACGGGAAGTGGGGCAGGTGGGCGAACGAGCGAGCTGTTGAAGGAAGCAGGGGGGACCCGGGTCACGGTGACGGGGGTTGACGGGCGCGTCCGGAAGCCCAGCGTGTGCCCTCCGCCCCCTGGGGGTTGTGACCACAGGACGGCCGTGCCTGCGGAGGTGGGAGCACAGCAAGGGGCCCCGGGAAGTGAAGTGAGGGGTGGCGCGGGCGGGAGGACGGAGCCCACCCCGGACGTGGAGACGGTGTTTCCAGTTCTGTTGCTCGGTAAATGGCTCGACGTGGTCATCTGTGTTTTACTGCATCCAAAAAAAGGCGAGGAAGGTTTGAGATTGGCTTCAGAGACGGTGAGAAACTGGGAAGATGGACAGAGCCTCGGGGGATACCAGAGGGAGATGAGGAGGGCAGGGTCATCGGGGGTCGCCGGAGGCTGATGGTGGGCTGGGTCTGTGTGCCCGGCCACCCAGGGAGCCCCTGGAGGAGTAGGGGGCCCGGGGCTCCTTCGGGCCGGCCGGCCGGGACGAGGGCATCCACAGGAGAGAGGCAGGAGCTGCCTGCTGGTCACAGCAGTGGCGCCCAGGACGAAGCCCAAGCCCTGGGGCCGGGCAACCGGGCCTTGTGGGGCTCAGTCACTCGGCCACCCTCCCGACGGCGGGTGCCAGGGAAAGACCGGCCGTGCCGCTCACCGGCAGGCGTGCAGGGGAGAGTCCGCGCCTCAGTCAGGAGAGGTCAGGTTCCGCCGGGTGACAGCGCTGGGTCGCAGGAGCCCAGGCAGCAAACGTCTGTCTTTCCCTGTGGTCACTCGGGCCCAGGCTCGGGGGCTTTGCCCAACCCTTCCCTGTGCCTGGGGAGCAGGGCACCCGGAGGAGGTGGGGAAAGTCTGGGACGGGCAGCAGGGAACCAATACGGTGGCGGGGTCTCGGAGGGGCCGGTGACTGACCGGCAGGCGTGCAGGACAGCGTGTGAGCGAGGGGTGACCCGAAGGGGCCCTGACGGTGCTGCTGGGGACGGGCAAGGGGGCAGGCGAGGAGGAGGTGACGGTGACCTCAGTTTCCTTGCCAGGGGCTGAGGGGCTCCAGCGTCACGGCAGCCGGCTCTTGAGGGGGTCTGACAGCAGAGGGAAGGAGCTGGAAGGGCTGCCCCGGGGGCGGGAGCCGAGCGGGGAGCCCGAGGGCGGATCCCCTGGGGGGCGTCCGTCCTGGGGGCCTGGCCAGCGCTGCGGCTCCTGCCATCCAGCCAGGTCCCTGGAGCGGCCCCGTCTGCTCACCTCCCCAAAGGCTGCACCGCACCAAGGGGGCCGTGCAGGCGGCGCTGGCGGACGACTTCAACACGCCGGGGGCAGTGGATGCCGTCACGGACCTGGCTCACCACGGGAACAGACAGCTGAAGGCGGCCACCGAGGTAACTCCTGGGACGTGGCGACAGTTCTGAGGACAGAGCAGACGCCACCTCGCCAGCCCCTGCGGCCACCCAGCTCCCAGAGCCGGTGGCCTCCAGGCCACCCCTGTGTGTGGCCCTGTCCTGAGCCGGGGTCAGTAGAGCTGGGGGCCGTGGGGAGGCCTGGCACGTGGACACAGGAGCTCAGGGGAGTCCGAGTTTGTCACACAGATGTGAGACGGGAAGGAAGCTGGGTGGGGACCCCGACTGCCCCCCAGCCCCGCCTGACCCTGGGCCCTGGTGCCAGGCTCCTCTCAGATGCCCGGGACCCTGGAATGCCCCGAAGGCCACTTGCTGCCGCCACCGCCCGGGGGCTCAGTGCCAGCACAGGTGCTCAGAGCACAGGCCCAGCCGCGGGCGGGAGCGCTGGCTTCGCAGGGCTGCGTCCACGCCCGCCGGGGGCTCACCAGCCCGGGTTTGGTGGTCTTGCTTTTCAAGAACCTTCTCTGGGTGACTTGTCGCAGGCGGCCGGTGGTCCCAGGAGCCCTGCCGTGTTCGGTGCCATCGTGTCCTACGTGGAGCAGTTCTTTGAGACGGTGGGGATTTCTCTGGCTGAGCGACAGGTACGCCTTTCTCTCTTCAGTCCTTGATCCTGGGACTTAATCTAAACGCTAACACGGTAACAGCTGCAGAAACGCGGATTTTAACGGTAATTAAAGGCCAGACTTACCACGTGCTTAAGATGTGTTATGTTCCTTAAAAGGGGAACACACGCAGAGCTGGGATTTACTAACCGAAACCAGGCTCTGAGCAGCACGAGCGTGCACCTCAGCTGCACAGTGAGTGGCGAGCCACGGATTCTGTGTGCACTTGTGTCCGGGAAAGAACCTCAAAGTGTACACGGCAGTCAGGCTGCAGGGAACACGCTTCTCCGGCGCCGTCTGAGCCGCCGGCTGGGCCCCAGCCGTCAGGGATCCTCGGGCCTGGCCCCCCCGGCCGCCCACGTCCCCGTCACACACTCCTCAGCAGAAGCCCAGTCCAGGCCCGTGGGCCGTTCGGCCTCCGGGTCTCCGGTCCCGTGTGTGGAACGTCCCTTGGCCTTCCGTGGCCCTCCCGCCCTGACACCCGGCCCCTCAGGGAGTCAGCACACGTGACGCCATCCTCTAGGCCGTGATCCCCGTCTGTCCCGGCCCAAGATGTGCACCGTGACCAGGCCGCAGAGACCCTGGCGCCAGTGTGGACTCGGGTCCTCCTCCGGCTAGCGGCTGGGGGTGCGGAGCGTGGAGCTGGCCGCGGCGCCACACACGGCCCCATCCCGTTGGCACATCCTCGCTTCCTGCACTGACGTTCCCAGCCCATCCGGTACCTTGTGTCGCAGGCAGGAGTCGGCCTTTCTCCCGGGAGCCTGGCTGCTCTCGGCAGGGAGGGTCTGGGCACTGGGTGCTTGCTGCGCTTGGCCACAGCTGCTCTGGCCCGAGGCGGGCAGAGCCAGCCCCCGGGATCCTGGGTCCCCTCTCCGTATCGACTGTTACCCTGACACCTCGACTCTGGCTCCCTGCAGTCCCGGGCCCCCTCCCTCCCCTCCGGGCTCCCACCTCCCAGCAGCTCTCCCCCGCAGCCCTCCCCATGTATACCTGTCTCCCCACGGCCGCTGCCTCTCCCCTCACCCCCAGCAGGCTGTCCTCTGCACAGAAGCGCCCAGGCCAGGGTCCCTCCTCCCCCAGGGGTCCTGCTTCGCTGTGCCTCACCTAACAAAAGCCTTAGGACTGCTGCTCAGGACCGGAAAGCAAAGGGCCATAGCTGCACTTGCTAAAAAACAGTGTGAACAGGCTGTTAACAGGGGAGCCTGGAGTGCACACGGGGGACGCCACGCCGGATCTCCCTGTGGGCCCTGCTGGGCCACCTACTGCCGTGAGGCCTGGCACAGCCCACTGCCGGGCCGGGGACCTGCTAGCTGAGGCCTGGCGCCGGCTGCCCTGGCCATGAGCGGGGACGTCTCCTAGGACTGTTAGGCTGTGAGCTTCTCTGGCCTCAACACTAAGACTCGCGTATCTTTGCGATGACTTGTTTGGTTTATCGAGAGACACTGATTTCCTAGTGGACTGCGGCCCTCCCTGGGCGGTCCAGGGCCTGTTGGCGGCTCACACTAGGCGGAGGGGGCCAGGTCTCTGCTGGGTCACCAGAAGCCCACCTCCTCCCCGAGCTGGGGTGCCCCCGGAGCCCTCTGGGGGCTCACGCCTCTGTAACGAGCTGTCTTCTCCTGTGGGAGCAGTGGCTGGGGATCCCGTGAGGTTGAAGGAATTGGACCGCCGGCCCCTCCTCCGTGGGGCGGGGGGCAGGGGGAGGACGCCTGGCAACTTGGCAGGGCTCCGGGCCCACGCCAGCTCTGGAGCTCCCCCGGCCGGCACCCACACTGCTGGTCCCCGGCCCCGGGGGAGAGCCCCGTGCGCGCGCCCACCTGGGCGCAGGGCGTCCAGGGCCTTGAACGGCGGCTGGAGCAAGTTTGGTTTTCTTGGTCGACGAGGCCCAGGCCTGCCGGCTCTGCCCGATGACCCTCCGATACTGCCCGTCTGCAGTGGCAGCCCCCGCTCACTGGCCTGGGCGACGGGACCTTCGGTCGAAGCGCGGGGAGGGGAGATGGAGCTGCGCCCCCTGCCCCTCCCCGGCCCGGGACCCCGTCCACTCACCCGGCGCCCGGGCAGTGTGTTTCAGGGGTCGGCGGCGCGGCCGCCCTGCACAGCGTGGTCGAGGAGCTGGTCCGCTTCCGGCGGAAGGTCCGGCAGTTCGCTCTGGCCGCCGGGGAGGCCCCTGGGGAGGCGCGGCGGCAGCGGCTCCTGGAGAGGCGGCCCCTGCTGGAGGCGTGCGACGCGCTGCGCGGGGACCTGGCGGCCCACGGCATCAGCATCAAGGTGAGCGCCGCCCCGCCCCCGGCTCTGCCCCCGCCCCCCGCCCCCGTGCCCTCTCACCCGGCCCGTCTCCCTCCCCAGGACAGGGGCGGCGTGTCCACGTGGGAGCTGCTGGACCCGAGGACAGAAGACCCCAAACCAGGGGGAGCCGAGGACACGGGATGCGGAGGCCACGGCTCCCGGCGCGGTTCTGTGCTGCCCCAAGTCACGATAAAAGCTTGATGTGAAAGTTTGTTGTGGCCGCTCAGTTAACCTTACACCCAACTGTCACCGCCCCACGGGTGCTAGTAGATGCGCTGGAGAATGGGTGTCGACGGCCACAGACGCAGTAGTTCAGTAAAGTCACATCAGCCCACACGGTGGTCTCGACTGGCCCCTGAGCCCGGGGCCTGACGTCGTGGGACGGCCCTGAAACCGTGAGATCAGGACGTCAGTCCTACACGGGGTCCCGGAAGACGTCATGGGAAGGGCAGGCGGGACCCCTTCCCCGGCGTCACCTGGTCTCCAGCAGGAGAAGCGGCCTGTACCCCACGTGCTGGACTGGGCGTGGGCATACGGTTTTACATTTATTTTCCTGGTTATAAAGTAACGTTAACCACAGAAAGCGCCAACAGAGGAAACCCCTGCAAGCGTCCAGCCCGTTTCCTCTGATTGATAGGCTTTGTTTCACCTCTATTCTGTCTGACCTCTTTCTTACTAAACAGCTGGTTCTTGGGGTACCATCCTCTTCTGCCTCTGAGCAGACACCACGGGGCCAGGGCTGTGCTTGAGTCTGGGTGACACGGGTGAGGGCACAGGTGTGACAGGCGGGCACGAGGCGGGCGACCTCGGACGGAGTTTGCCGGCGGCCTCGCGTTCCATCTTTCTGTCGCAGGCGGGGAGCTACACAGCTGTTCAGCCAGCCAGCGGGAAGCGGGGTGACCCTCGCCGCTTCCTCCAGCTCTCAGCCAGGCCACCCCGCGTCCACAGCTGTGGGGCTGGCACCGACTGATCCTGCGGGCGCGGCCCCGGGCAGCAGGTAGCACCCGTCAGGCGCCGCGCGGACGGCCTGGCTGTCCCGGCAGCCGCCTTAACTTTGTCACTGACCTTCCTGACTCTGAAAGGCAGGGGGTTCCTGTTATACAGATGAGGAAGCCCGTTCAGAAGCAGACCTGCTACAAGGGGCCCAACCCGTGAGCAATGGAGTCAGGAGCCCAGAGGGCGGGCGGGCCCCTGACACGGGACAGGCAAGCGGGGCCGCTCAGTACTCGGGGCAGCTGTCCAGCCGGAGCCCGACCCGGCCACCAGATGTGCTTCGGAGCTGGTCTCCTGGCAGTGTCCTCAGCTGGAGCAGAGAGTGCCCGGGTTTGCAAAGGACAACGGGCCCTTAACTGGTTTCTCAAGCAAAGGGACTCAGGGCAGAAACACAACAGTTCCCGTGTCAGCTACTTGTGGGCTTAGTACTTCATTTTAACGGTACTGGTAGGCAGTGGTGAAAACCATACCATTAGACAGACGGGCTGACGTGTTCTTATCTCCCTAGTATCTGAGACTGTCCTCACTCAGGAGTAAGTTGAAAGGTGGATTCTGGCTGTTTAAGAAAAAAATACGAAACTCTCCCTTGAAGTAAACCAGATCTGCTTTTTAATAGAGACCGTGATTTAGGCGTAATTTCCCAAAGGAGAAAATGTCCATGACACTTAAACTCTTCTACAGTTAGATATGAAATAACAATGGTAAACATTTTAAAGGAAATCTTGAAAGTCCACGACTATTTAGAGGAAGTGGGACCTTTCTGTGGGGAGGTTTCTGATCACAGAGCAGGAGTCACTGGGGAAGGACAGACGGCCAGGCCAGGCCCTGCCCCACAGAAGGCGGCACCGACGCCTGAGAGTGCACTCGAGCGCACGTGCTGTACCCAGCCCCGCAGAGAGGTGACGGGAGATGGCCAGCTCTCGGGCCACGAAGAGAACTGCCCACACAGACGGCCGCGCCCAAACTGACCTGATGCGGATGGAACAACTCACTACGGTTTCAGAGAGAAAGTCTTCAGAACGTTCCTGAAGCCACACCCACTCTCGAGGCAGAGGGACCCGCCGTCCTGTTCCGTGAGCAGGCGTGAGGGCAGTGTTGGTGCCCCCACCGGGGTGCCGCCTCCCGCCCGACCCCGGGACCCCAGGCGTCCCTCCCACTCCCGTGTGCCGCGCCGGGGCCTGTCAGCCAGCACCCGACTGGTGCACAGGCCAGGGGAAGTGGGAGCTTGAGGGACCCCAGAGGCCCTACCTACGCACTCAGGGGTCAGGGTCCCATTCGCTTCCCTTCTGTGATCTTCCCAGCTGCCTCCAAAAGGGTTTCCAAGTTCTAAAAGATTTCTCATTATTCTGAACTATTTCAACCAATTGACCAAAAGAAGCAATGCTTAGTATTTCTGCCCAGATGTGTCCAACCGAATCACAGTTCAAAAAGAAACAAAAATGAGCTGAAGAATGAATGCCACATCCCTTCGAGGACCTCAGTTTAAAAAAGAAAACATCATTCGTGTAGACATTTGAAAATGAGCGATGGGATCCCCCCCGAGAGGACTACAGGAGGAGGGGAACTTCCCGCAAACAGAAGAATCGCCCAGCAAAAGCCCACGACCTCAGCTGAGCTGGTGACGGACGGTCTCGTTGTCTTCTGATTCTCTTCATTCTTTTCTGATATTGTCCAGAAGCTGAGAAAAGTTCAGGAATACTCTGTTTCCTACACCTCCAAGCACACAGCAGTTGAGCCACAAAGTGCTACGTTCCAAGCTCTGACACCGTCTACGTCAACCCGCACGGCGCAGACTCACACACCTCCCAGCGGACTCGGATGGACCGGAGGCGGGTCCCGTCACAAACGCAGCTCCCCCGTCGGGGCCACCCCTCCGTCTGCACTGGCTGAGGGTTCGAAGAGTCTGCTGAACGCGGGCCCGAGCTCCCTGATCATGTCCGTGGTGGTGGTGGCGCGGCCGTGCTTCTGGAAGGCTTGGTGTGCGCACTGCCTGGTCAGCGCACAGGCACCAAAGGCAGCCACGAGGAGCGGGCCGAACCTGCGGGGGAGCGGCGTCAGCGGGGCGTCGTGGCCACCCAAGGCCCTCCCCGTCCCTCCTGTGGTCGCCCTGGGACCCCCTCTGGGAAGTTCAGTCTAACGTGCCACTGGGCCTATCAGAAATGCCCATCCACCCGGAGAAAGGTTAGGACGCAGCCACGTCCCGGCTGCAAGCCAGACGGGTGCTCCGTCACAGGGTAAGTGCTCGGTGCCTGTTCTCGGCCCTGGAAGACACTGGAGCCTGAGGACGAGCTGCTTGCTACATTCCTGGACCCATCACAGCCCCGCCTGCACGCACACGCCCCGCAGGCCCCCCGGGCCACGTGTGCCGGGACCCTGCAGCCTGGCACCATCAGAGCCGCCAGGATGGGCACAGCGAGGAGGCCGAGGGCCCCGGGGGGTGCTGCCCGGGCTCACCCTCCGCCAGCGCCGGCGGACCCACTGCTCCGGGCGCTGCGCCCCATGGACAGTCATCTCCCAGCACAGGCTCTGCCCCCGCCTGCGTGTCCCGAGGCACCGGTCTCGCAGAGCATGCGCTGCAGACCCCCCGAGCAGCACCCCCGACACCAGCAGGGACACCAGAGCCCCCGGGCGAGCATCCTGGGACCAACTCCTGCCCTGGGGGCTCTTCTTCCACGAAACACCAGCACCTCAGCGGAATGTTCCAAGCAGCCACTTGTTTAACGTGCAACTGCTGAAACAGCATGGGAGGAACAAAGATGTGACTCACCCGTTGGTCTTCTCAGGGCCGGCCAGGAGGGCCCAGTGCGCCAGGACGCCCAGGGAGCCCGACAGGAGGTCCCCCTGCCCGCCACACCTGCGGCCGCTGCCCTCCTGGCTGCACGTGAGCGCTGCGGGGCGAGGGGACCGTGTGAGAGGGGCCGTGCTCCGTCACCTTGCCCCTCCCCGCCCGTCCTGACACAGCAGGCGGAGGCCCAGCTCCCCCAACCAGCACCGAGGGGTCTGCGGGGACAGGGTGGGGATGGCGCCCCCGGCCCAGGGCGCCCGCTTCACACGCCAGGAGACGCCCACGGCGCCAGCAGCGGCCCTGCCGGGACTTTGTCTGTGCCGTGCTGAGAAGTTTCTGTCTCTTGGGAAAACGTCTTAACCAGCTGCTACGCTCTCTCTGTTAGAGTCTAGAGCACCTTCCAGCGTCTGACCCACGGGCTTCAGGGCCACGCAGAGGAGACTCTCTGCGTCTCCTGTCCAGCACGTGACAGCGAGCGTGTGTGTGTGACGGCGTGTGTGAGCGTGCACACTCCTTCCTGGGCACCGGTTCCGTGTGTACAGCTCCCTCATCAACGCGTGGCGGGCTCTTGCCTCCGGGGCAGACTTCAGTGACAGGAGGACTCGTCTGCAGGGAGCAGGGGCGTCACGCACCGAACCCCGGTGCAGACGCGGGCGGGCCTGCTGGGCTCTGCAGCCACGCTCGGGGCCCGGGGGCTCCCGCCCCACCGGCGGCTCCTCGGGTGTCTCCGTTTTCCGGGCGTTTTTATAAAACAACAGGACGCAGTGAAAGACTCAAGCCACTGCATCGGTGCCTCAGGTGAGGCGGCAACGGGCCTGCAGGGTCGCCCGCTGCCCGGAGCCTCCGCCCGGGGCTCTCCTTGCACAGCACAGACAGAAGAGCGCCCCGTACCCGGTGTCGAACAGCGAGAAACAAGACCAAAACGGCCTTTCCAGAAGCGGTGGTTGACACGCTCACCAGGGAGTCCCTCTCTAGGGGTAAGTGTGCCCATGTGCCCGTGTGTGACCGACCGTGTGTGAACAGGAGGTCCTCCTGGGGCTGGTGCCCAGCGTGGCCGGCCGGCACGCGGTGTGAAGCCCTCGGCCACTCACCCTGCTCGCCATCAGAGATCACGTCCTGCTCCCCTTTCTGGACCACGGTGATGTTGCCCAGGGCCCGGCTGAGTCTCAGCACAGCTCCGCAGCGGTCCCTGCCGTCCAGGGGGTCTCCCAGCTACGACGGAGGACAACACACAGACACAGTTGTCATCAGACACGGGAAGAGCCCATCCACCCTGATCCCGCCTCATCCGGGGAAGGGCCCTCCGGGCACCTGCCGACAGCCGAGCTCGGGCCCCACGTGCAGAGACGTCTCCGTCCACCAGCGGGAGGGAGGCCCAGAGTTAGGACTACTGGCCCACGGCTGGGATTGTAAAGGTTTGTGAGAGATGCGACTTGGAGTGATAACGAGCAGACATTCACGGGCACGAATACGTGAGGACGCTGGGCTCACGTACACAGCTGACCCTCGAACAACGCTGGTGTGAACCGCGAGGTCCCACTTACCTGTGGGTTGTTTCCCACAGTACACACCGCAGCCCTACACAATCCAAGGTCGGCTGAATCCACGGATGCGGGACCAAGGACACGGGGAACCGTGCATCTGGAGGGCCGACTGGGAATCACACTCAGAACTTTGACAGCGTGCAGCCTTCAGCGCCCCTAACCGACGCTGTTCAAGGGTCAGCTGTATTATTTTATTTCGTCCTCACAAACCCTACGACGCAGATTCCATCATGCCCCACATTTTACAGAGGCAGGGGCAGGGATGGAGTGATCCGCTCAGGGTGCACGGTGGCAGGAGGGCGGGCTGACCCCAGAGGCCACCTTTCATCCACACAAAGACATGCTAACTGGAAGATGCCCCATCATTACACGCACCCGAAATGCACCTGTCCACCCACCTCTGCACGTCTGTCCCCGCAGGTGCACCGCAGGACGAGCCGGGGCAGAGCCGCAGGGCGCACCCCTCACCCCTGCCCGGGACGTCAGCTGACTCACCACAGCCTCGGCGAGTCTGCTGAACTCCATGTGGTTGGGGGTGAGAACCGCCTTCTGGTAGCCTTGGATGAGGGCTGGCTGCTGAGCGACCAGCCACAGCCCATCCTGCAGACGACGACTCACGTCACTATGAGGCCACAGGGGCCCCTGGGAGGAGGGGATAGGAGAGGAGGCCACACTCACCGCGTCGATGACGATGGGGATGCCCCTGGTCTTGGACGCTTCTAAAATGCCCTGCAAGGAAAGGAAGCCAGGCTGAGCAACAAGCCCGTCGCCTCTCAGAGAGGGTAAAAGAAACCGAGCAGTTCCTGACGGACTTCAACATCAGCCCATCAACCAACAGACAGGAAATAAGAAAGCAAAGGCATAAAATAATGAGAAAAGAGACTTTGTAAGGCAGGGCCCTGGGAACTCTGAAAACAAGAGCCCATGGGACCGTCACGCAGTGCTGGGTCCCAGGCCAGCCCACGAAGGACAACCCTGAGCCGGCACCTCCAAATTTCCAATAGATACTAGCCCTCAGGATTTGGAGCTGAGAGACCTGAAGTCTCGGGAATTCCGCAACTCCTCAGTTTTTATCTATTTCTCATAAGTAACACTTCACGTGTTTTCAAATGAATGACCGTAGTAATGAACAGTGAATCACTTCGCTCTCAGAATGCTACACTAAAAGTCTGAGGTTTGTATGTGTGTCTGATCAACATGACTGCTGATTATTATGCACCAGAACTTCACGACAGGGGCATTTACGGCAACAGCCCGAGAGGAGGACTTCTACCCGACAGACACTGGGTAACAGAAAACGTTAGAAGAGAACGCTGAACGAGATACGTGACGAGCAGGGATGATTTAAAACACTGGGAGCTAAGCCCACGTCCGTAACGTAGTAGCGAGGAGTCAACCTCACCCAGCACGGCTGCCCTGCCCGGCGGCCTCGGCCGCACCCGCCGACGCCGGTCCGAGTGCTGCGAGTGTGCCCAAAAGCCCCTTCGGTGGAGGGTCAGGGTACGGGGCCCGCGGAAGGCTCTCTCCTTCTTAAACAGTGGAAATGCTCTGTCTGCTCGCCCCGAGTCGGGCGTTCCCGTGAGAACCAGTTCAGGTGTTCTGAGTCTCTGCACTTTCCTACTAGAGTTTTACAAAGACAGTGGCCCAGTGAAGGTTCAGACCCGGGAAACGTGAGCCGACGCCGCGGGGAGCACATAAGTAGCGTCACACAGCGTGACACCCGGCCTCCTGACGCAGAGAACGCAGGGCTGGTCTTGCTTCCACGGCTCAGAGGGCCTGTGCACTGGACGCTGTCACGGTCACGGCATCTGGAGGGTCAGCGCCGCCAGCACACGCCGCGACGAGGAGCAAGGCCTGCACACACACACACACACACACACACACACCCGGACAGCAATGTGACCTGAGGGAAGGACGGGCAAAGGAAGGAGCCGGCCACACACAGGTCAGGAGGGGCTGAAGCGGAACAAGGAGCTTTCTACACACGAGGAGGGGGCGTGAGGGGTGGCAGCCCCCCAGAGCACATCCTGGCAAGGGCAGCCCTCGCTGGAGAGCAAACCGCTACAAGCCTCTGGAGACACCCGGGAGCATCTCTCGGAAACGCTTCCGTTTCGCGCCGTGCGGCTGGACCCCGCTGACCCCACTCTGGCAGCTCCATCTCAGGCCCGCAGCCCTGCCCTTTCCCCTCCCCGCGTGAGTGACTGAGCTCTAGCCCACTTGCCAGGAATGCGCCCAAGCCGGACAAGTTCCCTGTCGACTTGACCATCTTTCTCTGATATGAAAACTGGAGGAGTGCCTCTGCAGAGACCCCCCCTGGGGGCGGGTGGAATAAAGTCCAGTTCCCATCAGTGCAGACATGCGTCTCACTTGGGGGTCAGATTCTTTTTTCATAAATCCCCTTGGACCCTTTCCGTGCAGCCAGGGACACCTGGGTCATCTTCCACCCGATCCTGCCTGTATGTCAGTCCCCACGTAAACTTCAGAACTGCACTTCACTCAGTTGCCTGCTTTGTTTTTTGGTCTCAAAAGTTCCTTCTCAGTTCAGAGGATGTTATTCAGTACCTCCACCTTCCACAGATACTCTTTGATTCAGCAATGGAACTTGTATAAATTTATCCTAAAGAAAACACCCAAAAGAAACAAATAGATATACAGAAATGTTTAAGGCATCACTAATAGAAAAAAATGCTGTAAACAGCCAAAATGAACTAGTTAAATACATTACAGCATATTATGATGAGGCTATTAAAAATAATGAACATCTGCATACTCTGCCAGGAAAAGTCTCCAAGACACATGCATCAAGGAAAACAACAAGCTGCAAAAGAGCACAGATACCAGGCGGGTCGGTCAAGATGCTACGTCCTACCTCCACAAACTCTGGTTCAAAACCAGCTTAGGAACTGGAAGACTCAACACCGTTAGGACAGCAGTGACCCCCAAACTGACCTAGAGATCCAAGGTGACCCCTACCCAAATCCCAGCTGTCCATTCTGCAACTGACAAGCTGATGCTAAAACTCATGGAAACTCACGGGACCCAGAATAGCCAAAACAATGCTGGAAAGAAGAAAGTTGGAGGACCCCCACTTTGCGATTTCAGAACTTACTGTACAGACACAATGATCAAGACAGTGTGGTCACTGGCACGAGGACAGCTGTACAATCGATGGCACAGAAAGGAGAGCCCAGAAGTCAACCCTCACATTGATGTCAACTGACTTCCAACAAGGATGCCCAGAGATTCACTGGCCCGAAGAAGTGCTGGGACAACTGGATATAAAACTGGACTGGACCCCTTCCTTAACACCACATACAAAACTTAACTCAAAAGGGACCACAGAGCTAAAAGAATAAAGTTCTTAAGAGAAAACATAGGAGTAAATCTTGCATCAGGCAAAACCCTTAGACGAGACAGCAAACGGAGTTGTCGTATGATCCAGCTTCTCCAGTCTAGGTACATACCCCATAGAAATAAAAACATAAATCCACAAAAAACCTTGTAAATGAGTGCTCACAGCAGCACTATTTGTAATAGCCAACAGGAAGTGTAAACAACCCAAAGGTCCATCAGTTGACAAATGGATTTTAAAAACGCGGTCCCTCCATACAACGGCCTATCACACAGCAACAGAAGGCATGAAGCGCTGACAACCTGCCACGACAGGGTGAGCCTTGACATTACAAGACACCACACACCGCATGATGCTGCACCTACGAAGGTCCAGGATTCCAGGAGAGGCCAATCCACCGAGACACAAAGTAGATTCGTGGTCGCCAGGGGTGGGGAGGCTGGGAGCAAGTGCTAACAGGTACGGGGCTTCTTTCTGGGGTGATGAAAATGTCCTAACACGGACTGTGGCGACGGCTGCAAACCCCACAAACGTCCTAGAAGCCGTGGAACCGCACACGTTAAGGAATGCGGCAAAGGTTCCTGCAGCCCCGTTTCCAGAACGGCCACGGCCACCCCAGCCTGCAGCAGCCGGCAGTGTGGGGGCCAGACCCCCACCAGCAGAACAGCGATGTCTCACCGAAGGCTCAGATGGCGGTCAGCACGTCTCAGTCACAAAGTACTTTCAAATGGAAGTACCTACACTGTGTTTTAGACATAATGCTATTGCACACATAACAGACTACAGTATAACACAAACGTAACTTTATCTCCACTGGGAAACCAAAAAACTCACGTGACTGGCTTTATGACGAGAATTCGCTTTATTGCAGGGGCCCGGAACCGAACCCCGTATCTCCAAGGTGAGCCCGTGCACAAGTACAGTGAAATAATCCCCAGTCAAGCTAACCCACACAGCCACCACCTCCCCCGGGGGAGGATGTAACCTCTCCGCACCCCCGACCCCCGCGCCCGGCAGCCGCCCTCCTCCTCTCTGCTTCTACGAGCTCACCTGTTCTGACTCCACCCAGAAGTGAGACCGCGCAGCGTTGGTGCTGCTGCACCTGGCCTACTTCCCTTAGCGTCACGTCCTACAGAGGGTACATATGTCTTAACCAAACCGTTTGAAACAGGCAATAGTAAACGGACCAGCTATCGACACTAAAGTTGGAAACACATTTCCTGCTCCATTCCATCCCCGGTCACCTGTCACGGCTACTGTTTCTCCTCAGTGATAATTCATGGGCTTGAAGAAAGCGAAACTTCCAGCCCCAACGTTCACCCTAAAGGCTGGAAAGATTTTCTGTGGAAGGGACCCTTAAGATTCACGTTCTCACTAACTTCTGGTAAAGCAAACACACGTCTGCCTTTTAAAACGTTCTTTACCCACAGACGGCTAGGAAAGTCCAACCGACACTCACAGCACCCTACACCTTTTTTGCCTTGAGTTTGTGTTCAGTTTAACTCAAAAAGCAGAAGCTGAGCCAAGAGCCCCTCCAGCTGCTGAAACGAGGGTGGCAAATCAGGTTCACTGTGACCGCTAGCCCCCTCGAGGCACGTGGCCGACACCTCCCAGGGCTGGAGCTGGGGCAGGCGGTCTGGGGGCACTGAGAAGGGCCCCAAAGAGGGCAGGGAGAGCTCAGCAGGTCCCCGAGATGTGTCCCCTCGGTGAGTGACACCAAGGCAGCGTCGGAGGACCTGGGCAGCGGGCGCGCACAGAATGAGGGGTTGGTGTGCCATCCGAGCTATTTTCCCTGATCCAGGATAGTATTTATTTCTATTTCAACTTTTTGAGGCCAAAAAAGTAGTTTCATCTTTTTAGATTAAAGCAGGCATAAAGTTTCGGTAATAAGGAAGAGCATAAATGATCAACGAAAAAGTAAACGAATGCACGTGTACACACGAGGGTGAACAAGGGTCTCCTGCCCACTCCCCCCCCCAACCCAGCGCCGGCTACGCTGGCTTTAGCTGAAAAGGACGGCAGGGGACAGAAGAGAGTGCAAAGGCAGCAGAACAACTGGCCCGTGGGGTCCAAGGCCCAGGGATTTCTAGACCAGTGAGGACCTCAGGTGGTCAGAGAAGCACCAGGTTAAGAAATTAAACTAACAAGGGCTTTCAAGAGGACCCGCTGACGACACAAAGCTAGAACCACCAGAACACCTTTCATGTTTCTCTCTAAGCGCACAACTTATAGCAACGGTGAAGTCGCCAGAACAACCCAGAAGCACCCTCTCCCACTGGCTCACTGTGACAGACTCCCACTGGGCCTGCTGTTCCGTGCGCCCAACCGGGCACCGTGCAGAGCGCTTCACAAAGCGTGGCCCTCTGTCAGCCCCGGGGGGGCCCTGTGCCCTTACAGCGGGCACCAGGAGCAGGCTGTCAGGGGTCCCCAGCAGGAAGGGGTCGCGGGGAGGTGACCGCGAGCCTGAGCGCACGCCCGGCCACTGCTAATCCCGCTCAGCCCGGATGCTGGGACTTTCGTCACGTCGGGCCCCATGGAGACTTCCTCGGCCACAGCCTGAGACCAGAGCCCCAGGAGTGAAGAGAGGGCGCCGTTCAGCGGGGCCCTGCCCTGGTTTAAGCGCATCCCTACCTTTACGCCCAGTGGCTCCTCTATCCCCCAGACCACGTTCTATCCGTCTCAACTCCTCCTCCAAGACGCACACAGAGCAACAACGGAAAATGCAGTTCCGTCAGACTCCCCCGATCTAAGGGCCGAGCCTGTGGGAACAGGCGCGGTTAATAATTCTACACGTTACCTTGACGTTTTCGAGAAGAACGTCGTCTCTGCCTAAGCCAGGCCCTACGACCAGGGCGTGCAGTCGGGGCAACCACTTTTCCACATCTTGGACGGCACTGGGGCTGTCACTAAAAAAGCAAAAGAAGGGCAAAGCGGCTTGAAATGTTCATCTTTTGTTCATTAATGAAACTACAGATTTTTCCAGCTTTTCCCCCAGTGTCCTTTTCTTGTTCCAGGACCCCAGCCAGGACCCCACCATAGTTGTCTAGCTTTCAACATTCAGATGCCCGAGAGCATTCTGCTAAGTGAAATGAGCCCAAGAAACACAAATAGCGTATGCTCTTATACGGGGGACCTTTAAAGCAAACAAACAAAACAAAAAAACCGCAAAAACACAACACCAAACTCACCCATAGAGAAGAGACTGCCGGTTGCCAGCAGCTGGCGGGGTTGGGGGGGGGGGACTTCTGGGTTTTGTTTTTGTTTGTTAAAGAGCCACAGAGCACTGACACGGGCTGCAATGTGGACAACTCTCGAAAATAGGATGCTAAGTAAAGAAGGCAGACACAAAAGACCTCACAAATGTCTGATTCCATGCATAAGAAATGTTTAGAAACCAAGCAGACGAGAGGTCGCCTCAGGCTGGGGTGGCGATGGGGAGGGGCTTCCCTCTGGGAGTGGTGGGAGTGTTCTAAGATTATCTGTGACGTAACAACCTGGTGAGCACACCACAAACCACCGTACAAAGTCAGTGGATTTTATAGTGAATCATATCCCAGTAAAGCAGTTCCCTACACACACATTAGCAACAGTCCCGGGAGCAATGGTGGAGAGAGACATTAACGTCCAAGGACTGATGGGGGGTCTGAGACGGCTGCAGGGAGGAGGGGTACTGGGTCAGTGGGTGTGAGTTTCAAAGGAGCTGGAGGTTTTGGAACGAGAGGTGATGGTCTGGGAGGACGCACATCCCACCTCCAGACCCAGGGGCTGGGGGAACAAAGGAAAAGCCACCTCCACTTAGGAGGCTCGCAGGGGAAGCCATCCCCTCCGGGGACAAGCAGACAAGAGAAGGAGGGAGCAGCAGGGGCAGGAAAGTGCTGTTTTACGGGAAATGACGACGAGCAGCCTGGCTGAACAGAGACCAGGAGCCAGTATGGCGTGATGTGGGGGCAGCAGAGGCATATACTCCTGGGGATGAAACTCAAGCACGGAACCTCTCACTTGCTGGGCCCCTTCCCAGGCCCCGGGAGGGACCCCAGCAGTTTACTCGAGTGGTCCACGTGTCTCTGAGTCAAATGGAACTTCCTTCCCATCAGAAATAGAGTCAATAATGCAGGGTATATAGTCATGATCATACTACACTTTTTCTTTTTTTTAAATAAGACTCACGGGGGAAAAATACGTGAAACACGCTAAAGTAAGACACGATGACTCATTTCAAAATGACCTGTGCCAGTCTGGCTCCATCACACAGGCGCACAGATGCAGTGCGGGCTGCACTCCTACCTACGGTGCAGACGTCCCCACCTCAGGCCTGTGGGGAGGCGTGTGCCCGGCGGCGCCCCGACCCCCCGCGACATCAGGAGCCCTCCTTAGGACCAGACCTGACGGCTGTGTGCGACTCTGAGGCCCGGCCGCCACTCTCAGGGCCCACAGGCTACCAAATGGCCCGCCCCGGCCCCCAGCAGCCCTGCTCGGGCTGCCGGCGACCCCGCACTGGGAGCCAGCCGTCTCCAGCTCCAAGCAAGGGCTCTTCCAGGACCGTCCGCAAAGCTCTCCACTAGGCCCCAGGACACCCTTTGGGCCCCTCCCGTCTGCTCCCAGCCACCAGCGCGCCGGGCCCTCCCGACCCCCATACAGCTTCACCTCCTGGTTTAAACGCAGCCCACGTGCTGACAACTCCCAGATCTAGGCTCCCCTGCCCACCCCACGGCGATCAGCCACGTCCACCGGCACATCAGCAGGCCATGGAGATGACAACCTGCTCAGCCCACACCCTGGTGGCTTCCCCACACTCCTCTCCTGCCCGGTCTCACATCCCGCCCGCCGGGGCCCCACTCACAGAACCGGGTGAACGATCAGCTCCGGGCTGTACGACTTGATCACAGGCGCGGCATCCTGGGTGGTGAACACGTGGGACAAGTCCGCGCCCTGAGGAGGAGCACAGGAGGCCGGCTTAATGCGGACTCGCCCGACAGACACTTAAGAGCACTGGTGGCTCTGGTACAACCGTGCAAATTCCGCAGCACTGTCCACAGAAGAAAAGCACCCACTGCCGCAGGTAACCCACAGCCAGGAGGTGGCTGAGAGGCCTCCGGCCAGCGGCAGAGCCTAAGAAAGGCCTGGAAAGAGAGGCGGACTTCTGTTGCCGCCAAAGAGGCAGGTGGCCCCGCCGGCTCAGGTGGCATCACTATGAGGTCCGCAGGGAGTCCCTGTGCCACTGGGCCTTCAGGACTTGATCAAAACACTGCCCTGACAACTGCCAAGGTTAAAAGAGGTCCACTGCTTATGCTAGGACGGAAAAGGCAGCCTGGATCACTGCGGTGAAGTACAATTCTAAAAAAAGTTTAGTTTAAAAGAAAATGAGTCCCAATCCAAGTTACTTTGTGGCTGCACAAGAAGTTAGGGTAGATTTAAAGGTACGTCTCTTACCATGATTACCCAAAATGTTATGCAGATTTCTCTGAATACTGAGAGAATATTCAGAAAACATTTGCTTCAGTCATATTTAAATAATCCAACTCTTTACTAGAAAAATCCTGAAAAAGAAGCTATGAACAAACATACCACTTTGAGAGCTGAGATTGCTGCAAAATAGGGGGCTCCAGTGTACCTAAAAAGAAGACATTTACAGTCAAAAACTTCTGAGAATGAGGCAAGCACACCAGGCTTATCAGTCAATTACACAGACACGCAGCACCCAGGCACGGCCCAACCCTCAGTAGGAGCTCGGGAAACACGGATCAGTTCCAGGAAAGTCAATCTTTCCTATGAGGCCTCTGAACCGTGTCAGGAGAGGCAGATCTTGGCCAGGTGCCCCAAGGTCTCTCTGAAATGCGTATGTGCAAACTGAAGCATTGACGGATGGCTTCAGGGGGCCATACAGAGGTCAAACTTATCAAATTGTGCATTTATAACATTTGCAGCTTGCCATATACCAACCAGACCTCAATAAAGCTGTTAAAAAAAATGGGTCTCCTAGTGTACAGTGGTTCGGCAAGATTTATATCAACAGAAAAAAAATGGTTTTTTTCTATACCAGGAACAACTGATTAGAATATATGATAGCATCTACCTGATATGGTAGATCAGCTGGTAGCTGGTAGATCAGCAAAAATCATAAAGCATCTAGGAATTAACCTTATAAAACACATGATAACTCTGTGGGGACATTTTTAAAACCTATTAAAGAATAGATGTACACTTGATGAGAGGACTTAATATTATAAAGACGACACCTCTCTCTAGACTAATATAGACACAGAAAGCACTTGACTTATCAGAAATGCACACAGACACAAGTAAGAGAAAATGCAACACCAACTGAACAAGACTGGGGCTCTGCTAGCAAGGAGGAGGGTAGGGATGTGTGTTAGGGGAAAAAACAAAGCAAAACAAAACAAAACCTGGAGGTCTGAGAAGACAGGGAGAGTCTCCCAAAGGCACCTGCAGAGAGAGACAGTGTGCTCGAGGTGACCACAGGCCGGAGCCCCTGGACTGGCTGGTGCCCCAAGGAGCAGGACCCACCCCCGAGAGCGACGGTGAGCAGAGGCAGCGGTCACCTCGGACATGGGGACAAACGAGAAGAGACTCGCACGCCTCCCTCCTGCTTCCACCCACTTGCTCGGAAACGCCTGTACCTATGTTTAAGGGCACTTCAAGGAAGTGCAAGGAAAATCCGTGAACCTGACGTCAGATGAGTGACTGTAACTGTTACGTCAATCCCAGGGGTGAAGAAGAGCTTTGCTAACCCGAACAGGGAAACATGCTCAGGGCACGCTGCACGTGTGACAGTCTCCCCAGGGCAGAGCCACGAACTCGCCCAAAATGCCAAAGGACAGGACAGCGGACAGACACACTCACCCCACAGTGTGAGTACAAGCCTCGCTAACAAAAGAAATACATCCCCCTCACTTAGAAAGAGCAGTCACTGTCACGGTGGGTAAAGAAACACAATCTAGCTACATGTTATTTTAATAAATACAGCCAACTACATGCTAAACTGTTGAAAATACAAGGCTAGGCCAAGAGCATATCAGTGCAAACAGAAAGGAAGCAGAAACTGAATGGTAACCAAGGTCGAATTTAAGTCAAAGGCAGCGGGTATTACAAGCAAGGACAAATTACAAATCTTCATGGGTCGACACAGCAGCATAATATATAAAACCAGAAGAGAAAAGAGGCCCCGGAAAAAAGCTAGGATCTGTCAAATTTCATAAGGAACTTCCAGGAATGTCTTTAAATTAAGAAAGGAAAGCGAGCAGATGCTGAGTGTCTTTACCTCGATTATAGAAGTAACACGGGCCCACAGTAACGACCGCCGTCAGTACAGAGCGCACCAAGTAAGAAGAAACAGCCTCACCCAACGGCGCCCCATGCTTTCTCTGCTACTCAATCAAACGTTCATCACTGAAAAATACTGCCAGCATATCAGAGGACACTTGGAAATGACCCCTGGGGTCCAACTGGACGGACGGACGGAAGGACGACAGGTAGGCGAGCAGCCAGAGAGGGACGCTGCGTCCGCACAACTTACTCTGGGCAGCCTCCCACCACGCCTATCCTCCCAGCTTGGCCTTTGTGCTTCCAGGCGGCCAGAGGCGGCACCACATTCCTCACCAGCTGCAAAGCAGCCTCCATGTCCGTTACTGAGCGTGCTGTATGCAGCGGAAATGCTCGATTTAAAACTGAAAAACAGGAAAATGTTCAGAAGGGTAAGTGTCTACCAGCATACATCAAAAACAGACTTGAACAAAATACCCCATTAATCAAAACACTTCCCAAAGCTGGCTTAATATGAATGCTGTAGATTTTTATCCAATGGTTTCGTCATTTCATTTCTATAAGCAAATGCTGTTCAGAAGTAACAACACAACATTACTAATACTGTTGCATGGACCAGATTTACTTCGAATGTATCAGACGTCTTGGAAGTCTACTTAAGCTTTCAGAAAGTTGTGTTTTTTTTTTTTTTTTGTAGTACGCGGGCCTCTCACTGTTGTGGCCTCTCCTGCTGCGGAGCACAGGCTCCGGATGCACAGGCTCCGGATGCACAGGCTCCGGACGCACAGGCTCAGCGGCCATGGCTCACGGGCCCAGCCGCTCCGCGGCATGTGGGATCTTCCCGGCCCGGGGCACGAACCCGTGTCCCCTGCATCGGCAGGCGGACTCTCAACCACTGCGCCACCAGGGAAGCCCCAGAAAGTTTTTTTAACGCACTGTTACTTAATGAACTACACATATTTCATCGTAATCGTCCTTCAAGTTTATTAGGTCTCTTCTCCCCTTTGCTACTTTCCACGGGCTCTTCAAGCCAGACAGGTGGTCACGTTATTCCCAATTCATTTCCAGTCACGGTTCCAGCACTCAATCAGATACTAATCAACTAACCTGAAAATGGCGTTCTAAATAAGGAACACATCTTACACTGGGTTCAAAGTGGCATTTTAAAATAGTTTGATCATTGAATTGTCTATAAATAGCTAATTTTAATCGGTCTTTCTTGAAAAACTTCCTGTGTATGTTTTGCCATATTATTAAAAATAGCTCAGCTGTGAGAGAAATCCTGGGTTCTGTAGAGCCCAATGTATGAACAGATAACAAAGTGCACATTTTCTCTAGAATTAAAGGATCTTTGCTGATACGAACAGCATTTTCACAAAAGAGGCATCCAATATTTTTATCTTCCCATTATCTCAGCAGCAGAGGAAAAACAGACGTGGGTCACAAGTCCAAGTGAAGAACAGAGACTGACTCAGCTCCATACATATGGTAAAACAGCTTTATCTTCTATCACTGTTACAATTTTACTTTTCACTCAACGATGTTATTCAAGTCATTTTCTTTAACGAGTAGGTGTAAACGCCTCCTTAGCCGATATATCAGATGGATGCTTAGACCCCAAGATGTAAAAAGGATATTAATTACCATCCATCCAAACACCTTCCTACCTTCCTCCAAATCAACGCAGGATTAAAACTCCAAGCAGAATCGCCGTAGCCCTTTGGCCGTGAAAAAGCCCAAGTCTCGCTCAACCGTCAGTCCAGCCCCTGACGCACAGCCGGGCCACAGAGGCGCTGACCTAATCTCTTCGCCACCGTGCACAGCGGCTGTGAGACACTCTTGCCTGGGCTCCCCGGCCGGCTGCAGGACAGGAACTGCAGCTGTCACAGGCGGATTTCAGGACAGCCTTGCTGACCGCTGACGAGCCGTCTGTGCGCTTACCGAGGTGCTTTGCCATGCATCTGTGTCAAACTTGAACACCCCTAGCATAACGTGAGTGGTCAATGCGAGGAGATCGGAGAATGGTCTCTCCTCCAATGCCCCAGAACAATAAATACAGGTGCTTTTTAAAGTCTGGAAATTGTAAAGACAGAATCCAAGCTTACCAGCCACTCCCGGATCGTTCTGAGCCCCTTACAATGTTTTGGGTTTATTAGCTGCCATCACTTTAAGCAGCTAGCCACACACAGAGCATCCCAAGACCACCCCTGCACCTTCTGCCTCCACAGAATGAGGTACAGCCCCCACCTGTGACTTAAGGGCTGGACTCCCACCCTCAACCACCTGGAGCAGGGTCTGGCACAGAATAAGCCGCTCGATAAATGCCCGACGAAGTACAGGCATCTTGGCTCACTCTCCTCATTGGCAGCCAGTTTATCCTTCTTTTACAGACAAGGAAACTGACGCTCAGAGACAGACCTGTGAAGACGCTATGGTTAGGAACGGATAAGCCAGGGCAGAAGACACCATTTTACCAAAATGCTGCCATTTTCAGGCAGAAGAATTTTTTTTTTAAATCAAATAATCACGCCACCAACCAAAAGACAAGTCAAATCCTTCTCAAATGCCTTCTGAAACCAATTTGGGATGGGTAAAAAACATCACTGTTGAGAAGTACAGCGTTTTCACTTTTTAACTGCAATTGTATGACTGCACAGCACAATCCACCCTGCTCATTAGCGTTTTGTTAACACTCACCTGAGATCAACACCTGTTAGTGAGAGGGCCAAAGGAAGGTCAGTTCAACTTCCCTATACTCCACAGAGAATCAAGTTTCAGCTGGCTTACTGACATGCACCATTTGGACTTATCCACAGAAATATTGAAATAGAAACATCAAAGTTCTTAAGGATAAAAAGGCCTTGGCAAGAGGCAACTTGAAATTTATCCTGGTAAGTAATTTGTCTTCATACAATTCTGAATCTAGAAGAACAGGACATACCTGTCTGGTTTTTGTTTGCTTTAAAGAAGTGTGGCTGAGAAGAGTTAAACAGATTTCTTCATTCTGGGCTGTTTTCTAGAATTACCTGCCACTCACAGCTTTGCAATACCAATGTTTCCTGCTTTAATTTAATGTGAACCGTAGCAATCTTTAAATTAACTGAGATGCTCTAAAGCTGGGATGGGAAGCCAGTTTTTGGTAAAAGCTCCGCAGTTCGGTCTAATAATGAAATCTCAAGCCGACTCAAAGAGAAATCTTGCTAACCAATCACGGAGTGTACGAATTTAAGACCAACTGCGACCGATAAAGTATCTCCGAACAAACTGGTGGCCAGAAGCGCCTGGGCTGGTGTGACTGAGTGAAGTGCAGAAGCTGAGGAGCCCCTCAATGCTCCTCAAATCTCCTGGAACTACGGTGCCCAAAACCAAACAGCCAAACCCCCCTAACAGTTACTCTCCGTCCTGCCTGCTGCTAAGGACTACAGCCAAAGCGCGTTTTACCATTTCAGCTACTTTCTAGCTGGGAACCTTGGCTCAGGGCCTCCTTCTTTACAAAACAGCAGCCTCTCCACGTTGTTGGGAGAAGTGAGATAATACAACACACTATCCAGCGGTTTGAAAAATCTTAGGTACAATAATATCCGCAGGGCAAGAGAGGAAAACCATACAGGAGGAGATGGTGCTCCAAGTCGGACGCACTTGTCCCGTTTACGCCTGATTCTACACAGTCCGCTCTATTCAGCAGCCAAGGCCTGGCCGGGGTCCTCGGGGTCCCTCGGTTGACCCCTCCCCAGGTGGACCCAGAACCCGCGGCTCCGCGCGACCCCGGCCCCACGGCGGCGCCTCCCGCCCGGACCAGTAGCCCGCGGCCGAGTACCTGCGTCCAGCGGCGGCCCGTAGAGCACGAGCGCGGCCGAGAGCACCACGACAACGGCGGCGCCGGCAACCGCAGCCCCGGCCCCCGCCCGGGTGGCCATGGCCGGGAAAGCCATTATCGCGCTTACCTCCCAGGCAGCTCCTGACCGCCCCGCAGCCGGAACCCACAGCCATCCGCGGACTTCCGGTCTCCCGGCCGCCCCCGCGCGGCCGCGAGACTCACCGCCCTCGGCGAACTTCCGGTCTCCCGGCCGCCCCCGCGCGGCCGCGGGACTCACCGCCCTCGACTGACTTCCGGTCTCCCGGCCGCCCCAGCGCCGCCGCCGGAAGCGGGCGGCCGACTCCCAGTGGTCCGAGGTCCGGACTCGCTCCGCCCCCGGACTGGCCTCTGCCGGTCAAAGACGGCGGGCGACGGTCGGTTTCATCTAATTTAGGTCTCGGCTCAACTGTCGTCTTATCCGTGTGAATCCCTTCCTGCCCATTCTGTATAAGAGGATTCACACCCCCTCTCCCGCCATCCTGCACCCTTGCCCTGCTTTATTTTAATTCATAGCACTTTTCACTACTTGACATGTGCATTCATTCATTCATTTTCAAGGTCTAACCCTGACTAGACAGTTAGCTCCAATGGAAAAGCTTTATTTGTTCTGTGCTGTGTGCTCAGCACCTGGAACTGGGCACACAGTAGGTGCTTTTTCTCTCTCCATTGAGGTATAATTTACATGACCATGAGATTCACTAATTTTAAGTGTACAGTTTTATGAGTTTTAACAAATGTATATAATCAGGTAATCACCACCGCATGATTTAGAACATTTCTATCAACACACCCAAATCATGCTTTTGATGCTATTATTATTTTTTAATTTTCAACTTTCATTTGTTCATTGCTTATATGTGGAAATAGTTGATTTTTATATACTGTCATTGTATCCTTTGACCATGCTAAATTTTCCTATTAGTTCCAGCAGATAGTTCTGAGATTATTTGGGATCTTCTACACAAGCAATGTCAGTGTGCCCCATTTTGAGGTGACATTAACTTCGTGAATTTTGATCGCTTGGTTAAGGTGGTGTTCGCCAGATTATTTATTATCAGTATGAACTACTGAATTTTTATTTTATTTTATTCAGAATTTTTATTTTATTTTTTATTAACCAGTAGGTTATTTATTACCAGTGTGAATTCATGAATTTTTATTCATTTATTTTATTTATATTTTATTTTATGTAATAATTTTATTACATTACCCTTTTTTCTATTTCAAATGTAAACTTATAAACATACATTTATAAATGTAAATGTACATTTCAATGGGTCACCTAGGAGCCACCTCTAACCTTGTGATGTAGCGATTCTTGCTTCTCACAGAACGTGAGTTCCTTCTCATGGGCACCTCCCCTTAGATTTGGGGGGAAAAGATCTGTGTAAACTTAGGAAATGTGTACAAATCAGTTACACTCTGCATCTCCCTTGCTTCTCTAGGAGGTTATGAAGTCTGAGAGGTGGTGCTGCCCCCTGGTGGATTTGCGGGGATTAGAAATAAGAGGGTGGGTGGGGCTCGTCTCACCCGGTGTCCAGGTTCACCGATTCCCTCATGATTTGTCTTATAAAGCCTGAAGGACCGGGAGTGAAAGGTGACCAGCCCGCAACGTGGGCGCCCACCGCGTGTCGCTCACCCTTCCCAGCATCACCTCCGAATAACATACAGTCGTCCCCCCTCATTCGAGGTTTTGCATGCCTTGCTTTCAGTTACCCTCAGTCAACAAAGGTCCGAAAATATTAAAATGGAAAACTCCAGAAATGAACAATTCGTAGGGTTTTTTTTTGGCTTGCATCAGGTCTTCGTTGCTGCACGCGGGCGAGCGGGGGCTACTCCTTGTTGCGGTGTGCGGGCTTCTCACTGCGGTGGCTTCTCTTGTTGCGGAGCACGGGCTCTAGGCACGTGGGCTTCAGTAGTTGTGGCTCGCGGGCTCAGTAGTTGTGGCTCTCGCGCTCAGGAGCGCAGTCTCAGTAGTTGTGGCTCACAGGCTTAGTTGCTCTGCGGCATGTGCGATCTTCCTGGACCAGGGCTCGAACCCGTGTCCCCTGCATTGGCAGGCGGATTCTTAACCACTGGGACACCAGGGAAGCCCCCCCTGTATCTTTTGAGTCCATGAATGTGGCCAGTGCAACAGAGGAACTGAATTTTACATTTTAATTAACTTACATTTAAATAGGCACATGTGGTCTCCCATGTGGGACAGTACAGCCCTAGGACATTAAGAGCTAAACAAATGGAAAATATTAGGTTAGCTTTGAGAGGGAGAAATTTCAGCGTGTGCTGTATCGTGCACTACACCCAACACGCCAGGTCACATTTCCTCCTGGGATGTTTGCTTTCCAGTTACTTAATATTCACCTGGAGTGCCCTCTGCTGTCTCTAGGATGACCGTGTTCTGAAATGTGGTCAATGTGAGCAATTTCGGACGAACATCAGTTCTATAAACCCTGAAAACTAGCCCAGACCTAACCATCGTTATCAGACAGTTCTTTATTTATGTCTGATCCTTCAGAGGTTATTCAAGCAGAAATTCTGCTGGAGGTAAGTTAGAAATTAACTCAGGAGACAATTATGAAATTTTATCATGGTAGTGAAAGGAACACAGACCTTTCTAGACTCTTGATTCGCCATTGTTTCTGCTAAACCTTCTCTTCTTGGTAGAGATTATGCCTTTAGGCCTTGCTAAGAGCTGGTGTCTGACATTAACACTTATATTCTGTCTTAGAGGGAAAATAGCCGGGAAAACCAGGACTAGATTTGCACGGGTCTGAGGCAGATGTGGGCAAAAAGGCAGGTGGCCTTTAACATGGGTTCCAGGAATTCAAGTCCAATCCGGGAAGCATGGAAACCTAATGAAGAATCTTAAGAAGAGGATTAGAACCTCTGTTTGGTTGGTGAGCATAACGATTTTATGGGTCAGAATCATTTCTCATAGTTGATTCAGGGGCAAGTTAACAAAAAGTGAGAGAGAGAAGCCAGGCTGTATTTATCATCCTTAGGGAATATGGTACTATTAAATTTAAAAAACATTTGGCATAGTTAACAAATTTATTGGGTAGAAAAAAACAATGATGCAGTCCAAGTTTGTGGAGGAAAATCATTTGCTATTCTGTAGGCCACGTGAGTCACTAAGTAAAAATCTGAGCATCAAAGTTTTATTACCCTCCATCTAGGAGACGTGGGGAACAATTAGAAAATGTGAATAATAAAGATGAAGCAATTCATGTGGGCTTAGATCGCCCATAAATACTTTAGAGAAAAGCACAGACCACACTGTTTGCCTTCAACTCAAAAGGCCAGAGTAATGAATTCAACATAGGCATGCTTTATTAGAGAAAGAGGGATTTGCAGCTTTGCTTCTGTGGAAATTAAGAGACATTCCAGGTCACAGGCTTGGTGCCTGATCAAGTTTCTAACCTGGGCCATCATGATATGATTATGGTGTTGTTTTAATTAGAGGTTTGTAAGGCAGAACAAATATGTCGAAGGCTACTTAATTCACTTCAACAAACAGGTACTCATTCTTTACATGCACAGGGCACCTGCAAGGTGCTGGGGCTAGTGTAGAGCAGGTGGACCCACAAAATACAAACAGGGTGCCCAGTGCCACGGCTGGGAGGCTGGGCACTGCTGGGAAACAAGGAAGAAGAGCCAGTGGTGGGGACCTGCCCAAGAGCCATCTCCTTCCTGCTTGGCATAGGTGTGATGTTATCACTTTACTCAGAATGGCGGCTCTCTCCCCAGGTCTGGAGGTTGATCCGGACTGATCTAACCTGGCACTGTGACCCCACTTCCCTTGGTAGGGTTTATGCATGAGCAATGCCATCCTGGCTACGAGGCTGTGAGGCAGGTTTCGAGGAGCGGGTTCTATGCTCTTCAAGAGGCAAAGCGGGTAGTCCAGTCTGTACATGTACCTGGACCTGGGGAAGCCGTCTCGGGGCCCTGAGGTCATCTTGCCTGAACCTGAGCCAATATTCGGCAGAGGCGGGGAGAGTGATGGAGAGGGCCTGGGTCCCAGCGATGCTGGGTTGGGCAACACTGGGTTCCCCGCCATCTGAGGTACTAGGGGTTTTATCTGTTTTTTTTTTTTTGAGGGGGTAGGGAACATAACACCATGTTACTGCTGAAGAAAAGGAGACCCAGACACTAAAAAGCAGCAGAGCTGGCGTCTGGGTGTGATCTACCCCGCCCCACACTGGTTAATTTATACCTCTAGCCTTTCTGAGGCTCACCTTTCTCAGCCAAATAATAAAATATATATTAATTCATGAGAAAAAGTAGGTCTTAGATGCTGCACCAGTGGGGCAGTATTACAGGTGCATTTTTCTTTCTTTTGGTTGACTTCACTTTTGTACTGTGTCAAAGAGCCAACAGACAAGATTCAAAGGGCAAGTATTTTGTTTGATCTCTAAGCAGCCTGTTCTCCAGCGTTGGAGGGACACTGAGAAGAGGCCTGGAGATAATCAGGCTGGCAGAGCTGAGAGGCAGAGTGTTACCATCAACCACAGGCCTGCTGGTGTCGACGCAAATAACCAATAAACAATCTACAAGAAGAATAGAAGAGTTTTATTTGAGCCAAACTGAGAACTAGCCCAGAAGCCCTCTTCCCAGAGAACTCTGAGAAACTGCTCCAGAGAAGCACGGTTTCCAGCACAGTTTTCTATCTTGTCAGAGCAAAGCACCTTAAACAAGTCCAGGATACATTCAAGGAAAAGCACACACAGATCAGCACGTACACAGCGAGTCAGCGTGGCCCTACACCTGGGAAGAGAGTCTTATCATCAGAGGAGGACCAGCACTGGTATCTCAGGATGGGAGGCAGTTAAGCTTTATGTGTAACATGGACAGTTTTTACTTCTGGTCAATGTGCCCTTTTCTTTAACAATTAAAGCAGATGTACAATGTGTGTTTGATAGGCCACAGTCAGGCTGGTTTAGTTAGCATAAAATTCAAGTTAACTCGTGCATAAGCCAGAATGACTTCCCTACATCTCAATATGTGAACTTTTTTTTTTACCACTGGTCTTAAGGACAGTGTGATCAATGCTGCCCAACTACTAATAACGCTGGTATTTGAAAACGGGCTTCTGCTCCTACTCAACAGAGGGGGAGATGGGTCTGACACATCCATATAAAGACAGCTCTGCCCTGATACAGTAAGTCCCCTACATACGAACCCTCAAGGTGCGAACTTTCAAAGATGCGACCGTGCATTCCAGCAACCTCAGGTGTGAGTGAAACTGCAGCTTGCCCTCTGTCTCCTGTTGCTGACGACCCTTCAGCTGTACCATCTCCCACCTCTTTTTCCTCCTCCAGTCAGTGACTGTTCCTGCCTGTTCACTCGATGCCAGCCCCAGTATGCCAGCTATTGTAATTTTCAAGGTACTGTAAGATTAAAAATGTTTTATTTTTTGTGTTTGTTTTTTATGTATTATTTGTGTGAAAAGACTTACAAACCTATTACAGTACAGTGCTATATAGCAGATTGTGTTAGTTGGGTACCTAGGCTAACTGTGTTGGACTTAGGAAGAAATTGGACTTACGAACGTGCTCTCAGAAGGGAACTCGTGAGTATGTAGGGGACTTACTGTGCTTTTTCCCGGACCTCAGGCCCCTGGGACAGCACACACTCCTCTGATTTTAGCTCAGTGTCCATCCTCAGGCTTCCAGAACACCACCGAGTACCTATTGTAGTTTCCCTTTGCTGCTCCTCCCGTTATACGCTTGGATCTTTGAGAAAAACTCTGTCCAAGCCTGTTGGCTTCTTGTCCTGTTGCTGTCTTTCCTGTTCTGGCCAACCTGTCTTGGATTTTCTACAAAATACGGCTTTCTGCGGTCTGTGACGCATCTCCCTGCAGTTAAAAGCTCTATTAACAGGTTCAACTGGGACTCCTTGGAAGAATGCTCTCTTTTCCCAATGTTGAGGTTTTCTTCCTTTAAATCTCATTTCTAGTAATATTCAGAAGCAACAATCTTTTTGGGTGAGAAGGCTGAACTTGTTGCTTAACTAAATGCAGAACCACACCCATTGAGTGTTTATAACTTAGTACACAGGTAAGGATGAGTCTAGCCTCCAAAAGAAGCGTTAGGAGCCAGATTCTCTGTCCAGGTGCTAGAAACTAAACAGTGATGTTTCCAGAGATGAATTGTTCTTCTCTGGGGCCTCGTGGGACTGATGTTAGAAGGAATACCCTGCCCAGTGAAAGCACAGGGTAGAGTCAGCGTGGGGCTTACAAGGGTGTGTTTGCCCTTGGGACCATTTTACCAACAGCCCAGGTGTGGCGGGCAGATTGACTTGGGCCCATGATCCCACCACTGGGGTCACCCCCTGTGGGATCCCGACCCCTTGAGTGTGGGCGGAACTGTGACTTGCTTCTAACCAGTAGAATGTGGCAGAGGGATGGGAGCCCTCTTCCGTGACCACGTAACGTAGATGTGTCTTCATCCCCTAGCAGACCCCAATGTCCCTCTCCCTTACCAACTGATGAGAGAGCTGCATTATGGATAGTTCCACATGGCAAGGAGCTGACGATGGTCTCAGGTAACAGACAGAAAGAAACTGAGGCCCTCGGTCTAACGGGCCACAAGGAACCAAATCCTGCAACAACCACCTGAGCTGGGATGTTGGTCCCTCCCTGTCCAGCTCAGATGGGACCCCAGTCCTGGCCTGATTACAGCCTGTGACAGACCCTGAAACATAATGTCCTTGGTTCATCCATGCTGTGCTATAGGGCAGAGTCTCCTTCCTTTGAAGGCTGAGCAGTATTCCCTTGTATGGTTATGCACTCTCTTTTTTCCTCTACTGATGGGCATTTGTGTGCTTAGCACCCGGGCAATAATGACACATGGTCTCCATTGCGAACAATCTTAGCAGGGAGTAACCTATAATGTTTTCCGAATTTTAGAATGTTTCTGTTACTCCAAAAAGGAATCCATGCCCATCAGCAGTCACTCCATATTCCACTACCCCTCCCCGAGCCCCTGGCCACCACTAATGGACTGTCTGTCTCTATAGATTTGCCTGTTCTGTATATTTCATAAAAATGGAATGAATATGTGGCTTGATTTCTTTCATGCAGCTGAATGTTTTCAAGGTTCATCCAGGGTGTAGCATGTGTCAGTGCTTCATTCCTTTTTATGACTGAAAAGTACTCCATCTTGTGGATAGACCATGTTTTATTTATCCATTCATCCATTGGTGGACATGTGGTTTGTTTCATTTTTTGGCTACTATGAATAATGCTGTGTGAATATTCATGTACAAGATTTTGTGCTTGTACATTTGTCTTCGGTTCTCTCAGAGAAGTAACTTGGAGTAGAATTGCTGAGTCAAATGGTGGTTCTGTGCCCTTTTAGGTGAATTTTGGGTATGCTTTTGGGGATGGAAAAAGATTTTCCATGCAAATGGAAATCAAAAGAAAGCTGGAGTAGCAATACTCATATCAGATAAAATAGACTTTAAAATAAAGAATGTTACAAGAGACTAGGAAGGACACTACATAATGATCAAGGGATCAGTCCAACAAGATATAGCAATTATAAATATATATGCACCCAACGTAGGGGTACCTCAATACATAAGGCAAATGCTAACAGCTATAAAAGAGGAAATTGACAGTAACACAATAATAGTGAGGGACTTTAACACCTCATGTACACCAATGGACAGATCATCCAGACAGAAAATTAATAAGGAAACACAAGCTTTAAATGACACAATAGACCAGACAGATTTAATTGATATTTACAGGACATTCCATCCAAAAACAGCAGATTACATTTTCTTCTCAAGTGCACATGGAACTTTCTCCAGGATAGATCACATCTTGGGTCACAAATCAAGCCTCGGTAAATTTAAGAAAATTGAAAAATCATATCAAGCATCCTTTCCAACCACAACGCTATGAGATTAGAAATCAATTACAGGGGAAAAAATGTAAAAACCACAAACACGTGGAGGCTAAACAATACGTTACTAAATAACCAAGAGATCACTGAAGAAACCAAAGAGGAAATCAAAAAATATCTAGGGCTTCCCTGGTGGTGCAGGTTGAGAGTCCGCCTGCCGATGCAGGGGACTCTCATGGGTTTGTGCCCTGGTCCAGGAAGATCCCACATGCCACAGAGTGGCTGGGCCCGTGAGCCATGGCCGCTGAGCCTGTGCGTCCGGAGCCTGTGCTCCGCAATGGGAGAGGCCACAACAGTGAGAGGCCCGTGTACCACACACACACAAAAAATCTAGAGACAAATTACACGAAAACATGATGATCCAAAACCTATGGGATGCAGCAAAAGCAGTTCTAAGAGGGAAGTTTATAGCAATACAAGCTTACCTAAAGAAACAAGAAAAATCTCAAATGAACAATCTAACCTTACACCTAAAGGAGCTAGAGAAGGAAAAACAAACAAAACCCAAAGTTAGTAGAAGGAAAGAAATCATAAAGATCAGAGCAGAAATAAATGAAATGGAAACAAAGAAAACGATAGTAAAGATCGATAAAACTAAAAGCTGGTTCTTTGAGAAGATAAACAAAACTGATAAAACTTTAGCCGGACTCATCAAGAAAAAGACAGAGAGGACTCAAATCAATAGAATTAGAAATGAAAAAGAAGTTACAATGGACACTGCAGAAATATAAAGCATGCTAAGAGACTACTACAAGCAACTCTATGCCAATAAAATGGACAACCTGGAAGAAATAGACAAATTCTTAGAAAGGTATAACCTTCCAAGACTGAGCCAGGAAGAAATAGAAAATATGAACAGACCAATCACAAGTAACGAAATTGAAACTGTGATTAAAAATCTTCCAAGAAACAAAAGTCCAGGACCAGAAGGCTTCACAGGTGAATTCTAGCAAACATTTAGAGAAGAGCTAACACCCATCCTTTTTAAACTCTTCCCAAAAATTCCAGAGGAATTAACACTCCCAACCTCATTCTATGAGGCCACCATCACCCTGATACCAAAACCAGACAAAGATACTACAAAAAAAGAAAATTACAGACCAATATCACTGATGAATATGATGCAAAAATCCTCAACAAAATACTAGCAAACAGAATCCAACAACACATTAAAAGGATCGTACACCATGATCAACTGGGATTTATCCCAGGGATGTAAGGATTCTTCAATATATGCAAATAAATGTGATACACCATATTAACAAATTGAAGAATAAAAAACATATGATCATCTCAATCGGTGCAGAAAAAGCTTTTGACAAAATTCAACACCCATTTATGATAAAAACTCTCCAGAAAGTGGGCATAGAGTGAACCTACCTCAACATAATAAAGGCCATATATGACAAACCCACAGCAAACATTATTCTCAATGGTGAAAAACTGAAAGCATTTCCTCTAAGATCGGGAACAAGACAAGGATGTCCACTCTCGCCACTATTATTCAACATAGTTTTGGAAGTCGTAGTCACAGCAATAGAGAAGAAAAAAAATAAAAGGAATACAAATTGGAAAAGAAGAAGTAAAACTGTCACTGTTTGCAGATGACATGATACTATACATAGAGAATCCTAAAGATGCCACCAGAAAACTACTAGAGCTAATCAATGAATTTGGTAAAGTTGCAGGATACAGAATTAATGCACAGAAATCTCTTGCATTCCTATACACTAACAATGAAAGATCAGAAAGAGAAATTAAGGGAACAATCCCATTCACCATTGCAACAAAAAGAATAAAATACTTAGGAATAAACCTACCTAAGGAGGTAAAAGACCTGTACTCAGAAAACTATAAGACACTGATGAAAGAAATCAAAGATAACACAAACAGATGGAGGGATATACCATCTTCTTGGATTGGAAGAATCAATATTGTGAAAATGACTATACTACCCAAAGCAATCTACAGATTCAATGCAATCCCTATAAAATTACCAGTGGCATTTTTTTCAGAGCTAGAACAAAAAATCTTAAACAGTCTTGAGGGAAAAAAATGGAGCTGGAAGAATCAGACTCCCTGACTCAAGACTATACTACAAAGCTACAGTAATCAAGACAGTATGGTACTGGCACAAAAACAGAAATATAGATCAGTGGAACAGAATAGAAAGCTGAGAGATAAACCCATGCACCTATGGTCAACTGATCTATGACAGAGGAGGCAATGATATACAATGGAGAAAAAAGTCTCTTCAATAAGTGTTGCTGGGACAACTGGACAGCTATGTGTAAAAGAATGAAATTAGAACACTCCCTAACACCACAGACAAAAATAAATTCACAATGGATTAGAGACCTAAATGTAAGACCGGACACTATAAAACTCTTAGAGGAAAACATAGGAAGAACACTCTTTGACATAAATCACAGAAAGATCTTTTTTGATCCACCTCCTAGAGTAATGGAAATAAAAACAAAAATAAACAAATGGGACCTAATGAAACTTAAAAGCTTTTGCAAATCAAAGGAAACTACAAACGATGAAAAGACAACCCTCAGAATGGGAGAAAATATTTGCAAACGAATCAATGGACAAAGGATTAATCTCCAAAATATAGAAACTGCTCATGCAGCTTAATATTAAAAAAACAAACAACGCAATCAAAAAATGGACAGAAGACCTAAATACACATTTCTCCAAAGAAGACATGCAGATGGCCAAGAAACACATGAAAAGCTGCTCAACGTCACTAATTATTAGAGAAATGCAAATCGAAACTACAATGAGGTATCACCTCACACCAGTTAGAATGGGCATTATCAGAAAATCTACAAACAGCAAACGCTGGAGAGGGTGTGGAGAAAAGGGGATCCTCTTGCACTGTTGGTGGGAATGTAAATTGATACAGCCACTATGGAGAACAGTATGGAGGTTCCTTAAAAAACTAAAAATAGAACTACCATATGACCCAGCAATCTCACTACCGGGCATATACCCAGAGAAAACCATAATTCAAAAAGACACATGAACCCCAATATTCAATGCAACACTGTTTACAATAACCAGGTCATGGAAGCAACCTAAATGCCCATCGACAGACGAAAGGATAAAGAAGATGTGGTACATGTGTACAATGGAATATTACTCAGCCATAAAAAGGAATGAAATTGGATTATTTGTAGAGACGTGGATGGATCTAGAGACTGTCATACAGAGTGAAGTAAGTCAGAAAGAGAAAAACAAATATTGTATATTAATGCATATATGTGGAACCTAGAAAAATGGTACAGATGAACCAGTGCAGGGCAGAAATAGAGACACAGATGGAGAGAACAAACGTATGGACACCAAGGGGTGAAAGTGGTGGTGGTGGGATGAATTGGGAGATTGGGATTGACATGTATACACTAATATGTATGAAATAGATAACTAATAAGAACCTGTTGCATAAAAAATAAAATTCAAAAATTCAAAAAGAAATTAATTTGAGAGTAGACAGCTTCATAATTTTCAGCTTTATTTCATACATAAGTCATAACTTGACTCTCCATTTATTTGTATCTTTGAAAATGTCTTTCAACAATGATTATACTTTTCTCCATAAAAGTCTCATATATCCTGTATTATATTTATTTTTGGTAACTTTTGATGTATGAATAATGGCATCTTTTTCTATTCCATTTTATAATTATTTATGGTTGATGATAACATGCTATTGACTTTTTTGTAGCATAGATATTACTTCCAACAAAACAATTATTTCTCTGTCAATTATCTCAGATTTTCTACATATGCAATTATATCATCTCCAGATAATAACAAGATATGCATCTTCCTTTCCAGTTTCTGTTAACTCTTAGTTTTCTTTTTTCTTGCTGTATTAGCCAGGATGCCCTTGAAGAATCATAGGGGTTATAACAAATGACCTTGCCTTTCTTTTGCTTGAATGGAAATGCTTTTAAAGTTAAAATAGGAAGTGTGATGTTTGCTTGTGAAAAATACCTTTTTCTTCAGGGTAAGGAAAATCCCTTTGATTCCATGTTTGTTAAGACTTTAAAAAATCACAAATAATTATTGACTTTTATCAGACATTATTTCTGTAACTGTTAAAGTGATCATATTTTTTTTGTCCTTTATTCTATTATTGCAGTGGATTACAACAATACATCTTCTGATTCACAACATATTGTAATCCTGGGCTAAACTACCTTGTCATGGTGCATTAGTGTTTTTATACATTGTTGAATTTCCTTTGCTGATACTTTATTTATGAGTTTACATCTATAGTCACAAGTGATATTGGTCAATAGTTCACATTCCTTGTACTCTGTATTCAAGCCTACTTTTTCATATAGTCTATATGAAATAGGAGTTATCTGTCTTTCTGAGGCCAAGCCTGGTATCTTTTGATTGAGGGAGACTTTTGACTACTGGTTTAATTTTTTTAATTATTAGTTTATTTATAGTTTCCATTTTTTATTCAGTCAACTTTAGCAGTTTTTACAGAAAATCATTTATTCATCCAAGCTTTCAAATTATTAGTATAAAACATGTATAGTATTCTTATTATTTTAAATTTAGTCTGTAGCCATATCACCCTTTCATCCTATATCTAGTTTATTTGTGGTTCTTTCTTCTTTTTCAGTCTTACTAGAGTTTGAAGTATTAATAATCTTTTTTTAAAACTGGGTTTCAATTTTATTCACCCTTTCTATTGATTCTTTGATTATACTTTTATTAATTTTTGCTATTTTTAATTATCTTGTGATTTAAAAAATTACTTTCTGTTCCTTTTTCAACTTTTAAAAAGAAACTCTTTTTTTTTTTTCCTCCCCTCTTTGGCCATGCCATGAAGCATGTGGGATCTTAGTTCCCCGGGATTGAACCTGTGCCCCCTGCATTAAAAGCCCAGAGTCTTAACCACTGGACCAGCAGGGAAGTCCCAAAATAAACTCTTAAGTTAGTTCTTTTAAATGTTTCTTCTTTTTAATAAATGCATTGAAGGATATAAATTTGCCTCTAAGTATGGCCTTTGCTGCATCACACAATAAACTTTAATAAACTGCTCATTGACGTTCAGATCTAAATATTTTGTGATTCCCCACTATACTTTCCTCCATAATTCATGTGTTTCATTCTAAGCTACAAACATTTAGGTTTTCAAACTCTCTTTTTATTGTTTGTTTTCAACTTAATTGTGTTTTATTTGAAGGCTGTGGTAAGAATAATTTAAATTCTTTGACAATTGTTGATATTTCCATCATGACTTAGTACAGATACATTTTTGTAAATGATCCATTTCACACACGTCATTTAATTGTCATAAAACCCCATGAGAAAAGGAGAGTAGGCAATAACTTCATTTCCAGATGAGGAAATTATGCATTAAGTATACCCAGAGCCTTCCCCATGGTCACATATGAATTGAAAGAGAGAACAAAGATGGGAGTCCATACTTCATTAAAATTTCTCTCAACTGATTTTCTTTTAATTAAAAAAAAAATTTCCCTCAACTGTTTACAGCAATCCCCCTTCTGGATGAGCATGGACAGGGCAAGTATCAAGATACTGTTACATTTACACTTTGCATTTGATGTAAAAAACAAAACAAAACAAAACACAACACTACATCTAGGGACTTGCCTGATGGTCCAGTGGTTAAGACTCCAAGCTTCAGCTGCAGGGGGTGTGGGTTCGATCCCTGGTGGGGGAACTAAGATCCCACATGCCACAGGGTGTGGCCAAAACCCCAAACCAACCAAACAAAAAACTACATGTATCACTTTTGTAACTTTATCGTGTGAGACAACAAAAATTGAATGAGTAATTTAAAAGATCAAACTGGCTTTATTGAACGATTCATGAATCCAGCAGCAGCCCATCTAGCAAATAGAAAGTAGCTTCATTGAGCTGCAGGGAAGGAAAGGGTTTTAAAGGTGGCAGGGAGTGGGGGAGGGAGGATAACTGACAAAGAATGCATTGTTGGAGGTGAGGTCACCCTTCTGGGGCGGTGGGTGTGTGGATTGGAGTGGGTCTGTCAGTCAGATTACCCCCTAGTGCTGACCAGGAAATGCCAGGTTGGTTGGTTAAATATCACATTCCAGGAAAAGCTGAAACTGTATTTGGGTTAGGTATTAAGTCTTGATCTGCTGCCTTGGGGCCTAACACGATTGATTCCTTTTTAGGCCTATAGTTTCCTTCTAACAGTAGGAAAAACAACGACCAAGGGGCCGAGGTGAAGCAATCCCACTTCTGGGAATTTTCCTTAAGGACTTATTCCCACAGATTCAAAAAGAAATATGCACGGTTGATGTTCATCCAACAACGTCGGCAAGCGTGGAGATTCAGAAACAAGCTGAATGCGAAGTGGGAGGGTCCCGTTCTGCCTGGTTCACACCGCTGCTGCCCGAGAACCTCCCGTCAGTACACGCGTGCGGAGCCGGGCCACATGTGGAGAGAGCTTTCCAACATCTTCTCCTACTTCAGCTAATGTTGGTTATTTCTGGATAATGCAATCTAAAAGTATTTTTTTTTCTTTTTGCTTTGTAGTGTTTTAAATAATGGTTCGTGTTTTAAACCATAACCATCTACTAAAGAGTTTTAAAAACAATGAGACTATATTATAAACAGACGAGGAATGAACGAGTCACACCCGAAAAGAGCCTCTTTGCCCCAAGCCCGCGGTGGCCGCGCGCTCCGGGGCCGTCCCTCCCCCGCGTGGACCAGGGAGGCTCTCTAACGGGAAGCCTGGGCCCAGCCTGGAGGAGACGGTCATCGGGTGAGGGCCGAGTCTGTGTGTCCTCCTTCTGGTTTCCTGGGGCTGCTGTAACAAAGTATCACAAACCAGAGACTTGAAACAACAGAAATCTATTCTCTCCCTTCCCGGAGGCGGGACATCTGACGCAGGGGTCTGCAGGGCCCGTTCCCTCTGCAATCTGTGGAGAGGGTCCTCCCCGAGCCTCTGGCTTTGGGTGTCGCCAGCACCCCTGACCTGAGACTGTGCCTCTGTCATCACATGGCCTTCTCCTCTCTGTGTGTCTCGGCGGGCAGATTCTCCCCTTTTATAATATGAGGACACCGGTCATCCTGGATCAGGCCCCCCCCCCCCCGCCCCACCTTCTCCAGTATGACCTCATCTTAACTAGTTACATCTAGTTACATCCTGTTTCCAAGTAGGGTCACAGTCTGAGGTCCGGGGGGCTAGGACTTCCGTGTATCTTTCTGAGGGACCCAATTCAACCGAAAACAGGCCGCTTAGCTACATGCCCGGGTCCTCGCTTCGGGTGGGGCAGGGACAGGAGGCTGACCCTGCAATCCCTCCTCCCTCCCGCCCACTGACCCTCCAGCGTACTCTGAATGAACACCCAGTGCCTATTACCGTGGCAGGTCCACGGGTCGTCGTGAACTCGAGCCCAGAGGTGGCCCCAGGACACACCCTCCAAGCACCCATCTCGGGGAAAGGGGTTGTGGAGTTGGGATCCTCACCCCTGAGTTGCCTGAAAGAATCTTGGTGGCATCACCTCGGTAAACTTCAGAATCTCCACTGACTCCCAGGGAGCAGAAAACCGATGGGGGCATGTGTGAGGAAGAGAGGAGGCGGCCATCCCTCTCCACTTCTACATCTCCTAAAAGATTCGTGCTGAGGTTGGCTCCAGAAGGGTCCTCGGGGCCCTGGAAGGATTCACCCTCTCCTTGAACCTGGATAAGGGAGGGTACTACCCTCCATCGCCAGTAGGGGGCGCAAGAAGCTGCCACGGGGATTAGTGTTTGTGGAGCTTGGGCTGGTCTCGGTGACTCTCCATCATCGCCCCACGTTACAATCATCTGCGGGGCTTTTAAAAAATAGTACTACCTGTGCAAAGATCTGAATAGTCATTTCTTTCTTTTTTAAAAAATGCATTTATTTATTTATTTTTGGCTGCGCTGGGTCTTCATTGCTGTGCGTGTGGGCTTTCTCTAGTTGTGGCGAGCAGGGGCTACTCTTCGTTGCGATGCGTGGGCTTCTCACTGCAGTGGCTTCTCTTGTTGCGGAGCACGGGCTCTAGGCACACAGGCTTTAGTAGTTGTGGCACGCAGGCTCAGTAGTTGTGGCTCACGGGCTGAGTTGCTCCGCGGCATGTGGGATCTTCCCGGGCCAGGTATCGAACCCACGTCCCCTGCATTGGCAGACGAACTCTCAACCACTGAGCCACCAGGGAAGTCCTGAATAGTCATTTCATCAAGGAAGATCTACAGATAGCAATAACACCCACAAAAAGATGCTCAACATCAGCAGGGAAATACGAACCAAAACCAGAGTGCAGTTCCCCTGTGTACCCACGGAATGAGCGCAATTTAAAAGACGGACACACCAAATGTTAGAAGGACGTGGAGAAATTAGAGCTATCAACCACTGCCAGTGGGAACATAAATTGCAAGAAGCACTTGGGAAAGCAGTTTGGCATTTTTTTAGAAAGTTAAACATGTACCTACGATATGATCCATTCAATTTCCAGGCTTCTTTTACCCAAGAGAAATGAAAGCACATGTCCACACCAAGACTTGTATGGATGGTCACGGCAGTTCTATTATAGTAGCAGAGTGGAAACTACCCAAATACCTGACAGGTGAATGGAGAACAAATGGTGGGCTATCTATGCAGTGGAGGGCGGGGCAGGAGGGTGACAAGGACACAAGGAGGGTTTGGGGTGACAGACATGTTCATTATCTGGATTGTGGTGATGGCCCCACCACTGAACACATTTGTCAAACTTCTCCAATTGTGCACTCAAGAAATGTGCAGTGAATTTACCAAAGTAGCTCACAAAAGCTCAAACACCAGCAATTTCATATGCTTCAACCTACATTTTTAATATTTTCACCCTCATCAAGCAGTAGTTGTTAAGAATTGTCGTATAAGTGCTGAGCAAAGTCCTAAGAACAGTGACACTTCAGAATATTAGCACCGTAATATGGCAGTTTAAACACACTTCAGTAACCATACTTTTCCTCCACCCCCGCTCCCAAAGCCAGTAAATACTCTGAATGGTGCAAGGAAATATAACTGCAATTAAAAGTAAACAATGAATTTTAAGTTGTTCGTTTGGTCCTTCCCATAAACGTCCATCCTATTTTCCCAGGTTCAAATTTAAGTTCAAGTTTAGATCTGCTTTTTCTCTTCTCAAAAGTAATGTGTATTATCGAAAATGTGAAAAATACAGGAAAACACAAACAAGACAATAAAAATTAAGTAGAACCCCGCTATGTTTGCCCACTTCTCAAAACCTAAGACTCAGTCCAGTGGTAAGTAATTTTTAAAAATTAGCTTCAGGTTATAAATAGTTCTTTACAGTTCCCCTAAATTATTTGAGACCCATGTTAATATTTATTCAAGTAGCTTGAAGTTAGAATTAGTTCCTTAATCATTATAACTGGATCTCTTTTGGAAATGTTTGTCCAGTGGTGCAATAAAAAGAACTTGCTCATGGAAAGAATAAAAAGCAATTGGAATGCAGATCTGAGCAGCTCTCCTCGCTGACTCTCAGATATGGTTCTAAAAGATTAGTGCCTGGAAAAAGATTTTCTTGTTCTGTCTTCTAATGTACAGTTACCAATGGTCAGTTAGAGCCAGACAAATAGAGAATTAAATCAGATAAGGGAGGTAGAAGACAAGGTAAATACGGCAGCCCGGGGATGGACCAAAAATCTGATACGCTAACATCTGAAAATACTTGAGAGCCACACTGTGGATGAATTACTGAATATAAATGATGAGAGTCTCAAACCAGAGTTTTAGTGGCACGGTGCCTTTCTTTAAAGATGGGTGACAGCCAGTGGGGTAGGGGCAGCCCTCCTACCTCTGGTGGGTTCACAGGAAGAGAGCACTGTTTTCAGATTCCCATCTGTTCCAATTACAGTCCAAAACTCTAGTCAGCCTTTGGGAAATGAAAACACATTTATTTCCCATGGGTCGTCTAAAAAACGTATTATCTTAGTCCGTTCAGGGAGCTGTAACAGAATGCTACAGGCTGGATGGCTTATAAACAACAGAAATGTATGTCTCACAGTTCTGGAGGCTGGGGTCCAAGTTCAAGGCGCTGGTAGATTCAGTGTCTGGTGAGGCCCACTTCTTCATTTGCCAGACTGTGTCCTCACATGGGGAAGAGGGACAGGAGTTCTCTGGGTTCCCTTTTGTAAGGGCACTAATCTCATTCATGAGGGCCCCACACTCACAACCCAATCTTCCCCCCAATGTCCCAACTCCTAACAGCATCACCGTGCATGGGGTTAGGATTTCACCGTATGAATTTGGGGGTGGGGACACAAATATTCAGTCCACAGCAAGTACGTATCGTTAAGCCTTGGAAACGAAAAGTAAATTACTAGAAGAGAGCACAGGAATCTTTGCCTGTTTCTGCAGGGAAACGCTGAAACTCTGGCCTGCTGGAGGCATCGAGATCTTATTTAGACAACTCCTTGAGCCTGGAGCAGACGCCCCTGAGGAGTGGTCCTTCTGGTCAAACCCTAAGCAAGGTCTCTGTTGGTCCTGGAGGGACTCACTCAGCCCCACGGAGTGGGTATGAAGAGTATTTTAACCTGAGACAGCCGATGCAGAAAGAAGCCTTTTTGGAGCTTCCTTTATCTGGCTTAAGGCAGCACTTTATTCCCTCTTGGGGGAAGGAGACTGACCCTTCACACAGGGATGAGAAATTGCACAAAGAAACATTATCACAGTCGCCGCAGCTCCCAGGTGTCCCCCTAAAAGCTCATTTGTCTCCCCAGAGCAGCCCTTTCTGCCCCTCCCTTTCCCCTATTAAGTTGGCATATAAACCCCCTTAGCCAGCTGCTCAGGGGGCCCCTTCATTTGAACACACTCACATGCGTGTGAATAAAACTTGCTTTCTTTCCTCCTGTTAATCTGCCTCTTGGTAACTTTTCAGGCCCCCACCGCTGACTCAGCGGTCCAGATTTCAAGGGGGTGTCCCAGGGTTGGCAAGATGCCCCACGTTGGACCCTGAGGACGGCTGTGTGCTGCGCCATCTCTGCCCACGTGTGGGACTGTCTGATTGTCTCTTCCCTGTCAGGCCTCCAAATCTCATGGTGATGCAATCTAAGAAATTTACGGGAACTATGAAATCTTGAGATTAGACTGAATGGTTGCTTAAGGGTTCCAGCTACAGCAGTGGCTTAAAATCCTGAGATGGGCGTTGCCATCTTCTTGTAGGCCCAATTCAGTCATTGTTTCTTCTTTACTTTTCAGACCATCAGAAATTCTAGAGTCTTTAAGAAGGTCTGTTTTTACATGCCTACTCTTGTCAGGATTTAGGTGTGATTCCAGTGTGGCCCAAGTTCTATTCCAAGGAAAGCTAAGTAACTTTATATGCAACAGAAGTTTCAGGGCACGAAGACTTACAGGATACCTAAACATATGGCCAATTTATTTAAAAAGCAAACCCCCGTACAATGGCATATTACTCAGCCATAAAAAGGAAGAAAATAGTGCCATTTGCAGAGGTGTAGATAGACCTAGACTGTCATAAAGAGTGAAGTAAGTCAGAAAGAGAAAAACAAATATTGTATAATATCACTTATATGTGGAATCTATAAAAATGGTACAGATGAACTTATTTGCAAAGCAGAAATAGAGACACAGATGTAAAGAACAAACTTATGGACACCAAGTGGGGAAAGGGGGGTGTGGGATGATTGCGAGATTGGGATGGACACATATACACTATTGACACTATGTATAAAATATAACTAATGAGAACCTACTGTACAGCACAGGGAACTGTGCTCAATGCTCTGTGGTGACCTAAATGGGAAGGAAACCTACAAAAGAGTGGATATATGCACCCGTATAACTGAGTCACTTTGCCGTACGGCAGAAACTAACACAACATTGTAAAGCAACTATACTCCAATCAAAAATTAAAAAAAAAAGCAAACCCCCATGATCAAGGGTAGGTCCTGGGGAGGCCGTGTAGGCAGGAAGGTGGGAAGGCCACGGGATGGATTTCCACAAAGAAGGAAGCGGGAAACAGGGTCAAAGGCCAAAGATGCATTGGAAGACTGTGTGACGGTTAGATGGGTCACTGGTGATGAGGTGCAGGGGGAGCCGGCTCCTTGAAGGAGTCAGCACGACGCAGACTCAGCGCTAAGGAGCTCTGCGGCCGTGGGGAGGACGGAGCGGGAGGGAAGCAGCCCGCACGGCACCCCCCGAAGATGGAGCTGAGCGTCCAGCCGGGATGAGAAAACGAGTCACGTCCACGGTGGGAAGTGAAATATCCCCAGGTGGGCGTATCCACACGAGACCAGGAAAAGCGATGCTTTCCCAGAGGATGAAAAGCCCTCTCCTCCGAGATGCCGACAGACGGTGAGCTTGAAGAGGTGACAGTGGACGGATGAGCACACTTTGGAAGACTTTCACGTACAAAGTTTAAAAAAGTTCAAAAGGCCGAGCAGTTACTGAAAAATCGAAAGCAACCAATTTCAGTTCCTGTTCTGTCTGGTTGGGGAAATTCACGTTGTTTCACAAGAGGAAGTTGAGCTGTTAAACCCAAATATTAGATGACAGGGAAGGACCGAGGAATGTCTGAACGCAGATGATCGCCAGGCCTGGGGCAACGTCAGAGGGGATGTTGACCTGCTGAGCAAACGCTGCCCTGCCTGTGAACAGAGCAGGAGTGGCCCGTCTGCTGATGAGAGACCAAGACCGGAGTCGCTGGGGAGATCATCCCAGGTGTTAGCAGGAGTGTCAGGCTTCAGCTGCCCAGACGCACCTGGGGGGCTTGAGAAAACCCCACACCTGGGCCCACCCAGAGTTTCTGAGTCAGTGGGTGTGCAGTGGGGTCAGAGAGTTCCTGTGTCTAGATGCCTGGTGCTTTGAGACCTGGGGACGGGCCCAAGGGATACCCTCCCTGTGACCAGGTTCTAAGACCCAGCTAGGACCTCAGGGAACAGCCAGACACTAAGGACCCCAGGCTTAGAGGAAAGCAGAAGAGGCGTCCTATGTCCAGGAGCGCCCAGGTGAAACCATCCATTCGGAGGGAAAAGGGCCTTCTCCGCCTGTGAGCAAAGATGGAGGTGTGGTGGAAACCAGAGGGGTTGCTCAGCTCACACCCGCACCCATACCTGCACCCACACCTGCACCACACCTGCAGCTGCACCCACACCTGCACCCACACCTGCACCACACCTGCAGCTGCACCCACCTGAACCCACACCTGCACCCCTGCACTCACATCTGCACCCACACCTGCAGCTACACCCACACCTGCACCCACACCTGCACCACACCTGCACGCACACCTGCACCCACACCTGCACCCAGACCCACACCTACACCCACACCCACAGCTGAATTCACACTAATACACCCACATCCACACCTGCACCCCACCTGCACTTACACCCGCACTCATACCCACACCTGCAGCCAGGCCCATGACCCCAGGGAAGCAGAGGCTGAGGCCTGACGGAGGAAGACGGAGCCCGGCAGCAGTGCTGCGCTCCCACCCTTCTTTCTTTGTCCTGAGTCCCTTCAAAGTCCTTCTGGGGGCACACGTCCTCTATGACCAGGTCCCGACTTGAAGGTCAGTCAGGAGACAAGCACAGACCAAGCCGATCTGTTACAGAAACGAGGGAGGAAGACGCACAGCCCTGTGTCCAGACTTCGGCCCACAAGGAACGCTGTGGCAGTGACAGGGCAGTGGGCACAGGGCTTCTGCCAGCAGCACCAGGATGCCCCACAGAGCCAGGCCGACCTTGATCTCCCACGTCCAGCCTCCAGAATCGCGAGAGGAACGTCTGCCGTTTAAGCCACCCAGCCTGTGGTACTTGTTACAGCAGCCCGGGCAAACCTATACACCAGGGAAAAGAAGTCAGCCACTTGTCCCCAAGGAAATTGCGGTCTGTTTGGGAAAAGAAACCTAAAGACCAGCATCCCAGGCTGAGAGATCCTGCAATCAGTGTTGGGATAGAACAGATAAGCCACAGTTTGGGGGTCTACCTGTGGGATCACCCAGATTTGGATCAAGCAGACTAGAGGTAGAAAGAATGGCATGACTTGGAAGAAACCATGAAGGAAGATGCTGTAGTGCTGATCCTGGACCAGTCATGTGATTTGTGGGCAGGAATAATCCTGACATTTCCCTGAAGTGTGTGTGATTGAGGGCAGGGATAGCAGTGTCTATGCAGAGGGCGAAGACGGGCAGATGGTGCAGAAGACAGAATCTGTGATCTCCCCTCTGTGCTGACGGCCCCACGTTTTATAGTTTAGAAGATTCTCTTTTTGTCAGAAATCTACCATTTGGGGAGTTTGTCTTGATTTTACTCCCATTTCTATAAAATTCCATTCAATTTGCTCTGGAGTTTTAGGATAATCTTTACGATAAGTAGAAAATGAGCTGTTAGAAGGCAACAGTGTTGAATTAGATGAAAATATTTTCTGAAATCTAAGAAGTGGTCTCGGCAGATTGTTGATATAAACTACCAGCCGGTATAGCAGTTATTTGATCATGACAGCTTCGGATATTTTGTTTTACTCTTTTCAAGCATTTGAAGGAATTTTTCAATGTTCTCAATTAGGTACCCCCTCCCCCCAATCTGTGTGTAGATGTTTCAGCCTAACAGTCTTTCTGTAAGTTTGGTTCCCCCAGCAGCCCTGCCAAGGGTCCAGAGGCACTGATTCCGAAGCCTGGAATGTTGGGGTGTGAGCCTTCCAGCAGGTGCAGCGCTGGGAGCACAGCTGGGGATCCGGCCCTCAGGTCATCAACTTGACTTCTGGGAAGGGAAGAGGATGAAGGGAATTCTAAGAGGAAGAAGAGCAGAAACTCTGGAGTGGGGCGGGTGTTGGGAAATGAAAAGTGAAACAGACTCGACAAATACCCACTATTTCCCGCCCAAGCTGGGGTAAGGTTGGAGTCCCCAAGGGCCTGATTCATCCTGTTGACTGTGGGTGGTGCTGCCCAAGGGGGTGCTGTTGAATTGAGGGGGTTCCCACAGAGGAAGGGTTGAGGGACCTGACATTTACTGTGCACCCTGTGTAGAGGATCACATGTCACAACAACACTGAGAGGGACAGTATCGTCCACATTTGATAGACGAGGAAACCAAAGTGCATGACGATTAGGAATATTTGCCCAGAGTTGCTTACTTAAAAAGTGGCCATTCTGGATTTCAGATCGAGTTCTTCTCATGCTCTTTCCTTTCACTCAGCTGACACTAGGTCTTTAGCAGGAAATCTAGTGGATCAGATGGTTATTGAAATGGCCAGACACTATGCAAGAGAAGTTGGTAGATTTGGTTACTTACAAATAAAAAATACTTGCACATTAAAAAAAAAATCACCATAAGCCAGGTTGACATAGTTATGTAAACAAATATATACATATAAGCTTTGTATATGTATATATCATAGAAATTTATTTACATGTTTATAATTTAGGTATGTTTTGTATTTATATATATTTGAAATTTATTTACATATAATACACATATGACCCCCAATTTTTAATTTTGAAGACTGTCTAAACTATAGTAGTACCGTAACTGAAAAATGTGCACGAGTTATAAATAGGCCACTAACCGAAGAAAAACCACTAATGACCAGTTGATTTTTTTTGCCTAATTTCTCTCTCTCTTTTTTTAATTAAAGTATATAGTTGATTTACAATGTTGTGTTAGGTTCAGGTGTACAGCAAAGTGTTTCAGTTATGCATATAAACAAAATATAATTTTTTAAATTTATTGAAGCACAGGGAACTATATTCAATATCTTTATTTTTTTTTCTGGCCTCGCCTCTAGGCTTGCGGGATCTTAGTTCCCCAACTAGAGATTGAACCCGGGCCACGGCAGTGAAAGCACCAAGTCCTAACCACTGGACCGCCAGGGAATTCCCTTTTTTTTTTTTTTTCAGTATCTTGAAATAACCTATAATGGAAAAAAATCTGAAAAAGAGTGTATATATATATATATATGTATATTGGGATACATACTGTTAGGACATAACAGCCCAACCTGCTCTATCCACCCTGAGGGGGGCATCTTCAGCCGCTGTGGACCATTTTGAGGACAACAGCTTCTATATGAATCACTTTTGTTCTTAAGTAGATGTGGGTTCTGTAGATGTGAACTAAAGGGAGGGGAATCAGTATTTTGTGGATGTAAATGTTGGGGACGTGGCCCAGATAGCACGGCACAGGGTAAGACCTCAAGATTAGACACATGCCCTTTGCCACGAGCCAGCTGCGTGACTCTGAGAAAGTTCCTAACACTCTGAGAGAGTTATAGGTAATGAACCCAATACATACTCGGTGACTAATAAATAGTAGTCACTATTTTATGTGGGACAAATAGGAGATTTCCATAATATTTACAAATATCTCAATAGATATGTTTCAAAATAATTAATGAGTGATGCTCACTTCTAAGACATCTATTTTATTTATTTATTTATTTTTTTAAAATTTATTTATTTATTTATTTAATTTATTACTTTTGGCTGTATTGGGTCTTCGTTGCTGCACGCAGGCTTTCTCTAGCTGCGGCGAGCGGGGGCTACTCTTTGTTGCGGTGTGCGGGCTTCTCACTGCAGTGGCTTCTCTTGTGGAGCACGGGCTCTAGGCGCATGGGCTTCAGTAGTTGTGGCACGCAGGCTTCAGTAGCTGTGGCTCACGGGCTCTAGAGTGCAGACTCAGTAGTTGCGGTGCACGGGCTTAGCTGCTCCGCGGCACGTGGGATCTTTCAGGGCCAGGGCTCGAACCCGTGTCCCCTACATTGGCAGGCGGATTCTTAACCACGGCGCCACCAGGGAAGCCCTCTAAGACATTTAATGATGAATCCTAAAGTGCATCGGTATTATTCTAGAGCAGCAGTTCTAACTTGAAGGCAATTTTGGCCCAGGGAACACTCAGCAATGCCTGGAGACATTGACTGGTGGTCACAATGGGGGACACGATGGTGTCACTCCTCCTGTCTAGTAGGTAGAGGCCAAGGGGCAATGCTGAACATCCATAGGACACTTGCCACAACTGAATTATCGGGTCCAACACGTCAGTGTGCTGAGGTCGGGAAGCCTTGCTCTAGTGATGGACGGCTGCTCCTCTAGAGCTGAGCAAGATGTATGTGGTACCCACCTGTCCAGATGCTAGCTCCTGGCTCCTCTCTCTTTCCCTCCCTCCCTCTCCTCCTTCTTTTCCCTCTCCCTTCCCACCCCTCCTACCCTTTGTATTCCACGTCTAATCCACACCAAATACTGTACGTTCCACCTGCAAAATACATCCAGAATGTAAGCAACGCTGATCACTCCTCTGCCACCACGCTGATCCCAGCCACCATTGTCTCTCCCTCATGTCCATGCACCTGCCATGGCCACCTCAACACAGCAGGAAGGTGTTAGGACACATCATGTCTCTTCTCTGCTCAGAGGCCTCGGGCACCCTTCCACCTGGTTCAGAGTACAAGCCACAGCCCTCATCATGACCACAGGTCCTAATGACCTTCTCTGGCCACTCGCCCCCCTTCCTCATGGGCCTGGTGTCCAGCTCACCTGCTCTGTTTCCTGCTCTGTACTCCCATGGAGCCCACCTCAGGGCCTTTGCACTCACTGCTCTCTGTACCTGAACCCTTCCTTTTCCAGATAACTGCATGTTTAACTCCTAACCTCATTCTAATGCTCCAGAAACTTCATCTTTGCAGACATCCTGTTCAAAACTGAACCCCTGCATCCATCCCTAGGCCTCTATCCACCTTCCCTGCTCAGTTTTTCTCCATCAAACATTTAATAACTGTCTAGGACACTATATATTTTGCTTGTTTATTTTGTTGGCTGTCTTTCTTACTGCTCTAGCCCTAGGTCAGGGCTTAGAGCTTAGCTTCTCAACTCCTATCTGCTGAACAAAGACATGTACATAGCCAGGGTTTGTTTGTTTGTTTAAGAGGAAAGTACTTTAAAAGATAGAATTGTTCCACAACAAAGTACCTATAAACTTCCAAGCCACTTTGCAAAATCCAACAGAAGCAACCACATTTGCTTATTTCCTTTATTGTAACTGTGGACAGTCCCAGAATTGTTCAGTTTGCATCTATTTAAAAAGGAACTACAGAGACTTCCCTGGTGGTGCAGTGGTTAAGAATCTGCCCAATTCAGGGGGCATGGGTTCGAGCCCTGGTCCGGGAAAATCCCGTATACTGCGGAGTAACTAAGCCCGCGTGGCACAACTACTGAGCCCACGAGCCACAACTACTGAAGCCCACGTGCCTTAGAGCCCGTGTTCCGCAACATGAGAAGCCACTGCAATGAGAAGCCTGTGCACCGCACCGCAACGAAGAGTAGGCCCTGCTTGCCACAGCTAGAGATATGAAGCAATGAAGACCCAAAGCAACCAAAAATAAATAAATAAATAAATACATTTTTTAAAAAAGGAACTACATAATTTTCTTGGCCTTGGGCACCTTTCATCTAAGCAGTCGGTAAAAGGATTACGCTGTTAGGTCAGTGGTTTAAATGCAGGCAGAAAAAAACACTGCACTCGGGATGAGAATGGCTAGTTTAAACAGACTTTTAACCTTTTAACTTCTTCCTCAGTCCTGCTTCTTGAAAAGGAATCAGTCTTCAAGGCATTTTTTAGGAGTGGTTGAAATATGATATGGGGACATTCTCCTGGTTAAATTTAGTTTTTCAAAGTGCTGGACAATTAAAGAAATTTTTTTTTAAAACAAACTTGCTGAGTGAATTCTGTCATGTGCCAGGCAGCGGCCTAGGGGCTGGGATCAGCACTGCCCCTGAAATCCTGCTCAGAAAACATCAGTGTTTCAAGTGGGGACAGCTTTCAGCAAACCAACACGTTTATTCAAACACACACTGATCGAGCGGGGACTGCGTTCCAGTTCTAGGCACTTGGGAGGCACCAGAGAAAGGAACAAAAAGCCCCGCCCTCGTGGGCTTACGTCCACAGGTTTACTGAACGAGGGAGCCGCCCAGAAAGGTCTAGTGAGCTGGGGGATACAGAATTAGCTTAAAAGACGCTCCCTCTCCCTAGGGAAATTTAAACCACCAGAGGAGCGAGGTGTGGAGCAGGGCTGGTGGTGACGTTTGCCCGAAATCCCTTTTGGCCTCACCAGGATGGTGAATTCATCCACTGCGTCCTGACTCAAAGCTTTCTTGAGCAACTATTATGTGCTGGAGACTCTTCACCAGGCCGAGTGAGGAGCAAAACAGAAACAGTCCCTTCCTCACGCAGCTTACTTTCCAGAGAGGGATACTGCACGGAGAATAAGCAGCGCAACTCTATTACAGAGTGGTGAGAAAATAAAGCAGGGTAAGGACTTGGAGGGAAAGGGGGTGGGAGAGGTCCTGTAAAAAGGTTGGGAGCGGGTGGGCAGAGCTCTGATTTGCGGGGCAGGAAACACGGAGCAAGGCAGGAGTTGCGCAAGGCCGGTCCTCCCCGGCTGAGACGCCCTCACCCCACCCGCGCGCGTCTGAGTCTCAGCGCGCCGCCCCCGACTTCTGCAGGGAACCCGAGGACTCGGCGCGGCCTCGGCAAACAGCGCCTCCCGGTGTTCACACTAGAGCATCACCATTGTCTCAAATAAGTACCGAGTCCCACAGGCCGAGTGTGTTAGAAGCATTTCGAGGTTCACTCCATGAAAGAAGATGGAAAGGTTTCCTTAGTCGTCATCGCAACTGCCAAAGTCAAATTCTCACTCCAAAGTTTTAAGTGGCGTTGGCTGTCCACTTCTCAAATAGAAAACAGCATAATCGTCTTCTTGCCAAAGTGAACCAAACCAAACAAAAACGACACTAGCAAGCGCCCCTCCGTCCTAATCACTAACAGTCGGAGGACGGGTCCTCGCAGACGCTCACTCCAGAAAAACTCCGTGCGCCCGGCCCCGGGGCCACACTTGAAACCACGGAAGAGGAGAGCCTGGGGGGCCGGGCTAGAGCGTAACCCCCGCGGGGCTCTGAGGTCAGCAGGCCCGGGCCGTGTCCCTGCGCTGCGCCCACCCCGGATCCGCCTCCTGGGGCGCCGCTCTCCATCCACCAGCCGCCCCGACCTGGTGCCCGACCTGGCGCCCGACCTGGCGCACCCACCTGCCCGAGTCTTCCAATCGCTTCGCGGCGGAAAGCACCGCCCGCCCCGGGGAAAGGTCGCGGGTGCGCCCAGGAGCCAGGTCCATGGGTGCGGGCGGGGTCCAGGTGCGACGCGCGGCGCGGGCGGGACGTGGGGGGGCGGGGCCCGAGGCGAGGCCCGGGGCGCCGGGCGTCTGGGGGCGGGGCTGGGGGCGGGGCCGGGGCGCCTTGGACCTGGTGCCGACCGCCGCGGTCTGGACGCCCGAGGTGGCCGTCGGGCTGGGTCCCAGGCTCCAGCCCATCGCGGAGACGCGCTTCCTCTTCCGCATTCCCAGGCGTCCGGAGGAGAGGGTGCCCGCAAATTCGGGGTCCCCGCGAGTCCGAGTCTCCGCGAGTCCCGGGTCTGAGCAGCCTCGGGGCGTCCGGCTGCTCCAGCCGCACCCTGGTCGCACGGGCCAGAAGGGCGCGGGAAAAAGGGAGGGGTGCCTCCTGCCAGAAGATGAGGAAGCCCGACGGGAAGATCGTACTTTTGGGGGACATGAACGTGGGCAAGACGTCGCTGCTGCAGAGGTACATGGAGCGGCGCTTCCCGGACACGGTCAGCACGGTGGGCGGCGCCTTCTACCTGAAGCAGTGGCGCTCCTTCAACATCTCCATCTGGGACACTGCAGGTGAGGGGTGAGGGGCTTCCAGCTGGAGAGAAGCGTCCCCCGGGGCAGGGGTCCCTCAGGGTCGGGGTCTCCCAGGGCAGGGTCCCCCAGGGCAGGCGTGTCCTGCCCCACACAGGATCCGGCCCTTGCTCCGCAGGTGTCTGCATCTCCGGGATCAGGCCCCTAGTCACAGTGTGGGACCCCCCTTGGCCCCTCTTACTGGACTCCTTTGCTGGGTGGGAAACCGTTCATACACTAGGTGCATCTTAGCGACAATCCAGGAGAACACCCTGGGCTCCAGGGAGTGCTGGTGACTTGTGTGCCAGAGCACCCAGCCCAGCCAGCTAGCTAGTGGCAACCAGAGGCATTGAAGTGCTCCCACCGACAGGATCTCAGCTGCTATCCACAACAGCCTTGCTGAGGGCTGAGCAGAGCTAGTGTAAATTACCTGTCCTCACAAAAGAGAAAACAGAGGCTCTGAACTCCCTGAGGTTTAGGCAGGAAAGTAGGAAGCAGACCTCAGGTCTCCTCCCTCAGTGCCAGGCATGTCTGCATTTTCCACTTATCAGCCGCGTGATCTAGGCTCATATGTGTTATGGGGTTTTGAAGTGATTGTCTGTAGAAGCATTTTTAAGATAGGTAATAATTATTTTTAGTGCGTGTAGTATATTTGTGTTTTTTCAAAAGTACAGTATATCAGAGGATCTTGATTCAAGCTTTCAGTTTGTTAACTCAATAATTACACTGACGTTAGCGTGTTACAATAGAATATATTTCCTTCCCCATGAAAAAGAATAAGGTACCACAAGTAAATAAACTGTAAATAGCATGGCCCGTTTGCAATGAACATGACTTTTTGAAAGCCTGAAACTTTAAGGTCTGACTTTTTAAATGTCTGCACTTAAGTTTTTTATTTGTTTTGTTTTGTTTTAGTTTTGCTCGTGCCATGCGGCTTGCAGGATCTTAGTTCCCTGACCAGGGATTGAACCCGGGCCCATGGTAGTGAAAGCACGGAGTCCTAACCACTGGACCACCAGGGAATTCCCTAAATGTCTGCACTTTAAAAAGTGATATGTATACTGGAAGGTCTGGTCCAGAATTTTAAAATTGCCAACTTGGGTGCCCCAGTCAGCTGAATAAACAGGATTATAACTCACCTTGTTTTTAAAACTGAATTAATGAAGGCCGCTCTCGGATGTTTACCCCTCCTCTCTCCCTCCTGCTTTCTCTGCTGCTGTCTTTTTTGTTGTTATGGCTGTTAACATCTTGACTAATTTATTTGAAAACACGCTGTGAAAACAGCGTCTCCCAGGTACAAGTGTACCTTCCCTGCTCTGTTCTCCAACTCCAGGCTTCAGAGTGAGTGAAGTTCCTCTAAGATCCTTTACCTAAGCTGACTCTCCAGCACTAAGCATTTGGTAGCGATGGAACGAGGGCTGTGGAAATCAGACCACGTTAACACGACGCGTCTGCCTGTTTGGTACAAGGCTGGTCCTGGGGCTCCTTTGGTTGACTGGCTGGACCTCACTGCTGTCCTTGGTTTATAAGAGGGTAATGCGGGGTTGGAGCTGGGAGACCCAAACCCAGAGCCCTGTGGTGGCTGATGTTAGAAGCTGACCTTTACCACGTGGCGTGGTGTTTCGGGAACAGGAGCTGACCGTGGTGTCAGAGCAGGCGTCTTGGCATCCAAGGTATGAAGGAGCAGTGTAATTCGATCAACCACTTTCTTCTTCGGTGCCAAGGACGTGGTGCAGCTGCATTCTTGACTGCCAGAGGATTTTGTAATAAGGCTGATGAGATGTCCTCGGTATCTTGTTGGGCTCCCGGGGGCAGCGACTCACTTCCTGGCTGCCCGGGTTTCCGCCTTCTTCCCAGAACCCTGAGTGTGGGCACTGGGGGCCCCAGGCCCCTTCTCACATTGCTCACCTCCTGTGTACACACATTCAGGGTGACCGGGGCTCAGAGTCAACAGTGACACAGGCCACCTCTGTGCCTGGCTCCCCAAGGACGGTGGGGTTATGTGCAGCTTGGAGGGAAAAGGCAGGTATCAATCTTTGCCTCTTAGGTAATCCTTGTTGGAAGTGCACAAGTTTAACTTTTAGGCGATTCTCTCTTTTTTCCTCCTTTTGCCGTGCCTTTAAACTTTCTTTATGTTCCACGTTGTCTTCTAAGTTGCGTCCGTTTTAATTTTTGTAACCAAAGCAGAAGGATGGGGACCAGCCAGAGGATGAACGGTTTTGATCGCCGTTCTTGGTCACATGGCATGGGTGGGGTGGGAGGGTGTTGAATAAGAAAAATGACAGCGAGGCGTCAGAGTTGCCGTTTGGCTCTTGGCACGTCCTTCCGGACGGCAGTGCTGCTGCCCGAAGCCTGCCGGCCAGAGCGTGGAGAGGAGATTTGCTGGGCTCTTGGGTAGTTATCTTAGTCGGCTGGCACAGGACTGCTTCCAAGGGAGTGTGACAGCGGATGGGGCTGGGGCTGGTTCCACCAAGTTTCTCGAATTCTCCCCGGCTCTGCGCGTTGCCCAATTCCAAAGCCACCTCTACATTCGTTTCAGCAGCATCCCACTCCCAGTATCAGTTTTGGTTTCCTACTGCTGTTGTAACCAATGACCACAAACTTAGTGGCTCCAAGAGAGATGAGATTCAGAGCACTTGGTTTAAGATCTTTCCCTTGAATAACTTTAGTGCAACTCAGGGGAGGATGCTGCAGTTCCGGGTCGTGAAATCGTGGTTCCCGGGGGAGGGGAATGTAATTGCTCATGCCGTGAAGTTAGCTAAGGGGTCTGTGCAGGACCGAGAGCCTCCATCCTGTGAACGGCTGGGCTGTCCTGGGGGAGCATCTGTGGGGCGTGGGGTGGTGCATGAGTGAAGATGCCAGATGACATGGACTGTCCATCTGAGGACCACGAGCCCTGGTCATCCTCCTCCTGCTCTGCGTGGAAGCCGCAGCCCCCGGCCCCGCTTCTAGGCAGCTGCTCCTGGATGCGGGGGATGGTGGGGATGCTGTGTCAGAAGTGGGGTTCGTTCAGGTTGGAAGAGGCGGCAGCGTTGTGGACCCGCCCCGAGAAGAGCCGTCTTTGCCAGGGGCCGCAGAGTTGCCGATCCTTGACGCTGTGGACCGGCCTGCGAGGGCTGCGTGTGTAGCCTTGCGAGACTGGTGCAGAAGTGGGTGGACAGCCCATGCGACATGTGCACGGAGCCAGCGGTGGAGGACTCGGACTTTAGCTCTCTTAATTTATTAGTGCAGCTGCTGAGTGGGTTTTGCGGTCCTAATCCTGACAAGCAGGATTGGTGTGACACGGGGCGTCTAGTGGATGACCTCCCCTTTCTGCAGATCTGGGGGCTGACCTGGGCCTCACCGTTGCCCTACGTAGTGTTATTGGCACCCCGCCCGCCCAGTGTTTTACAGCATCAGAGCTGAGTGGCTGCAGCAGAGACCATAGAGCACAGAAAGACAAAAACATTCACCCTGGCCCTTTGCAGAAATAGTTTGCTGACACCACGCCACGTGGTAAGTCTTTCTGTAGTTTTAGAAACTCCCCGAAGAGATTAGCATTTAGGGATTGAGGAGACCCCTGGTACAGTTAAACTCGACATGCAGCTCTCAGATTTCTCCTGGGTGTCCACTCAGAGCTAGACTGGGGGAGGGTGGGGCTTGGATTTAAGATTAGCCTGGGCTCCTACTGAAAAACTGTTCTTGGAAATAAATCTTAGATTAGGTTTGGGATCTGGAAGCTAAGCCTGCAAAGCCTGTGTTGTAGGTGGTCCATGTCTTTGTGGGTGGTCCACATCTTTGTGGGTGGTCCATGTCTTGGTAGATGGGTCAGTGTCTCTATGGGTGGTCCACATCTTTGTAGGTGGTCCATGTCTTGGTAGGTGGGTCAGTGTCTCTGTGGGTGGTCCACATCTTTGTGGGTGGTCCATGTCTTGGTAGATGGGTCAGTGTCTCTGTGGGTGGTCCACATCTTTGTGGGTGGTCCATGTCTTGGTAGATGGGTCAGTGTCTCTATGGGTGGTCCACATCTTTGTAGGTGGTCCACGTCTTTGTGGGTAGTCCATGTCTTGAGAGGTTGGTCAGTATCTTTGTGGGTAGTCTACATCTTTGTGTGTGGTCCACATCTTTTTGGGTAGTCCATGTCTTGGTAGGTGGGTCAGTATCTTTGTGGGTGGTCCACATCTTTGTGGGTGGTCCATGTCTTCGTAGGTGGGTCAGTGTCTCTGTGGGTGGTCCACATCTTTGTGGGTGGTCCATGTCTTTGTGGGAGGCCCACCTCTTTGTGGGTGGGTCACATCTTTAGCACTACTGAAGATTTTGAATGGGCGCCCTCTGGGGTCAAGGCGTCGTTTGTAGAATTCCTTTGCTTTCTTGAGCAAAAACAGTGACATGAATATGAATGTGGGTATTAGGGTAGGTGGAAGAAAATCTACTGTCTGGGCTCAGCAGGGTGGACAGAGAGCCATTGTACTGAGAGACCTCAGAGGCCAAAGGCTGCCAGGGCACAGCTGCACGTGCTGGGAGGTCCGCCTGGAGTCTCCCTGGAGGAGGTGCTGGGAATTCTGGGGGTGGGTGGGGGTAGGTATTTAAGGCTCACTAGTGTGGTGCGATTCAGGAGACTTTAACTAATTGAGGTCCACCACACTTGTGAACTAATACCTGGATCATGTTAATTCCATATGCTTTGTTGTCTTTAAGTCCGTAGGAGAAATAGAAACTTTATGATTCCTAACTGAACCCCTCTCACTTCGCTAAGACTTCACAGAACTTCCCTCTTTGTGAAAAAGAAATTTTACATACATGTACACATGGGTACATACGTGAGTTTAAAGAGTTTTTATTCTTAGAATGAGGGCTTCGTCACTGTGCTGACAGACTCTCACGGCCCCTTTCCTCCTGTCCTCCTGTTACGGAGTCAGGTGCCTCAGGGCTGAGCCAAAGGTGCTATTTGGAATTTGTCACACATGCCCTGTCCTCCTGTGTTTTCATCTTTGCTTGTGGCATCTCTCTCTCTGGGACGTCCCCTCTCCTGGCGATCCCCAACTTGAATTTTGTCCCATCCTCCAATGTCACATACTTTGTGAAGCAGTCATGGTAGGGCCAGATTTCTGCTTGCTCCAGACTGTACTACGACATGACCTGGTGTGCCTTACTGTGTTCTGCCTTTTATCTGTTTTGTTACCCGTTTGTCTTTCCTCTGACTTACAAGCTCTTGGAGGGAAGTTTGGGTTGTATTCATTTTTATGTTCTCTACAGACTAGCATTTTACTCTGCAGTATTTTCTTTTTAAGCTAAGTTTTGCTGGATGAAATCGTCGAAAGCAATGGGAACACTTTGGAGCGGCTGCAGTTTGCAGTTTTATTGTCTTAATGATGTATTGACTCTGGATGATAAAATCAGTGTAAAAATGTCATTGTCATGGGCCCTGTAATGCAGCCAAAAATAGGCCAGTGTATGCCTGGTGAGGAAATACTGGTTCCTGATGTTAATTATATGTGCCCTTGAAACAACTCTTTAGAGACTCTTACCTCTTTTGACTTTGGTACAAGTCTATTTAGAGATGAAGAATAACACACTGGAACTCCTGCTTCTGGGAAGCTGGAGCAGAAGGACTTTCCCCTCCTCTTCCCACTAATTACAGCTAAAAACTTTGGGGTATTATATATAAAACAAACATAAGAAGACTCTGAAAGATGGAGAGAAGAGGGCAGACTGCCCAGGGACCTCGGGATCTAAAGAGTGACCCAGCGGTGAGCTCCCTGGGTTTTCTTTTTGCCTCATGTATCCCAGACTTGGAGCTCAAGAAGCCAGAAATTTAGAAATGCCAAAGGCTACAGACAAAACAAGACAAAAAAAGCTACTCTCTTACCAGAGGACCAGGAAAGAGGTACACAGTAAGACAGAAACCTTTTAGACACTAACTGCTGTACTCTAGCCAACACCCAGGAAAAACTGGACCCACACCCACCCAGAAGGCCTTGCAGGAACCAGGGCTTCCCCCCTGCCTGGTGATAATGAGGCACCTCAACTCCCCCACTAGGGGGTGTTGGAGAAGGCCTGCTAGGGAGGTGGGCTCTCATGTCCGGCAGGTGGTAACAAGCCCCCCTCCGCCCCACTTCATGGTGCCACGGGACACTATGTGGGAAACTTGAACGTTTGCCAGAACCTGGCCCCTCAGCTCATGCCAAGTTGATGTCAGAGGGAACCAGCTAAAATGCAAGGTTTAAGCAAGACCCAGAGTCTCATAACCCCGTATGAAAATGTCCAGGTTTCAACCAGAAATCACTCATCATACGAGAACCAGGAACATCTCAAACTGAATCCAAAAAGACAATGAATAGATGCCAGCACCAAGATGGCAGAGATGTCAGAGTTATCCGACCAAGGCTTCAAAGCCGCCATCACAAGAATGCTTCAGTGAGCAATTATGGTCGCACTAAACAAATGAGAAAAGATAGAGAGGCTCAGAAAAATAGATCAAAAGAAGACCTCATGGAAATTTCTGAGCTGAAAAAATACAACCAAAATAAAAGACTTCCATCACTTAAAACAAATCCCTGGTCTCTCTGAGTCACCTCCTCTACTTACCCCAGCCCCTGGTAACATTGATCTGCTTTCTGTCCCTATAGTTGTCTTTTCTTTTCTTTTTTAAATATTTATTTATTTATTATTTATTTTATTTATTTTGGCTGTTCCGGGTCTTAGTTGCAGCATTTGGGCTTCTTAGTTGCAGCATGCATGTGGAATCCTGTTCCCTGACCAGGGATCGAACCCAGGCCCCCTGCATTGGGAGCACTGAGTCTTACCCGCTGGACCACCAGGGAAATCCCTGTAGTTGTCTTTTCTAGGATCATACAGGATGGAGCATCTTGAGTCTGACTTCTTTTGCTTAATGCATTTGAGATCCGTGTGTGTTGTTCAGTCCTGTTAATTGTTGAGTAATGTTCCACTGTATGGATGTACCATCGCCAGTTATCCATCCACCAGTTGAAGGATATTTGCATTTTTTCAGTTTTGGGTGATTATGACTAAAGTCACTATAAGCGTTCACATAGAGGTTTTTGTATGAACATAAATTTTCACCTCTTGGGTAAACCACCTAGGAGTAGGATGTTTGGGTTTTATAGTCAGTGTATGTTGAGCATCAAGCTGACCCAACACCATTGGTTAAAAAGCCAGTTTTTGTTTTAGCTTACATTTGTTGACATACTTACATTTCCATGTACAGACTTGGGAGTTATTCTGTGTAGTGAACTAGTTGGTTAGCTCTTAAACACTTATGAAGACAACGGTCTGTTTCTTGTTTTCCTTAGCTGATTTTATGCACACACATGTGGATAATTCGGCAATGAAAATTTCGTTGATTTCTCTGCCAGTGTCACAGAAGTGTTGCTGGAAAGGCAGGGCGCATGGAGAGAGGCACTGGGAAGAAAAGACCCAGATTATCAGCTTTTAGCCTTGGCCATAAAACAGACAAATTTCATGGCTCACTCTGTCTCATCAGCAGAGTCCTTTGGAAAGAAGCTCACGCGTGACGCCTGGTGACAGCTGCCTCGGCCACTTACCCCCTTGTTTTCACCCAGGCTTCAAAACCAGCTCTTCTCTGAGATCTGCATTCCTGCTCAGCCCAAGCGAACCCAACCCCACACTAGTATTTCTATTCCAAGAGAAGGCCAAGCTGAGCGTGTATCTCCTGCAAAGCGTTTCATAAACACTGGTTGATCTGTTCTTTGGGCCAGGAGGAAGTGGGTGTGAACTGGTGGCTTCCCTCACGCTGGCCTGGCCTCTGTGGGCTGGTCTCAGGTCTCTGAAATAGCTTAGCTGCCCACTGCTCAGTTTCCCATTCTTTTGGCTCAAATAACCTTGGACCTATGAACAAAGTGGAGCTTAGCTTTGACGTCTCTGGGTTTGCTTGCAGCAAAAATGAGACCAGTCGGACCATTGTAGGAGCATCCTTCAACTCTGGAGATTCTTCATTTCCGAGCACAGCTGGTGTCAGTAAATTTGGCGTATCCATTGCAGGTACCCACGTCGCAGGGGCACACCGAGTCTGGTGTAATCCTGTAAAACTAGAACAGGATTTAAAGATCCCTCTTTTCAGCCTCTTCCTCTTTCAGATGAAGAGACAAGTCACAGGAAGTTACTTGTCCAATGTCCGAGGACCAGTTGGTGCAGAAAAGGGGCTGGAGCTAGGGACCTGCGACTCCTTCACCAAAGTCTTTACACTGTTTACACCTTATTTCATGCCGCCTTTCCCTCTATCATGGACGCTTCTTTTAATTTTAGGGGCCCCTGTGCTTTAAAATCCTCCCCTGCTACAGTCTTCTCAGAAATCAGGGTGGTGTCCTAAGGAAAGCTGGCTTGCAGAGTGTTTTCTGAGGGCGTCCAGGTTGCTGACTCACGGCCCCTTCCTTCCTGGGGCTCCTGCCTGTGTGGATAGCAGGGATTACCTTGGCTTCAGCGGTGCCAGACACCATGCTGAGGGCTTTGGGGGCCTTGTCTCTTGTTTCCTACAACTACTTTGTGGGGTTGGTATTTTTATCACCTCCCTTTTGCAAGCCAGGAAGCTAAGGCCCAGGTCATGCTGGATGCTGGGAAGCCCGGATTTGAGGTCGGCTTCTCGTCGCATGTAGTGGGTTCCTTTCCACTCTTCCCACCACTGCGTGGGCGCCCAGGCACTTAACTTCAGGGCCCTACACGCTGCCCTGGAACGCCATCCACGGAGACCAGGGTGAGATGCAGACTGGCTCCCTCAGGCCTGGGTAGCACCCAGACAGCAGAACAGGTGAAACAGCACAGCGGGCACTGACAAGAAGAGCATGAGGCCTACTACCCTCGCCCCCCGTGCCCTCGTGAGCACGGGCTGGGCCCGTGACGGAATGGTGGAGATTATTACATGGCCACTGACTGAGGTTTACATTTACAACTCTTGATTTCAGTGGCCTACGGTAGAAGTTTTGATTTCCGGCTTCTCTATGATTTCTCATCTGCTTTTTGAAAGAGGGTGCGGGGCTGGGACCTCGCTTTTTTCCTGGGTTCATGATATTTATTTGGTTCTCCATTGTTGAGGGGCCACTTGTATTTCCACAGATGCCTGAACTCAGGCATCAGAAGCATTTCTGGGGGCTTCCCTGGTGGCACAGTTGGTTAAGAATCCACCTGCCTGCCGATGCAGGGGACACGGGTTCGAGCCCTGGTCTGGGAAGATCCCACATGCCGCGGAGCAACTAAGCCCGTGCGCCACAACTACTGAGCCCACGCATCACAACTACTGAGGCCTGCACGCCTAAAGCCCGTGCTCCACAGCAAGAGAAGCCATTGCAATGAGAAGCCCGCGCACCACAATGAAGAGTAGCCCCCGCTCGCCGCAGCTAGAGAAAGCCTGCGCGCAGCAACGAAGACCTAACGCAGCCAAAACTAATAAATTAAAAAAAAAAAAAAAAGCCCTTCTATCTTGGAGAACAGGCCTGGCGGAGGAAAGCGGCCCCAGGCCTGTGGTGTGTAGGTGCCTCCGCTGTGTCTGGGGCCAGGCCACTCATGGGGTGGACTGAGAGCCCTCGGTTTTGCCATTGTTGGTTGGGAAGAGAATGTTTTGTTTTTTCTGGTGGAGTAACAAAAGACCTTTTCTGTCTCAGATGCTCCCGTGTTTATCTGTAAAGCTAGTGCTTCAGGAGGGCGTGTCTGTCAGGAGGGAGGGGTGAAGGCTGGGGGCTGCAGGCAGGGGCAGGGAGGGTGGCGAGCCTCCGGGGCCCAGGCCTCCCCGGTCCACCCCCGCCTGCCGTCCTGGGACATTTCTGCTGTCCCCGTGATTCAGCTGCAGTTGTGTTTGTCCTTTGGTAGGAGCTGTAGTGGCTGCTTGTCACGCGTGTTGTGAGAACTCAGGGGAGGCGTTGGAAGTTCTTGCCTGTTTCGGGGCTGCTTTCAGGAGCTTCCCCAGGAGCGGCTGTGTTGGGTGCGTCCAACAGACAGACGCTCCGAGAACTGTCCTCTTAGCCCCCTTCGTGGTCTTGTTCTGTCTCCTCGAACAAGCAGAGTAGATATATTACTGGGAACGTGCAAAACATGGGGAAGTGGCTGTAAGTTTGCGTTTTCCTTTATTTCTGAAAATTAGAGAAGCACTTATTATTATTATTTTTTAAAGTAGTTCAGAACTGTTTTCTTTTTTTAAAAATAGATTTTATTTATTTATTTTTGGCTGCATTGGGTCTTCGTTGTGGTGCGCGGGCTTCTCATTGCGGTGGCTTCTCTTGTTGTGGAGCACAGGCTCTAGGCGCACGGGCTTCAGTAGTTGTGATGCGTGGGCTCAGGAGTTGTGGCTCACGGGCTCTGGAGCGCAGGCTCAGTAGTTGTGACGCACGGGCTTAGTTGCTCCGCGGCACGTGGGATCTTCCCGGACCAAGGCTCGAACCCGTGTCCCTTGCCTTGGCAGGCGGATTCGTAACCACTGCACCACCAGGGAAGCCCTAGAGGCGCGCTTATTATACATTGTGGTCAAATGATCAATGAATGAATGTTAAATTGTTAGAATCTTATCAAAAATCCTCAGCCATGAAACTTTGCAAATAGGACATTTTCTTGAAAGACTCCTGGCCTAAGTAGAATTAAATAAATAATGAAATATAGCTCTTGAAGGTCGTTTTATGTGATGCTAGTACCAGTACATCAAATAATACTCAAATATTAGAATTATGGTAGTATCTCTTATTCTGCCTTGAATTAAAAACCTTTAAAAAACATTTGTTGGCTCAGGTAACACAAAGTTCAAAACACTAATTTGAAAAGATACATGAACCTCCATGTTCATTGCAGCTCTATTTATAATAGCAAAGACATGGAAGCAACCTAAATGTCCATCTACGGATGAATGGATAAAGTAGATGTGGTATAAATACACAATGGAATATCACTCCGCCATAAAAAATGAATGAAATTTTGCCATTTGCAGCAACATGGGTGGATTTGGAAGGTATTATGCTAAGAGAGATAAGTCAGACAGAGAAAGGCAAATACTGTATGATATCACTTATATGTGGAACGTAAAAGATACAACTAACTAGTGAATATAACAAAAAAGAAGCATACTTGGATAGAGAGAACAAACTAGAGGTTACCAGTGGGAAGAGGGAATGGGGAGGGGCAAGATAGAAGTGGATGATTAAGAGGTACAGACGGTCATGTATAGAACAAGCTACAAGGATATACTGTACAGCACAGGGACTATAGCCAGTATTTTAAAATAACTATAAATGGAGTCTAATCTTTAAAAATTGTGAATCATTACATTGTACACCTATAACTTATATAACATTGTATATAAACTATACTTCAATTAAAAAAATAAGATAACATAGCAAAAGGAAAAAAAAGAACACACTGCTCTAACTACAGTTGCCCAGCTCATGGGCTCCTGTTTATTTTTGTATCCTGCTGATCTATTTCCCTGTTTATTTTTGAAAGTTCTGAATTTTATTATTAACAGCTTTATAGGCATCAAGAGTTCTTATAGTAGCTGAACATTTACACCTCACAGAAGAAGCTCTTTTTCTCCAGGTTACACCTGAAATGCTGACCTATATTTGAAAGTAAATGTTCAGATGGGGAGAAATAAATTGCATGGCATGTTGGTAATACTGTTGATGGAGGCTGATAAGCACACAGTCCTTCCGCGATCCTGCACAAAATCAGCCATCGTCTCTACAACTTCCCCAAGACGAGCCTCCAGCACAGATTTTGACCAAATAATAGCTGCTGCTTGGCAGCACTGAATGCCAGGGCTGATCTCAACTCTGTGTGTAGTTTAACTCCTGTAACCTTCACAGGACACAGGAGGCAACCTGGCAGGGTTACACAAAGCCCCGAAGTGGCTGAGCTGGGATCTGAGCTGGGCGAAGTGCCCAAGGTTTATGCACTTGATCAGCAAGCCAGCCCTTCACGGAAGTGATGTCTGCCCGAGAAAGGGCGAGCCCAGGAGGGACGCTGTGTGCACGATGCACAGTCTCGTATGCACACACCCGACGAGGCAAGAATGGATCACGGTGCACTCTGCCTGCTGCCCTTGAGCCGCAGAAACACTGAAGCACCTGAAGGTGGTGGGTCCCAAAGAGGTCCGCCTTGGGCTGGCTGTGTCGTAGCAACAAGATTAATGTACAAAACGCCCGTCCATGTAGACGTTGTCTGCGCTGTGTCTTCGTGTCGGAGATGACCTCACGTAGCTGGAGCAGCTAAGTCAAGGTACCCGCCCTTCGCCGAGCTCACGTGCCGTCCCTGAAGACCTGGACGGAGGGGTGCCCAGGATGCTCTGGCGGCCAGGTGGGCCTGCAGCTCGTTTGGTGCAGTACTGGTTTCTGAGGAGCCTGAGTCCTGGAGAAGGAAGGATGCCTTCTGTGCCTTGGGGTCCGAGGGCTCGCCCTGCCCCGGTGGTGGCTGCGAGTCACTGTGTCCTCAGTATGAGTGGGGGTTTCTGCTCAGAAACAGAAGCCTGGCGTGTGACTTGCGTCCTTTGGAAAGCTGTCGTCTCATGGTGTTTCTCGAAATGACAGTGTCACCTAAACAGATTCCGAGAAGCCACCTGAGCCTAGCACTGCATCTGGAATGGGCAGGTTTTTATTTTTAGTGCAATCCATTGGGGTACTTCTTCATGAACATATCATCCTTTTTGTCTTGAAGTGTATGTTACTTCGTCTTAAGATTGTAGTAAGAAGCCTTATTTACAGGGTTAATGATGAGGCTTAAACAAGACGGTAGATGTGAACGGGCTTTGCATGGCCCCTAGACTCTCAGTAATAGGTGTTTTCTTTTTTCTTGGCACATAACAGGTGTCCTCAACTTTTGTAAAGGGGGATAAGGACTAAACAGCAGGACTCTTCCGGGGCCCGTCCCATGGATCTTCTGTGACTTGCTAAGACTGTTAGATTTATTGACAGTGTGGTTTGGGTTGGACAGTGGATTTTCACGTATTTTGCAGTTTGCTTAGTTCCACTTCCCAGCTGAAGATTCAGTGACCCACTGTGTTTCTATGGAGTCCAACTGTCAAATAGGAACGTGGAAGGCAGAGGTAAATGGGTAACATTGTTGCCAAAGTGGAGTACTGTCACCATTACCTGCGTAAAGCGGAAGAACGCTAGATATGAAAAGGCTTTTCCTCAGTACTAAAGGGCATAGTTTGCAGTCCCTCACGGGGCCCTTTCCTCACCTTGCTTTGCACTTCGCTTTGTGGGGGTGGGGATTTCATTTTCCCCCTTGGTTGACCCTCGTTTTCTGTGCTCGACCAGCTCTAAGGAGCTCTGGGTGGCACCTCGGTCACTGTCTCAGCCAAGTGGCCTCAGGGTCCCTTGCGGTGTCAGGTCTGACGTGTATGGAGTGAGCGCAGTTTGGACCCATCCACTCATCCCTTCTGTCCCCACTTTGAGCACCTCCCGAGAATTGGGCAGTTGGGGGAACAGCAGCGAACAAGGCAGCTGGCCTTTCGTCCTGGGGTTACGTCTGTTGAGAGGTTGGCATTGGACAACCAGCCTGTGTGATTAGTGCTGTGAAGGAAGGGTGTGGGTGACTGGAGGGCATGGTTAGGGGCTGGGATGGATCTGAGGGTGTGTGGTGGTCACTTTTCTTCGTGGAAAAAGCAGTTCGCCTCCATTTGCACAAGACTTGATCGTTCCTGTGCTGCCCTCTACGTGTCCCTGTTTTCCTCTGTGAACCCAGGGTTCCTGTGTCTGTGCCCCGTGGACACCTGTGCCCTCTTGACGTCTTTCAGCTGCTTGTGACATCGGTCGGGCTCCCTCACTAAATGAGATCACCAGGATCTTTAACATGCATTTATTTTTTGCATCTGTGGGAGAGTCATGATTTTGCCCTTTCTTGAAAATCGTCTTTTAACACGTGTCAGGGTGGAATTGCTTAAAAAATGCTTGCCCAGATCTCATTCTTGTCCTAACAGAATTCGGAGGCCCTCCACCGCCGTTAAAACTCATCGTCTGGCGTTTCCTTACCCAGGTATTCCTGCCGCTGTCGGGGTTATGAGCTGCTTACGTCCTGTGGGTCCTTGAGCAGCGTTGTGGCTGCGCTGGGACTCTGCTTCAAGATCCGTACAGTTGTGCCACTAATGGTGGGGACGACGAGGTGCATTAGGTGTGCATGTGCGTGTGTGCATGTGTTGTGCATGTGTGTATGTGTGTGTTATACATGTGTGTGCATGTAGGTATACATGTGCATGTGTGCATGTGTGTACTGTAGGTATATGTGTGTGTGCACGTAGGTATACATATGCATGTGTGTGCATGTGTTGTACATGTGCATGTGCGTGCATGTAGGTATACATGTGCACGTGTGTTGTACATGTCTGTGCGTGCATGCGTGTGCACGTAGGTATGTGTTGTGCATGTGTGTGCACGTAGGTATACATATGCATGTGTGTGTCTGCATGTGTTGTACATGTGCATGCGGGTGCATGTAGGTATACACATGCACGTGTGCATGTGTGTATGTATGTGTTGTACACGTCTGTGTGTGCGTGTGTGCGCACACCCGTCTAGCTTGACACTCTGCCTGGCGCTCGGAGTGACACTGCAGCCAGCGTGGGCTCCGTGCCCACCGGAAGGGAGCACGAGCTGACTCGGTTAGAGGAGCGGGATTCAGCTGATTCAAGGAGAGTGGTGAGGGTGCCGTCCCAGGGAGCCGGGAGCCAGGGGAGCGCAGTGCTTCCTCTCTGCCTGGCCGCTTGTCCTGGAAAAGGACAAGTCCACGTGAATGGAGGCCGTTTTTAACACTTTCTGAGTTTCTGTCGTGACGGGAGCCTGTGAGGCTCTTGCTTCCAGGGTGGCCGTGAATGGCATGGCCTCACGTCACGGTGCCGTGTGTGGCTTGTTTTAAACAATCCCTGGGCTGCGTGAGGATCCGTTGCTCCCACTTTTCAAAGCCTGTTGACCTACCGTTTACTTAGCCCAGCCCCTTTTCTATAGCAATTGCAAAAGCACATTCCGAACCTAAGTGATTTCCAGTCTGATTAACTCTGGTTAGTTACTGTGTGACCGCAGGTCCTGGCAGTGTCGCCCTTCAGCTTGCCCGGTTGAGCAGCTGCTCCGTCTGTCGCTGTGCCCCGGCTCCGAGGACCAGGGAGGGGGCAGCAGAGGGGGACGTGCAGACGCGGCACACGCAGGGCTGGGCTGCAGGGCTGGCCGTGTTAACGCTGCACGCGTCTTGGGGTGATGAGAGCCTCCCGGGACTGCTCCATGGTCACCGTCCCCCTGCCGCTGCTCCTTGTGGGAGCCCCAGGGCAGCAGCCGCAGAATCCAGGCCCCGCCCAGACCTTCCCAATGAGAATCTGCATTTTAACCACATCGCTAGGTGATTCGAGGTCCAGGTCATGAGCCTGGGCTTGCTGTAGCCGCGGGCAGATGAGCTGTGAGTATCCAGAAGGACAAGGGTCAGGCCACTGGTGCTTGCTGGCGCTGTCTTTACATGCAGTTCTACCGTCTGTCCGTCATCTTTCTACCTGTCACTCATCTGTCCATCATCTTCTTCTACCTCTCTATCGTCTGTCTCCTATCTGTTTTTAACCATAGGGAATTTTTTTGTGGTAAAATACACATAACACAGCGTTTTACTCATTTTTAAGTGTACAGCTTGCTAGTATTAGGCATGTTCAACTATCACCACCATCATCTCCAGAACTTTTTCATCTTCCAACTGAAGCTCCAACCCCATTAAACACAAAACCCATCCCCCTCCCTCCAGCCCCTGGTAACCCCTTTTTTGCTTTCTATCTCTGTGAATTTGTCTATTCTAGGGAATTATTTAAAATGTTTACTGTTATGTATAGCATAATATCATTATATTTAAATATGGTAAACTAAATTCAGACAAAATACTTTGATATGATTGATTTGAAAGGGTTTTTGCACTGTTAAATTGATACAGTTATAGCTAGGTACCCAATCATCCCCAGAAGGTGTTTCTGATTTTACCATGTGTGTCTATGGAAAATGTACTTTCTAGGGAATTTTATTAGAACACACCCAATCTGTTAAGCAAGAGGTAACTAGACATTGTAAACATATGTAAAATCCTTTGTTTCCTTAGGACTGTTCAGAAAAGGTTTAATATACTTCCCTTGGGTTAGAATTACAGTATGCCCTGCTTATCCTTGGGGGATGCGTTCCAAGACCTCCAGTGGATGCCTGAAACTGCGGATGGTACCAAGCCCTATACATGTTATATTTTTCTTATACGTACATATGTATGATAAAGTTTAATTTATAAATTAGACACAGTAAGAGATGAACAACAATAACTAAAAATAAAGTAGAACAATTATAACAATACCCTGTAATGAAACAGCACACAATTCAAAACATGAATTGCTTATTTCTGAAATGTTCCATTCAATCTTTTTGGACTGTGGTTAACCAAGTGTCATCTGAAACCTTGGAAAGTGAAACCTCGGATAAGGGAGGTGATTGTAACAGGAAAACATTTGTTCTCTGCTGTGTATTTCTCAGAAGACTTTATACTATGGAGAAGAAGACAAAAATATTCTGTTAGAAATAACTGGGGTATTTACTGAGTGGGGTACTCCAGATAAGAAGCCATTCTAGGAACTTAATATTTTGAGAAAACCCTTTATAGAGCTAAAGAGTTTTCTTAACATGGTATTTGCAGTTCAGTCTTGTCTTGGAAACAAGTTAAAACTTGCTTCAAAAGATCTGAAATGATTTTAGTTTCCTGCTTTAATAAGTAGAGAATTTTGCAAATAATTGACTTTTTCTTTGATAATCTCTTTTTTTTTTAACCCCACATTTGTTTATTTATTTATTTATTTTTGGCTGTGTTGGGTCTTCGTTTCTGTGCGAGGGCTTTCTCTAGTTGTGGCAAGCGGGGGCCACTCTTCATCGCGGTGCGCGGGCCTCTCACTGTCGCGGGCTCTCGTTGCGGAGCACAGGCTCCAGACGCGCAGGCTCAGTAGTTGTGGCTCACGGGCCCAGTTGCTCCGCGGCACGTGGGATCCTCCCAGATCAGGGCTCAAACCCGTGTCCCCTGCATTAGCAGGCAGATTCTCAACCACTGCGCCACCAGGGAAGCCCCTGATAACCTCATTTTAAAAAGTAATTCTCACAGGACAACAGAGTATCTGTTGAAGGTAAAGGATATTGGATTTAATATCCTGGTATGTGAGAGTCTTTGTTCTTTAAAGTTAAATCTGTTACATAAGTGTATTTTCTTTGGATTTGCCTTTTTTCTTAATACTAGAGTGTTAAAGAAGGTCCCTTTGGGCCTCCCTGGTGGCGCAAGTGGTTGAGAGTCCGCCTGCCGATGCAGGGGATACGGGTTCGTGCCCCGGTCTGGGAGGATCCCATATGCCGCGGAGCGGCTGGGCCCGTGGGCCATGGCCGCTGAGCCTGCGCGTCCGGAGCCTGCGCGTCCGGAGCCTGTGCTCCGCAACGGGGGAGGCCACAACAGTGAGAGGCCCGCATACCGCAAAAAAAAAAAAAAAAAAAAAAAAAAAAAGAAGGTCCCTTTATTTGAATTATTTGGTCTTGTTATCAAATTATTTTTAGTAAATCCATGTCTGAAAAGAGTGAAGCAATTTGAGAATTAAATTCCAGTTATAATTATATGACCTTGAGCATTATTTCATAAAGCCCCGTCAGTGAGTCACAGGCAAGGGATTAACTTATGTGCAGGTAATTATTTGGGTGGTTCGTATGGCATATGATGTATTCTTGGTTTTTGTTCAGCCTTCAAATTGCCAAACAGAAGCAACAGAGGTGACACATACACTGATTTGGGTAAATGTCATTGTATATGTATTGAAATGTGGAAATAAATCCGTTTTTCTGAAACACTTTTCCTCTTCCCCATATGTTGCCATTTCTTTAGTTGGAAATCATTTGGGGTTTGGGTTCCTTTACTTATAGAAGGAAAAAAGTCTCATTTTACAGGCACGGGTCAGGATGACCGTCGTTAAATAGTTGCCGACTGATCTGGTAGTCAAGTCCCACGAAGCTGCTTTTCATTTCGTTACTAGTATGAGCCCGTGGGCTTCCTAGACTCAAAGAGTAATCACTGTCCTTTCTGTCGTGAAGCACGGCTGGGTTTAGGATGCCTTTTAATGGTCACAGACGATTAAGAACAAAATTAAAGGACCTGTAAATGCAAGCAACTAAGTTGGATTATGGGATTTAAAATAATAGTTTATCTTTAAAGTGTAATCTAGTCACCGCCTTTGACCGTGTCATTCATTAATCTGTGTTGAGGTTTTAGGTCTTCCTTCTGGCAGAAAAGATACCCCAGTAATATCGTGGGGTAGGATTTTTTTCCTTTTCAACTTCTCGACTTTCATCTCTAGCTGGTGGCTGTTGGATCAGTCTCTGCCTGCATGGAATTTTCGTGAGGTTCCTGTAGGTGACCCTCAGGCAGGGCAGTGGGAAGGGTCTGCTCCCTGGGTGATTCCGCCGGGTTCCTGAGGCCAAGCTTTAAGCCCGTGTAGATGGGAAAGTGCCGAGCAGCCTCCAGCCCTGTCTCCGCCTTACTATCACCATCTGAGAAGAATCCCTTCAGGGCATCCACACCCTGTGGGGCGTGCTTCTGCCAGAGGACTCCTGCTTTTCGCTGTTGGTGCTTATCTTGCTTTGTGGGGTTTGCTCAGTCTCTGATGAGAGAAGTATTGCAGAAAGCATCCCATTGTTGTTTCTTCTAGACTTGGAAATACTGCCATCCTTTTTGGAGCCCAGTTTTGTCCCGCTAACCCTTCTCGGAGTAGCACTTGATCTGACAATGCAGCCTTGCACTCAGGACCTGGACCCTGGACCCTGGACCCGGTGGCTGGGGTTCAGGACCCGCCTCTGCCGTTTGCTGCCTGTGTGCCCCTGGCCTTTGTGCTCCTCTGTCAGCGTTTGCATCGGGCCTGGGGGTGGAAATGAGGCCACAGTCCCCGCCAGGGGATGGGAGGGAGTAAACGGCCATGCATGTAAAGGGCTTGGATGTAGTGAGTGCTGTAGATGGGTTGGCTCTTGGGAAAGTTAAGCACAGGCAGGGCACTCGCTGTAAGAGCCAGAATAGCTCCTGGTTCTGTTCTGTCTGCTTGACGAGGTCCCTCCGTGTGGGCATTGTTCTTGTTCGATTCAGGACTTTCGGTGTCTGTGAATGGGGAGGCCATCGGCCCGATTCACACCTTCCTGGGGTAAGAGTTTCCTGGGACTGTCGTAACAAAGCTCCACAGGCTGGGTGGCTTAAAGCAACAGAAATGCATCGTCCCGTAGGTCTGGAGGCTGGAAGTCTGAAATCACGGTGTGGGCAGGGCCGTGCTCTGTCGGAAAGCTTATCCCCACCCCCTTGTTTCTGGTGGTTTCTGGGGTTCCTGGCCAGTAGATGCATAGTCTTCACATCATTATTCCTCTTCACGTGTTTGTGTGTCTCTCCTCTTCTTATCGGGACACTGTTTGTACTGGATTAGCTTCCAACCTAATGACCTCGTCTTAACCTGATTACACCTGTAACGACTATTTCCAGATAAGGCTCCATTCACAGGCTCTGGGGATGAGGGTCCGGATGTATCTTTTAGGACCACCACTCAGCCCACTGCAGACGGATAGGAGAGTTTAGAAATTACCTCTTTTAGGGACACATAGTTTTTTCAGGCAGGAGCCTGCTGTGTCCCCCTTTGCTGGCAAAGTAATAAAGCTATCCTTAAAAAAAAAAAAAGAAAAAGAAAAAAAGAAATTACTTCTTTTATAGGAGAAAAAGCAAGAATAAGAGATAGAGAAAGAGGGAAGAGATCATTTTAAACCCAAGAAAACATCGACGTGAAATTCCTCGTTCTATTCTCCACCTCCCCGTGCTGTGCTGGCCCCACACCCAATAAAACGTGTCCCTCGGTGTCTGTTTTGGAAATCACATGTTTCCTCTGTTTACTGTTTAGTCCTTGAGAACCTGGCAGGAGAGGGTTTGGGCTGTTTTGTGAGTTCACGCTCCATTCGGAAGCCAGCTGGGATGTCCCAGGACAGGTGCGGCGGGAGATTTCTCCGTTTTTATGGTCTGACTTAGGAAGAGAACCCGCCAGGCTAGTGAGGAGGGCAGACAAGGGAGCCGTAATGAAGAAGCGACCAGTTCAGGTCAGAGTGATACTTGCAGTTGCTGGGGAGCCCTTTCAGGCCACTTCCCCCTTCCCGTGGGCCCAGCGGCTGGGTCGGCTGAGAGGCGTGGCCTCTGGCTGACCGTGGTGCCAGGCACCCAAGGGGTGCACGAGGCGGGGTTGGGGAGCGGACCCCGCTGGGAGGCACTGGGGAATGCCCGTTGCCTGCAGGGGACAGTGGGGCGGTCTCTGTTTACGGAGGGAATTGGGCCTCCGTGGAGACACCTGGAGACAGAGAGGAGACGGGCTACCGAGACAGTCCCACCTGCTGGAGGGTCTGGCTGTTGCCAGTAGGCACATTCCCAGGAGGACACCTTTCAGAGAAACAAGTGTGTTAGTGAGGCTTCTCCAGAGACACAGAACCGAGAGGAGGTGGATATATATCTATATATATATCTCCATTTATATACACTATATATATACACACACTATATATATATATTATATAGATATACACTAGATACATATACTACATACATATATAATATATATAGACTAGATACATATACTATATATATACACTAGATACGATGTATATATACTGTATACGTATACTATCTATATACTATATACATATATAATATATATAGACTAGATACATATACTATATATATACACTAGATACGATGTATATATACTGTATACGTATACTATCTATATACTATATACATATATAATATATATAGACTAGATACCTATACTATATATATACACTAGATACACATACAATGTATATACACTGTATATGTATACTATGTATATACTATATGCATATATAATATATATAGACTAGATACATATACTATATATATACACTAGATACACATACAATATATATACACTGTATACGTATACTATATATATACTATATACATATATAATATATATAGACTAGATACCTATACTATATATATACACTAGATACACATACAATGTATATACACTGTATATGTATACTATGTATATACTATATGCATATATAATATATATAGACTAGATACATATACTATATATATACACTAGATACACATACAATATATATACACTGTATACGTATACTATATATATACTATATACATATATAATATATATAGACTAGATACCTATACTATATATATACACTAGATACACATACAATGTATATACACTGTATATGTATACTATGTATATACTATATGCATATATAATATATATAGACTAGATACATATACTATATATATACACTAGATACACATACAATATATATACACTGTATACGTATACTATATATATACTATATACATATATAATATATATAGACTAGATACATATATATATACACTAGATACATATACAATATATATACACTATATACATATACTATATACATACTATATACATATATAAATATATGCAGACTAGATACATATGCTATATATATACACTAGATACATATACAATATATATACACTATATACATACACTATATATATACACTATATGTATCCATATATATGTATATTATATATATATAGAAAGAGAGATGGACAGACAGACTGACATGGAGAGACAGGGAGATTGATTTAGACTGGGGAAGGGAGAGAGGAACTGGCTCCAGGAGTGTGGGGCTGGCAGGTCTGAAATCTGCAGGGTGGGCTGGCAGGCAGGAGACCCCAGGAGGAGTTGCTGTTGCATCTTGAGTCCAAAACCTGTAGGGCAGCAAGGTTGGGAACTCAGGCACAGTATTTCATAACTCAGGTTGTAGTCTGGGGGCAGAATTCCTTCTTCTCCAGGAAGTCTCAGTCTTCGCTCTTAAAGCCCTTCAACTGATTGGATGAGACCCACCGACATTATGGCGGGTGATCTGCTTTGCTAAGTCAGTGGTTGCCGATGTTAATCACACTTAAAAAAATACCTTCCTGGCAACATCTAGACTTGTGTCGGACCACAGAGCTAGGCACCACGGCCTGGCCATGCTGACACGTAAAATTAAGCATCACGCACGGCACGACAGTCGGTGGTGGATCACCCCCTCATTTCCTGGAGCCTCTGCGTGGAGGGTGTGTTCTCAGATGAAGTGTCCGCGCCCTGTTGCCCACTCAGTTTGCACACACAGGTGGAGGCAGCTGTGCCCAGCGGTGGCTCCACACAGCCGACCCCTTTTATCACCCTGGGAAGACACGTGGACCCATCTTCTGACTGCGTGAAAAGAGCTCCAAGCATCTGTTCTTTGCGAACGTTCCTGGGGGGCAGCTGTTTCCACGGCTGTTCTCTCACCAGGTTCACTATCAGTGTAGAGACACATACACGCAGAGGGAATGTTCCAGATCTTCCCTGTGACTGTAACCTGTAGTCAAATCGCGTCACACTGAACACAATAGAACTAAAGTCATCCTTCAGGTAGTATTATTTATAATGCCACGGGTGGAACTTGGAAGCTTTAGAAAAGGATTTTATTTCATGTTTTAAGCATCTCCCAGAAGGGAAGGGTGCCACTGCTCATTCTGGGCTGAGATTCTCCGGGCTGTGCTGGGGCCCATCTCTGAGGTCGCCCTGGAGTTTCTATTTGTTCCCCTCTCTGGTTCTGTGGATCTGGGTTTTTTTTTTAATCTTCATGTTGCCATGTCGATATTTCTGTGGGCATTTTTAAAGTTCCTCTTTCTTTCACTGTCTGCACTTAAATTTCCTGGTAGACCTCACTCTTCAACTGGCCTGGAATAAGGATCGTTCTGATTCTCACCCTGAGTGACCGCGTCTTACCTCCCACTTCTGCTCAGCATCTGCACATCACATTCTCCGGGGGTCTTTTAAAGGGATTGGATACCCACACCCCTGCCCTGCCAGATCGTAGTTCCTGTGCTCTGGGGTAGGGGGTCCGAGCGTCACTATTTATTAAAAGCCGCCCCCTCCCCTGTTTAAAATGTGCAGCCAGTGTTGTAACATGGTTTCTGGTGGCTATACCACCCATTGGGTTATTTAAAACTATTTAAGCCAAAAGGACGTGACGCTCGGGGTGAAATGCTGGTCGTCCTCTGGCCAGAGGACGCTGGAGCATCAAAGAGAATGCAATCAGGCATTTGATCTTCATTGTCCAGCAGCAGGTTGGGGCGATTGTGTCCACTGACCTCTGTCCTCCTGCCCTGGGCTGGTTTTCAGTTCCAGTTACACAGTGGGTGGCGGCCACATGACAGAGTGTCCCCGAGAAATGGGGAGAAGGTCGTCCTCGGAAAGCAAGCCTCATACAAATACGGAAGGTGTAGGAGATTGGTCAACAGCAAAGGTGACCAGCGGGCCCCAGGGGACAGTCAATGTGCTGATGAAGAGCTCAGATGGGGGCGGACCTGGGATGGTGGAGCCGACCCTGAAGTTTGGGAGGAAAATCTGAGTCACGGTTTAATTAACCAGCACTCACCGGGGGCTTCACACGAGCCAGGCACAATTCCAGCCCAGTGAGTAAATTAATTCCGTTTTCACAAGCCCCTTTGGGTGGGCACTGTTACATTTTGGTGATGGGAAACAGAGGCCCAGGGAGTTAAGGACCTGCCCCCAGGGCACACGGTGAGGGTTAGTGCAGCAGTCCGTCTGGGAGTCGGGCTCTTTGTAGGCGGTTCGCTCTCAGACGGCCTGGTCTCTGGAACCATGTCCTGGCTCTGGGCTCCACCATCCTGCTTCTGTGGGCCACATCCTGTGCTTTCTGTGCCTTGGTTTCTCCCTCTGTGAAATGTGGGCACGGGAAGGCCCACCTAGTGTGGTTGCTGGGGAGACCGCGTGAGTTTGCTGAACGCCGAGGACTTGTTAACTGTTACCACGACGAGCCAGCTTTCTTCCGGTCATGAGTCCAGTTTTTCCTGTACCTGGGCCGGGAAGGGATGATGGAGATTAATCTCTCATCCCCTGTAGTAGACCACCCCATCGGTATCCTGGGTTCCCACTCCACATGTAGAGAATGGAATCAGCTCTCTGGGGGAATGGACAGTGCACTTCTTGATCTGTGATTCTGAAGACCTGACTTGGGGCTCCAGCAAACCTGTTAGGTCCTCCCCCGGGACCCTGTCCCCTGTGGCCAGGTGGCCTCCATCTCCAGCTGCTCTGGACTCACCCGTCCACGTCCAGCCAGTTTTGCTGCATATCAGGAGTTCGTTCTAGGATATGTCTGATCGGATGCTGGTGGCATTGTTAACAGATTCCGTGTTTCTCCTTAACCACGTCCACGTCTGAACTGTGTTGGCGATACCAAGCTTAACATGTCATTTCTTGTTTGTTAATTTTATTTTTTTGTGGTAAAAACACTTAAGCTACCCTCTTACATGTTGTTAAGTGCACGTTACACTGTGGCTGACCTCAGCTACCAGGTTGCATTTGCACAGCTCATCTCTAGAAGTTTTGCATTGTGCTGGTGAAACTTTTTTGCCCGTGGATAAGTGACTCCCCATTTCCCCTCCCCACAGACCCTGGCAACCACCATTCTGCTGTTCAGTTCTATGAATCTGACTATTTTAAATGCTTCCTAGAAGTGGAGTCGTGCAGTATTTGTCCTGCGACTTACTTGTTAGCACCTCCAAGTTCCTTTCAGCTTTATTCACAGTAGCCACGAATGGAAGCAACTTACATGTCCTTTGACAGATGAATTGATAAGAAAATGTGGTATATGCGTACGATGGAATATTATTCAGCTTGAAAAACAGAAGGAAATTCTGTAATGTGCAACAACGAGGACACACCTAAGTGAGACAGTCAGTCACTCCTTGATTTGTGTCACAGACAGGCCAGAGCTCCCGGGCAGTCCCGCGTCCACCCGTCCTGCAGCCCTGCGGTCCGCCCACGGCCAGGGAGCCCAGGCCGCTTCCTGGAGGTGAAGGAGGCTGGGCCCCTCTCTCCGACCCCTGTCTCCAATGCCATGGCAGGCTGTACGGCAGGGGCCACGTATGCCAAGCCTGGCAGCCTGACCCTCAGCTGTGCTGGTTAAACTTGAAACAACTTGTGATTTTTCTTATTGGCCCCTCAGGGCTGGTGCAGGGTTAGCCCGGTGCCCTGGCATCCCCAGAATTGGACCACGAAGTAAAGGAAACTGCCAGAATTCCTAGAGCTTCAGCTTTGGAATTGGTGCTTAGGGACCTGGGTTGGGGAAAGAAGGGGGGAGAGAGAGGGAGAGAGGGAGAGGGAGAGAGAGGGAGAGGGAAAGGGAGAGAGGGAGGGAGAGGGAGAGGGAGGGAGAGGGAGGGAGAGAGAGGGAGAGGGAGAGAGAGGGAGGGAGAGAGAGAAAGGGAGGGAGAGAGAGGGAGAGAGAGGGAGGGAGAGAGAGGGGGAGAGAGAGAGAGGGAGAGAGAGGGAGAGAGAGGGAGAGAGAGGGAGAGAGAGAGAGGGAGAGAGAGAGAGAGAGAGGGAGAGAGAGAGGGAGAGAGGGAGAGAGAGAGAGAGAGGGAGAGAGAGAGAGGGAGAGAGAGGGAGAGAGAGGGAGAGGGAGAGGGAGAGGGAGAGGGAGAGGGAGAGGGAGAGGGAAAGGGAGGGAGGGAGGGAGAGGGAGAAATACCCGATTTGGGTACGTGGGAAGGGAGCCTGTGAGCATCCCAGTTCAAGCCCATCACCGATGAGGAAGTCATCGCTCTGAGGGGTCCAGGAGCTGACATTACAGTGGGCGAGCAGCAGGGGCCTGACGTCCGGCTCAGCGCACCTTCACAGACTACTGGAAAACTTACTCAACAGCCTTGGGTTCAAATACGCCCAGAGCCAACCGCAAGCGGCCTTGTCTCACCACCTCCCCACTTAGTCTTCACCGCCTCTCTGATGCCAGAAATACCAGGCTCCCAGTTAAACGCAGTTAGGACTAAATTCAGAACCTTTGTTCCCTGTCGGACTAGCCTGTCTTATTATGGGGACTACACTCCTTTGAAAGCAGCCTAAAAGCTCCAGATTACATCCAAAATGATATTTAAGAATTTCAAGCACGGGGGGCTTCCCTGGTGGCGCAGTGGTTAAGAATCCGCCTGCCAATGTAGGGGATACGGGTTCGAGCCCTGGTCCGGGAAGATCCCACGTGCTGCGGAGCAACTAAGCCCGTGCACCACAACTACTGAGTCTGCGCTCTAGAGCCCGCGAGCCACAACTGTTGAGCCCGTGTGCCACAACTACTGACGCCCGCATGCCTAGAGCCCGTGCTCCGCAACAAGAGAAGCCACTGCAATGAGAAGCCTGCGCATCACAACGAAGAGTAGCCCCCGCTCACTGTAACTAGAGAAAGCCCACGCGCAGCAGCGAAGACCCAGGGCAGCCAAGAATAAAATAATGAAATAAGTAAATGTGGTGTATATATATATATATATAAAGAATTTCAAGCATGAAAACTGCATAATTGTAAATTCTTTAGCTGGGGTAATGGCATTTGATTTGTTTGCGCCGGTTGATGGGCAGATGACGGACCGTGGGATATGACCAGCAGCTCTTGTCCACCTCTCTTCAGGCTGGCTTTTGGGATGCTTTAGCTCCTACTTCCTTTAGTTATTCTGCTTTCTCTTTGGTATTATTATTATTTACTTTTTTGTGTGTTTTAAAGGCAAACCAGACATTTTTATCTGGAAAGGAAAACTATTTTAGGCCTAGGCATTAACAGTTGCCTGTTGTCCTCAGAGAACTATGTAACGGACCTGGAAGCAATTCTCCCGGGATGGCTGGCATGCCACTTTGTCACCCTCCTGTGAAATCTGGCGGGTGGGAGCTGACGGCATTTTTAGCTGTTGGAAAAACCTCTTGCTGCCGGGCTCGCTGTCTATGAGATGAGCCCGTGTGAAAGGAAGAGTCCCAGCTCAGTGGTAATGATGGGGATGCATTTCTTTTTTTTTCTTTGCTTCTTGACTAAAGTTTCCTATTGCCAGTTTTGGAAGACGCCTTGATCTCATCTCCCATGGGGGTCCACGAAGGGACGGGAGAATGCTGTTTAGTTTCTGTCCGTAAGCGCACACTGTAATGTGACGTGAAACTTTAATAATTAAATTATTAGTCAGAGGGCTGACCTGCTATTGGTACGCAGAAGGAGGGAATGTGGTTCTCCGGGTGCCGAATTCCGGAGCACCCCCAGGGTAGGCAGGCTGCCCTTACCAGCAGACCGGGGCGGGAGCCCGGCGGCTGTAAACTTGCTTTCCGGGAAGTGGCTCTAATCCTCGGGATCACTGCGGGGTCACAGGACGCGTACCTCCAACTCCTGCCGGTCCTGGCTGGGGCGTCACCCTCTCCAGCTTGCCTCCCCGTCCGATCCCTTGGGGGACACTTGGGGCCTCGCTGGAGAAGCAGGTCCCTGGCTTGGGGTCCTGCTCCGAGCGAGGGAGATGACAACTGTCAGATGCAGCCCGTGCAGCCCTTCTCCTGGACGCGGTGTCCTTCTCTGCAGGCCGCTCTCTCCAGGGCTGGCACATCGGCAGCAGCCTGCCCCCGGCTGAGGCCAGAATGTCGCCGTTTCAGAAGGACTGGGGTGGAACTCCTCTGTATTTCTTGGCCGTTTGGCTGAAACCTGGCTTAATGGCGAAGATCACTATATTTTATATAAGTAGCTGTGTGGAGGTGTCATGCCTTCAATGCGAGCTCCAAAGACCCCTGGACCAGGGGTTCTTGATTTCTTTTGTGCCATGGATCCCCTTGTATCCGAGTGGCACCAGCCTGTGACCCTTTCTCTGAATACTGTATTTAAACGCATGCAATAAAACACCGAGTTTTCCCAGGAAACCAGGTTTTCTTTACTGGCAGGTCTAATAGCCGTTGAGATTTTGAGCTGATGATAAACGTACACAACTGCAGTGTGGATTGAAAGCCTGTGTTATTTCTGTCGGCGACACAGCCCAGGGGTTGCGTCCTATAGTCATTTCTGGTTTGTTGCAATGTGTCTGTGGAAGGCAGTGCTAACTTTCAGTTAGAGGAGGGTGAGAGTAGAGATCACACCTTTCCCCATTCAAGGTCATGGACTCCCGGGCTCTGTCCGCACTGTAGTCAACGGGGGGCTCTGTAGCCCAAACTAGAGACCACAGCAGAGGAACAGCCTTCCATCAGAGGCAGTCTGGGGGGGATCTTGAGGCAGCTCGGCTGGGGGCTGCTGCTGGGATGGGCTGGGGGTTTGGTGCTTTGCCTGATGGAGAAGGAGCCCAGGGCGGGGGGGTCAGGTGCAGGGTGTCAGGGATGAAGTGTTAGTATTACCTGGGGGGTGTGGACTCAGATGGTCGCACTGTGCAAGCACGTAAGGACTAGGCACCTTTCAGTCCACTGCCGCCATTGACGTGGGGGTCTTCGCATCTGCATCCAGGACCTGGCAGACGATCCCACCCTGACCCTGTCCTCCCTGGTGCTTTGCCTGCCCACCCACCGGCCCCACCCGCCTCGTCCTTCAGGGAGGAAATGTGGTCCCGCGGGCACCGAGAGGCTGGGGTGCTCTGGAGGGTGGGTGGCATGGAGCACAGAGGCTCACGGCGCACTGCTTGTCTGGGGGTTGCTGCCCTACACGCACCCCACAAAGGAATGAAAGCAAACTCCGGGCCCGGTTCTTCGGGAGTCCGGATTCCAGTTAGGGAGAGGCATGTCAAGGGTGATTGATTGGGTCTGCAAGGACCCGTGAGTGTGGGCCAGTGCGCTTCCGGTGACGTCAATCCTGGGCTCCTCCCTGGAGGAGGGGGGCCCTCCCAGAGAGGCCTACCTGTTATGGAGTCCAGCCTCATACTGCTCGCTGCACAACCTGCCAGTAAATTGAGAGACAAGTTTTTGGGGCAAAGAATGGCCACTTTATTTGCAATTCCAGCGGACCGAGAAGACGGTGGACTGGCGGTCCCAGAGACCCATGTTTCCCAATTATCAGCAGAATCCAGGCTTCTTTTCTGCTGAAACGGCAGCGGGTGTGGCTGGTTGTTGCACACCCTTGGTGCCTGTATCCCTGGTTCTCGCAGCTGTCCACAGGTCAGGGCACAACGTTCTTATAAATCTCCAACGAGACAGTTGTTATTTTTCTGTTCTGCAAATTTTTATCTCTATATGAATGGAAAAGAGTTATACCTTTAAAGGTCGGAGCCTGGAGAATGGGCTCTCCTGCATATTTCAGGCTCTAGGCTACATTCTTTTACAAAGGGGCGGAGCCAGCATGACTCAGCACAGGCAACAGAGCCCAGGGTTAGCGCCAAAGCAATACATCCAGTATGGAGTCAGGTTTGCTCTTCTCTGCGACACAGCCAGGTCCAGGGGGTTTTCCCTCCGCCCATGGAGGGTGTGAGCTCAGACGGCAGCCGTAGGAGGTGTGATGGATCCCAGGGCCTGGGGCGGCCTCACAGGGGCCCCGTTTTGCCTTTATGAACTTCCCTTCATGGAGTCAGTGAACCGTCTCCCCATCGTGAACGAGGAAGAAGGGAAACCGAGGGGGCCATTGGGGAAAACCTGGGAGCAAACGTGGTCACACTTGGCCTCCGGAGACCCCAAGGTGAGGGGCACTGGCCTGGCCGCTTACTGTGATCTGGGCCTTTCACATACAGGACTTCTGAGGATTTGATATGAAGGAATAAAGGTGTTCCAGTGTGACGAAATTTCAGTTCTGTGGGGGTTTAGCCCATCAAGGTTTCCCCTCCCTCCCTCCCTCTGTCCCCTCCCCCTCTCCTCCGCTCCCCCTCTCCTCCCCCTCTTCCCCTCCCCCAGTGTCTTCCCCTGGGTCTGCAGTTCACAGTAAAGGTGGGAGTTGAGTTGGGTGCAGGGCGTAAATCCAGCCTCTGACATGATTGAGGCTCCTACCACCTAGCAAGTGAGACCAAATGGTTACGAAACAAACCAAGAAATCTTACATGAGGGAAAAACTGTGTTGTCTTAAAAAAAACAAAAAACAAATGGAGGGGATGATTTGTGGCTTCACTTACTCAGCGCATTTAGTGGCACCGACCGCGGGCCCGGGGGGTGGGGGGCGAGTAAAGCCACAGGTCCTGTCCTCCCTGGTGGAGACAGGGGCCTATTAGCTGCATGACCGAGACCTCCACTTGGGGTTGTCCTGAGCGTCTGCGTCGGGGCTCAGAGGGACGAGGGACAGGCCAGGACAGGAGGGGGACCTGGAAGGGGGCCAGGGACCCCCTGGGAAGTCACAGTCAGCAGAAGCCCTGGGAAGTGCCCACCCTCTCCCCAAAGGACCAGAGAGAAGGAGGCCGGCCCAAGGGAGATGTATGCTGTGTTCTTGCTGTGACTTGTCCAACTTAGAAAACACCCCTTAAAACTGAAAAGGCAAGGAAGGCCTCAGCCCCGCTGTGTGAAGTGTCCATTCCCAACCGCCCTGCCCAGGCTCTGAGGTGGGGAGCGGCCCTGGGCCGGGCTCAGGACTGTGTCCAGCTATCCAGATCCTTCTTGAACCTTCTCCAGGGGTTTGCTCTCTGTCCCCATCGGGGCTGTCACCTGGGGCCTGTGCAGCCCTGATTGGTGCCCACGGGCAGGGGAGGGAGGGAGGAAGAGGGGGGAGGAGGTCTGAGGGGCCCAGGGCCGTCTGCATCTGTTGTCACTTCCGCACTCTGGGCAGGGAGGGGCCCAGGCTTCAGGGGTGGGGCCAGCCCTCGGGGGCGGGGTGTCCATACCTGCTTTGCCGTGTGGCGTGCACAGCGGCACCCAACTTGGCTTGAAAGTGAAGTTTCTCTGTCTTCCCTCAAAGAGAGGGCATTTCCTTAGTGTGCGCGTTCTCTGTTCCGACACACTCACTTCTGAGTCCTTCTGCAGGAGGTCCGCCGCCTGCGGGTGGGGAGGTGGCCTTGGAGGTGGGCAAGGCCTTGGGCTCGGGGACCCGGGAACGCAGACTTGCCTGGTGCCACGTCAGCACGACTGCCACGCTGGGAGGTGGCACAGGGCGTGTCATGGGGCAGCAAGACCCTTGGTGGGAGCGTCGCGGGTAAACATCCCCGTGTAAGACGCAGAGATAGGAGCAAGCCGCACCACCGCCCATTAGGGGGAAAGCAGGGCCCGGCTGTCTTCCTCGGTCTTGTGGGTTCACTGCGGTGGGCGGACGGGGCTGTGCAGGACCTGCTGGCCGTGGGGACTGGCCATCACCCCGTCTTTCTGCACAGCAGGGTCTCCATCCCGTTCAGCTCCAGCCACACCTACGTTTGGGGTCACGATTCCATGGTCCCTCGCGGGGGTCCCTGGCGGCATGGTTGGGGGGCACTGCCAGAGAGGAGAGGTAACTGTATCTTTCTCCCCCCTCGCCCCCAGGGCGCGAGCAGTTCCATGGCCTGGGCTCCTTGTACTGCCGGGGGGCGGCCGCCGTCATCCTCACCTACGACGTGAACCACGCCCAGAGCCTCCTGGAGCTGGAGGACAGGTTCCTGGGCCTGACGGACACGGCCAGCGCCAACTGCCTCTTCGCCGTCGTGGGAAACAAGGTGGACCTGAGTGAGGAGGGGCCCGGGGAGGGCGGCCAGGAGGGAGGGCAGGGCCCTGGGCCAGCTGGCGGCGGCGACGGCTGTGCAGCCCCCAGGCTGCCGAAGCAGGTGCAGCCAGAGGACGCGGTGGCCTTTTACAAAAAGATCCTCAAGTACAAGATGCTGGACGAGAAGGACATGCCGGCTGCAGAGCAGATGTGCTTCGAGACGAGCGCCAAGACCGGGCACAACGTGGATCTGCTGTTTGAAACCCTGTTCGACATGGTGGTGCCTGTGATCCTGCAGCAGAGGGCCCAGGGGCCGCCGCAGACCGTGGACATCGCCAGCTCCAGGCCGCCCGCACGGACCAGATCTCGGTGCTGCACCTGAAGTGCCCCGGCCCGGCCCCCGGGGTGCGCGGACGGTCAGAGGAGCAGATCGGGGGTCACTTTGTAGAACTGCACTCGGAGGAGGAGACCGGGTGGAAATGCCAGCCAGTAGCGAAGGTCCCCGTGACTGGTCCCCCACGTACATCGCTGCCCTGGGAGGTGGGGAGTGGACGGACCGTTCAGAGGAGCCTCCTGCAGAGCCGGGCTCCCGGAGACCGCCGTCCCCTGGCTGCCCCGTCCTCACACCTGGCCTCTGACAGAAGGTGTTCGGCTGTCTCGGCACCTGTGTGACTTTCAAACGTTTCTGCTCACTGTGATTTATCTTTGGTCCTACCATTCAGTACTTGTACCCTGATGCGTCGTAATGATTCTCGATAAATGTTAATTTATACAAAATCAGGAATCAATGTTTTTATATCGGTTGCAGCATTGTGAACCACATGTATTATTAAAAAGGATTTTGAGAAGAACTTTGATTTAGACTTTATTTGTGCTCCCATGGGCTCCTTGCTGGGGGTGCTCGAGTGATGGCTGTGAGCTTAAGGCACGTCTCTCTGTCTTTAAAAGCTGCATCGAATCCTACAAATTCCAGGTATTTAGATTGGCCCATCTGCCTAGTTGTCTTGAAGACACGAGTTCCAATAATAGAAGCAAAACCAAAATCTCTGTCTCTGCTGGCCTCTGTGTGGGTCGCCCAGGCAGCTGCGGAATAGGAAACCTCTTTTCCGGGGGTGGGGTGTGGCTTTGTTCTTAGGAGATGCCAAGACGGGGAAGCCGTGAGAGAACAGTGTTGTTTTCTTAGAAATTTAACGGAAAACAAGTAGGTCAGGCTTGGGGCTCTCTGTGGGGAAAGGGGTGTCTCAGCCAGCTTGGCAGCTGTAATGAAACACCGCAGACCTTTATTGCTCAGTCCTGGGGGCTGGAAGCTAGATTGAGGCACCAGCCGACTCAGTTTCTGGTGAGGGCACTCTCCTGGCTTGTAGATGGCCACCTTTCTGCATGTGTCCTCACGTACTGGAGGGAGAGAGAGCTCTGGTGACTCTTTCGTTACAAGGGCACTAATCCCGTCATGGGGGCCCCACCCTCAAGGCTTCATCCAAACCTGATTACCTCCCAAAGGCCCCACCTCCAGACACCATCCCATCTGGGGGTTAGGACTTCAACATTTGGATGTTGGGAGACACAAGCGTTCAGTCCTTGACAGGACGCAAAGCGGGGCAGAGGCTGGTGAACAACGTTTCATGAGCAGCAGTTTTTGGGGGGAGGTGTCCAGTGTTTCTGCGGAGAGCCCGTGACCTCTGATGCTGCGGCCTCTAGCCCTGCCTCTGCTCTCGGGTGGTGCACATCCTCTGGGTAAGCAAACGAGCCCCATCTGTGTGATGGAAACACCAGCAGAGCCCCCTGTGTGTGACTGGGGAGACCTCAATTGAGATGCCCTGTGACTGAAGCAGATCTCGAGGTCTAAAACTTCCATTTTGCAACTGTAGCCCGTTCAAAAGTGAAAACGAGTCTGATTACTTTTCATTGACGTGGCTTAGTTTCCCACTTAGTGGGTGGAAGTTGTATTTATTTTTCCACAAAGTGTGTCTTTGCTACTGAGACGTCTGGGAGACCCAGGAACTTGTCTTTGAAAACTGTGGAGGGGAAAAAGCATCCTAGGAAATTATTTCAGTCTTTGTACTTGAAGGCAGGGGTGGCTGCGTTCCCACAGCCCTTCCTTCCTGAAGAGTCTGATTCTCTTGCCCGTCTGCTCTGAGCACCCCCAGCCCGTGCCCTCAAATGACCCCGTGTTCTGGAGGATGGCCCAGGACGGCACCTTCTCCATCAGCAACACGTAAGCATTGCACCCTCATCGCTGCCCTAAAAAGTAGGCTTCACTCTGGACTCTGTCCCAAGTGGACTTTGGGTGCCAGCCTGGGCTCTCGCCAGGGAGACTGGTCCTGGGGTCTGAGCCTGCTCACGGGTTTCCAGCTGTGGTCGCTCGTGGGCCCAGTTCCCGACCAGGGAACCAGGTCAGTTCTGGGGAAGCTTCAGCTGCTTTAGTGAGCTAGCCAGTGGAGAAGGAGGGGATCCTGTGCTGGATGCGGGTTCAAGCTGGGACCCCAAACGTTCCTTCTTTCCCTTTGTTCAAACGCAGCTGCTTTGTGGCTGGGAGGCCACGGATAGCCGTGGGTTAACCTGCTGAGCCTGGCCCAGGAGCCGTCGCTGCAGACTTTCACCCGAGTGTCCTCAGAAACCTTCTTCTCAACAGCAGCTCCTGGCCGGGCATTTCCTGGTGGCCTCGAGGTATCCTGCGTGGGAAGTTTTGAGGGGGTTATGTTGTAATCTGCGTGTTGGAAACCATGGTTCCCCCCTTTCACAGGCCGCTAGGCTGGTGTCTTAAGAGAACTGCTTGGTCATTTCTGAACCCGACCTCCTGGTTGAATCAGCACTGCCTGCTATGCCAGCAACGCTCTCCCGCAGACGTCCAGCAGCTTCATCTCCAGCGAGGTCTCCCTCTGGCCGAGGTGGGCCGGGGCTCAGAGCCCGGTTGCTGTGGGCAGTGGATTGGAGATGGTTTTATCCTCCCGAGAGAAGGGGGCTGGAGCTGACTCGTGTTCCACCTCCGAGCTCTGCGCCGGCCCTGCACACGCGGAGCACCTGCACCGATGACCGCAGCCCACCTGAGGGGCGCGAGCCCTGGGCACTTGCTCTTGTGTCCAAGAGCAAGAGGTGGGGTCTCTGCAGGAGTTTGGGATGTTTTGAGGCAGAATCTGCTCCCGCTATGGCTGATGGAACCGGGGGTTGTTCTTGCCTTTGTGTAACGAGGTGGGGCCAGCCCCCCTCCGCACCCCACCCCGCCTGCCCTCATTATGTCACACCCCCTCCCCGTTCCCTTAGCACTTGGCCCGATCTTCTCCACTTCTCGAAGCGGGACGCTTTGCCCTGCACTGTCAGAACGGGGCAGAGTTGCTGGGTCTGCAGTGTAGACCCTGAACACGGTGTGCCTGCTCGGGATGCTGTTGGGCCCCGTCCTTCCTCTCTGGGTCCTGGACAAAGGTCGACCTTCCCTCCCGTCCTGTGCATTGACCTTGAGCTCACTGCCCCTCCCCAGCAGGAGGGTCTGGAAGGCAGCTGGTTTGGGGGTGTGAGGACCCAGAGCCCGGGCAAGGAAAGGTGCATCTAGAGCTAGAGTCCCCGGTGGCTGGAGAGGCAGACCCGCCGAGGTCTTGTCCCCGCCTTCCAGGGCCGGGCAGCCCGGAGCCTCCGTCCTTCCTGCGTTCGGCTTGGCTGTTCCGGCTTCTATCAGGCAGACGCTCACTGCCCAAGACAAGAGCAGCGCCCCTCACTTTACTCCATCTGGTCCTTTCCGCTGGAAGAGTCCTGAGGCCCAGAGGGAGTCTTCTGGCTGCTCATCTCACGGGCCCAGGGCTGCTGGCGTCGGTCGCAGGGAAGAGAGCCGGGCGGGTCCCCAGGCCCCCGCCCACCCCCCTCCCTCGGCTTCACCCGCCCGTTCCTCCAGGAGGTGCGGGGACCCCCAACAGAATCCTCCTAATCCACGTGCAAGAATTCCTTCCCAGGAGCCCTGCAGGTAAAACCGACTCTTTCTAAGTGTGGAATAAGGGCTAAGGCAGCTCCAGGCGAGAGTGTGGATCTCCCTGTCAGAGAAGCTGCACCCTGACCTCCAGATCATCAAACGGCCTCTGTGGAAATGGCTGCAGTTTTTTTTTTTTTTTTTCCTTTGCGGTACGCGGGCCTCTCCCGTTGCGGAGCACAGGCTCCAGACGTGCAGGCTCAGCGGCCATGGCTCACGGGCCCAGCTGCTCCGCAGCATGTGGGATCTTCCCGGACCGGGGCACGAACCCGTGTCCCCTGCATTGGCAGGCAGATGCTCAACCACTGCGCCACCAGGGAAGCCCCGGATGGCTTACTTCTTGATCACGTTATCCCAGCTTTCGTGAACGGGAAGTCTGTTGGCTGCTGTGTCCCTTTGGCCTGTTCCCATCGCTGGTGGTTATTTATTTTTAAAAATTTATTTATTTATTTACTATTTATTTTTGGTTGTGTTGGGTCTTCGTTGCTGCACGCGGGCTTTCTCTAGTTGCCGGGGGCTACTCTCCTTTGCGGTGCGTAGGCTTCTCCTTGCGGTGGCTTCTCTTGTGGAGCACGGGCTCTAGGCGTGCGGGTTTCAGTAGTTGTGGCTCGTGGACTCTAGGTCGCAGGCTCAGTAGTTGTGGCGCACGGGCTTAGTTGCTCCGTGGCATGTGGGATCTTCCCGGACCAGAGCTCGAACCTATTTCCCCTGCATTGGCAGACGGGTTCTTAACCACTGCACCACCAGGGAAGCCCCTGGGGTTTATTTCTGAGTACTTTCTTACTTTCTGGCGCCCCCTCTGTTCCAGGCTCATCTTGTGTGTTTCCTACACTCGTCCTAGAATCAGCCATTGCTCCAAGGAGCCCTGGGACCTTTCACTGGGGAAAGTGTCCGAAGCCCGGATCTGGGTTGGGTGTGCTTGTTGCCAGCGGGGCTGGGGGTGTTTCTTCAGAGCCCTCCAGCTGAGAGCAAGGAAGTACACATGTAGATACTGACGCCCACGTCCAGGGGTCTGTGTTCAGCCAAACCTGGTCCGGCCGACCTCTCTCACCCTGATGCGTCATCTCCCCGCTTCTCAGCTGCAAACCCCATCTCAGGCGGTGGGAAACGCACTCCCCGCGCCCCCATCCATTCCCTAATTGTTCAGTTGCAGCAGACAGTGTGGGTCGAGGCTGCATCGGGGGGAGCACAGCCACGGCGGGGGGGGCGGGACCTTGGCCTTTGGCTTCAGGCCTCCCTCGTTTCCCAAGTTACCCGTGTCAGCATTCTCCCCTCCCCCTCCACACCTGCTGTTTCTCTTTTTAAAAAAATGAATGACGTATGATACTGCTTATTTGCGGAATCGAAAAAGAAATGACACAAATGAACCTATTTACAAAACAGAAACATGGGCCTCCCTGGTGGCGCAGTGGTTGAGAGTCCGCCTGCCGATGCAGGGGACACGGGTTCGTGCCCCGATCCCGGAGGATCCCACATGCCGCGGAGCGGCTGGGCCCGCGAGCCATGGCCGCGGAGCCTGTGTGTCCGGAGCCTGTGCTCCGCAACGGGAGAGGCCACAGCAGTGAGAGGCCCGCGTACAGCAAAAAAAAAAAAAAAACAAAAAACAAAAAAAACCAGAAACATACAGAGTTAGAGAACGAACTTAAGGGTGGGGGCAGGGATAGGGAGTCTGGGACTGACATGTCCACACTGCTCTATATAAAATAGATAACCAGCAAGGACCCACTGTACCACTCAGGGAGCTCTGCTCAATATTCTCTCACAACCTAAATGGGAAAAGAATTTGAAAAAGAATAGATACATGTATATGCAGAACTGAATCACTTTGCTGTACACCTGAAACTATCACAACAGGGTTAATCAACTATACTCCAATATAAAATAAACAGTTAAAAAAAATCATTTCCTCCGAGAGGAATTCTTTGGTTCAGATACCTCCGCTCTGTATTCCTCCTATACCCCTAAATGTCTCCTTTTATAGCATTCATGGTGCTTTATTTTAATTACTTTTTTTATTGCCTGTATCCCCCAGTAAACTAAAATTTCTACGGGCAGGCGCTAAGTGTGTCTTGTTCAGTGTGGTATTCTTAACCACTCAGGACAACTGGTGTGTGCCTTCAACAAGTATGTTCTTGAAAAAATACCTGTCAAAGGAATAAATAAATAAATATGCCGCATTTATAAATATATTAAAAAAAAAGCGATGGCCTCTTTCTGGGAACGGCAGCCTGGAGGTAGGGCCACGTCCAGGTGTGATCTGAGCCCGGGTGTCCCTCGGGCAGATGGACGCCTCTGCGCTCACGTCACCCTCCCCAGTGGCTCACGGGCGCCTGTGGCACTTGCTGAGTGTGCTCACCGGGCCACGTGCCACGCAGCTCTCGAGTGGCAGGGTTGCCATTTCCCGTATTTATACCCTGCAAACCGCTCACCTGGGTCTGTCCTGCTGCTTCACGGTCCTCCTGCAGCTCAGTGTGACCCCTTCTGTGCGTGTCAGGAATTTACCTTCAGAAGGGTTCGACCTCAGCCCTGCACAGCCTGTGTTGGACACCTCTCGTCCGTGGGAACATCTTTAAAACCCTCCAGTGGCAGGGAGTCTCCAACCCCTTCTCCTTGAGGCTGGGACACGACACCAAACTCACCCGATGGTGTGCACGCCAGCTCTCTCGGGGCCCTTCCACACGGAGGAGCACATTGAATTCTCAGGACGCCACCGTGGCGAGCAGGGTCTTCGGTTCAGCTCCCCTGGTGGCCCCCAGGTACAGAGCTGCCCCGGGGTCCTCCCGACTCGCTCTTCTCGGGCAGCGGGCAGCTGGAGCGATACTCCAGGACTTTCTCCGTCTTTCCTGGTGCCCCTCCGACCAGCCAGGATGCTTCCAGAGGCACCTCCCTTGGTTTAACGTGGGTCCTGGCGTCGTCTGTGCGAGGGGTGAGGAAAGCCACCTTATGAAGCAGTCGCGAGACAGTGATTCCAACCTCAGGGCACCCAACTCTCTGGAAAATGGGGGAGGGCAGCATCAGCCACTCACGTACACGTAGCTTCCGGGGTGGCGGTTACCCTCAGCCCTGAGAAGCTAGACCAGAAGAATCTCACGCAACATGCAAGGGTCTGTGATGGGCAGGGTTTGAATCGTCAAGGTTCAGGAGGTTGTGGCTGTTTGGTCCAGACTAGGAATCCTCACCTGCTGTCCTTGCAGGGGATCATGAGCTTCGTTGCACAAACAGATGTTGGGGCGATGGATTATTTGTGTTTGGTTTATATTTTATGGTCGACATTTTGGAATCCAATTATGTATCGAGATGTTGATCTTGGTCTTCTCGCCTTATGTATCTTAGGTGTGAGGTTCAGTGTTTAATGCTGGGCACCTGCCTCTGATGTGCGAACCTCACAGAGGCATCAAAGCTAAACCATATGACATCGTGCATATGAAACTTCTGAAAATTATGAGACGCTATACAATTTAAAGAATCTTTAAAACACCTGTCCCATCACCTCCCCGTGCTGGGCATCTTTCAGGCCCCGGCCTCAGCCTCTAGGCTCACCTTTTCTGCTTCAGCTGTTGCTATGGAAACCAGATGTCCATAGGTGTAGCCTACAATGCCTTGCATCAGCTTCACCTGGTTCTCTGATACCTCCACTTTGGGTGCTAGGAGCCCACTCAGCCCCGGACATGTGAGGCAGCCTGACCCCCGGGGGCGAGAGCTGGAGGCTGAAAATGTGCCTTTCCCACGCCTGGGGGGGATCATCTGAGTGTCCTCCTGTGGCCTCCCTCCGTGGGTCCCCGCAGGATTGAACCCTGAGCCCTGCACAGTGGCAGCCGCCTTAGTGAGGTGCCCTGCTTCCTGGGTCGCGCTGCCCAGGCCCCATCCCACTGCCTGGAGTCACGTCCCCACTTAACCCTCCGGAGCAGAGACCTTGTCCTGGGCGGCCGCTGGGGGTGTGCAGGCCAGGCAGGTGCTGATCCCCTTCAAGTAACATTATCACGTGGAATTATTATTATAACACTGTCACCTTGGTAACTGCAGAAATTGTACTTAGATAAGTTTAATATGAGGTTGAATTTTAAAGGGTAAAAATAAATCCTGTGAGTTGGGTGCCTGAAGGTCAGCCAGGTTCCAGAGAAACTGAAGCCGGAAATGTGTCTTGGAGGCTATTTCTTGGAAACACTGGGATTTTGCTGGGATGCTGTGCTGGGGCTGGTGAGTGACTGGTGCCCATCCTGCTAATCCCCATGGGTGATGGTGCGGTGTCTTCTATAAACACTAACGCATTATAAACACAGACACAGCTCCCTGGGAAATGAATGACACCACCACAGGCTTGTGTTCAATCTGCTGAAACTTGGAAAAAACAGCTGCGCGGTGCCCAGCTGGGTGCAGGGCTCGCACTTGGGCCCGGATGCAGTGTTTTGGGGTTCACGGCAAAGTTTGTGCTCTACGGACTTGAGAAAATTAGGCAGGCAATGACTCGGGGTATAAAAATGTTCAGAACGAACTTTTATTTGGGGGTCGTTACAGAGGATGGAGTAGTCACAGGAATACAATTCTGCACAAAGTACGGAGGGTAAGTGTCCAGGGACGGCCTGGGGGCAGTGGAAGCATCACTTCCGACCCTACAAGTTTGCTGTCATGCAGCCTGGCTGACACCTGACGGTGAGAAGGTCTTCGCTTCTACGCGAGTTTTGCCGAACCCAACGGTCTGTAAGGGGTGCTGGGGAGAGTGAGCGCTGGTGTGCGGACATCAGTGGCTTTTAACACAAAAGGCACAATCGGCCTTCCTGAGGGGACCAGCATCCTTCGCGTTGCTGGCGTTTGGGAGAAGAGGGCGCTGTCACCATGGGGGCTCGGAGAGCGGGGCTGAGTCCACCCCCAGGAGCCCCCCGAGTGGGAACAGCGGGAGTGAGCCCGCAGGCTGCGGGGCCTCATCTGTCTACACCTCCCCGTTGAGTTCAATAAGTGGGTTATCAGTGGCGGCTGAAACTGCAGTGACTACATAGATACACAGGAAGAAGTTAGCTACGCTGAGCGCGGAACCGTTTAGTATGGATGGCCTGAGAGGGAGGGTTCGTGGTTTTCCATTTTGGGGGGGTCAGGGTGTCCTACAGATGTGGGGAGAGTGGGCAGCGCCTTGGATGCCACGGGGTTATTTGGTCGAAGTGCTGGTGCTGAATTCCTTTGGTAGCCCTTATTTTATTATTCTTTTGGTTTGTTTTTTAAAGAAAAAAAATGAAGTCAATTTTTGGGTCGGCATCTGAGGTAATAAGTTAAGAAGAAGCACCAAAGTGGCCCCCCGGCTGCGTGTCCCCTGGAGAAGCGTGTCCGGCGGGGCGGCCCCGACATCACAGGTTCTTCATGCACACCTGGCAGCGGCTGATGTGTGTGCGAATGAGGCCGGCCTTGAGCGTGTCGGCCGAGGGTGTGCCCTGGAAGCTCTGCTCGGGGATGGTGGTGAGCCAGAAGCTGTACTTGTTGGCATAGTAGTGGCAGGTGCCTCGGGCGCCGTTGCACTCGATGAATGGCGTGGCTCGGAAGTCCTCCAGGCAGCTGCCCGGTGACACCAGCGACTGGCCGCCCCCTTCGTCGCCCGCGGCCGTGTGCTGTGCAGGGTAGGGGGACGGGGCGGAAGAGATGCCGACACATTAATATTTTCTTTTAAAGGAAAAATAAAACAGCAAGGTCCTGCTGTAGAGCACAGGGAACTCTGTGCAATATCCTGGGATAAGCCATCAGGGGAAAGAATATGAAAAAGAATGTACACCTGTGTATAACCGAGTCACTGTGCTGTACAGTGGAAATTAACACAACATTGTAAGTCAACTATGCGTCAATAAAGTAAATTAAAAAAAATAAAATCAACATGTGGGTCAGAACCAGAGGGTCTATTAAAATTAAGCACCAGGGAATTCCCTGGCCGTCCAGTGGTTAGGACTCCGAGCTCTCATTGCCGAGGGCCCAGGTTCGATTCCTGGTCAGGGAACTAAGATCCCGCAAGCCGTGTGGCGCAGCCAAAAAAAAACAAAAGAAAAAACAAAAGAATTAAAAGCACCGAAGTGCCTCCTGCCCCCCTCCTTGGCTAACGTTTATGAAGAGGGAGTCACGGGTGCTTTGAATTTTATCATTTTTTTAAGAAAAGCTCTACTTGCTGATTTTTCTACAGTGAACACGTAATACTAGTGTAATTAGTTTTTTTCAATCAGAGGGTTGTTAAATTAGCAATTGGTTGCTTGAGATGATTCTGCTTGGGAGACCTGGCCAAGTGTTGGAGGGGATTTTCTTTGCCACTTTCAAGTTCTACTTTCTCTTGGTTTCAGAAACATGTTTAGCTTTTATGAAGGGGCATGGCGGGGCCCCGGATCGCAAAGCTTCTCTCTAAAACGTGTCATCTGGCTCGGTCCAGCAAGCCCAGTGGTAAGTGTGGTGTCAGAACCCGCGAATTTAGAACAGGAACACCTCAGCCACAGTGGGCAGGGCACAGAAGAGGCTGTCCTATGAGATACTTGGGCAGAAGCCCAGTTTAACCTTTTCTTCAAATGAAGCAGCAAAGAACAAAATCCTCTGAATAGTTTTCTGCTCACAGAACGCGGAAGCGTTCCCAAACAGAGCTACTGTGTGTTGTCGACAGAGACAAGCAGGCGTGCCTTCATGGGGCATCTCAAGCCCCGCTTTGGCCTGAAAGAGCTGAGGCCCTGCTGGTCCCCCCATGCATGTCACACACACGCACTCACGTGCACACACACACACACGTGCAGACACACATGCACACACACACACCCGTTTTCCAATGTGCTCGCCTCAGTGGACACGCCTCTGGCTTTGGGACTCAAGCAGCTGATGTCTCTTAAGAGAATCACTCATTGGACACTCGGCCTGTGAGGACCTCATTTGAATCGAAAGGAAAAAGTGAACTGATGGCTGGCTGGAGACTTACAGTCGCCGCCAGACCAGCTTCGAGAGGGGTCACTGAGGTAAGGGGGGGCCGACGTCTTTGCTGCTGTGGCAGCGATGGATCAAAGCGTGTCTTTTGTGCAGACAAGACAGGGACCGTCCCCCAGACAGGCAGGGGGACACTAAGCCGTGTGCTGGCTCTCTGGCGTCTGTGCCAGCAGGTGCTTCCGTGTTCTTGGAAGGGAAGGTGTGAGCAGCCCATCAGCGCCGCCCTGGTTGTACAGCGGCGCGAGGGGACCACGGTCCTCTTGTCACCCGCCTTGGGGGTGTCAAGGGCCAGGCTGGCAGGAGGCGCTTACTGAGGATCATGTGTGCTTAGCCCTTACCCCGTGACACAGCTCGAGATGTAACTGCTAATAAAAGAAGGGCTGTCTGACCTTTCTGGATACAGTGTAATCACTCCCTTCACAAGGAAGAGGCTCGTTTTTCATTTTTGAATTTCTCAATGGGACCAGAGCTCTGTCCACCCACCAAAGCCCCCTGACATGATTAGCTCCTGAAAAGCAGACAGTTGCCTGTCCCAGCACAGAACTTAGTATCCTGTTGCTTCAAATTATTGCAGCAGCAATACCTTAAAAAATGTTAAAAAATCAACACTTGTTTGTCTTCTCCTTCCTTTCCCAGAATCCAGGTTTTTTTTCTGTTGTTTTGATAAGATTAGCAAACTTGGTATAATTTATATATATATATATATTATGTTATTAATTTATGAAATATTTAACACGTTGGACATCCAGTCAATGTAGTGGAATTACGACAGTCATAATAAATATAAATGCAATACAAGACCCACCCTCCCCACTGGACTTTCCTTTCTCCCTCTGATGGTAAACAGGAAAATTGTAAGGGATGCTATCATGATAGCCAAATTTATCCTAATTAAGGCTGTACAAAGGCCTGGTGGCAAATTAATGGGTCCCCTCTGGGTGGGGGCACCTCCAGGCCTAACATGGCTCAATGAGCAAAGTGCAGAGGCTGTATTCCAGCTCTCACTCCTCCCCTGGGCCAGGTGCCCTTGTGCAGTGCACAACCTGAACAACCGCCCTGCTTAGTCTTACAAAGGCCAGGATGTGGCTGGGGAGAGGAACTCAGTTTGCACCCGGGCCCGTGCGCTGAGAGAGAGCAGGCAAGCCCCACGTACCATGAGGAAGGAATATCCGATCCACAGGCTCCGCCATCCAGCCGGGCAGTGGGGGATGGAGACGTCCTGGCTGTGGACGGCGATCGCAACGGCCGGGGCCTCGCACACGGAGCAGCGGCTGATGTAGGGCCTGATGTCCTCCTCGGCCACAGGCATCATGGGCAGCGGGGCGGTGGTGGAGAGCCAGTAGGACTTGTCGTTCCGGCTGGCATAGTAGCAGATGTCGCCAGGGTTGCAGTATAGGAAGGGCATGGTGCTGAACCGGGCCAGGCAGGAGCCCGCCAGGCCTGCGGTGCAGGGAGGGACCGTCACGGCGGAGCGTGCCGGGAAGGGGCCCCTCCAGGCCCCCGGCGGGGTTCAGCCACGCGCGGGGCGGGGTGGAGGGCGGGCTTGGGCTTTCCAACCCCTCAGGGGCTGACTCCACCCGCACTGTGCCCTTCGAGGTTCCCGCACACCTCGGGACCAGGCTGGGTCAGAGGGAGGGGCGACTTGGCGAATAGCACCCCGGTGAGGCCCGTGTCGGCGGGTCTTAAAGCACCAGCGCCCAGCACCCACCGATGACATCCCAGTTGGGGGCCTGGCTCACGGCACCCAGGTGCCTCCCAGAGGGACTCTGGTTACTCGTCCCCCAAATAACTCCACCAACTTCATCTTAGGGCCACAGTGAGTTAGTTCCCCTTTCACACTGACTGCTTTCCAGCTGAGAGCCGGGTGTCTGCTCTGCCGTCTGCGGCCTGCCGGGCCCTGTGCTGGCCTCGCCCTGTCTCTGCTGTTTTAGGCCCTGACTCTAGTTTGCTATGTCTCACTTTAAAAAAAAAAAAAACAACTTATCTGGACGGGAAGGTGCACAGATCATCGGGTTCAGCCCAGCAGATCTCCCCACCACACACATGGCCACCCTCCCTCCAAGCCCCCAATTTTAGTATGTGTTGGCCACATTTTCTATGGGCTGTTAGGTCTTTTAAATTGCTTTTGGCAACCAGGCTTCCTTGGAGAAATACCAGCACACACACACGCCCCCATATCCACTCTGCGGGGTTCTAAGTGCCTCCCAGCCCCTTGTGGCCCCGGCCTGACTGCTTATATATACACTGTGGGGCGAGAAGCAAGAATGCCGGGGAACGGCTGGCAGCCTCCAGGGGACGGGGCAGCGAGAGGCTGGGCCGCGGGAGCCTGCGGAGGCCGCTGAGGGCTACGAGGCAGAGTGGGCTTCCTGACCCCAGGTTGGGGGCATCTTGGTGCCTTCTGAGGACTCAGCAACCTCACTGTGGCCAGCGGGGCTGGCTGAGCTCGCAGGCGGTACCTACCCAGATCCTGGTTGTGGGCCTTCTCCTGGCCCTCAAAGTACAGCAGGCTGTATCCGCTCCAGAGCTTGTTCATGCCCACGGGGCACATGGGGTCCTGCTCCGTCTGGCTGTGCTTCACCAGGAGGTGCCCGATGCTGACACTGCGGCCGGGCATGCCAGGCAGGCCAGGGCTCCCGGGGCGGCCTGGCTCCCCTGGGACCCGAGACAAAGAGGCCACCTTGCAGCTGCCGTGCGGACCGCAGCCCACGTGCTGGCTGCGCGCGTGGTGACATTCACAGCCCTGCTCTGCTTTTCCCCAAGGGCCGGGGTCTCGGTGGCTCTGCCCTTTGGGACCAGGAGCCTCCTGGGGAGGCCCGTACCCCATCCCCGTGCCCTAACGTGGGACCACAATGATGGGAGTGAACAAGGGGCAGGGACCCAGCCTCCCCTGCGAGCCGCATCCCCCCCGCATTTTACACTCTCCTGGCCGTGGGTTGCGATGTGCTTCCTGCGATCTGGGCGCTGACCGTGCAGCCCGCCTTTACTGTCAGCACAGTGCTCACACCACGGGCTCAAACCGAGCGCAGGTGGATCACACCAAATCTCGAGACTTTTTTTTGTTTTGTTTTGCACGAATTGCTATTATTTCTGGCCTATCCTATCCTGCACACGTGCAAATAATTTTAAGAAGTCGATGATATAAGACTTCACAGCGGCTCCTGTAATGTAATCGGTGACTTTCAGCTCATAGCTTCCGGCCTTCAAGAGCTTTAGGAATCTTGTCTCTCGAAATATGTCAGCGGCTTCCTTCTCTGAGGCACCCGCAGATGTCTCAGAGGAAGGAAGGAGACCGGTCTGTCCTGGGGACTCTGTGCCAGGTGTTCTGCCAGGTGCAGGGGACACCGGGTGGGCGCAGGTATATGGGCCTTGCCCAGGACCCAGGCTGCAGCGGGGGCCCCAGGCTCTGGGCTACGGGGTGCAGCCCCTCATCTCTGCTCATCGCGGGGCTCGTCTGACCCCTCCCCGTACACCACGGTCCATTTATCAGACTCACAGCGGGGCCTGGAGGAAGCTCCCTGCCCTCTGCCCACCCCCGTCACCATCACTCACCTTCATAGCCAACGGGCCCCTGCAGCCCCACGGGCCCCTGGTCTCCTCGGAACCCGGGAACAGCTGACACGCCGCCTCTTCCCTGGGGCCCTGCCTTCCCTGGAGTCCCACGGAAACCTGCACAGCCACCGAGACACGCGTGAGTGCCCCGGGAAGAATGCAACGCTCCATCACTGGTGCTCAGCCAGTGCTTTCCAGCAGGAGAACAAAAGTGAAAGCAAAGCAAACAGGAAACGAGGGGTGGCCCCGCAGCACTGCTCCTACCTGGTTCTCCCGGGCGGCCCTGGGGTCCCATCTCCCCCTGAGGCCCCGGAGGGCCTCTCCTTCCCTGCGGACCCACTGGCCCCCGCTGGATGGCAATCCTCTGGGGGATTCCTGCAATCCCCGGGGCGCCCACAGCACCCGGGGTGCCTGGAAAGGGAAAAGAAAGGCCCGATGATGCGTGAGGACCACTCCGCTCTCTTGCTCTGGTCTCTATTCCATTTTTGACCCATTGAACCAATTCTGGAGCTTCCTTTGAGCCACCGCGCTCTCCAGAGGTGCGGTGGGTGATAACCCACCTGGAAGTCGCTCAGAGCCCTTCCAACAACCCCTGTCACCACCACGTCCCTGTGACAGAATGACCTCAGAGTGTCCCCTCCGAGACTCACTTACCCGGGTGTCCTCGGTCTCCTTTGGGTCCCTTGGGGCCTCGGTCTCCCACACTCCCGGCGGCACCTGTGTTGCCCATGAATCCTTGCTCCCCTCTGGGCCCTTCCGGACAAGCAGGACGTTAGGACACATGGGGCTGGGCAGGGGCTCTGGCCATCTCTGACCAGCGCCGCCAGCCTCCCCGAGAGGAGCCCCCGACGGGCACCGACCCTTACCTTTTTCTCCCAGGAGTCCGAACACGCCAGGCCGGCCCTGGGGCCCCGAGTCCCCGACCCATCCTTTGGTGCCTGGGTTTCCGGGGGCTCCTGGACCCCCCTCATCTCCTTTGATTCCAGGAAGAGCCACGGGCCCAGGTGGCCCCGGCGGACCTCGATAACCTGTTGGCATCAGTCCCAAGAAAGGCAAGTGTACACAGGAGGAAGGCACAGTCACGGCCGGGAGGCCGGATGCAAAGTCACCCGTTCAGGGGACCGGCTTTGGCAAGTCTGTAACACTGGGCAACTTTGCTTTTTATTGTGGTAAAATATACATAACAGAAACGTTAACATTTTAACCATTTTTAAGTGTACAGTTCGGTGGCATGAGGTGCATTCACGCTGCTGTGCAGCCGTCACCTCCATCCTGCTCGGAACGTTCTCATCTTCCCGGCGGAAGCTCTCTCCCTATTAAACACTAACTGCCCCTCCCCCGGCTCCCGGCCCCCACTGTCTACTTTCTGTCTCTGTGAATGTGGTTACTTAGGGAGCTCCTATCAGACAGTATGTGTCCTTTTCTGTCTGGCTTGTCCCCTCAAGGGGGACAACGAAAGCGTTCTATCCCTCAAGCAATCAGGTCGTGGCCAGCTCCTGTCCCCAGAGATTCCATTGTATCCAAGTGTGAGCCGTGCTTACCTTCCAGGCCAAATATCCCAGGCGCACCGACGTCACCTGGTAACCCAGAGATGTTGGAAGGGGGGGTGATGCCTGGAAACCCCTGAAGTCCTGGACTCCCAACCGGGCCTCGTTCCCCTTAGGAGGGAAATAGAAGTTGGTTAGTACCAGCGCCCAGCTTTCCATCCTGTTTCCTCTCTGTGCCCTCACCTGTCCAGGAGCGGGGCCAACAAGGAGAGGCAGTGATGGAAGGCGCCCAGCGCAGGCTCTCAGGCCGGGTCTGGGGAGACAGGGGCCGCGCTGCCTGTCCCCACGCCCACCAGCCTCCTCTCGCTGCCTAGAGGGTCCCGTGGACCTGCCTCTGCTGGGATATTGTCCTCACCGGCATGCTACCTGCTCAAGGGACAGCTGGTGGGGCTACCTGTGGGTGACACCCTGTCGGCCCAGGGAGCACCCGTCGTGGGAAGGCTCAGGATGGCGGGCGCTGGTATTTCAGTCCTGCCCAGGCCGTCCTCCAAGACCCTGGATCCCGATGGATGTCCACGTCCTGGGCAGAGTCCGTCCTCACTGTCCACAGATTCTGGACTTGCCGTCCTGCTTCCTCCACTGAGGTCTACTGGTGACCCCCAGTCAGTACCCGCAGCGCTCTTGGACGAGCAGGAGGGAGAGGGTGACTCCCAGCTCAGGGTGTCAACAAGGATCCTCCTACTGTCTACCTAGTGCCACGTTTTCTGCACTTCTGTGCTTTTTGTGGGTGATTTCACTGTTTAGAGTGGCCCCCAAGTGTCATGCTGAAGTGCTGTCCAGAGTTTCAGGAAGGCTGGGATGTGCTTCACAGAGAAAACTGTGTTACATGCACTTTCCTCAGGCCTCAGCTACAGTGCTGGTGGTCTGAGCCTGGATCCTCGGCCCTGGGTGGGCTGTGCTGGATCCTCAGCCCTGGGTGGGCTGTGCTGGTGGCCTGAGCCTGGGTCCTCAGCTCTGGGTGGGCTGTGCTGGTGGCCTGAGCCTGGGTCCTCGGCCCTGGGTGGGCTGTGCTGGTGGCCTGAGCCTGGGTCCTCGGCCCTGGGTGGGCTGTGCTGGTGGCCTGAGCCTGGGTCCTCGGCCCTGGGTGGGCTGTGCTGGTGGCCTGAGCCTGGGTCCTCGGCCCTGGGTGGGCTGTGCTGGTGGCCTGAGCCTGGGTCCTCGGCCCTGGGTGGGCTGTGCTGGTGGCCTGAGCCTGGGTCCTCGGCCCTGGGTGGGCTGTGCTGGTGGCCTGAGCCTGGGTCCTCAGCCCTGGGTGGAGCTGTGTGAACCCCACGCAGCCCCTCAGGACTCACAGTAAGGCCCCAGTTGGCTGGCCTTCCTCCTTCTCCTGCCTTCAGATCAATGCTGTGGGGCTTGGATATCAGGGAATTTGGACCTTCCACTTAATGAAAGGGGAGAGGGAGGTGACAGACCCTGGAGAATCAGATGATGCGGTCCGTGGGCCTTGAGATACCTGCCCCCCCCCCATAGGAGATCAGGGTCGCTGGCCTCCTCAGTGCCTGGCTTCTCCTTTGGGTGTCGATGGGTCTAGCTTCGGGGTAATTCTGACCAGAACACGGGCGCTCAGGCCCTTGTCTTGGAAGCCCAGATGTGACGGGCCCGTCTGGTCCAGCACCCTTGCCGGCTGCCCAGACGGCGTCCGTGGACAGCGTGCTGGGCTGAGCTGGGGGTGGGTGCGGGCCCTGGCCGTCAGAAGATAAGCGCTGGGCCAAAAGCACATGCTGGGGCGCTTTCCTCTCAGTTTAGGTGGAGCCTGGTTTGCTGGTGGATGGGCAGGGGGTGGGGCTGGGGCTCGTGCTCAGCGGCTGAGACCACCCCTCCCTGGCTGCTCCCGCCACGGTCCACGCCTGGCACGCAGGCACCACTCAGGGGCTGTGATGCATTCATTCACTCATCTATCCAACACTCCCATGCGCGTATCACAGCCAGGGCCCTGTGCCGGGTGCACACCTAACCCTGGGGGCACCGAGGGGCTGGAGTGTGATCTTATCCGTCCTCCAAGGGAGTGTGGTCACTAGCTAACCCCAGCGGAGTAAGATTATGATGGAGTATAAATGATGGAACACTAGTGGGATGTTTGCAACAAGAAATTCTCCCCAGAGGAGCCGGCACCTGCCCTGCCCCCGGCCTCTCGTCTCTCAGACTCATGGACACTGTGGTTGTGGGGATGCAGATGGTGATACTGGGGTGTTGGCCTCACCTGGGACTCCACGCTCCCCTTTCCGTCCCGGGGCTCCTGTGGGGCCTGGAAGGGTGTTGGCCTCTCCTGGGTCACCCCTGGCCCCAATAGGACCTGGGAAGCCGGCGTCCCCGTGGATGTCCGCACCTGTGGCCGGGTTGACAAGCAGACGTCAGTGTCTTCAACCGGGCAGAGTCCATTTTCATGAGTGGAGGGAGAGTAACACTCTCAGTGAGACTCAGAAACAGAGAACCTGGGCGTCCCTGGTGGCGCAGTGGTTGAGAGTCCACCTGCCGATGAAGGAGCCACGGGTTCATGCCCCAGTCCGGGAAGATCCCACATGCCGCGGAGCGGCTGGGCCTGTGAGCCATGGCTGCTGGGCCTGCGCATCCGGAGCCTGTGCTCCGCAACGGGAGAGGCCACAACAGTGAGAGGCCTGCGTACCGCAAAAAAAAAAAAAAAAAAAAGAAACAGAGAACCCAACGGCGGCCGTGGAGATTTCAGCTCCCTGGGTGGCCTTGGTGTCCCAGACCCTGCCACTTGGAAGGAATCCTGGGGATCGTAACTGAACCCCTTTGCTTTATAGGGGAGACCGCCGAGGCCCCCTGGAAAAATCCCAGATTCCAGGACGCAGGTGGTCCTGCAGCTGAGACCTGCCGAGGGCCCCAGGCTCCTGGTGCTAAGCCTGAGTTAGGCTGAAAAGGGAAATGCTATTTAAAACCTTCTCTGTTCCCACATCAGGGGCTCAAAGTAGCTGGTGTCAGAAAGAGTGACATAACCTGAGCATCTAAACTCGAATTGAAATGTTCATTGAAGCATGAGTGTGTGAATTTATATATGATTCCACACACCCAAATTTACCTGTAGACAGATGAATGTTTGATTACGTAAAACATCTATAAAGAGAATATTCTAAAAGCAGTGGTAGAACTATGGGTATTTTTTTTCTTTTGCTGAAGTGTATTTTTTTAAGCTTTTCTCTACTCAGCATGAACTTTTATCATCTGAAAACAGTAAAAATTGTCCTTAAAAACATATATTAATAATATGCCCTACAATATTTTAGTCCAATTAATACATTTTAAAAATTAGGGGCTTCCCTGGTGGCGCAGTGGTTGAGAGTCCACCTGCCGATTCAGGGGACACGGGTTCATGCCCCGGTCCGGGAGGATCCCACATGCCGCAGAGTGGCTGGGCCCGTGAGCCATGGCTGCTGAGCCTGCGCATCCAGAGCCTGTGCTCCGCAATGGGAGAGGCCACAGCAGTGAGAGGCCCGTGTACCACAAAAAAAAAAAAAAAAGAAAAAAAAATTAAATGCAAAGACAGGGCATTAAGATTTAAGATTGAAAGGAACTAAATTTAAAATAAAGAAATTTCAGAGAAGTCACCGAGAGTTTTGCACCTGTGATGGCAGCTTACCAGAGGGGGACAAGGGTAAAAAGGAAGCTTTCTGCACAAGGGGATCTCGTCCCCTCTGAGGAACAGATGGACGCAGATAGTATTCTGAGATCCCGGAAGGGGATAATCATGCAAACCTCATTCTGTTATTGGCTTTTGGAAAGGATGGGCTTTGTATCTCCTTCAGGACAAAAAGGGTCACAATAACTTCCAAGAGCAGCTTCTAACAGTTTCTTAAAGGTCTCACTTCCTTCTCCTTACGGAACACCCCACCCGGCCCAAACCCCCGTACGCCACCACTGTGAAGGGAATTGTCTTTTCCAAACCCATCTGTCAAAGTTCTAACCCGCCACGTGATGGGGTCTGGAGGGGGGCCTTTGGGAGGCCTTTGGGGTGAAAGGGCCCCTGATAGGACTGGCGTCCTTCTAAGAAGAGACACCAGACAGCTCGCCCTCCTCCTCCACCGCATGCGGACACAGCGAGAAGCCGGGGAGAGGGCCCTCACCCGGACTCTGCCGCAACGGCTCCCACCCCAAGCTTCCCGCCTCCAGATCTGGGAGGAGTGACTAACTGCCTGCTGGTTGGGCCCCCGGGCTGCAGGAGCCAGACGGGACTGAGTCCCCGTGGCCTCAGGGACGGAGCCCGCCCTGCTCCCTGAGCTCCCCGACCCCCGTCCAAGTCCCTGATGGGCCACCCGGTCCCTTGCCCCACTGCCATCTGGTACCTGGGGATCCGGGGAAGCCTTTGGTGCCTGGCAAGCCGTGTAATCCGCCGATGCCGCGGAGGCCGGGCAGACCTGTGGAAGACCCTCGTGGTTATTCCATGGCGGAGCAGAGGGAGACCCTTAACATAATCAGATGCTTTTTTCTGCTGTGATACGGTCGCCCATCCAGTGTGTTCGAAAGCTGGGCAAACCGGAAGTACAGCAAATACTGTGACATGTAAATCAGTCGCTTCTGTGTCACCCAGGAGAACCATTAACCTAAAAGTTGTTTTCATGGAAACTTTTGACAGACTCGTTACAGCCAGAAGGGGCCTGGGCGGTGCTGTGTGTTTCTTTTCCTGATCCGTGAGTCACTGTATGTATAAAAACGGTGCTTGGAACCAACAGCCTGGTATCATTTCCATTCCTTCTGGATTTCCGAGGATCAGCTTTCCTAAAGTGGGACTTGGGAAGCAGGCGACAGTTCTTCCTGTGATGCGGGCAGTGAATATGGGGTCGGGGTGCGCCCCCCTGAACTCTGGACAGGACAGTGTCCAAGGGCCTGTGCCCTGACCAAGGCCTGTCAAGGCCGGGCCGAGTAACGCCCCAAGCCCCCCAAGGGCTACACCAGACCTCGCTCAGCGGGGCCCCTGCATCTGTCCCTCTGTCCTGCCTCTGCACCGCCCAGGTGCTGACTGAGAGTCACCCTGAGGTCTCCGGGCAGGTTTCTGTTCCTCATTCTGGGGAGTGAACGCCTCTTTGCAGGTTGACATTGCTTCGTGTCTGCAGAGAGGGGAGGGGTCTTACCTGGTAGGCCTGGGCTCCCCGGCCAGCCGTATTCTCCTTTGGTGCCGGGCACTCCCGCCCGTCCCGGCTCTCCCTGAGGCCCCTGCAGCCCTGTCAGTCCGGGAAAGCCTGGGGGAGAGACGCATCCTTCAGGGGGACACAGGAACCCCGAGGCCTCGTGGCCTCCAGCTCGGGTCCTGCCTCGGGGAGGGACTTTGCGGGAAAGAACCAGCTTCCCTTCCACGTGGCCTTGGACCCCGCATTCAAGTTCAGCAGGGTTAGCGCAGCCTGGCCTAACAGAACAGCTTGTGTATTCGTAATGTCATTCCATCGTGCACGTGGAAGCCTGGGGAGAACCCAGAGACCCCTTGAGGATCAGCCTGTCTGTGTTCACAGATCCCGGGCAACAGCGAGCAAAACAGCAGCAAGAAAAAAGCACAAAACGAATTCACTCGTGTAACTCGGGATCCCCCATGAATTCTGCAATTGAAATGCACGAAAGGCAGCCATCACAGGAACTGTCTAAACATGTACGGAGAGACAGACGGTGGCCGCACAGACACGGCCATCGGCCCCGTGCCTCCGCCACAGCTGGGCTGGGCTGGACCTAGGGAGGGACAGGTGGGAGGGAGCTGCCTCGGCTGTGACCGCGGGCGAAAAGCAGACGGGCAGAACTGGCCGCCCTTGTTTTGGGCCCTTGGAGATTTGGGGGCTCGGCCGCACTCGGCCTCACTGGCCACCGCACCGTCCAGCTGGGCCCAGGGAGGGCAGGCTGGGGGAAGGTGGTGTGGCCCGGGATTTTACCTGTTTGCCCTTTAAGTCCAGGAGGGCCCTGGACTCCTGCCAGGCCAGTGATCCCAGGGAAGCCGACATCACCCGCTGTTCCTTTCTCTCCGAAGAATCCCTTTAGACCTGTAACCACAGATGTGCTGCTCAGAACAAACCACAGCCGTCAGTCATGTCACTGGGGTTTAAGGCTCGTGGGGTTCAACGGGGCACCGGGTAAAGGATGCTGCCTTCGCACTGGTGCTTCCAGTTGTGAATGGGGGTGGAAATCTAGACGGCTCCTTCCTCAGCTAAATTTCTGCCTAATTCCCTGCTCTGAGCCTGTGGGCAGCAGCCTCCAAGCTGGCACCCAGTGGTCCGCATCCTGGTATTCACACCCTTGTGAGCTCCACCCACACTGAGTAGGGCTACCTGCGTGAACACCAGGACACCGTGGACAGGCCACTGTGCCACCTGGAGCCCAGCTCATACAAATCATCACTGCTTTCACCCTGTCCCTGCTCTGGAGGAAGCCAGCTGCCATGTCACGAGGACACTCAAGCTCGTGGGGAGGAATTCAGGCCTCCCGCCAAGAGCCACCTTGGACGTGGGTGGTCCAGCCCAGTCTGGCCTTCAGATGAGGCAGCCCTCCTGACCTCATGACCAGAATCTCATGAGAACCACCCTGTTTCCGAATTCCTGGCCTCAGAAACTGTCAGATAACACCAGCGGTGGGTGCTCTAAGCCGCCACATTTTGGGCGCCTTGTTAAGCGGCCAGAGCCCACTCACCTGAGCCCTTATCTGAGTGGTTTCTAACGGGTGCTGTGCCGGGGAATCTGGGGGGTTAGTCAAAACATGAGATGTTTGAGCCTCTCAGGTCTGGGTCAGGCCCGGAATCTGCCTTTTAGACGAGCCCCTCAGGTACTTCTCTGCTCATTGCGTGGACTTAGAGAAGCGCTGCCTTCCCGTCAGTGACACTATTCTGTGCCACAGGTTTTGGTGTTTCTGGGACGCTGGAAGGTTTTGGAATCTTCAGACCAACCCGATTCTACACAGTCACTTTCACCAGTGTCTCCTGAAACCTCTGAGGCTCTTCTCAGAACAGTTACTGTCGGCGTTCTCGTGGTCTTGAAGAAAACCACCTAAGAAGTTCTGCTTGTTTTCTATGGATTATTTTAGTGTTTTAAAATCTGCTCCAAACCCCTATTTACCTATTTCTTCCATAAACGGTCTCCACCACCTCCACCCGGACCCAGAGTCCAGTGCAGCCTGTCTCTCATCCTCCGAGGAGGGACCCGGCCAGAGCCCCCGGTCCCCGGGGCCCTCCCACTGGGAGGCCACCTGCCCAGGGCCCCTGGGCACCTCCCACCCACGCTGCAGGGGCAAGCGCCGGGGCCGAGCCCACTTCTTACACTGCACTTGTCTTAGGGCGAATGGAACACCCCTGAGGATGCTGACAACTGTCACCGCCCCCCTGGCCCTAGGATACAGTCCCCTGGAGATGGACACAGTGGGAGGCTCCACTTCCTGGACTTCAGTTTAACTAAAAGCTAAACGTTCAAGGGGTAACAACCATATTTCCTGGGGTGGGGCAGTTTCTCTTCACACACATTTCCAATCGAACAAAGGAAGCCATGGTTAGTGACATATGTGGTGAAGATGGTCTCACATTTCTGCTTTTATAAACAACACCGCCAAAGGAATTATGTAGGATGGGAGGTCCAGCCAGCCTAAGGTACCCTTGTCTGTGAATAAAGCCGTCGGGAGACCAAACTGTAGATCTACAGGGAGCCCAAGGAGTTCATAGGTGAGGTTACCTATTCCTCAGTGACAGCCCTCCACTCCCAACTGGGCTGAATGCCCCTTTCCATGCTGGAGCTTTCCCTCAAGAAAGCTCAGCGCCCTCCTTGTTGGCCGAACACATGGACAGACTCTTTCCCTGAACCCGAGCCATCCCTAGGCAGACCTGTGGGGTCTCCCAAGATAAAATCGCAGGAAGGAGGCATCTAGTCCAAGTCCCGTGGGAGATGACACAAGCAGGAATTTTGTTCTTGAACTTCAGTGATGCTCAGAGAAGGGGCGTGAGCTGCCATGCCACGTGACACCCCCTGACGTACCCAGGGCTGGGGGGCCGCCCCTTGTTGCCTTACTCAGTAGAGGGGTCTGACTTCCACTCCCCTTTCTTCTAGACCTTTCACAGTTTGCAAGGGCTCTGGTCATTGTGTCACTTGTTTCGTGCTCTAGGACATGTCCCAGCAGAACAGGCACACGTGGTACCTTTTAGCGGCTGCAGCTACTCCCATCCACTGAATGTTGATTCTCTCCATCTTCCCTCTCAGGGAGAGAAAGGTTTCCTGACATTGTCTTCAGGCTCAATTTAATTAAAAATTCCAGTCTTCCTTACACATCGGGCTTAAGGACCTCAGACCATCCCTACGTCGCGACCCGTGGGCTCACTGAGCAAGTTGGCAAGCGTGAGTGACGACAGACCAGGGGGCAAAGGCTGCGGAAGGTGAAGGGATGGAGAACCACGCGGGTACCTGGGGCTCCAGTGGTACCTCCTTCCCCCTTCAGGCCTGGACTTCCTGGAAGGTCTATAGTGCTTCCAATATCACCTGTTAGGTGCAAAAAAGACGGCTGAAGTCGGGTCTTCCTGTGGTTAGTTTAGCAACTTCTATGACACTACATTCCTAATAAGAATAATTTGCTTCAAAATAACGGCACCCACAGGCCTGATGTCCCCGCACTGCCCGGGATGCTCTGGATGGGGGATGCCCTGTTTTCACCGTCCCAGCAACACTCACCAAAGTCACCGATGGGGCCGATCTCGCCGTGAAAGCCTCCTCTCCCCGGAGCTCCCTTGTCGCCCTGGAGCAGAGCCAAACATGAAACCATCTTACATGGCCGTTTGTGAAGTTTGTAATTTTTTTAAAAAAACTTCTTGTTTTATATTGGAGTATAGCCAATTCACAATGCTGTGACAGGGGCTTCCCTGGTGCCGCAGTGTTTAAGAACGCAGGGGACACGGGTTCGATCCCTGGTCCCGGAAGATCCCGCATGCCACAGAGCAACTAAGCCCGTGCGCCGCAACTAGTGAGCCTGCGCTCTAGAGCCCGTGAGCCACAACTACTGAGCCCGCGTGCTACAACTACTGAGCCCGCGCGCCTACAGCCTGTGCTCCGCAACAAGAGAAGCCACCACAATGAAAAGCCTGCACACCGCAATGACGAGTAGCCCCTGCTCACCGAAACTAGAGAAAGCCTGCACGCAGCCACGAAGACCCAATGCAGCCAAAAATAAACAAACAAATAAATAAATTTATATAAAAAAACCAATGCTGTGACAGATTCAGGTGCACAGCGAAGTGACTCAGCCATACACGTACATGTATCCTTTCTCCCCCAAACTCCCTCCCATCCAGGCTGCCACATAACATTGAGCAGAGTTGCCTGTGCTATACAGTAGGTCCTTGCTGGTTATCCATTTTAAATATAGCAGTGCGGACATGTCAATCCCAAACTCCCTGACTATCCCTTCCCCCAACCCTTCCCCCCACCGGTAACCATAAGTCTGTTCTCTAAGTCTGTGAGTCTGCTTCTGTTTTGTAAGTAAGTTCATCATTTCTTTTTAGATTCCGCATATAATGGATATCATACGATATTTCTCTTTCTCTGTCTGACTTGGTGAAGTTTGCAATTTTGAAGGGTTAGCGTATCCAGCTGTTCTGCTAACACCAACTCTCGAGGTTTGCAATGTCATCATTTTGTAAAAAAGTCCTAAAGTTTTTCAGTGTAGTATAGAAGCTGGTTTGCATACCTGTTCTTATTAAACTGCAAAGCAGTAATGATGGCAGTTTTATTGAAATAAATAACATCAATGACACAGACCATGGTCATGACAGTGGTAGTCATAATCATGGCTGTGCCCTACCCTCTGCCAGGCTTACCCGGGCAAACATGTCGGGTACCATCTCAAGAGCTCATTCAAGCCCCACAGCAGCCTGTGAGGTGGGGACTGTTACTGCCCATTAGAGAGATGAGGACGCTGAGGCACAGACTGGCTCAGTAACTTGCCCAGGGACATTCAGCCCATGAGTGGCAGAACTGAGTCTTGTCCCCCAGGAGCCGTGGACCGCAGTGCTCGGCCAGCAGGCCACGGGGAGAGGAACTCACAGAAGATGCCCACTTACCCTACTGCCTGTGAAGCCCGGAAACCCTGAGATTCCGGGGGAGCCGGGCACGCCGGGGAATCCTGGTGACCCTGGCACGCCGGGGAATCCGGTATCTCCTTTGACTCCTTTGACGTAGCCTGGTTGCCCTGGCAGCCCAGGGACTCCCGACAGCCCGGGGATCCCTGGCATTCCGGGAATGCCTGCAGGGAGACTGAGTGTGAAGTTCTGGGGGGACCCTGCTCCACCCACCCCGGGCCCCCGAGAACCACCCGCCAGCTCCTGGCACGGACATCAGGGTGTCAGGAGGGCTGCAGCACAGGAGGCTGACCCGGGCGCTGGGGCGTCTCTGCTACTCTCGTACGCTGTGAGGGGCTGGGGTAGGCAGGGGACCCCAGGCCACCGGCTCTGAGGTCAGGCGGGGCCTCACCTTTCAAGCCCAGGTATCCTTTCAGTCCCATGGGGCCTTCATCTCCTTTCTCTCCTTTGATGTCTTTCATTCCTGGCAGGATGATGGGAGGTGGTCCGGGGGGGCCGGGGTCCCCTCGGCTGCCTGGAAGGGAACAGAATGCAGTCATTCCCTTGACCTCCGGAGCAGGGGTTAGAACCTGGGTGGGGAAGGCTTCTCGGCTGCTGCCGTACTTCCTTTCAAGCCCGCATCCCGAGGGGCTGAGCCATGGGTGGTACAGCTCCCCTGCGGCTGCGAGCTGGGAGCCCAGGTGATGGGAACAGCCATCTTCCTCCACGCTTCTCTCCTCAAGGGAGGGGGGCACAGGGACCACTACTGACTTCAGAACATGTTCACCCCAGAGAACCCTGTGCCTCTCAGTGGTCACCCCACCCCATCTCCCCTTCCCCAGCAATAGAAACCACTAACCCACTTTCTGTCTCTGCAGACAGGTCTGTTCTGGACACTTCATACAAATGGAAGCAGACAGCATGTGGCATATTTTCAAGTTTCATCCACGTCGTAGCATGTGTCAGAGCCCAATTCTTTTTCATCGCTGACTAATACTCTTTTATACGGCTATGCCCCATCTTGTTTATCTGTGATGGATATCTGGGTTTTTTCTATTTGGGGCTATAATGAATCATGCTGCTACACAATTTGTGTATGAGTTTCTGTGTGGATGTCTGTTTTCAGTTCTCCCGGGTGCACACCCAGGAGTGGATCTGCTGGGTAATTCTGTGCTTATCTTTCTAAGAAACTGCCAACATCTTCCACCCTGGCTGCACCATTTGATATTCCCACCAGCAGGGTCTGAGGGTTCCCATGTCTTTACATCCCCATCAACCTTTGTTATTAGTAATTCAGTTGTTTTAGAGACCATGGTGATACTTTGAGAACAAGGGTGTCTGAACAAATGTCATGAAGATGTGGTTCGTTGGGAACACCCTTCCTGCATCTCCCACCTGGTGTCTTGGGTTGCCCCCCCAGGCCAGGGCTTGGAGCAGGCTCGCTTCCGGGGGTCACCGTCTCTCTGCACAGGGTGTAGCCGTCCACCTGGACGACCGTGTCCCTCTTTTGCCAAAGGCGCTCTGTCCTTCAGACCTCAACTTCCGCTTCTCCCCTGGCCTCACTTCCTCGTGTGCACCACGGAATACTCATGGTGGGACATGTCTCTTAGGATGTTTTTGGTTCTTAACGCTGCGTCGTTTCCGTTCTCAAGTTTCCTTCGGTCAGTGGCACTCCCTCCTTATACACGGCCAGTGCACTGAAGCAAGGAGGAGGCCCTCCAGTTCCTGGAGTTAGCTTCTCTTTTAATAGTGTCTAGTGTTTGGGTTCCCGGAACATTGTTCTAGGCAGTGTCAGGCCGCCGTTAAAGTGAGTCTCAACCTGGCCGAGAAGTGACGTACCTTTCACACCGGGCTCGCCAGTCAGGCCCTTCAGCCCGGGGACTCCAAAAAATCCAGTCTCTCCTTTGTTTCCTGGAATCCCGGATCTCCCCTTGAGCCCGAGCATGCCTTGGAAGCCGTCCATCCCGGGAGAACCCTTAACTCCTTCAGAGGGAATGAGAAAGCGCTGGGTTAGGCGTGGCTCCCACTTGAGACTTGTGTGAGGACAGGCGAAGATTCTTAATGTCAGTAGGATTTTCGGGACAGCACCTGCTAAGGGACTGGTCCGCTGCCTGAGGGGCAGAGTCAGCCCGTCTGCCACCGGGGACAAGACGTAAGGCCAATGCAGGCGGACAGACAGGAGGGAACTGGAAGTCACGGGGTCCGTGGTCTTTCCACCAGGTTGGAAAGGGGCCCTGGGACTTGGTGTGATGTTGACACTGCACCCAGCGTGGAAACCTGGCAAAGGGCCCTGGAGAAGGCAGCACGGTGTCTCCAGCTGCAGTCAAGGGCCAGAGAGCCCCACTTGCGGGTGGACTAGCCTCACCTGCGAGCAGGGAAACCTACGCTGGGGACCAAGCATTTCCCTTTGCTTTGGTTTCCGTTCACCACCCAGCCTCCGGATCTGAATCCCGACTCCCGGGGGCCTGTCCACAGATCCCCCCTGGCAGAGAGTAAGTCCGCTCCTCAGACAGTCCCTCTCTCGTGGTAAGTTAATAAACTGGCATTTGGGGGCACAGCGGTCACAGCCAGCCTGGGCAGCATCGCCCGGTCCCCAGGGCTCCACGCAGCCTGGGGCTGCAAGGCTGGGCCCTCCCGCAGAGCTGTCCCACCCGCGCCCCACAGGCTAGGTCCCCGGTCGTGTTCTGCAGTCACCTTTGGGGCCCGGGGCACCAGGCATCCCGGCCATTCCTTTGAATCCAGGGCCTCCGGGATGACCTCTCTCGCCCTGCCAGCCAGGGTCACCTCTATCCCCGGACACACCCTTCATGCCCACGGGGCCAGGGACGCCTGTGTCACCTGGCTCCCCTCTGTCTCCAGGCAGACCTGTCAGGACGGGGAAGGAAGATAAAACACGATGAACAAACCACACAGAGAAAACACCTCTACGATACTTCTGAGACATCGATACCAATAACTTTTGGTAAGAGAAACGTCTTGGAAGGACAACGGGAAAGTGTAACCACAGAGGTGAGTCTGAAGGTGTGACTAGAGCGTGCAGCACACCGCAGGCTGGCCTTTCTAAAGAGGTCCTTCCCCGACAGCCGGCGGTCAGCCCGTGGGACACGAGTCACATGAGACTTTCTCCGCTTGGGCGCAAAGCCACGGAGCTGGAACGGCTGGGGTTACTTGTGGCTGGCGGCCCTCCTGACATCGCTGGGGTTAGGTTCTAGGGGAGGTCCTGCGACACCTGCCATCCTCATCTCGTTAGGGCGTCAGCAGCTGCCGGCCTGCCCTTACCCAGCCTCCCCGACAAAGCTCAGCCCCTCTGTTAAAACCCCCCAACGGCTCCCTCGCCCAGGGGCTCTAGCTCCTTAGCTGGCATCCAACGCCTTCTGAACGCTGGCCCCATGTCCCCCTCTAGGCTCCCATCCCCTCCTCAGATGATGTGCTCTCCCCCCGCCCGTCTCCTGGGGCTGTGCCCCTCCTAGGAAGGGCCCGTCTTCCATGCCCAGCCCCTCCCATCCCCTCCTCCCAAGGCTGTTCTAGCCCACCAGCTCCCCTGCGGTCTGAAACGCGGGGCCCCGTGGTCTGGTCACCCTGCTGCTTGCCCCGGCCAAACACAAGCTTTCCCGTGGGTAATTCCATCCCCTCCTAAACCGTGGGCTCCATCAGGTAGGGCTTTGGCGTGGATCTTGAACACACCGTGCTGCGTTCCACGCCTGAGAACAGGCAAGGCCTTGCGAACACTGGTACAGATGTGGCCCAAACCCGCTGCCCGGGGTTCCCGTTACTATGAAATCAGCGGGCGGCACAGTGTTGCTCCCCCCGACTGGAGCCCCCAGATTTGGATGCAGTCGAGGCCACTCCTGGGGGACGCATCTGGCTTATGTCTGACCTATGTGGGGCACGGCACTGCCTTGTGTGGACGGCTACGGTCCTGGACAAAGCTGTCACCTGATTATGGCAAACGACAGACTAGGGTCACCCTGGACATTGCCTCATGGACGTCTGGCCCCTCCCAGCCGCTCTGTGATGTGCTCGGTCCCCCTGCAAGGGCTCCAGTGAGCAAACATCTACAGTTTCGTGTCTGTGCGTTCCTGCTCCCGCCCACCTTGCCCCATGGTTTTCCTGAAGGAGGCTTTTTCCTTTCTTCTCCAAATTTTTCACACTCAGGAAACAAATCATGTTGCCTCTTCAAAGCAGAGCAGATTTTGAACTTTTGCAGTGGGAATTTTTTTCCCTAATGAAATCTTACCTGGAACCCTAATATACACAACAGGTACAAAGAAGGACAGACTTCTCAGGCTGTTTGAATTCTCCTTGTTTGATGAAATACATGTCCTGAACCTGTACTGAACCTGTGTCCCTGCAGAATGCAAATGTTGACATCCTAACCCCAGTACCTTGGAATGTGACTGTATTTAAAGCTGGGCCTTTAAAGAGGTGATTGAAGTTAGTTCAATGAGGTCATGAGAGTGGGTCCCAGCCCAGTGTGACAGTTGTCCTTATAAAAAGAGGAATTAGGATGCAGACACGTGCAGAGGGGTGACCCTGTGAGGACACAGGGAGAAGACGGCCGTCTGCACGCCAAGGAGAGAGGCCTCAGGAGAAACCAGCCCTATGGACACCTTGATCTTGGACTTCCAGCCTCCAGACTGTGAGAGAATAAATTCCTGTCTTTTAAGCCATGCCATGTGCGGTGCTTTCCGAACCCCTGCAGCTCTTGAGAGGGGGGTTCCTTGGAGCACAGCTGAGAATTCCCCAAGCGGGCAGTGCTGGTTCCACCATCAGTGAGGCCCCGACTCCTTGATGGGAGGGTGGATCCTTACCTCCAAAACCTGGGGAGCCCGGCGGCCCCAAGGGCCCTTCCCGGCCAGGAGCTCCAGGGAAGCCATGCTGTCCTGGTGGCCCGGGCAGTCCCGGATGGCCCGAAGGTCCTGGGAAGCCCTGCTGACCCTTCGGGCCCGGCATTCCGGGCATCCCCTGGCTTCCTGCAGGAATGGAGACAAGAGCCGTGAGGTCAACCCCATGCAGTGCATTGCAAACAACACGTGTCTCCTCAGACTTGTTCTATAAAAACAGGTTTTCCAGGCAGTAGGAAGTCTGGAGAATACAAAGAAGTATAAATGACAAGATCGAAGTAACTCATGCTCTCACCCCGAGACAGTTACTAACATCTTGTTACATTTCCTTCCGGCCTCTTTTCTGTTCCCGTAACTATACCTAGAAGCAGATATTTGCAGAACTGACACCTCGTTTTAAGTGCAGTTTTAATCTAGGGTTTTTCACTTGACATTATATTTTGAGCATTTTGCCACATGTTAAAATACTCTTGGGACTTCCCTGGTGGTGCAGTGGTTAAGAATCCGCCTGCCAATGTAGGGGACACGGGTTCGAGCCCTGGTCCGGGAAGATCCCACATGCCGTGGAGCAACTCAGGCCGTGTGCCACAACTACTGAGCCTGTGCGCCACAACTACTGAAGCCCACGTGCCTAGAGCCCATGCTCCACCACAAGAGAAGCCACCGCAATGAGAAGCCCGCGCACTGCAACGAAGAGTAGCCCCGGCTCGCTGCAACTAGAGAAAGCCTGCGCGCAGCAACGAAGACCCAACGCAGACAAAAATAAAAATAAATGAATAAATAAAATTTATAAAAAAATAAAATGCCCTTTACAAGCACGTTAAATGGCTATGTAAGTCACATCCAGGTCTGACCACTGCTCCTGACAGGGGCGGCCGAATAGACATGGATACAGTTTCCCAAAACCGATGCTTTGGAAGTCAGAGCTTTTGCCAAACACAATGTTCTCCCAAAGGGCAGGTCATCAAGGTGACGCTGAACACGACAAAGCTGCACAGGCTCGAAAGTTACTCTGCTGCCGTCTGGTGGTGTTATGCTCAGGCTTTCTGAAGTCTGTGGGAAAGAGCTACATTTAAAAAATCGACCACAGGCATCCTGTAAAAGAGCTCGGGCAGTTTTTACAGTCGGACCGCAGAAGAGACTGGTGGGCACATGCCCCTGAGGGTGGGGCACCCAGCTGCCCGTCGAGAACCGGGCTCATCCCTCAGTGTCTCACGTGAAGGACGCCTACTGGTTTGATGGCTGGTGTTGGGGAGTGTCACCTCTTGCACCACACAGGGAGCCCCTGTCTGCCTGGGCTTGGGTGCTGGGCTGATGGCAGCGCAGTCAATACATAACAGCTTATGCTTCTCTGACGGGGACCCCAGATGGCCTGGTGGTCACCCCACCCATTCCAGCAACACAATCACATTAAAGCCAGGCATTCTGGGTTCTCAGGGCCCGTTCTGCATAAACTGGGTACGCGAAGCCTTGGCTGCCTTGTTCACTCACCAGACAAGAGGCATCTTCCTGCTTTGCTAAACATGCATCGATGATGCTGTGAACGTTACACTTTTTAAAACCCATCAGTTTTACACCCACAGATTGAGCTGCATTCCAGTTCATCTCTGTCTCCCTCCCAATCCCGCACCGGGCATGGCCGGCTCCTGTCTTCTCCGCAGAACCATACACGTTCTGCCGAAAGCAGCAGGGAGGACCCCAAGCTGAGCCCCACCCAACTTGGGAAGAGAGCACGTCGGCTAATCTGTACCCGTAGAAGAGCTAAGATGGCCATCCTGTACACAGCGTGACGACCACTGTTCTGGAACATTCTAAAGAAACGTTGGAACTGAGGGGGAGAAGCAGCAGCAGGACTCACAGCGTCCTGCATGCAGTCCTGGGCTTCTCACCCAACCCCCTGGGAGCCCTCCTGCCCCTGTGACTTACCCCGGAATCCAGGAGGGCCTCTCTCTCCGGGGGGGCCCTTCAGCCCAGAGCGTCCAGGCAGTCCGCTGTCTCCCCGGGGCCCGGGCTGGGCCCCCAAGACTTCTCCAGGGAGGCCCCTGTCTCCCGGAGGCCCGACTGGCCCTGGCAGGCCAGAGGGACCTGGGAGCCCGTCCAGGCCAGGGCGGCCCACTGCACCTTTGACTCCTCGGGGCCCCACGAACCCTGAAAGGAAACACAGGGCGTCCCTGTAACGAGAGGTCTGCATCATGACATCTAAGCGAGGCACCGGAAAGAGAACACGTGGCCGGGATCCTGCAGGAGGATGTTTGGCTTGTGTGGCCTCTGAACCGTCTACGGTTTTGTTGAGATGATACGATTCCCCGGTGCCTGGGCCTCCGCACACCAAGTGACACAGCCATGCTCCTGCATGCCGTCTCAGCCGTGACCACAGAGGGACGCCTGTGTTTGGGGCCACTGAGTCGTGGGCTGGGGCACAAGGACACCCACGCAGGTACCTCCAACTTCTGATCACAGTTCATAACCAGAAACATGTTCATTTCCCTCCATGTACAGCTCAAACGTTTAAGCTCTTTTAGCCACTAAATGGCTTCCAGGATGCTTTGCTGTGGCAGCTGTCGAGGAAATGCTTCGAACTGCTGACTCGGACAAGCTGCGAGCTGCGGAGTGGGCAGGCGACGCCGTGAGCAGGCAAACACAGGTGTTCTCTGCGTGGTATCTGGTGAGTGATCCGCGGATCGGGAATTGGTGCTGAGAGCTCAGAAGAGGGTAGCCTATGTGCCCTTAGAAGGTTTCATACTCACTAGAGGGAAATCTCTCTGTGCACCTATCTCTTTTCTCCTGCAAGATCTGTAAGTTTCTTCTGCAAAATTCCAGCCCAACTTCAGTGAGGAAAACGGCGACATTTTTTAATGTCCCAAGGACAAGAGCAAAAGTCGTCACCAAACATTTGTCGAAACAGTTTCTAAATGTTAAAAGATGATCGAGGTGGGGCAGCCCGATGGTACACACAGTCCTTCCCTGAATCTACGTGGTCGAGCGGGAGTCCCACCCTGACTCACCTGGGGGTCCTGGGTATCCCTCTGGACCTGGATCTCCCGGGAGACCCTTGAGCCCTGGTGCTCCATCAGTTCCCGATAATCCCGGAAGCCCTCTGAGGCCTTTGGCACCTAAACAACCCAAAGAAACCAGGACACACGTCAGAGCCGCACAAGCCAACCCCAGCAGGAGACGAACAGGAGAGGGTCAAGGCCGGCCCCCGACTTAACGCGGTCTCTTAGGAAACGGGGAAGTGATGAGGCTGGGGGATGTCAGCCCTGAAACAGCACCTCTGACAGCTGGCAACCGAGTGTCAGTCTACGTGGGCGACTGTCAGTCTGCGCCAGAAATGACGAACCTCGGCTCCCATCACGACCTCGTGATCTCAATAACCTGATGATCTCACTAACTTCATGTTGCCAAAACACGTCTAAAATCCTCTCCCCCACACGCGATGCACGTACACTCTGGGCCCTGTTCCCCCAGTACCTGCTGAAAACTGTCCCACTGCAGTCTGAGCCCCTCCCCCTAAGAGTCGCCACCACTTTGGGGACAGCAGCGTTCGTGCCTCTGCTGGGATCCACGATGGACTGACCCCTCCAGGGCTCGGGCAGGGAGGGTCACGAAGGGCCACGTGGATAATGCGCTCGGCTCTCGGAAGACCATACAGGGCCATTAACTCTGCTTCTTGGTGCAAATGACACTTCGGCATTTTGCCTCACTGTCCCCAGATCCTGTCACCCCTGTGCACCTGGACGACGCTCTCAAGATCCAGGGTGCCTACGATCAGCCAATGCACTTTTCCAGTTTGGGGGGCTGCCTTGCACTGCGGTACTTTACAGTTTACATAGGACCTCAGCTCCAGGGTTACGTGTGCAGTATTCAGGGCACCATTTGCAAACTAGGAAGCGTCTAGAACACCTGCACTGTTCTTCTCAAACAGGTGAGGACACTAAGTTCCAGAAGGAACAGGGGAGATGCCCACAGCTGACGAGTGGTGGACCTAGACTCGCAGACGGGCTTCTGGCCTCCACACCGGATTGTCTGAGTGACCCTCCGTGGGTGGTGAAGGCGTCTGCTCCGCCCTGTCCCAGTCAGAGGAGGAGCGAATTGGAAGGCAGACCCCCTGGGCTGAACTCTGCCCAGGGGTGCAGCCTGAGAGCTCGCCATCCTAGGCTGACGGACACGGCGTCTGGGCATCAGCAGCTGTGGTCACTCAGCCCGTCTGTCATCTCTGAAAGGCCGCCCCACGGAGGGGGAGCCTGGACGGCCCCAGACCGGGCTCTGTGACCCAGAGCCCTTCCTGAGTCCACATGACTCTTCAGCTGGGTGATGGTCTGTGGCAGCAGACAAGGCCCAGCTCCTAGATCCTACAGACAAATTCCTAGCCCTGTTGATCTGCTTTCCTCTCAGTCAAAACCCGAGAGAAACACTCCTCTCCTGCATGATCCTCTTCTACACCCTGGGACACACGGGGATACAAGGAATGCACAGCGCTAGGCCTCCTCTCTGGTCTTGGGGCGCTGCCATCTCTGCCAGGCTCGGGTGCCCACTGGGTCTGTGTTGCAGCTGAGGCTGACTTCCACGTGGCAGGAAGCCTCTCTCTTACCCTAGGGTTCACTAGGTGTCAATCACCGCTCACTTTCCTACACTGATGTGCGGAAGTCGGCTTCCTATAGAAGCTGCCAGCACGTGGTACGGTACCAAGAATTCTGTGATGTCCAGGCGGGGGCGGGGAGGGAAACGCGGGGTCGGGGGCAGAGGAAGATAGCCAGAGAGGGGAAAGGAAGACACGGACGCACGGAGGAAGGCTGGAAGCGCTCTCTCATTACCTGGGGGGCCGGGGGGGCCCGGATGGCCTGGCGATCCCTTAGGCCCTCCAACACAACCTGGGAAGAGAGGACAGGGGAGCTGTAGCCACGGTCCACACCCATCGTCACAGCTTTGGACGTGGCTAAGGTCGAGAGCACCGGCTGTGAAAACCAGCTGCCTTTTTACCATCAGAGTAATTTAATGATTCCATTAATTTTGATGCCGATGTAACTGTAATTTCATTTTGTAATGAAATCAGAATATTAATATAGAAGGCACATGAAGTAAGTCCAGTCGGATGAACACAGGTGCCGTGCTGGCAGTGAGGGCTCCACCCTCTTGGAGGGCAATACCTCACACAGCCGAGTTCATCCGGGTGTCCTTAACCCCCCCCCACCCCCGACCCCAAGGCAATTCCCACCCGGGATGGAGGAAGCTTTCAGTTTCAAAAGGAATGCTGTGACTTCTCCTTTGTGACTTCCATTACTTTCAGAATTAGCAGAGGCAACTCGTTTTGCTGAGTCGTGCAAAATGAAACCCGGTGGCAGCCACCTCTGGCTGGTGACACCACGCAGGGGTATTTTGTCGGACAGGGCACCCTTGCAGCACAGCAGTCCTTTGAGATGCCCTTGGTCTGTCTGCCTGTGACTTGGCAGGGCTCCTATCTTGGCCCGACTTAGCAGCCAAAGAGGGGCTTTGGTCCCCTCCGCCACACGAGGGGTCCGAAGTGCAAAGGCAGACAGCCGAGGCCACGAAAAGAAAGGACCCCGCCCGTCTTCAGGGGGCCCGGGCTCCAGCTGGCAGAGCCTCACCCCCAGGGGCCTTCCCGCAGCTTCGAGAGGGGCCCGCCCTCTGGAGGCTCCGGGGTTGCCGTTCCCGCTCTGCACCCCCACCCCGAGCTCCTGATCTATCCCCACACCTCGTGCGGGGTACCCACGGGTCCTGATGCTGCTTCTCCAAGCCCCGGCCTTTATCCCAAACGCTTTCCTCCAGACCCTCAACTGCCCCTGGTGAGCTGCCACCGTCCAGATGTTCTGCCGGCACCTTTGACTCCAAAAAACTCCTCCTCTCTGCTCTTCAAATCCTGCCCGAGGCCTGCCGTCCACCCCCTTGTGTCCTGGACTCAGCCCTCTGCCTGGCTTCCCACCTCGGTTTCTAGGTGCCCCTGGCTGCAGACTTGGCCTGTCCGATGGCAGCCGGGTCAACTTCTGGACCGTCCCCTCCCCCCTGCCCTCCCCCGAGCTCGGATCATCTGGGCATCCTCTCCTTATCCGTCAGCCCTTCCGTCTAGCGTCCACTGATCACTGGACCGAATTCTTCTCACATCTGGACTCACTCCTCACCCTGCATGATGAGCAAATAATCCAGTTGCCCTTTACACACATAGAGACATATAGTTTAGGTGTGAAAGGACTTATCTGTTGAGTTCTTACCGATGCTGTAAACAGATGCCTTGTGCCGTAGGGACACCTTGGTGACACGAGGTCATCACGCTTGCCCTTCCCTGGGTTCTAAGTTGAGGCAGACGGAGCACAGCTCCAAGTCCACAAGTGTTTCTATTTCTGATGGCAGCTCTGTGCCCGCGGCAGGGATCACGCCAGTTCTAGCCTATATTCTACAAACTGAGAGTTTTCAAGAATTCTAAAGCTGCCCGGCGGTCATGACAATACCTGGCTGGATGATCTCCTGTCCATCTGCTCCGATGGGCCTTTTCACACCCGTATCACAATCTAGGGGTGAGACAGTGAGAGAGTGAGGCAATTTTGCAATAACGGAAAGTGCTTGGCTTTTCCGTGTGTGTGTGTGTGTGTGTGTGTGTGTGTGTGGTGGGAAGGCTGGGACGGGCGGGGCATCAGAGGCCCATTTCTGGACTTCTGGGCTGAGGCTCTGCAACTCCAGCACTAGAGGGAAAGGCCCCACATTCCAGCTGGCGAGAGGAAGCTGCAGTGGGTCCAGAAAACCCCATGGCCGGGTGTCGCTTGTGTGTGGTGAGAACCGAGGGTGTGACACCGTCTCACATGACTTGCCCCCGGGGAAAGGCGCACTGCCTAAGAAGAACAGCGGGGGTGAAGCACAGCGTCTCACGACTTGGAGAGACGCAAGCCTGGGCCCCTCCGTACCTATTTGTCCTGGAGCGCCGGGGGTGCCGGGAGGCCCGGGGAAGCCTGGCGGTCCAGGTAATCCAGCATCGCCGGGGAAGCCACGCTCGCCTTTGGGGCCTGGCAGCCCCAATCCTGGGGGGCCCCTTTCTCCTGGAATGCCCTTAGTACCGGGGGGTCCTGGGTGGCCTGCGTCCCCTGAGGGGCCTTTGATGCCATCACCCTGTGAGAAATTTGGTTCATCTCTTAGAATACATGTAAACCTCAAAGACAGCCATGTTCCCAGCTACTTTTCCCCATTCCCTGAATTCTGCGCTCTGGATACAGAGATGAGTAGGAATGGACAGTCATGGTCTCACCAAGTCACAGAAGTAAAGGACAGACTTTCTAACAAGCATGGACAACACTCTCGAAGATAGTTCTGGAAGGCATAAGAATCTGAGTATTCTTCTCTTTCCAAGCCACCAGCGCCCTGCTTGGACCTTCATTCTCCGGGGGAATTCTTCAAGAGAACGGTTAGGCACAGATTTGGAGAAATGGGGGCAGGAACACGTTATTTCACGTTATGTTAGGATTCAGCGTTTGTGACCCATCTCCTAGTCAGAAGGGACAATGCAGTGGTGAAGGGAAGGAAGTCTTTGGTTTGGACGAGAAAGTGCATCAGAAATAAGGAGAGACGACGGGACCAGAAGGGCAGGAAGCTGGGCGGCAGCGGGCACAGCCGTGTCCTATTCATGCAACTCCTCAGAGCAGGGTGAGGGCAGGGAGGGAGGAGAAGGGGTCTAGTCTCCACAGCCAAGCGCCCTTCCCCGTCTGACCCCCGCCTTTCCCCGCAGAAAGGAGGCTGGGGGCTCTGCATCTTATCACACACAGCCTCTTTCAATGTCGGTGTGTGTTTGCTGCAAAAATGCAGCTGTGTATTTTACAGGTGATCCTAGAAGAAGCGTTCCACCTTCCATCTAGGAATATTCGACTTGGGGGCTCTCGTTCTACGTGCTGGCAAGAGGAGTATTGACTTCCTCTTTTTCTCTTAAACGCTCACTCAGGGCTTGGCTTCCAGCCTTGCCCACTGTTTCCTAAAAAATATGATTGCTGCTCACGAAAAGAGAACAGGTGGCCCTGGGAGGATTTCCTGCTGTGTTAGCACCTCTGACGCTCACGTGTTTAAGCATGTGACCGATGGGGATGAGGGCAGAGTCGCCACCCCCCGCCCCGCCAGCGGTACTCACAGGAGAGCCTGGGAGGCCTGGGAATCCATCCAGCCCGTCACGCCCTGGGATGCCGCTGTCCCCTTTCAGTCCAGGCACACCTGGGACACCTGGCTGGCCCCGCTCGCCTGGGGGAGGAGTGCAGCGTGAGTTGCTCACCCAGGGCAGCCACAGAAGGGTGCATGGTCCAAGATTTGCTGGCCACAAGACTGACCTTTGGTGGTGATGGTTCGAGAATCTCCCTTCATCCCTTTGGGCCCGGGAGGGCCAACACCACCAGGGGTTCCCTGTAGAAACAAACACAAGGTTTCTTCCTCCTTCGCACTGTTACGGGCAGCCGAGAAGACAATGATTTCCATTTATACAACCTGAGGGCCCTTACCTGTCCTCAAGCCCAGAGCCACACATCTCTGTCCCTGGCCGCCCACTACTGTGGCCACCAATCACAGAAGGCCATGGGGGCACTTGAACGTGGCCAGCGGGACTGAGACACTGAATGTTTAATTTTAAATGGTTAAAACTTAAGGGAAGTAGTGACACATGGCTGGACGGTGAAAACAAGAACCTTGCTACTCAAAGTGTGGTCCTCAGATGGGTAGCACCAGCCTCCCTGGGGGCTTGTCAGGAATGCAGACCCTCAGGCCCACCCAGGGCAACTGAACCGCAATCTGCAGTTCAACAAAGTCCCAGGGATTCGTAAACTCATGAGCTTTGGAGAAGCGAAAGCTGCTATAACCCTAACTGCCATTTTGTTGAATCTGGGCAAATAACATGCCTCCAAGTACGAAGGATGGACATTTGTGATCATACTGAGAATGACAAGAGTATTTAGTCGACAGCTCGTCTTCCTAACTGAAGTCAAGGTTGGAAAAAAATCATGCTTCACAGACAATTCACTGCAAGAACATTCACATTTTAAGGTGTAAAATCTAGCTTAGGTCTTTCGATGAGCAGAAACGAGCAGATGAACGTTTCAGGATGCGTTTTAATGTGCGTGATATGCCAGTTTGGGGCAACTCTCGGTTGCTGGTATTTGCAAGAATATGGGAACTTTTAGTGTTGGTTTAATTAAATGGAATGTTTCAAGTGATTATAAGTTCTTTTCTCCTAAAAAATTCCACAGATACTTGATTTATTGATTTGGTTCTTTGCAGAAAAGGGCGACATTCTTTCAGTAACTAGAACAGCACCTCACACACAGGCAGTGCTCAACCAGGAGGTGCTGGGCAAATGGACGGATGCATGTATTCATTTACTAATCGACCCCCATACTTCAAGCACTCTGCCAGGTTCTATCAGTACAGATATTAAACCACCAAAAACGGTCTCAGGCATTCCTGCTGCAGATGCATAAACATATAATTAAATGCAAGATAAACACGGTACCTGAGATGTTTGAACGCAAGTGCTGTGGGTGTGCACGCGATACAGCTGGGGAAAGCACACGTTCTTGGAAGACTTTAGGGATTCCATGTGCACAAAATGGGATCCATTTGACTTCTCAGAAATAGTCCCTCATTTTATAAATAACTGAAGGTCAAGGGCTTCCCTGGTGGCACAGTGGTTAAGAATCCACCTGCCGATGCAGGGGACACGGGTTCGTGCCCCGGTCCGGGAAGATCCCACATGCCGCGGAGCGGCTGGGCCCGTGAGCCTTGGCCGCTAAGCCTGCGCTTCCGGAGCCTGTGCTCCGCAACAGGAGAGGCCACAACAGTGAGAGGCCCGCGTACCGCAAAAAAAAAAAAAAAAAAAAAAAAAAAAAAACCTGAAGGTCCTCCCAGTTCTGCCATTATTCAGTTTGGATTCTCACTACATCCACTTTTTCTGAATACTTGAGCAACTTCTACATGCTCAGCCATGATTTGGAGATGGTGTCATTTTTAAAGTAGGAGGAAATGTAGCATCTATTATGTTCAGTTGGATAAAACTATTTGTCTTCTGAGAAGTCCCAGAGAATGGAGAGGTGCTGTGGACCTCCTTTTCACCTGCAAAGCTTCCGCGACACGAAGCAGTTATGAGTCATGACCCTCTGCACCAACAGCTCTGAGTGGTTGCAACTCCCCTGCAACTGGACACGAAGTCTGATTGTTCTAACCGTCCCTGGCCAAGTGTCCTGAGCAAACTTTCCTCTATGGCTGAATATATAAAATGATAGACTTTTCATTTTATAAATCTCTTGCAGCTCTCTTTTTGAGTAAAAATAAAGAAAAAATATAGTTTCTTTGCCTTCATCTGAAATTTGCTTTGAGATCACTGGTCAGTTAAAACCTGCCACGAAGAAAGATCTAGTCCAGATGACCTTTTTCTCAGGTGTCAAATAAAGCCCACTTAGCTGGAATCCAGAAAATTTCATACATTCATCCAAACTAAATTCATGGTATACTTGGAAGTCTCACTTTTTATCAAGTTAAGGGAGCCTTTATTAAAATGCTGAATCGGTCCTATACTAAATCTGAAGAGGTGAATACACAGTATGTAGTATGTAGCTTTGCATTCAAAATGCTAGAAGGGTTGCTTTTTTTGAGATATAATTCACATGCTATAAGATTAACTATTTTAAAGCATACAATTCAGTGTTTTTTGTTTTTTGTTTTTTTTTTGGTATTTCCACGAGGTTCTGCAACCATCATTATTACCTAAATCCAGACCATTTTCATCACCCCAGAAAGAAACAGTCACTCGCATTCCCCCCCTCCCAGCCCTTGGCAACCACCAAGCTACTTCGTCTCAAGATGCCTATTCTGGACACTTCATACAAATAGCATCATATAATATGTTCTTTTGTGTATTATTTCACTTAGCATAATGTTTCTGAGGGCACCGCACTGTAGCACGTGTCAGCGCTTCATCCCTTTTGATGTTTGAATAATGTCCCATTGGGTGGGTATGCTACATTTCATTTATCCATTTACAGGCATTTGGGTTTTTTCTACTTTCCAGCTGTTATCATGAATGCTGCTGTGAGCTTAATGCACAAGTTTTGGTGTGGACACGTGTTTTCAGTTCTCCTGGGTCTGTACTAGAAGGGGACTTTCTGGGTCACACGACACCTCTTTGTTTGACTTTTAAAAAATTTGTTGGCTGCGTTGTATGGCTTGTGGGATTTCAGTTCCTCAACTAGGGACTGAACCTGGGCCCTAGGGCGTGAGAGCACAGAGTCCTAACCAGTGGACCGCCAGGGAATTCCCTATGTTTGACTTTTTTGAGGAAGCATCCAGCTTTTCCACAGTGCCTGCTCCATTTCACATTCCCACCAGAAAAAGCTTTAAAGCTCCTCTTGGAATACTTTGAATGTCACACTGGGTGCGTAAGTGTTGCTGGTCTAAAGCTGTATTAATTCAGTAAATAAAAGCCGGGAATGGGGAAATGGCGCCGTGCGTCAAGGTCGTCTTACCGGCTTCGTGGTAGAACTGGTCTCTCACCTTGAATCCTGGGAACCCGGGGATGCCGTGCTGGCCGGGGTCTCCCGGGCTGCCTTTCCTCCCTGGTTCCCCATTGGTGCCGGGAAAGCCCTTGGGTCCTGGTGGCCCCGGAAGACCCCCGATGAACTGGTCATCCTCTGCACATTGACAGTCGCCGGCATCGCCTGCAACGTGGGCAGAGAGGGAGGGACTTGTTATTTGCTCGTGAAGCGCGTGTATGACCCTCCTGTTGGCTCTGCAGGGGACAGGAGGGCAAGGGGGTGAGGGTTTGGCTGCGGGGGGGCTACACCGCAGGACACGCCTACTCTGGTCCTCACTCCCCTCATTCTTAGACAAGAAGCGTGAGTCTCCTCGGGATGCAGATACGTAAAGAACAGGAGAGTTGACGGAGGTGTGGGCGGAGTTGGGGACTCAGCAACAGGAGTTCTGAGAAGCCACCGCGGGGGCCTCAGGGGGAGGGCAGGAAGGTGCAGGGTGAAGGGTGGCCGGAGAGAGGGCGGCCTGGCAGCAGCCGCGGGCGTGGAGCCCGAGGTCCTGGTGCGGAGGGAAAAAATACGTGCCCTCCCTTCTTCTGTCTTGCTGGCTGAATCCAGGGAGCCCGGGGGCAGGGCAGGGCTGAGCTGGAGGCTGGTGGTCGGCTTGGCTGCCAGGGCGCAAAGGGGGACACGTGATGACCCGGGGGTGCCGAGCTGCCCAGCTCACCCACGACGCCGGACCCCTGCACCGCCCACAGCTCCACGCGTGCTGCAGAGGTCCGGCGGTTAAAACCCAGGATGCCCAGGGATGGGCGAGCCGAACAGGTCCCCCCGAGGTCCCCACAAGCGGCCCTTGCCTGGAGAGGTGGGGTCCCCCAGGGGCAGCAGGGAGAGGAAAGCAAGCACAGCTCGTTCCCACTAGCATCCGCCCGACCTGGGCAGGTCACGTCTCTCCTGCTTTGCCACCGCCTTGCTGCCGACGCATCCCTAACTCGGGGAGTCGGGTTAGGACCAAACCGGGTGATGACCCTACAGCCCTCTGCAAATGCTTGTTACATTTTCTTGGAGCCGAGGGCTCGGATGAGTCATCTGAATTCAGTCTAAGAAGCCACCGTGCATCTTTTCTGTCCCCTGTTGGGCCCCGTGTTGCCTGAAAGTTCAGCGATGGACGTGGCAGACAGAACAGAGACGGGAGGGCCAGCTGAGAGCTGGGTGTGCGGGAAACGAGGAGACGCCGCCCCCCAGTGTGAGGGCCGTGGCCAGGAGGGGGCCGGGGGGAAGCAGGGGCTCGTCCTCATCTTGGAACCAGTGAAGGGTGAGCTGGACTCAGGAGGGCCAAGCAGCGCCCCGCCCCCCGTTGCTCCCGGACAGCCTCACCTTTCCATCCTTTCTGTCCGCGAGCCCCGGGGAAACCAGACGGCCCAGGGTAGCCCACCCTGCCTTCTGCTCCTTTAAGGCCGAAGAGGAAACCTGAGGAGAAAACCCACAAGGACGGCACGTTAGCACAGCCCAGGACCCCGTATCCCCCCACCCCGTGTGGGAAGGGTTACAGCCAAGTCTCCCAACAGAAAATGGCCCCCATTCCAATTCCATCCCAACTACTCGCAGAAAGACACGGAGACTTTCTTTTTGTGACCATTGCTTCCAGGATTGGAAACGCATGTGAACGCCTATGATTTTAGTTTTTCCATTAAAGTCTAGAAATAGAAATCTTTACTTTTCAGAAACACTGAGTCCAAAGAAGACTTTAGGTTTTTTTAACCACGTTTTACTTCGACTTGGGTTCTAAGACTACTGCAACTTCTGGTTCTCCCAGAATGACAGAAAACCCAAACAGTAAAAGATGTGAGAATGAACTGGCTTCCCCAGTCCTGTCCTCTCCTCTGGAACGGGAGCATCTGGGCACGCCCCTCCCCCCAGACCACCCCCCATCTTTCCTCTTTCACGCCTCTGGGTGCACACACGTGCACACATGTAACCATGTAGGTAACTTGTGATCCTCCCACCCCCATCACTAGGATCACAGTACTTCAGGCGTCCTTTCACCATCTGCAGGGCTCTGATAATTCCAAGCAAGGACATCCGGGTGAAGGTGTAAAACAGGAATAAAGACACAGACCTACTTGAGAATGGACTTGGGCATATGGGGAGGGGGAGGGGTAAGCTGTGACAAAGCGCGAGAGAGGCATGGACATATATACACTACCAAACGTAAGGTAGATAGATAGTGGGAAACAGCCGCATAGCCTAGGGAGATCAGCTCGGTGCTTTGTGATCGCCTGGAGGGGTGGGATAGGGAGGGTGGGAGGGAGGGAGACGCAAGAGGGAAGGGATATGGGAACAGATATATATGTATAGCTGATTCACTTTGTTATAAAGCAGAAACTAATTAAAAAAAAGAAACAGACTCTAAAAGCCCACAAAACGCTCCGTGTCCCACTTGAGCAGAGCGCCATCTCGTGGTGGGAACTGGGCTGCACATTCCTGGGAAGCACCGCTGCTGGGTATTGACTCCCAGGACTCTGGCCCGAGCTCTGGGGTATGTGGAGATGGGTGAGGCCCAGGAGGGGAGCATGCTGGGTGGGGAGCTGGGGAGGGGAGACCCAGAGTTCAGTTTGGGGCGTGCAAATTTGGAGATGCCTGTGAGACACACAGTGGTGACGAGGTGTCCAGTTGGGATGAGTTTGCAGCTCAGAATACTGAACTGGGCTAGGGACACAGTTAGGGAGAGCTGGCACATAACTGGTGTTTAAATTCCTGTGAATGAAGGAGCTGGCTAGATAGAGAGACACAGACAGGAACTCCATTGCCCATGGGATGGTGGAGGGAGAAGAAAGAAGACCTAGCAAAGGAGCCGCAAAAATAAGGGGAGAGATGACAAAGGGGGGTGGGTCGTGGAGCTGGAGAAGAGGGTGTGTGTGGGGGGTGGCGGCTGCCCCCTGTACCACTGGGAGGCTGCTGACAGAGCAAATGGTGCCCAGGATGTGGCTCCATAGGTCACTGGTGACCAGGTCAACAGCATGTCAGCCTAGTGGTGGACTGAGGGCTTTATGCTATGTTTCCATGTTCTCCTGATATGTTAGGAGAAGCTAGTGTTACAGGTAGTTATTTAATCACAGATACTCCAGGGATGTTGGCTTTTAAAATCTGAGATGAAGACATTGTGGGTATGCTTCACAGCGTTTGCAAATCTAGACAGAAAAGGCACTTTGGGGCCATCTTAAAGTGCCACCCTCCCTCCTTCCTACACTGTTTTTCTCTTCATCTGGTAAATTCATAATTTCAAGCAAGTCCTAAAGAATAGCACTGTGCCAGGCAACTCTACCTAATGCACTGTGGTAACCTAAATGGGAGGGCAGTCCAAAAGGGAGGGGATATCTGTATGTGTACGGCTGATTCATTTTGTTGTGCAGTGAAGGCTGACACAACACTGTAAAGCAACCATAGTCCAATAAAAATTAATTAAAAAAAAATAAAGGGATCTCCTGATGAAAACAACAACAAAAAAAGAAGAGCAGTACACTTCTGCGATGTTTCCAACATGATTTTCCTAAAGAGGTCAGTGGCCGTAATAAACCTGGCAGTAGTTTGACTTATTCTAGAGCCCCGGCAGTCGACTCAGTTACCCGAGCTGAACTGGACGTAAGCAAAACGTTTAGCTCAGAAAGAAAACTGGCTTCACAGTTTGACTTTGCTGGAACGGCAAACGAGTCAAAATTCTGGTTTCCATCAGCAGCAACACATAAAACTGAGTGAAATGCAGTTAACAAGAAAAGAATCCAACAGCTTCATTCCAGGGGAAAAGCTGAAGAACTCTGTGGGACTCAAGGTCACTGATGTTAAATTATGACTCTACACAAAAATATTTTAAAAGGCCATTAAGGTTGGCTACTTTTTGTACTAGAGACTGCTTTTAAAATAGTGATTTGGGAGCAATGTGTCTCGTAAGGTAAAATGAATATTTCAAAGAGAACTGAAGTTGATAAAACGTATCAGACACCATTCCATCTATTTTATAAATTCTCCCTGCAGTTAACCAATGGACCGGAAATTAGTTAATTTGTTTACAGATGACTTATGTTGGTAAATCAAAGATTTACTAAGCAAGACTTACAAAGCCAGATGGTATGTGTTTGTCTATCAAAATGGAATTTAGTTACAGGAATGATGACAACGCTAGCCTTCAATCACGGTCTTTTGAAGGGGCGGATTTTTATGCTTTTATTTTTAACACATCATGTTCTGTTGCCAAAAAAGGAAAACTCAACAGATACCATTTACTCAGGATATGTAATGTTTACAGAAACTCAGCCATTATCACAGATGCCGCAGTAATAAATATTACTGCCAGGATCATAAAAAAGATTAGCGATAACAGCGCTCAAAGTATTTGGCAAATTCCAGGGAAATATCTGCACCCCGAATTTTTCAAAAGACTGTGAGAATCTGCTTTTTGCAGTTGAAGGAAAATTGGGAACGTAGAGCCTTAGTAACTTAAAATTTAACGCAGAAGACAACAGAGAAGTGACTGCTGGTTTTTTAGTGGAAGGAGCATATACTGATGTGCTTCTCATGCCTCCAACGGTTTTCCTTCTAAAGAGACAGCAATGAGAAGCTGGCTTCTGAAAGTAAGGGAAGCCTGGTCTCCATCTACCTTTAACTGAACTCACACACGATCCATTGGCACGTGTGAAGACAGGAATCTGTCAGAGATGAGCGGGGGTGACGTCGGGAATTAAAAGTCAAATATTTTGAAAAGAAGATGCTGAATTGTGTCCATGTCGCAGAGACAGAAATAGTGACCTCTTTTTCAGTTTGATTTTACGATGTTCAAAGCATAACCCTAAAGCTGGAAGCTGAGAGAATAACCGTTTTGGAGGGCAAGCCTCCTTGGATCTCAGCTGAAAGATGAGCCACGGCTGCATTAGAACCTGGAAACTCAGTTTTGTGCCCGACAGCCTGAGGGTCCAGATGCCGTGCCTGTCCAGTCTGTAGACTCTCAGCATCTTCCGTCTGGGCCCTGCCAAGGGCTGCTACGTCCCATTACAGGCGGTGCAGCCACTCCTGGTGTGAAGCATCGTCACCCGTTCAGCTGTAGCTCTGGCTCCTCGGGGGCCCAGAAGGCAGATCACCAAGTCTGCCTATCGCGTTGGTTAACCCAGGGGGGAGGCTGTATGTCAGGGCGGGCCTTTCCTGCCTGCACCCCAGAGCGCCCGCCACACTCTCACACTGCCCGCTGCCTAGTTCACGGAATTATTGACAAGAAAATCCCAAGTGAAAATCCAGCCGGGGCCAGGCTCCTTTGTCTGGACACTGGCACGACCTCCCTTGAGTTTCCCTCCACTTACCGTCTGGGCCAGGTGGTCCCGGGAACCCTGGGGGACCTTGGAGCCCTGGCTTTCCGTCAGCTCCCGGGGGGCCAGGGTACAGGGCGGGGATGCCCTGCTCTCCTGTGAAGCCTTTGGGTCCCATCTCGCCCGGTAAGCCTCTCTTCTCATCTGAAAATCCAACAGCAATCACAGCAGCGTGAGACCTCTGAGATTTATCCGCTGTGCTGGTGTTCCCGCCCCGGGAGGCCTCCAGCTGGGCTAGTGGTTTACAGTCCAGTCAGTGACTTAAAGGGCAATGCCGCTGGTATATTTCATCACTATCTTTACACTTGAAAAAGCCCCTCTCCTTGCCCCCAAACGACGGACCGAGAGTTGTTATAACACTGGACGATGCCTGTGCTCTTCCCGGCCAAGTGACAGAATCACGTGAGGTATCATCAGCAGCACCTCCGACCCAGTGAGGGAGTCACTGTCACAGGTGCGTGGTTCTGTGATGACAGCCCAACACGTATTCGAGATGCATTAGAGCTGCTGGGCCAGCCTATGAGACAGAGTGCTGACTGGGGGGCTGTGCAGCCAGCGAGGGGCGGGGGTTTGTGTGAGACCCGAGGGGACGTCTCAGTTTCGATGCCGCGGAAGCACGTTACCGTCATCTCTGATGGACGTGCCAGGCAGGCCTGGCAAGCCGGGGCTTCCAGGCTCCCCCTGGGCTCCTGGGTCTCCGGGGGCTCCATGGAATCCTGGGTCCCCTCTGGCACCTGGAACCAAGACAGGCCCCACATTATGAGCAAGACTGTTGTCCAGGACTCAAGGCAGATGTTCACTTTTTCGCTGAATGTATATTTACTGATATCCTGTCCATCTCACGAGGCCGGCGGTGTTTCATCTATGGTGGCCCCTGCTTTCAAGGAGCTCATTTCCAACCAAGGAGGACTGATAAAAGATCCCTGTAAATGTTCTAAAACAAGAGAGGAACAGAACGCCAGAAAGATACAGAGAGGTTTCAAAGGAGGGGAGGATGATTTGGGGGGAAATCTGACACTGAGGGACCACAGAGGACGAGAAGAATAGAAGCGGACAGTAGTTTTGAGCTCTTGACTGTGCAGACTCAGTGTTACACACTCGGCTGACATTCGATTCCCGTAAAAGCATGTGTGCAGATAGTGTTACAGCCCCGATGTCACAGACGGGTGAGGCTTCATGAGAAGGTGAGCTGACAGCTGATGGAGATAAGGGGAGGGGAGGCCGCCCACAGGGGACATCAGCCCAAGTGAAGCAGGTGACCACCGAGCAGGATACCTGGGGGGGCCGGGGAACGGGTGGACAGCGTCGTGGAAAATCAGGCTGCATGACCGCCGAGCCAGCGGGAATGAAGAATGAACGAGACGATTTGGACCCTCCTGCACCAGGCACCATGGGGGGAGCTGGGGGGGCGACGGGGGCCACCTCGCTCTGAACCCCTCTTCCCCTGAGCCCCAGCTCTTGCCCGGATCAGCTTTTCATTGCTATTTGCTGGATGAATGGTAGACGTGAAGATTCTTACAGACCTTTTCCCTAAATAAACAAATGCCAAGGGGCTTTGCTACGCTCCCTGGCTGTGTAAATAGCAACCTTTTAGTGCATAGCATGTTTTTCTGGTCTACAACTGGGAAAGTGGAGAGAATGTGATGTTTCATGGTACACGGATGAGTAATTGTTAGGAGAGATCACATCACTATGTGATTTTTAATTTTTTAATCTTAGGAGAAAGTCCTTAAGATAAGAAGGGACTCGTTGGGCCTCATGCTAGACGTGTTTGTAAGGGGTGGAACGTGTGAGTCTGGGTCCCTGTGCTGGGCTTGGCTGCCTGCAGAGGGGACGCAGGGCTGGGCTCTGGAACAGGGGTGGCCCGGGTCTGAGTCCTGCTCCTTTGCTTGCTACGTACGTGATCTGGGGCGAGTTACCCCACGTCTCCGTGCCTCAATTTCTCCATCAGTACAGTGCGGCCAATGCCAGCCCCCATCTCAAATGGTCTTTACAAGGAGTAAATCAATGGACCGGTGCCAATTAGAACAACTTACTTCACTGCCTGGCGTGTGCTCAGTAAGCACCATACAAATGTTAGCCATTACCATTACTGAATAAAAAGAGACAAAATAAAGCTGAAAACCACAGATCTTCTCGAGTGTTCGGGAAAAGAGCAAGATCACTTTTTAGTTATATTGCAATCATTTTTTTCAGTGCAAAGCTCTTCTAATCCTTTGCGTTTTGACAAGCTCCCGCAATGCTGCCTGGTGAGAGGTACATGTATTTTCCTCTTTTCCATGACAGAATCTGCTCATGAGTCAACCTCTCACTCCAAGGAGCCCTGGAGCTTGGTCAGCCTTCCAGCTCACCCAGGACGCGGGAACTCTGCTCTCACAGGCAAGGAGGGTGGCTGCTGCCTTTCTCACCTGCACTCCGGGAAAAGGAAATGTGACCACCCACTGTCCCGGTGTGGTTTCCGGGAATGCAGGGTGGTGAGGGGAACTGAATGCATTCCAGGCTCTCAGTCAGGGAGCTTTCTGATGAGTGCAAAAGAGACATCACCAATGTTAAGTTTAAAACCTGTGTTCCCAATATCACCTCACACATGTCAGAATGGCCATCATCAAAAAGTCTACCACAAATGTGGGCAAAGATGTGGAGAAAAGGGAACCCTCCTACATTGTTGGTGGGAAGGTAAATTGATGCAACCACTATGGAGAACAGCATGGAGGTTTCTCAAAAAACTAAAAATAGAAATACCATATGACCCAGCAATTCCACTCCTGGGTATATATTCAAAAAAACAAAGCACACTAATTCAAAAAGACACGTGTACCCCAGTGTTCACTGTGGCGCTATTTACAATAGTCAAGGTACAGAAGCAACCCAAGTGCCCATCAACAGACTTATGGATAAAGAAGATGTGGTACATATATACAATGGAGCACTACTCAGCCATAAAAAAGAATGAAATAATGCCACTTGCAGCAACATGGATGGACTTGGAGGGCATTATGCTATGTGAAATAAGTCAGACCGAGAAAGACAAATACTGTATGATATCACTTATATATGGAATCTAAAATATACGACCGACTAGTGAATATAACAAAAAAGAAGCAGAGACACAGATCTAGAGAACAAACCAGTGGTTACTAGTGGGGAGAGGGAAGGGAGGAGGGGCAAGATAGGGATAGGGGGACAAAAGGGTTATTGAGGGACTATATGAAATCATGTGTGTGAAACTTTTGAAAATTGTTAAGCACTATAGAATTTAAAGAATCTTTCATTCAATAAAAAAATATTTTAAAAAAGTGGGTTGCAAAATAAAAAAAAATTAAGTTCCCAAAGTCTCAAAGACATGATTTCCATTTCACCAAAATCACCAACAGTGAGTCAACCTCATGTCAGGTCCCTGGGGTTTCTGGCTTGGCAGACGTGTTGGGCTCCCCAGAGAAGGACGGGAAGCTGGCTCCACAGTAGTGTGGACTCCCCGGTTTGAGTTTATTTGAAATAGACTCATCGATGGTTTGATGTCACCCTGGAGAGAGACCTCTAGGGGACCCCACCTGGCCTTGGCCTTGGTCTTGCTCTGTCTACAGTTTCCCCATCGTTGGATGAAGACATGCAAAGGTATTAAACCAGAAGATGGTTCACACCTAAGCAGGAAGGTTAGTCCCTGACCCCTGGACATAGATAACAGGATGAGACACATGACCTACTGGGTACAGGAAGGAAACATTAGAGCATCTTCATTTAAAAAAAAATCTCACCCTTTAAAATCCCTATCTGACGTACATGTTTTAGCACATGCAGTATTCAGTCATTCAGGTAAACATTTACTGAGCAACTACCATGTGCCTGGACTGTTCTAGAATTGAGGATACAGTAGGGACCACACAGGCTAAAATCTCTGACCTCAGGGAACGTCCTGTATCATGGATAAATTATCCATAAATAAATATTCATACTATGATTTGGAGGCGTGCTGAAAACACTTTTTTTTTAAACCTAGAAGGACGCACATTCAAAAAGGTTCACAGACCATTGCTCTAAGCGCAGAACTAGAATTATATTTAAATAGATCGTGCCGATGGGAGGCTGAGCTAAACTAACAAGGACGGCACAAGCCACGACACGTGCAGAATCCCTCACTGACACTCAGGGGTCAACTGTGACCGTGGGATCATCTTCCTGTACGAGCTCAGGTGCAAATGCCTGGAGGTTTAGTTCTTTGAAGTTTAAAAGGCTGTGACTGTTTCCAAATTATGGACTATATCAATTCCAGGCTCTGGACCGGTGAGCAGGGGGTGTAAGCATCTTGGTGCGTTTGGACCAGAAACCAGTGAAGTGGCTGGGACAGCGCCCATGGAGGCCTGGCGGGCACGAGGGCTGGGTTTCTATGGTGATGCTGCAGGTGGCAGAACCAGAACCTGCACAAGGTGTGTTGAAATGAAAGCCTTTCCCAGCGGAGGAAAGTGGTGAGTGCTCTCTCAGCCAGAGGCAAACTGGGGGTCTCTCCAGTACACCCCGCTTAAGCCACGAGGGAGGGAGGGTCCACAAGACTGAGATTCCCCAACGTTTAAGTGCTAAACATTAACATGTAAACACTTCTTTTTTTGCTTTGTTTTGTTTTGCTCAGAAAATCTCACAAGGTCATGGCTCTGTGTCCACAACAGACGAGAAAGCAGGACGAATGGCATACAGACCTTTGGCCAGGGCAGGATGCGGGGAGTAGGTTGGCGGGCCAGCGGGGCCTGGTTCACCCATTTCTCCCTGGAGAAGGAAAAGAGGAAAACAAAAGAACGTGAGGCTGGCTTTTTGGAGTTTTGGACACTATGCCTGTTTCCAAAGAACAGAACTGAAAGCGACCATGAACCCAGCGGAGGCTGTTCTGAGTCACAGAACCATGGATGGTGTCCGGGCTCCACATCCACGATGCTGTGCTGATAAGTCCAGGCATCCCAGCCACCAGCTGGACACACCAGGAGAGAACAGGTGGGCCGGTGCCCACCTCACTCTGAGACCCTTGTCAAGCTCCGGAAGTGGCCAGGTGACCGCCTTCCTCAGGGCAGACTCCTCTGTGTTGATGACCGCACCTGAGCTGCCCATGGGGCCGAGCTGGGGTGCTGTGACGGCACCTCATCCAATACCATCTGGACGGTGAGACCTAAAATTCCATGAGCTGCCTTGATGTCCCTGAGCCTCACGGGGCCCGGAAGGCCTGACTGTGAGTCCCCCCCCATCCTCACCAGCTACGGCCCACCTGATGGTAGATGCCCCCCAACCCAGCTAGTTCCCCCTCCAGCTGGAGCAGCTGCACCCCCCGGTCCTCAACCTCCCTGCCCGCCCGTGGGATTATTCCAACAAGTCAGTCGTGTCCCCCTTGGGAACCAGGGGCCCCTACCCTCTTGTTACTACGGTGCCTGCGTCTCTCTGCCCCCTGGTTCTCTCTGCTCCGGGTGCAGGTCCCCACTGCCACCTCTACGTGGCCCCGTATGGCATGCAGCATCCTGAGGCTGACACACAGGTGACTCATAGGTGAACATCCACCTCCTCTCTCAGCACCAGGTGTCGTGTGAGCAGCTACATGACACAGGATGGAGGAGGCCTCCTTCTCCAACAGGGTGTTTAGGAGGTGATCAGAACACCATCCAAGGGAGATAAGGGGAAGCCATCCCGATTCAAATGAAAACTGAGCCCACCTTGGGTCCTGGGTATCCATCAGGGCCTTGGTAGCCATCCGGTCCTCTGTTTCCCTGCAGGGAAGATGTTTAGTGCTTATTTTTAATCTTTAAAATATAAAGACGTAACCACAATCCATTGTGTCTAATAAAATCAACAATAGTTTGTTAAGATCATCGACTACCCATGCTGTGTTCAATTTCCCCTGATTTTATTCTCAAACATGTCTTTTTAAAGTTGCTTTGTTTGAATCAGGATTCAAAAAAAGGCAAAATAGGACATTTGGTTGATATGTCTCTTAATTTGCCTGTAATTCATAACGGTTTTCTCTTCCTTTCTACTTTGGTACCTTTTGTCTTCGCTGTTGAGGAAACTGGGTCATTTGTACTGTGAACACCCTGCGTGGTGGACTTGGTCCACTGCATCCTTGTGGAGTTGCACAACGTGCTCCTTTATCCCTCAGATTTTCTCTAAACTAGTTGTTAGATCTTGGGCCTCCTTAGTCTCAGGTTCATCTTTTTTGAGCAAGATTTGTTCCTGGCGGGTCCCGAGCCCTTCCCACTAAGCCACACGTGCCGACTACCCCCACTGTTGTGATTTCACGATAGACCAGTGGGGTCGGGCGTTGACAACCTGATCCATCTATTCAAACCTTCTCCCAAGATGGGTTTTGAAAAATTTTAGTTAACACCAACTGGAATCCTTAAACCTTTTCATTTAGAAGTTTTTGCTCTTCACTTAAAAAAAATATCTAATGCTAATAATGATTGCATTCTAATTCTCTTGAATATGGATTGAAAGACAAAGTTTACCCTTATGAGCCCCATCGTATCTGGATAGATATGAAAAGCTTTAAAAAAATCTAGAAATTTATTCCCTCTTGCTAAAGAATATATACAGTAAGCCCGGGCCCCCCAAATTCGGAATGCCAATGGGATAAAGTAGGTACGTTATCTGATTATTTTACTGCATATTTTGAAATCCAGGAGCACGTATGCTGAGTTACATTATTTAGAATGAACTAAGATTAATTTGGTGCTTTCACTTTGGGCCTCTGGTTTAGACGGACTTCCTTTCATCCTAGGTGGAGCTGAAGATTCGAAAGTGAAGGAAAATTTCTCTGATATTAAAAGTGACCTCCTGCTTAGAGGCCATCCCACAAGACAGTCTAGGAGCCCTGACGGAGCTTGGAGTGACTGCGGAGTCGGTGAGCAGGCATCCCGACTGAGCCGTGTCCAGTGCGACATCACCACCCAGTTCCAACAATGCTACCTGTGCTGACGTGGGACAGCCTCCGAGGAGCGTTGGGTGAAAAACATGAGTGGACGACAGCGGAACGGGATGAAATGTTCATTTTCTCTGGTTAATTACATGCATGTAAAAATACACGCCCCGCCTGTGCGAGCCCTGATCTGAACACCCACCCCACGTGCACAGGGGTCGCCTCTGGGGAGCGTGCTGGGGGTCTGCGGTGGGCAGGGCTGGCCCGCACACTCTCTGCCTGAGTTAGTGAAGACAGAAAATAGTGAAAATAAAGAAATCATTACTTAAAACAATCGATTCCTATGTTTTCGCGCGCACCAGAGCTAGCATTCAGACAATTCTAAGCCTGATGCAGATTTATAAGACATTTCTCAGCTACCATTTTCTTCCTACAAAAATGGCCAAAAATCTGTCCATAGAACACAGGATAAAAACAACAAACTGGGTCACCACGGAAGGTAAGTGAAGTGCCAAAATGTGAGAGATCAATATATAAAAAATGTGGGAGGACCTGTGGCCGCCACGTTGGCAACCTTCCTACAGGACACACTGGTGGTGACACCGAGGAGGGGGCAGCTGGAAAGCACGGGAGCCGTGGCCGGTGCGGGCCGGGTGACGGGAGGCTCGGAGGGAGAGGACCCCGGGGCTGGCTTGCCAAACCAGAGAAAATGTAAATGAGCTCGCTTACGCTTTGAGAAGGATCTGGGAGGAAGGATTATTTCTGCTACTGTAAACGTGGGAAAGTTTTAAATGTTTTCTCTGGGGACATTTCTTCTGGGATGCCCCAGTCTTTGTATGTAACCTTTGCAAGGTGTTTCAGGCCTGGATCAGATTGCATTTCATGTCTCAAACTTACTTTCTGTCCTGGTGAACCTTTCTCACCATCGAAGCCAGGGGCACCCTGGGTTGAACAGAAAACAGAAGTGGTAACAGCTCAGAATATGCAGTGACATTTCCCGGAGGGCATTGTTATGGCACCCGCCGTGGACTAAAGTAAAATACTTTGCTAAGCCAGTATCAAAACCATCTGAAGTCTCCTTTTCTTTCCTAGAGGAGATGGGTCATTTTAGGGACCCTTTCATGGAATGCATCCTGTCTACCACTTAAAGAAATCTGGAGAAATCCATAAACAGTACAGTAAAAACAGTAGAGCCAGAAAGAGGCCTGCACTCCACTGCTCTCAGGATCCTTCGTTCTTACTGTTGGAGATTGTAACACATGTCCTTTGAGTAGCTGTGGCCCCCAAGTGGTCACCACAAGGCCACTGTCTCTCTTCCTGGCTCTGCCCACGTTTCCAGCTCACCTGGGGCTGGGTGTGGCCAGCTGACTGAGCTCTGGCTGATGGAGGGACGTCTGCCCGCGGGCCCAGGAGCGACAGGTGGCCGAGCTTCCTCGGGAGAAGACATCCCACTCCCACTCCTTCCACCCAACCAGGGACATTTTTGTTGGACTCTCAGGGCCACAAGAAATCAACTTCTTCGTTGGAGCCAGCCTACATTTTTGTTACCACTGAGCAATTCAGCCTAATACAAGCAGAAATGTGTCTGAGTTCTGCTCCTGCCCCCGGGCCAGGCGGAGGGGCACAGTATTAAAAACCACAGTTAGCGGGTGACGATGGTGTGTCAGTCAGTGCAGGCTCATGATCGTAGCCGACAGATCACGGAGGGGCAGGACGCTGACAGCAGGGGAAGCTTTGTGTCGGAGAGCAAAAGGGGGTGCATGGAAAATCTCTGTACTTTCGGGCCAACTTTGCTGTGATCCTAAGCATAGGGGATTAAGAGGTAGGAACTACTGTGTATAAAATAAGCTATAAGGATACATTGTGCAACACAGGGAATCTAGCCTATATCTTATAATAACTAAGTGGAGTAGAACTTTTGAAAATTGTGAATCACTACACTGTAGATCTATAACATATGACATTGTATCAGTACATCAACTACACTTCAATAAAAAATTAAAGAAAAATAAAGTCTTTTAAAAAACCAGACAATACAAAGCAAACGGCTGGTGTAGAAGGCATGGTTTACCCGCACTCCTGAAAAGCCCATGATTCCTTCTTCTCCCTTCATGGAAATGCCCTAGGAGAGAACAGAGAGACCTGAGGGCGCCCACACTTCACGCTCTGCCTGCTCAGGGGTCCATTCTTAGTGCCCCGACAGTGGCCGTCCTGCCCCTGTGTCTCTACTCCAGTGTCACACACGGTGGAGTCCTAGGATGTCTGCAGTCGGCCTGGATGGTCATCAACCCAGGATGTCACCTGTCATCGTCACCTAGTGACAACCGGGAGGACTGGGAATATGGGGCAGGCGTGACCCAGATCAGGGAGGGCAGGGCGATTACACGGTTGGACTCCAGCAAGGAAGCCACCACCAAACCCACCCAGACCCTCCATGGCACTTCTTCTTTTTTAAAGGGTTTAGATTCATTTATGAGCTAAGGTGTTGATGAGCTGGTGTTGACTGTGGAATGAAGACATTCTGAAACTGTTTTCTGGAAAACAGCATAAAAAATGATCATACTTTCTTGCTGTAGACAAATGCATTGGAAACCAGAAGTTGCAGGTTGTTACAACCCAGACACAGTCTATCAGTATGACGGGAACACCGAGAATATGGGAACCACCAGTGAGAAGAAGCATCTTTATTCCTTGACTTACTTTTCTTCCTGGTTCCCCCTCACTTCCTTTTTCACCCTGCGAAGAATATGAAAGACAAGAAATGCTCATTAATTCGAGAACAGTAGTATTTAAAATTTATCAGGATTTATGATATGAGGTGAAAAGTATTTTATAAAACTGTAAATAATGAATATAAATGAATTGTAACAAATGACCCCTAACTTTTGCAGCTTCAACATTCAAGGGGAAAAATGTGCTATTTCTCCTGGATTTTCACAATACAGATGAAACTGTGTGTTATTTTTGGTATGATTGCAAGGCTGTCTCTCTTCTGCCTGTGATTTGCCTTTAGTACCCTCAGTGGCAGGGGGCACACGCCCAGGGGACAGGTCCTAATCATAATATTCATTTGAGTGAAAGATTAGGTGGGTCCTCTGAGGACAAGGCTCCCTGGGAACGTGTTGAAACCAAGCAAGGTCAGCTTTATGTGACAGAGTTTTCCCACTTCTCTTAGCCTAAAATGGGGAAAGAAATGTAGTGACCAGTTGGGTCCTTTCCCCCATCAGTCCTAGGCCAGCACCCAGGATTCCTGCAGGTCAAGACTGCCCCCTGCAGGCTGGCTGGGCCCAGCCCCCGAACCTACCCGCTCCTGGCTGTGGAAAATGAAGGAAATCTGATTCAGATGCTGGAGCATCTCAGCATGGATCAAATCTGCTCTGGCCTCACTCCATCCTGGGCTCCTGTCCTGGAACTGGACAGAGGCTCTACCTTGCTGATGGTCAGGTCACCCCCAGGAGCCAAAGTCCCTCCTGGATCCACCCTGATGGCTCTGTGGAGGCCCCCCTCCTGCTGGTTGTCCAGGGACGTCCTGCTCTGAACTCAACTGGTACATAACCGCCCCGTCTGGCCTCACATCAGCCACCTCCAGGCCACTCTTGTCAACGGTCAAGTGGCTCATAACAGCCCCAGCTGCCCAGACTGATTTCTCCCATGGCCGGGGTCCAGCCTGCGCTCTCCTATCCGTGACTCAGCACCCACGCCCCACCTTGACAGATACTTGAGAGACAGGAATCATGTTCTACATTTGGGATCTTTGCTTCGGTTCCCGTGACCTTTTGTGGTGCGTTTCACCCGGGTCTCCGCTCTGCAGCCCTATGAGGTCAGTATTCTACCAGGTCAGCGCTTCGGTCTTTTTTAGGTACAAGGGAACCCGAAGGCTTAGGAAGGGTAAGTGGTCTGTCTGAGTGAGTGAGTGGTAGAGAAGGGTGTTGATTTTTATTTAGACTCCAAGAGTATGCTTTTAATCAAACAAAACATTAACAGAAATTATGAGTCAGAAAACTGACTTTGATCCAAAAAGCCCATGATGATGCTCCATGTCGGCAAAACCTACCTAAAAGTAGGTTTTATTTTGCCGAATACAACATTTGTTCAGATCGCCCCACATCCTGGCACTGAGTTGGGCTCCGACCACTAACTATGTCTATACTAGAGACTTAGGACAGATCTGAGATTTTTAAATGGATCGCGTGTTGTTTCAAATTCATCGTAATTATTTACAGTGATGTACTGATACACATGTGTGACTGTGATCAGTGCTTTCATGCATAATTTGCCAATTTGGTGGTGAGGGCTTTTCCTCTTTGAATGTGACTATTTGAATAAGAGCAAAGAAAGTTACCTTTTTTCTCCTCCTTTTTTTAGTTCAACTGGGAATACATCAATTTTGCTGAAGTCCCTTTACCTTATATTGCTCTGGGAGGATCACATCATTTTTGGGCCTCTCGACATAACTGTTGTCTGGTGGGATCCCACCGGGTCCCTGCTGTCCCATGTCGCCCTGTGAATAGTTTAGCAAAGCAGCTGTCTTTAAATTGAAAAGACACCACCAAGGTTGAATAAAAGCACAATCCCACTGCAAACTGCTGTTTTTATCTTTGCGTATTACTTATCACATGTACACCAATTTTAAAGTGTTATAATCATAAGATAAAAATCATATATAGAATAAAATAATTGTAAGGTAAAATTATTTGATTGCTACTTGCATTAAGAATCACTTAGAGGGGACTTCCCTGGGGGTGCAGTGGTTAAGAATCCACCTGCCAATGCAGGGGACACGGGTTCAAGCCCTGGTCCGGGAAGATCCCACACACCGCAGAGCAACTAAGTGTGTGTGCCATAACTACTGAGCCTGTGCTCTAGAGCCCGCGAGCCGCAACTACTGAAGCCCGCATGCCTAGAGCCCGTGCTCCGTAACAAGAGAAGCCACCGCAATGAGAAGCCTGCACGCCGCAACAAAGAGTAGCCTCCGTGCACTGCGGCTAGAGAAAGCCCGTGCACAGCAACGAAGACCCAACGCAGCCAAAAATAAAGAAAGATAGAAAGAAAGAAAGAAAAAAGAAAAAAGAAGGAATCACTTAGAATTTATGCATACAAGCTGTTTAGGCTGGTCACAATTTGGGGCTGCATTTGCTTCTGTGGAATTATCTACTTACGATGAATTTCTATACAAGGAAATTACTAGGTCTGGAGGCTAAATGTCTTGGTGGTTCTTGCTATGTGTTATGCTACTGCTTTCTAAGATTGGTACCAAGACATAAGAAATGCCTAAGAAATGAAAGACCAGTCCAGTTTCAACACTACTTCACCAGTTAAGGGGGTTTTTATATAATAAAGAGCAGCATCTTTAATAAATATAGTATCTCAGGATTGCTTTAATTAGCTTTTTTATCATTATCAAGAAACGCTTTTGTATGTGATGCACAGGTGGTGAAACCTTCGATCTGTGACATTACTGGCCCACTATCCTTGTGTAATATGCTGATTTCACCTCCAGGAACTAATTGACACAAAAAGGATGCTACTGTCTTTTCTTTTGCTATTTTCACATATAAACTATATAATACAGATTTGAGCTTAGATATCACATAATACGAACAGGAGCAAACTGAGATGATGTATTAGCTGCAGAAAGTGGCACTTCATAGTATATTCTGAATGTCTGCTAATATTACAGCTAAAAAATACCTAAAACTGTTCATCTCCCCTTTACCTATGGGGGCCCTGATGTTTTTATTACTATTTTATTAATACCTGTGGATTACAGACATTAACTTCATTCTCATTCTATCTAATGTGACTATTCTCCTTTCCTGCCTTTGAGCCCAGCCCGAGCCAGCCACGCCCCCTGGTCCCTGAGCCAGCCACGCCCCCTGGTCCCTGAGCCGGCCATGCTCCCAGCCTGAGCTGGCCACGCCCCCTGGTCATCGAGCCGGCCACGTCCCCTGGCCTCTGAGCTGGCTCCGCGTTGTCTGCTGCTCTGCCTTCCTCAATCTCTTCTGGATGCCACAGGTCAGAGGACACCACAGGGAAATGCCTTTACTTTCTAGCTGCTTAAGACGGCTGAAGTTACGTCTGCGTCAGAGGTCCGGGGCTTTTACAGTCTTACTGATCCATAACCACCACTGGCGCCTGTTTGGTAACCTGACACGTTATAGTGATTGTTTCCTTTGCAAACGGCCTGTTTGCAGAGTACCTCAAGATAACAACATAAAATGAAGACATTAAAATGATCTGTCAGTATTTCCTAATTCGATCTGTTAAGTTTCCTTTACCTTTTCTCCTTTTTCTCCGTAAAAACCAAGTCCTCTGTTGCCCTGAAAGGTAAATGGCTTCTGTAAGTTTAAAGTCAATAATCATGGTGAAATAAAAGGATAACTATCCTTGCATAACATTCTGGCTTCAGCTCCCAGGAACTAATGGACACAAAAGGAGAATTAATGTCTTTTCTTTTGCTATTTCCATATATAAACTGTGTAATAAACATTTGAGTCCATTCCAGATATCACATAAAATGAACAGGAGCAAATCGGGATGCTGTACCAGTTACAGAGAGTGGCACCAGTTAGAGACAGTGGGCTCTGAGCATTCACTAAGATTAAACCTTAAGTGACAAAAACGCTGCGGTTCATAGAAATGATAGTGTTTTCATACAGCCATGCTTTTAAGAAATTTGTATTTTGTACTTTAAGCAAAACCTCAAAAATAGTGGACGAAGGGGCTTCCCTGGTGGCGCAGTGGTTGAGAGTCCGCCTGCCGATGCAGGGGACGCGGGTTCGTGCCCCGGTCCGGGAGGATCCCACGTGCCGTGGAGCGGCTGGGCCCGTGGGCCGTGGCCGCTGAGCCTGCGCGTCCGGAGCCTGTGCTCCGCAACGGGAGAGGCCACGGCAGTGAGAGGCCCGCGTACCGCAGAGAAAAAAAAAAAAAAGAAAAAAAATAGTGGACGAAGAACAGTTATTCTGTCACCCTTGGGAACATTTTGCCATTTGCTTTTTGAAATATATTTTACTGTTCAAATCCTGCAGACCGGGAAGTTGCCTAGTATTGATTCCCTACTTGTGGCCCTGGACTTTGATGGTCCAGGGCCCCTGCTAACTGCTTCTCTCTCCTTTAACCCTCTGCACCACACGATGAGTTTGGGCATCACGGATGGGGAAGGTGTCACACCCTTGGACCGAAGCCTCACAGCGAACAAACGGTAGAGCTCAGGTCTGATCCCAGGTCCTCCTGACTCTTAAGCCCGCGTACAACGACTCTACAGGTTAGGGTCGCAGGGCGTTTCCTTAGGTTTTGGCCCCTCTGGACTCAGAAAGCAGCCATTTCCTCCTGCCTTGGATCCCACATTTGAAGAACATGATTCACACTCTCCTCTCCCTCAGACTTTCTCATTTTGGTTAAATAATCCTAATTTCACAGCAAGATTTCCAACCCTTTTTAATGATTTTAGGGCATGGTGTTCTTGGGGTTTAGCCAAACTTTTCATCTTCCTTTTTGCTTAAGAGGCAAAGCTGGGCTGGTGACCTAGTATTTGACAGTTTCATGGAGCTGCCCTGCGTGGGGGGGCTGACCGGACACGATGCCTTAAGTCAGTCCTCTGTTCTCTGATTCCCAGCAGTTCTGCTTCCTTCTCAGGGCCCCTACCCAGTGACACAGAGGATCCTGCGGGGGGGGGGCCCTATCTGATCTGTCTCTGCACCACACTGTCCACCCCCCTCCGACGCCCAGAGACTTTCTGCAAATAAAAACAAAGCCTTTAATTAATTTTTGCTTTTTCTTTGCTTCTTTCCCACCTGGCTGGGAGCTGAAATCAAAGCACAGAAACGCAGCCAGGCTAGATGAGAACGCGATTTGCTTTTGGGACCCCGAGGTCCCCCTGCCTCACGAGCCGGAGTCCAAGTCACCAGGAAGTGACCGGGTGGAGGGTGAGGGCTGTTTGTGCTGCAGCCAAGTGGGGATCTGAGGCGACCTCGGGGCTCAGCCGCCGCGTCCTACATCCGCTTCTCTTGGCGCTGGGCCGTTCCCACCCTGCTCCAGGCTGCCGGACAGTGGGGAGCCCGGTGGTGGGGACAGCAGCCCTAATGAGCTCCAGCCGCAGCTGGAAGCTGTGTCAGAGGTGATGGGAGCTGGGGGTGAGGTGGGGACAGCCAAGGTCCCCAGGCGGTCACAGAGATGGGGTTTCCGTGGGGCAGGCCTGGGAATGGGCATGCTGGGAGATGTCCCTGGCCACATGCAGGCCACAGAATGGTTCTGAAAAGTTCATAACGGTAGCCCAGTATTTCTGACTCACGTAGAGTTTCGACCAATTACTGCCCTCGCCAACCTCCTACTGTTCGTCTTGGGCATTTATCTACCTCTCCCAGGTCCCGCTAAACCTGAATTCTGTCGCCAGGTTCTAACAAGCCACCTACTTTGCTGTGCTCCAGCCAGCTGGCTCATCTTTCTCTGATGAAAACAGGAGAGCGTTGGGCCTGAGCCTGGCTTGAAACTCACCAAACACATCCCTAGACACGGACATCACACTGTGGTACAACCTACCTGTATCCAGGTAAGAAGAACGCCATCAGCTCCCTACCCAACTATGGTGCCGTCTTGTCTCTTCTTGTAAATGAACACACACGGATAAGCACGAGCTGTCCCTAATTTGTTCTAGTCTACGTTTCTGATCAAACATTCACCACCAGTTGGACTTTCACGTAACCACAGGAATGCTATGTGAGTTGCAAGCAACAAGCCATTCAATACATCAACTTAATTACTTCATGTGACCATCCAGGTGCATCACTGGATTTATCCTTGGAGTTTATAACATTGTCTTAAAACCCTACAAAACGGTCCGCATCATGAGATAAACAGTGCAGCTGTCAACCACGTAGTTCCATGGTCAAGAAGGACATAAACAAACACGTACGGCCCCCCTCCCCTTTCCCTCACCCTCCCGCCCCCCACCAACTTACTGGCTGTCCTTTTGGTCCAGGGGGTCCAGGGGGTCCCTGCACAAATACAAAGAAATCTGTAAACTGTTTTCTTTATCCCAGGACCCAGATAACATCTGCTGGAAAGCTCTGGGAAAGCCACTCACTGTATATTTAGAATACCGGCTAGTATGTACAGAGGTTTCTAACACATTTGGCTCGGCGGGGAGGCAAGGCTGGAGGGGAGAGGGCGGGGGTCAGGCCCAGTTCTCAGGACTTGCCGGCTGTCCACACACAGCTGTTCCTGGTTTGCTTTTCTGAGTTCAGGCTTTTGACTTGACCCCTGTCCTACTCATGTTTGCTCTGATCCCTTTGCAAGGTCCCAGGCCCTGTCACCCCAGAGATGGCTTCTCCTGGCTTCCTCGGTGGTTCCCCACAGGGCACCATCCTGCACTTTCTGCTGGTGGGCCAGCAAATGTGCACAGACAGAATTAATTGACATCCAGGTCACCCCGCAGGGTTGAGAATCCGCCTGCCAACATCACCATATGTCTTTCTGCAAAGCATTCAGCGTCAATACCACGCTTAGGATAAAAGTTTTAAAAATGCTTTAGAAGAGCAATTTGTGTTGAAGTACAAGTAAATGGACAGGGCAGGGGGCTGTGGGAGATTTTAATGGTTCATACAAAGGCCCTGAAGCTGTCACCTCGGCTAGGGACCCAGCGGGTACAATTTGCTGTTTCACACTTCCCTGAACTGTGTGCATAAAGCATGACACCCCCAAACCCTGTGGCACATGTGCTGTAAGCCGACAGCTGGGTGTGTGTGCCGGAGAGCAAAGAGCATCTTATCACATAAGCCTCGTCTCATTCCCTTTGGCCAAATCTCTCACAGCCACAGGGCTGCTTGGAAAAACGACCGTCATGGCACCAGGGAACTGTGCTTTGTAGAAACATGATCAATTATTATTATCATCTTATTATCGACAGTTAGAAGGGAATGAATGAGCGCTCGCACCCCCGACTGCTGGTGTGACTGCATCTTCCCAGACACATGTGTGTCCACTGTTTCTCAGTGTGTGTCAAGAAGCTGACACCGCAGCTGCATCGATCTTGAGCAGTGGTTTCCTCTGAGAAGGGCTCTCTCCCCTGCAGTCAAAAGCTCTCTTTGAGTAACTTAAGGCCTGTTTGTTTATTAACAGAAAGAGAGTCAGACACCTTGCAGGAGCCAGTTCCTCTTCTGGTCCTTTGTGCAGTGGGAAGGGCCTGGGGCGGCCAGGCCCCGGGGCTCTCCTTCCCCCTCCCATCCCCTCCTCGAAGCAGGCCCTCCTTCACCCAGGGATTTGTCCTGTCGCACTTCACTCTATTATTTGATTTGCAGGAGGAGGGAACATCTGTAGACCACCACTCAGGTGGGGCACAGGGGCCACTTTGTTAATTGGTGTCCAATGTCTCTCCTATTATGATGGCTGAGCCCAGGTGCAGCCCACCTGCTCTAATGGTCATGCCAGGTGTGGCACCCTTGTTTCTGATGGCAATGCCAGGTGTGGTACACCTGCTCTAATGGCCATGCCAGGTGTGATGGCCCTGCTTCTAATGGCCATGTCCAGCAGAGCCCATTTCTTCCTTAACGACCTATTGGACTCTGGTCTGCTTTGCCAGGGATGACAGGCCCTTGTCAGCTGGTCAGGTGTGGTGCTGGGAGAGCTCATGCATGACTGGAAGGGTGCCCGGCCAGCACCAGGTCAAAATTTGACCTAGTTGGCAGTGATCTGATGACCACAGATTTTGAGTTCTCATTCCTCAACCTTGATGTCGGCAATGTGTACAGAGGACGACCTGTCTGGTCTTGGTGACCACAAGCATCAGGTTGTATCGTGAGGCTTTCACCAGCATCTGCAGTTGAAGGAGCTGCATCTCTAGAGGATGCTTGACAACCTCAAGGGCGAGCACACGAGCCTGGTACTTACTGCTCTTCCTGGAGCTCCAACCGGACCCATCTGTCCCATGGGCCCAGGGCGGCCGGGAGGCCCCTAAGGACAGGCAACCAGAGAAGGCTGTTAGCAGAGGCAGACTGGGGCATGGCGTCCGGAGTTCTTCAACTTTCGCTTCGTCTGTTCTCTAATAAAAAGAACGCTTACCTGGAAACCGACCAGTCCGGGCTCTCCAGCTTCCCCCTAAGTGAGAAGAAATAGTTTTAAGAATTTTAGCTTTTAGGCATCTGTAGGTTCAGTGACATTTTATTGCAATGTTGGAAATAAGCATATAAAGTGTATCTGCCGTCTCAGGACTTGGTGATGTTAATCACCCAGATATCTGGTGTGTCGTGAATGTGGGACGAGTGTGCCCAGAGTTAGTGTAAGATTGAAAACAGCCTGGAGCAATAAGAGAATTTCAAATCAGTCGTGATTCTGGGCTATTCCATCCCTCTCTGCATCCCTCCACTCCAGAGTTCACTTGGAAATTAACTTTGTTAATCGCGAATTTACACTGGGGCGCTTGGTCACGCCCCACCTCTACTGACTTACCCTGTATTTGTCGCGGTCCTCACTAGACAGAGAGTAGGGCTCGCCTTTCTGCCCTTTGGGTCCTTGGGGCCCCTAAATTAGCACATATATCATAGGAAGAAAAACGAAGAAAACAGTCCATTAGCATTCAGTGCAACGACTGTTACTTGGATGATTACATGTTGCCTTTTATAGGCAATGTCTAGCTCTTCTCACGGCCAATTCCGGTTGTTCTGAACACCAATCTCTACCTTAACCACAAGGGTGAGAGTTTTACTTTCATTTTTACCCAATAGCATCTTTCTTACAGTTAAAATGGAAATACTCTATAGGATTTAAATTATTTTCAGAAACCCAAGTGAAGTTTCAGTAAACAAATCCTTTCCTCTACCACCCTGTTCCTTTTCTTTGTAAAAATACTATTCTGTGTCTTCTTTGGAATTTATGTACTAAAATATCAACACATTCACGCTGAAGCACCATTTGTGGGAGACATACTGGGTCATCCTTTAAAAATGGAATTGTGTCAAATATATACGATGTGTGAGTACGTACATACATATATACATGTGTTTTAATACCTACATATAAAATCAATATTTCAAAGTGATGGCTATGTTTATTGGTAATGAAAGCTATGATATTAGAATGGGATAGAATGCAATGTAGCTTATGGAAAAGTTGAATCACATGAAAAAGCAACAGCCAGTGGAGGAGGAGGTGGAAGGCGGCGGTGTGAGTGTGACCGGGAATCCAGCAGCCTCGGCGAAACGCAACGAAGGGTGTTATGACTGCCCTGCCCTCACCTAAAAATGTTGTTTTTAAATAAAAAGTTTTGCCAAAAAATGTTAGTTTAATCCTGAATTTGCAATCTACTGGTGGTAAGAAGGTAGCAATAGAATGCCGAAAAATGTTTCAAGATTCTTTGCAAAGACCCTAGAAATTAAATGAAGCCACAAAATAGGTCATTATATGGAAGTTCTTCCATTATGAAAAATAAAGTCTGTCTTGTATATCCTGGAGAACATCATTGTTCTTTCACGTCACAAAGAATGTTAGAATCTAATGAAGATGATGACTAATAGGGAATTTTGTCAAGGTTTAAGCTTTTTAAAATTTTAGTTCCACGATTCCACTATTATTCACTGTTATTTGAATCGGAGCATGGGAGGAAATGAAGAAACACTTAGGACGCTGCAGGAGTGAACCACATAAGCCAAACCCATCACTTTCTACCTAACGCTTAAAGAATGAATCGGGGGCTTCCCTGGTTGCGCAGTGGTTGAGAGTCCACTTGCTGATGCAGGGGACACGGGTTCATGTCCCGGTCTGGGAGGATCCCACATGCCGCGGAGCGGCTGGGCCCGTGAGCCATGGCTGCTGAGCCTGTGCGTCTGGAGCCTGTGCTCCGCAACGGGAGAGGCCACAACAGTGAGAGGCCTGCGTACCACAAGAAAAAAAAAAAAAACAAGAATGAATCGGAACATGCAGGAACAGCACGCCTAGGTATCCTCAAGCCAACCTCAGCAGGGGAGGTGTGCTTTACCCTGACCGCTAACCAAGGGTGGGGAGCCACGGCTTCCTGGGGTGTGAAGGCAGGCCTGGCATGTGCTCCCGACCCATCACTGTCCTGGGAGCAGAAGGCAGCTCACCCTCTTCAGAGAGCTTTGCCAAGACAACTTCTCAAAGGCATCCTCTGCAGGGCCTCCGGAAAGCAAGACCTTTCACACATTTCCACCACGCAGATGCCAGAGCCGACCCGTGCAATAGCCCGGGTGGTTCCCATACTCACAGGGGGGCCGAGGAAGCCGCCAGGGCCGCTGGGTCCCGAGTAGCCTGCGTCACCCACTGTCCCGTTGCAACCGTCGTAGCCAGGCGGTCCTCTGGGCCCGCCTTGGCCAGGATGTCCCTGGAAACAGACAAGCGAGTGAGTCTTCAGCCCGCAGGGGTCTAGTTTTCATGTAACTGTGATGAAACAGCTTAAAATCTTCTCAGAAGAGATGTCCCTGGCATGAATCCAAGCGCCAAGACAACTCAAAATGAACCAATGAATGAATGAAGAACTAAGTCATCAAGGGAACACAGGTGTCCTTCTAAGCGGCAGAGGGGCCTGCACAACACAGTTCTGTTTCCCATGGGGTTTGGTAAGATGTCAACTGTCTTGGGGTTTCTGCTGCTTTGCTTCCTTGGGCGACAGAGAGGGCTGTTTTAGCAGGAACAGAAAAGGGTAGGTTGAAAAATTCTAGAAAACACTCTAGAAGCAGATGCTGCTCGGGGATAGCAAGGGTCAGCTGTGCCCAACCGAATTCTAGATGGAGCTGTACAGACCCACATCCTAAACGGGTAAGAGTCACACCTGCAGAGGGATCTCATCAGTGACTTAGTGGCAGGTAGAAGAGCTGATTTCCTTACTGACTTTCTTCAATAAGTCAATTGACTTATTGTCGTCTTCAGGAATATGACTTTTTAGATTTTAAACATGAATAGAAAGCAAGTCAGGTGTTCTGGGATGCCAGGTGGGGGAAGGAAGGCAATGCGATCACATGTGTCTTTCGTGTAACTCGGGATCAGGCTAGGTCTCTGGGCGTCTCAACCGCATGAATCTGGTTCTGGAGACATGGAGGGGTCAGGTTAATAATCTACAGTTTATGGACTACGAGACCAGAGCCTGTTTTGCTGTTTCTTTTCACAATAGATGTCTAGATATATGATTTCTTATTGTACAATTTCTTTAAAATTTTGCTTTTCTTGATAATAGACCAAATATATATTCCAGAGTGATTTTTGAGGCCAGTGGGCTGTCTTTTAGGTTTACCTTGAGAAATTTGGAACGTTTCAAAGGAAATGAATAAGCCCTACACAGAGTGCCTGTACCCTGAATGATATTAAGAAATACAATAAGAGAAATAGAATTTTTCTTTTGTTTGCACATTTCTTTGCTTCCGATGTTCAGAGCCACTGCTTTCACTGGTGCCATCAGATAAGGGATCCAGTAGGCTTATCAGTCAACCCTCTGGTGGGTCAGAGAAACCCTGACTGTCCCTGTAAATCACAAGACACAATCTCTCTGGTATTGGAGAGTCAGCAGCATTTTGGTCTTCGACGTAAAGGCCTCTTTTTTAGGGGCCTCTAGAAGCTGACCTTCAAATTCAGAAATCAAGCTCTGCAGGTGTTCTCCTCATGCCGGTTAGGATTCCGTGATGCTTTCGTTAAAATGTACCACTGAGTTCCTTACTCTCCTCCTGAACTACCCGTCTGCTGTTGGTCTTTCTGACTCGCTTAGAATCGATCTAAGCCATTTGGAATTGCACGCCAACCTGGTCTTTGTTTGCAACTGTCCTTCAAAGAAAAATTTCAATTCTGTAGAGCTAAATGTCCCTCTTGTGTTCAACATCTAATCGTCCATTTCTGTACGATACAATTCTTAGATTTACTGCACATCACTTTCTATATTCGACTTCTAAACAGCTAAAACTGTCAGGTCCTTCAAACTCTGCGTTCATTAGGTGCTTATATACCGAAAGTGGCATTTACATTAACTTACTGTGGAGCATCTATCAGACTGCGGCAGTTAAGGAGACTGTTTTTAGCAGCGCTGACATTCTGTAGAAAATGACCCGTTATCTGTACACCATGATCACCCCTCCATATGATGACTATTTCCTCCCTAATTTGCGAAATATTTGCTTCTGATATTAAATGAGTATGAAGTGGAAAAATGAATGAAAACATGATACAGATCAGTTACGATATTTTCGTCACTCCATCTAAAGCTCAGACTTCTACTTCCAGAAGACCACACTGAGGAATGATCCAAAGAGTCCAAAAAAGTAGGTTAAAAATGGGCGATTTCGTTTGAGGCAGTTGGTAGGAAAATACTTTTGTTATTTGTTTAACCCTTGAAATCTGTGGATTCTTCAACTCTGCCAATTTCTCAAGATTCTGACTCATGTGAGAGTTATTTCCTTATCTGCTCACAGCTGTGTGTTGTCACTGATGTGTCTGTTTGAGCCCTCACTGAAGTGACACAGAGGATCACCAGCCATGTAGGTCTCACGTCTTGGCAAGCGTGGCTTCCTTTCTTTAGCTCTGCCTTCTGCTGCAAAAGTCTCCTTGAAGGTGGAGCTAAAGATCTGAAGGAAAAGCATGAATTCCCTGTGACTGCTGTCCACTCACGCCCTCTCCCTTTTCTCCTGCGATGGAGCAGCCCCACTTGTGTAGCCTGGGGGGTTGAGGATTCTCTCCCTCTGTGTGTGTGTGTGTGTGTGTGCATGCATGTACGAGCATGGTGACAGACAACATGTGTGTAGGGTAAGGGCGCAGACATCTGCGTGTGTGTGAAGTTCCAGCGGCAGATGTCCTTAAACTTCAGCAGTAGAGGGATGGGGCTGGTCTAAAAGTGCGATAAACACATTTATCCCGGAGGCTGGGATCCGCAGGAAGCCGGCCCTGGGAAATCTGCTCCTGGGTCCCGTGAAGAAGGCTGTGAGTCAGGCTGCTTTGTTTATTTTCTTATGCCACAAGAAGTAAAGTAAACTAGGTTAGAAAAACACATTTGATTGCATTTTGAGATTTTCTCATGGACAAAGCATGCCTTTCGTCTTCTCATTTATGTGCGGCAACTACAAGAATTTGAGAAGCTGCACAGGCTTCAGGACAGCCTCTTGGCTGGACTACTTTATATTCAGGTGCTTCTGGAGTTCAAACAAAATGTTCAGACTGGCTCTTTAGAGCACGTCTGTGCAACACTGCAGCTTACTACAAAACAGTGTCCAGTTTTAGCAAAGTAGCCTCAATTCTGAAGCCAAGTCCAGAAGGACGTTTACAAAGCAAACAATCTGTCCAATATTTGACTGGATTCCACGAGAAAAAAATATGCACATGTAGCCCCATAAGTTTTTTGTTATAAACAAGAAAGGGGGACTAGTGAGACATGTGTCTGTAAGTCATAAACGTATTGTTTTGCATGTGTACAGTGTTTTAAAATTCTAATCTTATGAAAAACTTACGGGAATTCCGTCCGCACCAGGAAATCCAGAAACGCCTCTGGCTCCCTGTAAAGAAGGCAAACAGACTTAATGATGGCCAAGACGCCTCCACCCTTCAAACAGCGAGAGAAATATCGACAGTTACTGTACGTACCACGTCTCCCTTCGGTCCTGTGATCCCGGGAGCCCCCCTTTCACCCTTGTCACCTTTGCGGCCTTGCAGTCCTGGAAACCCTTGTAACCCGGGGGGCCCGGTGTATCCCTGTGGGCCCACTGGCCCTGGCTGGCCCTGTAGAAACAACACACGTTCAGTTTCCACAATTCATAACCTTGCATGAGCATTTTCAACCATGTTGCTTTTGAAGCCACACTCTTCATACTTAAAGAGCCATAATCTTCAGAGAACATTACATGTAAACCACCACCTTCTGCCATGAGAACCACAAAGCGATTCCTGGCTAAGAAAGAAAACATAGAGTTCAAAGGGAAAAACATTAAATGTGAGAAAAAAATGATCCTCAATTACTACAGTGATGTTATTGTGAAATGCTAATATTGGGTTGGGACGAAAGAATAAACTTACTCGGCTTTTTAAAAAAAGTCCTTTCAGTATAAAAGAAAGTGCCAAACAAATTTCTAAGATTTTCTCTCTATCTCAGTATAATGCATACGATAGGTATGGAAATGGAACTGGCATCCAGCTATCAAAGTGGTCCCTGAATGTTTAAGTGATTAGAGAATCTCTCCTTCTGTACACACACACACACACACACACACACACACACACACACACACACACAGTGTGCGTGCATGCACGCACAGAGAAAAAAAGAAAAGGTTTCTGAAATATATAAAATGTACGTCCGTATCCATTAGGATGGCTATTATTTTTAAAAAAGAAAACACAAAATTACACGTTGGGCAGGATGTGGAGAAACTGGAACCCTTGTGCTCTGTTGGTGGGAATGTAAGTGGTGTGGTCATTGTGGGAAAGAGCTTGGTGGTTCCTCAAAAAATTAAACAGAGAATTACCTTGTGACCCAGCAATTCCGCTTCTGGGATAATACTCAAAAGAATCGACAGCAAACACTTGAACAGATATTTCTACACCCATGTTCCCTGCAGCATTTTCCACAATTGCCAAAAGGTGGAAGCAAAGTATCCACTGATGGATGATGGATAAACACAATGTGGTCTATCCACACAATGGACCATTATTCACTTTAAAAAGGAGGGAGGGTTTCCCTGGTGGCGCAGTGGTTGGGAGTCCGCCTGCCGATGAGGGGGACGCAGGTTCGTGCCCCAGTCTGGGAATATCCCACATGCTGCGGAGTGGCTGGGCCGGTGAGCCATGGCCGCTGAGCCTGCGCGTCCGGAGCCTGTGCTCTGCAACGGGAGAGGCCACAACAGTGAGAGGCCCACGTACCGCAAAAAAAAAAAAAAAAAAAAAAAAAAAAAAGGAGGTAAATTCTGACACAGGCTACAACACGGATGAAACATGAGGACATTACACTGAGTGAAATGAGCCACAAAGGGACAAATCCTGTCTGATTCCACCAACATGAGGTCCCCAGAGGAGTCACATTCATAGAGAAGAAAGTACAGCACAGGCGACTGGGGGCTGGGGGAGGGGAAAGGGCAGTTAGAGTTCTATCGGGACGGAGTTTCAGTTCTGAACGATGAAAAAGGTCTGGAGATGACGGTGATAATGCTCGCACAAAATGTGAGCACGCTTAACGCCACCAAACTGTACAAAAATGATTACGATGGTAAATTTTATGTTACACATGTTTTGCCACAATCAAAATAAAAAGATTAAAAAGGGGGATCTAGCTCTCTTATTATTGGAACTAATTTATGCATTAGTTACATATTAATAGTTTTGGTTAAATTAATTGACTTTATTTTTTAGAGCAGTTTTAGGTTTACAGAAAAATTAAGCAGAAGCTGCAGCGTTCCCACATACCCGTCTGCTCCTCCAACTGCCCCCCATTCCCTCACAGTTTCCTCTATTATTGACAACTTGCATCCGTGTGGTCAGTTTATCACAACTGATGAACCAATATGTTATTAACTAAAGTCCAAGATTGGTAATAGGGAACAATTTTTGTATTGTACATTTTATGGATTGTGATGACAGTATAATGGTGTGTATCCAACATAACAGTATCATAAAGAATCGTTTCACGACCATAAAAATCTCCTGTGCTTATGCAATACTGTTATATTTTAATGAACCTCCCAGGTTAGCCCAAATTAAAAAAAATCCCCAACCAACTAACTATGGCTTGATTCCTCCTTAAATGAGTGAGCCTGCTGTTCATTCATCACACACAGCCCTTCTCTGTCAGGGACCATTTGCACTCACACTTCAAATGCTGGTCTTGCCTTTAGATTAAGGGGCTTCTGAGTCAGTATTTCTAGTCTTCCATTTCATTGCCTGTAAAGAACCTTTCTTTTTTTGGGGGGGTCTCTCACTGCTGTGGCCTCTCCCGCTGTGGAGCACAGGCTCTAGACGCGCAGGCTCAGCGGCCATGGCTCACGGGCCCAGCCGCTCCGTGGCATGTGGGATCTTCCCGGACCGGGGCACAAACCCGTGTCCCCTGCATCGGCAGGCGGACTCTCAACCACTGCGCCACCAGGGAAGCCCAAGAACTTTTCTTATATAAACTGTGCAGCTAAGACATTTGTCTGTCTTTGCAGAATGTTTATAATCTGTCCTTCACATCACACACCACTGAGAGGAAGTGAGTTAATCTCAGATGCAGCGTGAGGTGCGGCCTTCATGTCACAGACAGAGTCGGAGGGAAAGGCGTGGGGAGACCCTGCCTCTGAGGGTCATTATCATCCCCACGCTGCCCCTCCCTTCAGATGCTGGACCCCAGGCACGGAGGGAGCAGTAAAGTGTCTTCGGGGCGGAGGATACAGATGGAGATTAAGACCCCGCTTGATGGCTGAGACCTGCCCCAGAGCTTGGGCCCCCTGCCTCCTCAGACAAAGGGGAGTTTGGGGCTCACTCAGGGCCAGGTCAGCGCTTTAGGGATGGCAGGTCCGCTGCTCTCCCTGCACGGGTTCCAGAGAGGCCAGTCGGGGCAGAAACCAGCGGATGCTCCCCTGAGGTAGCCTGACCACACGCCTCGTGTGTCACGGCAAAGGCAGCGTATTTGAATCTTTGGAGAACGTGAAAAAAGTGGTTAGGAGGGTTGTGGTACACGGGGAGCCCTGACCTTGGACACATGACATCCCAGGCTCATCCTTCTCTAAGGTCTTGGTATGCTACATTTGTTGGAAGTTTGGGGACAAACATGCTTTGATTCAGATTTTTATGGCTCTTCCTCAGCTGTGCTCATTTCTGTTTTGTTTGTGACTGCAGACCATGCCGCTAAGCCTCAGAATTCCCCTAGCTATCGGAGGCCCCTAGTTTGTTAGTGTTTTTACAGGGAGCAACCTTTGGGGGATAAAATGTTCCTCACTGTCATTTTTATCGCCAATAATCTACATCTCTTCCAGGGGATGGCTGTGTAGCGCCAACTAAGAGGGACCGTCTCCCATTAACCCAAACGGGATACGTGCGTCTTAATGAGGAAAAGCCTCACCTTGTCTCAAGTTCATTAACCTTTCCTGAGTCCCTTTGATGGGGAGAGTGACTAATGACATCATGGTCTCATTTTCCTCCCATTGTCAGTAAACTTCTTTGTAACTTTTGTTTCTTGGATGGGAAGTCTGACTTTGGGAATAAAACTCTAGCCTTTCCTTTTCTGGAACATGCTCTCACTTTTTTCTTTTTATAGAGGTGAAATTCCCATACCACAAAACTACCCATTTTAAAGTGGCTTCAGGTATATTCACAATGTCCTCTATCTGTCACCTCTATCTAGCTCCAAAATACTTTCGTCACCCCAAAGGAAATCCCATACCCACTACCATTATTCTCATCCGCCTAACCTCCAGCCTCTGGTAACCACCATCTGCTTTCGGTTTCTCTGGGATTTACCCATTCCGGATATTGCATATGAATGGAATCATATGTATGATATAAGACCTTTTGTGTCTGGCTTCTTAACATAATGTTTTTGAGGTTCATCCATGTCGTAGCATGTGTCTGTACTTTATCCAAACGTTTATGGCTGAATAAGGTTCCACTGTGTGGATAAACCAGTTCGTTTGTTGCGGACAGTGCTGCTGTGAACATGCACACACCACTATCTGTTTCAGTCCCTGCTTTCAGCTCTTTTGGGTCTATACTTAGGAGTGGAATGGCTGGATCACACGGTAACTTTGTTTAACTGTCTGAGGGAGAGGGTGCCAGGCTGTTTTCTACAGCGGCTGCCCCCTTGTACCTTCCCACCTGCAACGTGTAAGGGTCCTACATTTCCCTACATTCCCACCAACACTTGCTATTTTCCATTAAAAATATATAGAGCCTAGAGGGTGTGAAAATGGTGTCATTCTGAAGAGCTCATCTCGAGCTTCTGACAGATGAAACATTTCACAAAATCCCCTCTAGCTTCGGCTCTGGGGAAAAGCCAGGAAGAGCCTGGAGGGAATCTGAATCATTCCCTCGTCTTCCAGGACTGGTCCCTCAGTCTTGCTCTCCGTGCAAATCCTGCGTTGCCGGGACTAAAAGGACCTTTATGTCAAGGTCTGAGGACCTTGGTATGCATGCTGTGGTCCTCAGGGATGAGATTTCCCCTAGGATATCCTGCCCCCCAGGGCATCTAGGGTGTTTGCAAAGGGCAGCTGGAATGATTAGTAACAAAAAGGACTTTCCTCTGTACTAATCATCATCCTTATCAACTTCCAGCCTCAGACGAAAAGTCCCGATCGGAAAAGTTATTTCCATCTCTTCCTTTCTTTTTGTAATAAGTGATGTTAAAAATAAAAATTATCGCAAGAGGGAAGGGATATGGGAACAGATGTATATGTATAACTGATTCACTTAAAGCAGAAACTAACATACCATTGTGAAACAATTATACTCCAATAAAGTTGTAAAAAAATAATAAAATAAAAATTACCCCAGAAAGAGTAGGACTGTAGCTTAACTGTCTTTGCATACATTTCTAAAGCTCCTAAACTTCCTGCAATATACTTGACAAAAGTATTTCCACAAAATACTTCTCAAACGCCAGCAGACATCTGGAAAGAGCTGTAAGCCCATGTGGTCTGCCCCCGCCCACAGGGAACTTGATTCCTATAGATGGATCGCTTCCTAGGAAACGGGATAACGAGAGGATCCTGTACTCCTGTATCTTCTGGGATGAAGCGCTACGAAAGGGTTCAAAAAATGGTTTCTTTCATTTTTACCTCCAGGACAAGTGCATGAAGTAGGTATCGCCCCCGTTTGAGAGGGGAGACAACCGGAGTCTGGAGGGTTAGGGTTAGGGATGACTGATGCATTTAGGTCTGGGCAGGGGTGGAGTCCATCTTCCACGCCACCCTTGCTGCTCGAGTCGAGGTCCTTGAGCTGCATCAGCGCCACCTGGAAACTTGCGGGAGATGCAGATTCTCAGGCCCATCCAGCCCTCCCGGGGCGGCACTGACCGTGATCCCAGGCGGGTTCTTTGCACAGTGAAGTCTGAGAATCCCTGCACGACCCCACCCTCCTTCACCTCCTGAAGTTTTCATGGAAGGAGGCAGGTATGTCTTCATAAGAAAACTCTCTTAAGCATGAGGTTGCATCTCAGAAGAGAGGTCAGGCTTCCTGAGCTGGGCAGAGGAAAATCTAATAGTTATGTTTGTTGAGGACTATTTCTAACAAAGTTTTTTTGGTCTCATGCTTCAGTGCAATTGCAAGAAGGAACCAACTTTGGTCACTGTTAGGATGGAGGGGTGCACACGGCCTCTCCCTTTTGGACATCACTCCTGGAGGATGCGTGGGATGTCCAGGGTTAGTTTTGGAAGCTGGAGTCTGGACGGGCTGAGAGTATGAGTCCAGGCTTGAGCGCACATTGCTTAAATACCGTTACTGTGGAGGGAATGCACTTCAAGTCCCGAGACACTTACTAAGCTTTCATGAACTTGGAATTTTCACTTCTGAGAAAAGGGGCAAAATAGATCTGTGCACATGCTGAAGACCTCTGCGGCTTCAGCCTCTAAAATAAAGGTAGGAGATGGATATGACCAATCAAGGCCCCGAGAAATCACACCTCACGTGCAGACAACCCCAAGGAGGTGCCCGCTGCCATCCAGCTTACTAGCCTTAACACCCCCACTGGGAAAGGGAGTAAAAAGGGGAACGATAAAGAGAAATGTTTCCAAGCATCAATCCTGCTTCACTGCACATCAGGACTTTTAATCTACGGTACAGTATTTTCCTGGTAGAATAAGAATAAGCTTTTCAGGCCTTCCTGGCCAACATGTGAATAGTAGGAAATCCCTTCTCCTTCCTAAGTGTACTCTTCCTGTCTCGCCTTTTATGGGCTCTGGGCGCTCCTCCAGACACCCACATCCTCTCCATCCCCTAGCGGCCCCTCCCCTCCTCAGCCTTCCCGGCCCTTCCTTCCAATGCTGTGGCTCTCTGTGACCTTCAGGGGATTCCAGACCAAGTCCCAGCTCATTCCGTGAGCTGTTCACACACATCTGAGAACATATCAAATGGCCCAAAGGGCTGAAAGGACCTTTTTCTTTAGGATTCAGGAAAATACTTTGTTCGTCTAAATTTTAGAATTTGTCACCTTTCTTAGGGATGATCATTAGCGTCTGTGAGCAATTTCTGATCACGTGGCAGAGGGAAGTCATGCCCTCTTCCAAGCGAACGATAATGTGAAGGTTAGTATTGAACTGTATATTACATATACAATAACTATCAGTAAATATGGCCAACTGCCTACTCCAGGCAAAACAGACAGAGCGGATGTTAACTCTGCCAACCTTTTCCCTTAGCTTCTTATTAATATATAACAAAACATCAGTCCTGCCCTGGGTGCTATTCCAAATAAAAGGTTTCACTTATTCCTCAATAAAAATTATATGGCCTCTTGGGAATCCTGCTGTCCTGATCTCCAAAATTATTTGACACAGATTGTAGGGCGAGTGTTGATATAAGGGAAACAACATCCATATGTAAAGAAACAATCCTTGACCCTCACCTGGCTCCATACACAAACATTTATCAGTCAAAATGGAATGCAGACCTAAATGTGAGGGCTAAGACTGTAATACTTCTAGAAGAAAGCATAGGGAAGAATCTTTGTGACTGGATTAGGCAAAGGTTGCTTTGATAAGACATGAAAATCACAAGCCATAAGAGACAAAAAGTTGATAAGATTAAAACATTTGATCCTCAAAAGATACCGTTTAAAATAGAAAGCAGGCCACACGCTGAGAGGGAAATAGTCACAAGACACATACACAGAATATAGAAAGAGTGCCCAGAAATCAATAAGGAAAAGAACAACCTGATTGAAAAAATGGGTAAAAGATCTGAACAGACCCTTCAACACAGAAGAGGTACAGATGGAAAACAGGCATGTGAAAGGGGTTAAACACCATTGGTCATTAGGGAAAGGCAAATTAAATCCAGAAGAAGGTGTAGTCACGGCTGCTGGAATGGCTGACACACCCACACAGAGAAAACCGGCAACGCCAAGTGCTGCAAAGGATGCAGAGAAGCCAAAGTCTCGTCACTGCTGGGGACACAGACCCAAGCGGCTAAAGCCAAACACACACTTACTAGAAGAACTTTAGGCAATGGTTCCTAGTGGTTCAACTTATTTCAGCTGAAAAATGGACACAACCTGAGTCTCCAACAGTGGATAAACAAACCATGGTCCACTCATGAAATGGAATACTACTTAGCAACAAAAAAAAGAAGCCATCCACTGTGCACGACAGTGAGGATGAATCTCAAAGGGACTGCACTCAGTGGAGGATCCAGACACAAAGGCTGTGTTCTGTTCGTCCTGTTTATGCGATACTGTACTATTATCCCATTTAGGTGACACTCTAGAGACAGAAAGCAGAGAATTGAGCGCGAGGCCTGGGGGCGGAGGAAGAGGACAGGCTACAGAGGGCACAAGGAAACTCTGGGGTCGTGGACCTGTTTTATATCATGACGTTGGTGGTCGTTACATGGCTGGACACGTTTGCCAATATTCACGGAATTGTACGTAAATTATACCTCAATAAACTTGACTTAAAAACAAACAACAAAAAAGGGGTCTGGTGAAGGCCAAGATTAAGAAGACCATCTCTGAAGTTCACAGGCAGATTGCATAGGACCAAGCCCTTCCTTCTAGTACATTCTTACAAGTGAATTGATAAAATAGATATTATTTAGAAGTGGAAGAAGAGAGGATGCTTATAAAAGGATGTATTAAAAACCTCTAGCAAGGTGCTTTTGAAAAATGTCTGCCTGTGAAATGAGAAAATCTGAAGAAACCAAGAAGGAGCTTTCCTTGTGTGGAAGCTGGTCTATACGAGCATGATCCTGGCAGGAATTAGGACCGTCCTCCCCACAGCCCACAGGACGGCAGGGGTGGAAGTGGGTCAGGACCAAACCAGATTCAGGAGCAAAAGATACACCTAGGATGTCAAGACTTCCATTATATGTGGCTTTCATAAAAAACAAAAACAGAGGGTGTCACCTGTAGTAAGATGCTATTGGGTAGTTTATCTGAAATGATTTGACTTGGAAAGATAGATTCTCTCTTGTTCTCCATCCATTGGACCAATAAGTCTGAAAACTGTTCCTTATTCTAAAAATAGGCAGCCCACGGGCAGTCGGTCTCAATGGCCTTAGCCCAGCACGAGGCTGAGCTTTTTATAGTCTGGATGTGATCTGCCTTGGCACAGTTTGGAAAAGCTGGTTTTCTAGAAAGGCCTTCCACTGCCTCTGTGCTTTGTGGCAATAAGTACATTTCATTTGCCTAAAGACGAAGCCTTGCCTAACAGACAGACTGGACTTCCTAAGCCTTTTGTTCTCCAAGGAGGCGCGGAGGTAGGTGGTGTGGATGGGCTGAGGGCCGCAGGGAGCAGCAATGGCGGCCAAGGAATGGGCTGGAAGAAGCCGATTCTGGAAGCTCTGCTTGTCAGGCTCCCATACGTGTGAAACAATGAAACGCTCTTTCTAACTGAGCAGCTGACAGCATGGAAACAGTATCAACAACCAGAGTGTCGTCAAGCAGCCTTGACGTCATCATGAGTTATCACACAGGGCGGCCCCAGGCTGTGCTTACATGACTAGAAAGTGACAGCTACAACAGGAGACAGCTCGGCAGTCACTGGGATTATAAGAAGCCGACACAGCCATAAAAAAGAACGAAATAACGCCCTTTGCAGCAACGTGGATGGACCTAGAGACTGTCATACTGAGTGGAGTAAGTCAGACAGAGACAATATCATATGATATCGCTTGTGTGTGGAATCTAAAAAAAGGGTACAGGTGGACTTACCTACAAAACAGAAATAGAGTTACAGATGTAGAAAACAAACTGATGGTTACCAAGGGGAAAGGGGGGGTGGGTGGGATAAACTGGGAGATTGGGATCGACATATACACACTACTATACATAAAATAGATAATAAGCACCTACTGTATAGCACAGGGAACTCTACTCAATGCTCTGTAATGACCTAGATGGGAAAAGACTCTAAAAAAGAGTGGCTACATCTATACGTATAACTGAATCACTTTGCTGTACACCTGAAACTAACACAGCATTGTAAATCAACTCTACGCCCATAAAAATTAATTAAAAAAAAAGACGATTGGTAATGAAAACAGTTTGTGGCCAATATTTATGGGCTCAATTGTAGACTATTAATTTTCATGTGTGAGTTGCACATGCCAACCTCTCACTAGTTCTCTTAGGTTGTATTCTTAGGTCATCTCACGTGCGCAGTGGACACTGTGTCGTAACACCCTGTCTCTGTCACTGCCCTGCGTCCAGGGACAGCCAGCAGCCCGGGAAACACAGCCTCCGGAGGGAACAGTGAGCAGAAACACCGTGCCTGGCCTTCCACACATCGGCCTCCCCGCCGAGATGATCCACTGGGCGGGCGGCCTTTGAGAGGGACCTCTTAGCATCCGTGGCACAGACCAGGAGCGGAACCAACAGTTCTATCTCCTTTCCATTTAGACTAAACACAGTCACACGAAGGAAAAATATCCTCGAGGCTGGCATTATTTTAAGTTGGTCTGTTTTGAAAAAAAAAAAATTGGCCAACAAAGGAAAAAAGATTAAGAGCCAGGGAGGGTTCCGACTTGGCTGGGCACAGGGCTCTGTTTCCTGGTCCTCTGCATTTGAAATGTTCCTGAAAAGGTCAAGTTCTAACTCGAGCTCCACCTTCTCCATCCTGAGTAAAGGTGTGACTACTTCTCCTCCTCTTTCCTTGGCTTTAATCTACTTTTCTGTTATTGTACATTCATGGAAGTTATGTAGTTTTTTCATTTCCTCTTCCAGATTTCAAAATTTATTTTAAAATTTACATACAATGAAATCCACTTTTCTGGCATGTAGTTCTGTGAGTTTGGACACACAGATGCTCCAAGTAGCATCAGTTCAAGTAGCTGGGCTGCCCGCCACCCCTTGTGGTCAAGCCCCCTCCCCAACCTCTGTCCATCACTGGTCTTCCTCTAGTCTCACGGCCATGCCTCTTCCAGATGGTCACACACATGGAATCACTTGGTGTCACAACTCTGGCGTCGGCTTCTCTCACTCAGCATTTGAGATCTACCGCCCTGCTGCATCAACAGGGTGATGCCTTTTATTGCGGAGGACTGCTCTGTTGTAGCCCATCAGCACGATGTTTTCGCGTTCACTCCCTGAAGGACATCTGAATCGTTTCCAGTTTTTCGTCAATGTGAATTAGGCTGCTAAAACCACTCATGTATGGTTTTTTGGTATGTGTGGACATGCTTTTGTAAATACTCAAGAATGAGAGCACTGGGTCTTATGGTCAGAGTACATTTAACTTTAATAAAGCTGCAGGGGGCTTCCCTGGTGGCACAGTGGTTAAGAATCCGCCTGCCAATGCAGGGGACACAGTTCGAGCCCTGGTCCGGGAACGTCCCACATGCCTCGGAGCAACTAAGCCACAACTACGGAGCCTGTGCCCTAGAGCCCGCGAGCCACAACTACTGAAGCCTGAGCGCCGCAACTACTGAAGCCCGCACGCCTAGAGCCTGTGCTCCACAACAAGAGAAACCACCACAATGAGAAGCCCGTGCACCATAACGAAGAGTAGCCCCCACTCGCCGCAACTAGAGAAAGCCCGCGTGCAGCAACGAAGACCCAACGCAGCCAAAAAAAAAACCAAACTCCAGGGGGACCCAGTCATAGGAGGATGCCTGCACGATTAAAATAAATAAATAAATAAATAAATAATAAAGCTGCAGAACTGCTTTCCAGACTGGCTGTTCCATTTTGTGTTCCCACCAGCAATGCACCAGAGTTCCAGGTCCTTGTCAGCACTTGGTATCGTCAGCTTGTTCCCTTAGCTGTCCTAAGGGCTCTGCAGAGCTGACAAGTTATGGTTTTAATCTCACTCCTTCTACATTACTGCTGATGCTGGATCCAGTGCAGGGTTCAGAGTTTCCACTTGTAGCACCTTCCTTACCGGTTCTGGGACATCCCTCTGCAATGAAAACTGGCGGTTCAGCCCCCTGTGAGCCCCTGTCACACGGTTTGCTCAGAGTCAACCGGGATCGCGACCACAACTTTGGTGCCTTTGCTCTTCTCCATGAAGACAAACCACCCACAGCCAACTTCTTTACAAATGTGAGTTCTGAGGGCAGGAGGGCCTGGGGCGGGGGGCGGGGACCAGGACGAACAGGGTATCAGGCCTGAAATGTGATCTCAGAGCAAAGGGCCTCAAAGGCAGGGATGAGAAGGGATGACCTCTGTGGGGCAAGCACGTTACCTTGAACCACACTGAGGCAGGAAACAAGAGAGTTAACAAATTTCTACTGTACAGAAACTAAAGAGAAAGTCAGCCCCCAAGTTTTTACCTATTGTATGGACTTCATTTTATTTTTGTAAAAGAATATTCTCTTCTACAATATTCTTCAACAATATTCTACATTGTTGTACAGTATGCATGCCTGTCTTTCTGGTACAGAAACACCAGCTTCTTCTTGAGCAAGATTCTTATAGGGAATAACAGTCATTTTAAATTAGACCAACATTACGCCGCTTTTCAAATTTACATCTCTGCTTTTCACCATTGATAGCCTAGTACTTTCCCAGAGGCTTCATAAAATATCAGGTTTGGAAGGGACTTCAGGAAGCCTCTGGACCATGAGCATCCCTGGGAGCTCCTGGGATCATCCACTGAATCCCATCTGCATCTTAATAAAATCCCAGGTAACTGAGCGCTCCTCAGAGCTTGAGAAGATCACTCAGGAATGGTTCCTATCCCAGGACTGGTCCTGGCTGGCCACCAGAGCATCAGCTGGGGAGAGTCTGGCGCCTTAAGAATTTCTGGTCTAACAGCTTGGGAGTGGGAAGGGGTGGAGCCTGGGAATCTCTGTTTTTCACCAGCTCCCCAAGCAATTCTGATGCAGTCAGGCTTCTCACATGGGACAGATAAGGGAACAGCTCGGGAAGTGCAGCCCCCTTGTCACTCTGCCTATCCTCCTGCTGGGAACCCCTCCCAGCATCCCCTCCGCCTGCACGCTGGGTGCTCCCTGCGATGGTCAGGGGGGCTCACCACTGCTGACCCTCTGAGGGTTTACTCTTGAGCGTGGGAAATGTGCAGAGATGCCACCAAGACCCCCTCCAGCTATAAAATCCAGGGGTCCCTCCCTGGCCCCTGAGCAGAGTGCTGCATGAGTTTCCCCATGTGGACAGGTACCGCAGCCCAGCCAAATGCTTTATGATGGAATTTTCCTGTATTTTCAGCATTTACAATACTTTTCCTTCCTAAAGCTCAGTGACATTATTCCGGTGATTTTAAAACCGCGTGAGTCTACGGGAATGCCTTATAGCATTTTATTTTTCTCTCCGAGGAGAGAACCACCTGAAGCCCCCCTGAGGGGTCCCTTCCTGCAGGTGCAGGTGGCCCACCTGGGAGGGGTCTCTCCCAGCAACTGCAGGTTCTGCAACCGTTCGCGGTTCCTCTTCTCCGTCGCCCTCACCTTCCACATCGGATCTGCGGTCAGGTTTCAGGGATCCATCTCGTCTGCAGGTGTCTCGCCTGACCAGCCCGCGTCGGGGAAGCCAGGCTTGTTGTGTCTCTGCCCCAGGCAGACTGAGCTCCTGGCACTGGGTCAGGGCCCCTGCACCTCAGGGCCTTTGCACATGCCTGCCGTCCTGGCCTGGGCTCTTGGGGGCTCTAGAGGCTGTGGCTCAAGTCTCTGGGGACGTTTTCCTGACCCTGAACCTAGACCAGGGGCTTGAAAAGCTTGCTCCAAACACAGTACTCAGTGTGCAGCCCGCGGGGACCAGGCCTCATCCAAGCCCCTGTCCCAGCCTCTGCTACAGCATCTGATGCCCAGAACGTGCTCAAGGACCGTTAGATGAATGAGTTATGGCTCTGAGGTCATCCAGCTCCGCCCCATGACAAAATGCAGGTTCCTCCCACATGGAAGCAGAAGGCCAGAGTATTCTGTTTTTAGACCATTATGAGCTCATGATTTCTGAAGCACTTCCAAGGCAGAGCTTCAGTGGGTACAACTGTGGCCCTCTTGTTCTCTCCTTTCAATTCCTTGAGTCACCTGAATATGTCAAAATACATCCCCCCGCCCCCCCACACCCCCCCCGCTCAGGTCTTGTCGACTCTTTGCGCCAGATCTGTGGGGTTTCTGAGTGTCGGTTCTAGTGGATGGTCTGGTTTTATCTGTGTTGTCAGACAGATGGCTTTCCAGGCCTCTACGATGGGGCGTTATCGGCCCTACGGAAACTGCGCTCACGACCAGGAAGATAAATAAGACATCCATCGTCTGCCGAAATCAAGATAGGAAATGAGGCAAGGGCTTTGGAATGCAGGGCTCCCATCTCCAGGAGGCTCAGTCCTGGTAATATTTGAACCAGGCTGTTCTGAGCACGATTGTCAGAGATAAGCTGTTTAGCGCACCTACCGTGACTCAGGAGGGTTAAAGGTTACGGAGAAAAGGAGCGAGTTTGCCAAAGTGGGTCTGTGCAAAGCTATAAAAGGAAGATTTTCCACGCTTGCCGAAGGTCTCGGTTTTAAAATCAAATTTTAACTTTATATCAACAAAAGACGCCTTCTTATTACTTTGATTCTCCCGGTCTGAGGAACACCTTGCAGTTCCGATGGCCAACACTAGGTGGCAGTCAGTCGCGCTCTTTGGGACAAGGGCCCACCCCACCCTCGGTTCAGACAGCTTTGCAAAGTCCAAGATTTTGCAATCGTTTGGGGTTAGAATGACCCCCCTCTGTGGATCAGAGGGCAGGCTCCACATTTGTCATGGAGAGCTAGCCTCCCATGGGGAAAATTCTGACGAAAATTTTGACTGCGGAATTCCAATGTTGTCTAAAGAGCTTATCAAAGCTCATTTTTCTCTTTGCAGGGTATTTGAGTGAACTCAGTAATTAATTATTTGATAATTCCCTTCCCTTTTGACTTGCTCAAAGGAATGTGTTCTAAATACAGATACAGATATAGACACAGATAGATAGATATTTGAGGGGCTTTTAAACCCAAACCCAGTGCAGAAGTCCAAGAAATAGCGATCAAGTTATTGGATTTGACCCCTGTGGTTATAAAAGCAACTAACATTTCCAGACCAGAGCATTTACTGTTTGGAGCACTTTCCAACAGTAAAATGACGTAATCCCTGCAACACCTCTGTGAGGTAGGTCTGTTCTTAGGTCTATTTTATAAGTGGGGGAACAGAGGTACCAGGTGGTGGAGGTCCCTCAGCCGGCCTGTCGAGGAGGGGATTCATACCCAGCTTTCCAGAACATTCCAGAGGCTGTCGTCACCACCCAACTGAACCTCCCTTGAGTCATGGGTATGACCGTGGACCCCGAATATATCTTTTTACGGATCTTCATGAAGCTATAATCAAGCCCAAAAGAGATGGACAAACTGACTGCAAAAACAAACAGATGTAGGCTTGGGTTCATGGAACTCTAGACAAAACTGAGCCAACCGCAATCCTTCAGTGATTCTCTAAAAACCCCGTGTCTCTGCTTTAACCCGATGCTGCTCAGTTTGGGACCACTTCACGGCTCATTAATCCCCCTTCTGCTCGAAAGTGACTGGGGCCAGAAAGAGAAGGTGAAACTCAAACAAGGCAGTTCTGTTACTTTTTAGCAACTCTGGTCAAAAGGTATGTAAGGACGGCCCTGGGGCTGCAGGCTGAAACTCGGAGCTATCAACACACTCCCGCGGACAATCAGACGGATCTCCGACCTGCGTTCCCTCCCGCTCCCGTGAACAGATGTGTTGTTGAAGGAGGGTTACGTTAGAAAGATCTGATCGTTTCTGAATGCTGGTGGTGGTGTTTTATGGTAAAAAGATGGAATAGTTACGCATTTCCTGAACAAAGGGCTTCTCTGGATGTTTGAGAGAATAAGCTTTCAGATATGGGGAAGCTGTTGAAAACTTAAGCATACACCTCCCGGGAGAACAAGTTTATGGTGGGAGAAGGCTATTGCGGCTAAGAGGGCTCTGTGCAGCAACCTCAGAAGGAGATGAGCTAAGGAACAGGTGGTGCGCAGCCCTTGGCCACTCCTGATGGGCAGGGAAGTGTCAGAACTGGTGGCTATTTGGTTGTGAATGAAATAAAAGGGTCTAGAAGTGACTTTAAAAAAATTAATTAATTAATATATTTTTGGCTGTGTTGGGTCTTTGTTGCTGTGCACGTGGGCTTCCTCTAGCTGCGGTGAGTGGGGGCTACTCTTCGTTGTGGTGCGCAGGCTTCTCATTGCAGTGGCTTCTCTTGTTGCGGAGCACGGGCTCTAGGTGCGCAGGCTTCAGTAGTTGTGACTCATGGGCTCAGTAGTTGTGGCTTGCAGGCTTAGTAGTTGTGGCTCACGGGCTCAGTAGTTGTGGCTCGCGGGCTCTAGAGTGCAGGCTTCAGTAGTTGTGGCGCACGGGCTTAGTTGTTCCTTGGCATGTGGGATCTTCCCGGACCAGGGCTCGCACCTGTGTCCCCTGCAGTGGCAGGCGGCTTCTTAACCACTGCGCCACCAGGGAAGCCCCTAAAGTGACTTTTAGTTTGATGTTGGGAGTGGCTGAAGGAAAGAGATAAGAAGATGGCCGTGGGAAGCACGGACGGAAGGGTCTCAGAGAAGTGGCGGAAATGCTAGCACTGCAGGCAGAAGCCCTTAGATCAGGTGGCGACAGGGGCCTCTTTGCCCCTTCACCGTATGGGGTTGTTGGATCCTGGCAGTCTACAAATGGCAGGGACTATGTTGGTGCAGAGCTGGAAGATCCCCTCAAGATGTCAGACCACCCGAAGGTACCTAAACATGTATTTGATCGTGGACACATGAAATTATAAAGTTGGGAACAGCTCCTGGAGAAAGCTCTAGCCCAGCTTTGAATACGATGACCACAAGCCCCAAGTAGCCTGGACAGGGTGACATGACCAGTCAGTGGCAGAGCAGCCTGGGGTTCAAGGTCGTTAATTCCTCACAGCCCATGTCGCCTGTGAAGTCTGATACTGGGAAAGGTTAAACGGCAGACAGTAAAGCCAGATCAAAATTCAGCCTTCTTTATTCACAGCTTAAAAGTATCTAATGCTTTGGAAATTGTTGCAAGACGTGATCAATAATAATACCCAGTGCACGGGTGAAAGCTCTGGAGATACGGACCAGTTAGAGCCCCGTGATGGCAGCATCCCTGGGCTGCCGGGGAGGCGAGGGCTGAAGGTTTCAGCCCACCGTCAGGGTTAAACACCGTCCACAAAGGGCCGGTGCTTCCTGGTGTGTCTGCCCCAGCAGATGGCTATCTGGACGTCCCGAACTTCCCTCCTACAGCTCCCCGCCCGGTTAGAGTGATGATTTGGACGGACACTGAACACACATCCGCAATTAAAAACAAGAACAACAAACGACGAGAAATTGATCTTTTTTCAGTCTGGTGGAAAGATAATGGATGGCTCATTTGTCCAGACATGAGACTCGGGGTCCTGGGCGAGAGGAAACCAAATGACATTAACATCCATTCCAGAGCAGTGACTCAGCTGTGTCCTGTTCTCATGACACGGGGCGAAAACAACCTCCAGAACATTGGTTCTTCTCCACCGCATTTGTGGAAGGAAAAATAAATAGCATTTTCATCTACAAAATGGAAGGCGACTGAAGACAGCTGCGTCTCCAGGCCTCACGCTCATCCCTGCCTCCTGTGCATTTGCGCTCCTACGAAGACCTTAGGGCACCACCTCTGGCAAAAGCGAAGATGCTCACGGCTCATTTCATCAACGGGGCAAAGGCGGAGAGAGTGAAGATACAGACCTGGAGCTGTGATTAGCAGGGTAAATGCTCGCGGCCTTTGGGGCTTAGAACATCCGCAGTGTGGTTTATCCATCACAAGCTAGGTGCTCCGCTTCTGGGTGGGATTAAGCCCCAGAAAGCCTTACCCTGGATGTCTCTGTAGGATGTTCCCCTTTGTGTGCGTTGCGTGTGTGTGGCTACCTTGCTCTCCACCAGCGCTGTGGCCTCCTGGGGTTGTCCTATTTGCCCAGGCTATGCAGCTGGGCAGCAGCTACACAGGGAGGGATTCTGGAGATTTCTCTCTGCGCCTGTGTGTGGCCACGTGGAAGGCCTTCGACACCCGGACAGTCCTCTTCCTCTCTCCTACAGGGCCGTGATCCGACCACGGCCTAGACGGGCACTTAGCAGGCTGGCGCCATATGCACCGGTGGTGATGCCTGTTGCCTCAGTCAGGGAGAGGGAGATGGCGGAACTTGGGGAGAGAGATGGCGGGAGGGAGCCCCCCAGCTGCTCTGACCCTGAGTCTCAGAGTATGGTTCCGTGACTCTTTAGGAAGCATTTTCTGTGTTCCCCAGTAGAACCTGAACACATTCCGAAGTCACCTCCTATCTCCCACTGGCCCGAGCCCATGTCAGCTGCTTCTGCGTGGACAATCTCTCCCCTCGATGGGCAGGACCCTCGCAGTCCATGTCCTGGCCCCTGCCTTCTGCAGACGGGTTCCTGTCCTGGACCAGGCTCTGAGGGGCTTCTCTGCACACCCTGGCGTCTTACTCGGCCTCCTTCCCCAGTTTCCGAGCTGTAAAATCTGGTTTTCTCGTGGGTTTACGTTTGTTCTTCTTCTTTCCCAGGAGCTCTGGGGTGAGGCCTCTCTCTCCCTGGAAGCTGCATCCGGGATGCTTCCCGGCAGGCACCCTCCCTCCGTCTGTGTGCCTGACACCCCATGGTCACTGTGGTCTCAGCACCCTCACAGGAGCTGGTTAATCCATTTCTTCCAGCCCCGCCCCTTCCCCGCCTCTGCCCCTCACCCCGTTCCCTGCAGTACATCCACCTAGACCCCAGCCCACACAGTGGGGACACTGCTGACCTCTCTGCTCACACCGCACCCTCCGCCCACAACTGGCGTGGCGCCTGGGCCTCCCGGCACTGGCCTCGGAGGCTCCTAGTCTCATCTCCTCCCAGCCCTCCATCTGGGTCACTGGATCCCCGCAACCGCATCCTAGGTCTGCCCTGTGCCCCCCATCTCCAGAGCTGGCTGGCGCCCAGCCTCTCCCCAGCGTGGCCTTTGCTCCCTTTCTTCAGGTGGGTTGACAGAGGTGCCCTGTATCAAGGAGAAGCATTGGCTCGTGATGGCTCTGCCCTCTTCCCAACCTTCCCCGAGCAGAGGAAGAGGGAGGTGGTGTGGGTGCCTGTGTGGACAGTAGTCGCCTCTTATGGCATCGGCCGTGCCTAAGGAGCTCCTGAAGGCTTAAGGAGAGCCGGTGAAGACTCAGCCCTTCACCTTCAGCAAGATCTAACCAGGCGGTTCACATGCCCTCACCTGTGTCCTGATCATAAATGGAGTTAGAACGACTGCTGAGGGGCCTATATATGTATTATATATATACACACATATTATATATATACATATACACACACATATATAATACGTGTGTATATATACATTTAGAAGGTGTGAAGAATACAGAAAGGAGAAAAATATATGAGATAAACAAAATATGGACTTGACTGCAAGTTAGCTTGTAGCAATGTAGTAGGGAAAGCATCTTGGCTTATTTATAAATTAAAAAAAAATCCGCAAGCATCCACTTCTAATTTCCAAGTGGATCACAGTGGCCTTACAAGCTCATCCCCAGGAATTTAACTCTCTCTGGAATGTGCCCCAGGAGGGACCTGGTTTTACAGTAGAGTAGCTTGCGTCCATACGCAGACTGGATTTTATGCAGTACATTTCTGCTAGTTTCCTGGTATGTTCCTGGATCCACTGTAACTTCTTTAAGACCAGACAACACGTACATCTTTGAATGTACATCCAGCGCTGTGCAGTGTCCTGCGCCCAATGAATGCTCGTTGAATACGCCACTTCCCCCTACTTCTGGGTTAGATCAAGGAAGCCATAAATGTCTATAGTGATGATGCATCCGCTTCTGCAGGCCCTTTACGTATCTCTCTGATTTCAGATACATTGCGGCCTACAGATGACAATTTACTATCTGGTTTACATCTGGGGTTTATGGTTAATGCTGTCATAGATTTACTAGCTGCTCAGTACGGTAGCGATTTCTTTCAGCCAAATATTCCTCTTTGTCATGAAAACAGTAGCACTTTCTTGGAAGCTGAGCTCTGACGTGCAGGAAAAGATTCAGGGGCACAGACGTGACCACTGAGAGGCTGGCATGGTGTCCCCTCTCAGAGTGATTCACCAGAAAATGATTCTCAGCGATGAACAGACTGCCACTCCTTCAGCTGCTTTCAACTCACCCTTCCAAGCTCCTGGCCAGAGACCACAAGAGGGACAGGCAACCCCAGCTTGCTTCTGGGAAGTTCTCTGGGAGCATACTTAGGGCATGAACACCAGAGGCCATTAGCTTGCTCCCCTCTTAAAAAACTCCAGAAGTAAAAAACCAGGGGGAAAATGAGACAAATTATTCCACTGGGACTTGTTACGTTCCTCAGTCTCAGGTGCCATGTCTGAACACAAGGGGTGCTCACGGTTGCCCACAAGGGCAGAGAAGCAGGTGTGTGAGCCTGGACAGCACCCCATCCCCCCAGCCGTGAGCTCCAGCCCCGCTTCAGGGCCTCTAGCTTGTCTTTTCGTCCCCCTGGAAAAGTGCTGTGCCCTCCAAGGAAGGCGGCCGTCCCAGCCTTGGCCGTCCCAAGCCCTCCTTGCTGGGAGTCCCGCCTGGCACCGTCCAGTGGGCATTTCCAAGACACAGACCTGAGACCCCAGGCTTCCACAGTGCCCTGTCCTCGGAAGAGCCCACATCACCAGGCCCGCCCTCCCCCTGCACCCCTGGGGCACCGGCCAGCACTCACTCCCTGCTGGTCCTCTGAACAAAGGCCATTTCCCAGCCACAGTTCACCTCTTTGATCTCTGAACTAGTCTGCTGTGTTTGGATTTTACAGGAATTTTATAATTCCTACAGCCCCCACCTCCCGCTAGCTACCAGCCAACTCCCCTTTCTCTTTAAACCCACTGCCTTAACAACGGTCTCGACTCCATCCTTCCCTCCCTGGGGTGAAGATGCTGCTGCTGCACTCTCCTCTTGGGGACAACTGTGTTTCCGGTCCCCGTCTCTCTGCCCCTTGTTCTCTGTTTTCCTTTTGGGGGTTTCTTTCTCGGCTCCTTAAATGGTGCTGCCTTAGACACCCACCTCTCGGCCCTGGTCTTCCCATCACACACGCTCGCCAAGGCGAGTCCGTCCCAGGGCCTGCCCTGGTGACACAGCTGCCCCTCCTCGAGTCCTCACGCCAGGGCAGGTACGTGCAGCCTGCACGCGCCACACCCTGCATCTCTGGAAGGAGAATTCCGCTCTCTGCCAGGTGATGCCTGCTGTCCAGGTGGCCGCCATGCCTCATTCAAACCTGCATCTCCAGCCCATACCAGGGTCTCTTATACCTAGTGGGGGGCAGCGTGTTTGCTGAATCAAGGAATATTCAAAATATAATGACTTTTGTAAGTCTCGCATTTTATAGGAAGAGCAGAACCTTCACATATGTGTCCGGATCTGAAGAGCTGCATTGACCCAGAAAGTTTACCTTAAAAGGGTAATTAGCTTAAATAAGAGAAATCGAAACACACCATGATTATATGTTTTGCTACCTTATACTTTTTTTTTTTTGCCTTGAACGGTAACTGATTGAGAGACATGGCAGAAGACCGTTTAGACCAAGAGAATCCTTCAAAATATATGCTGGTAGGAACTGGGTGAACTACCTCAGGCTGTCTGAGATGAGCATGACAAAGCCCAGTTTTAGAAAGTAACAGAGCTGAATGTTTTCCCAAAACAGAATGCGGACTTTGTAGAAGCTTTTTAAAAATAAGTCTTGCTTGTTTTACTTCCCATGGGCAGGCAAACACACAAACAAAACTCTATTGTCTCTTTCTGAACACATCAAATTAGGTTCCCTTGAATTTAAACGGCAAACACCTTCGTGAAACTTGTATGACATATGTTGTACTTCACGCGACTGTAATTACTATATTATTCATTTAAAAAGACATGGGGGCTTCCCTGGTGGCGCAGTGGTTGAGAGTCTGCCTGCCGATGCAGGGGACACGGGTTCTTCCCTGGTGGCGCAGTGGTTGAGAGTCCGCCTGCCGATGCAGGGGACACGGGTTTGTGCCCCGGTCCGGGAAGATCCCACATGGCGCGGAGCGGCTGGGCCCGTGAGCCATGGCTGCTGAGCCTGCGCGTCCGGAGCCTGTGCTCCGCAGCGGGAGAGGCCACAGCAGTGAGAGGCCCACGTACCACACACACACAAAAAAGACATGGATTATACTAAAGTGAGCTGGTTTGATTCCCTTAAGCAAAAGCCCCAAACCAACCCTCATCTACAGACTAGGTTTTAGTTCTGACAACGCTCCGACCCATACATCTCTTCTCTGCTTCTCACCCAAACCCCAGACTGACAGCAGGCAGTCAGCACCTATCTATGGAATACACAAATGGATAAGAAATTTATAAAAAGCGGAGCAGTCAGTTGCAAAACTGAGCCCTGCTAAGCCAACTTGGTGGTTAGGAAAAAAGTTGGAAACGCGTGGGTGTGTTTCTCAAGGTCTTAGAAAAATTCAGGAAGTCCAGCAGATGTTTTCTGTTAAGAGGCATTGGAAGCCCCAAGAGCTACATCTGCCTTTTTTTTTCTCTAATATAAGTTTACTTGTGAGACTTTTTTTCCCTCTTAAATAGTTCTCTGCTAAAACTTACAAAACAGAATGCTGGCCAAAGTGTTGAACTCATGAAGCTACAATGACTGACTCAGAATATGTGCACGTGAACAGGCAAGTTCCTATAGGGAGCAGAAATCGAGGTCGATCATTATAAACACTTTATTTTCTGAATAACTCTTTTCTCCTATTTATGGAAATGGAATTGGGATTTTTCTTTAATCTAACTGATGCTAAAGAGTATAATGAAGGTTTCAATAGTTACGATCTTCTCCCCTTTGGAAGATGATATGATAATCATAATGATAATCAACCTGTTTTTTTGTGTCTGTGTTTTTTATATAAACAGTGACACATGAGGATCACATTCCAGGACCCGGACATCAAGCTAGTGAAGAATATGTAAAACACTGGGATCTTCTGCCCTCTCACTGAAGTTTGAATACCTAGGGAATGGTACTTGTCTTACTATAGTTGTTGTTTTAACCGCCTCTGGAGTTAATGGAAGTTGATCTTTGACTCCTCATTCTAGCTTATATGATACTGGGGGGTGAGGGAGGGACAAAAGTTTCCACTTGACCAAAGTTTCAAGATCCAAGAAGTGAATTAATGTTCAGAAAACATCTAAAATCTTATTTGTTTCTCATCTGCTGAGGAACTTTCCCACTCTGATTACTTATACAAATTGGTCTCCAAAGGATTTATAGAAGATTAGGTTTATATAACAAACGTGCCCTATAGGAATGAATGAAAATGGAAATTGCTCTCCTGGCTGGCTGGTGACCAAGGCTGCAGGACCAGGCAGCACACAAACCTTGTTAAAGTTTAGAAATGCAGCTGGCTGTGTGTTTGGAGAATCTGTCTGATTACTACACATGGTTACTGGATATATTATGAGCATGGAACAAGTTCAAGAACATTAGATTCTCTTGTGGCGATTACCAAAGCCATCAAGAATTTTAATCAAGCATCGTACAGGAGGAGCTTGTGCAATTATCAAGCTACAGAAGCTGTGACCAGAGCAAACCTCACTCACATCCCTCCTTCTCTCGGCCTTGAAACAGAATGTTTTTTCCTCTGAGAGGAGCAGGTGGCCTCTCAGATTCCTGCCAGGAAGACCACGGATTGCAAATATAACCAGACTAAAATAAATTAGAAGAGCCGTGTGGGAATTTGCATTTTAAAACATTTTTCACGGCAAATCTTCCCAAATTTTAACCACTTTTGAAAAGTTCCAATATTTTCATCTCTTTCACAAAAGTGGATTGCGTCACCCGGGGAATGATACGCATTTGGAGAATGAGAGGTTTCACAAGACCTAGGCAGAATCCCACGGTTGGTATCTGTCAATCTGTGGGAAGGAAAATAGGTAAAATGGGTCAGAAATGCAAGACTTGAGGTCTCGGGCCAACCAACCTCAGAGAGCCACTTAAAAACCTGTTATAGATAAAGCTAGGCTCTGCCTTCATTCCCAGACCAAGTCAAGATGAGATGGTTCAATTTTGCCCCCAATGTCAGCATGATTAATATACAACGTCCGGCGGGTTCTCTGGGTGTTCCGTGAATGTGAACTTCTCAGCTGCGTTTTCAACCTTGTAGGTTTGGGGGCGTGGGGGGAGATCACTGTATCTTACTCTGCCACTTCCTCTCTGTGTGACTTTGGGCAGGTGGGTGCCCGCAGGTCACTATATCTGACTTGAGGGCTTCTGGGACGACTCCAGAGCTGAGTGGTGCCCGGGGCGGGCGATATTCACTGCCTTCCCTTCCTTCTGCGATTCCTTCAACATCCTTCACCAAACCCACACCAGCACACACTGGGCGCACAGGAGCTGCCCCACAAAGTTCGCATTCTCTGGGTGTTACTGTCAATGAAGACAGTTCTTACCACCGACTGGCAGTTGTGCTTGTTCTCTTTTGATAAAATGGCCTCACTGAGCCAAAATGGATACGGTTAGACAATGAAGGAAAAAACTTGTTTTTTTAAAAAAATGGATTTGGCCCCAAAAGGGAAGTTTAAAAAAAATCAACCTAAGTTCATTTGGTTAGTGGTCCTGTAACTGCTCACTAGATGATTTCTAACCCCAACCTGCCTCTGGCTGGACATCTCTGGTACCCTATGAAGCTCATGGTGCTTTTCATTTTTTAATTTCAAAGGCAAGGATGACTCTGAACTTGTGTCTCTGATCTTCCACTGACTAAATTTCCTGCTGTTATGTCAGGGGGCTGGGTGCGTATTCCTCAGAACAGATATGTGTGTTCCATTCTTTTTAGTTGCATGTAAATAAACATATTTTACACTGTGGGCATCCTCACCCCCCAGCAGCATGTAAAAATAGCAAAAAACAGCAATGGAAACAACCAAGAAGGAGAGGGCTCGAGAAAAAGAAGAGGAAGCAGCGGCAAAAAAAGGAATCTGATTTTTTTTTTTTTTTTTTTTCCCGGTACGCGGGCCTCTCACTGCTGTGGCCTCTCCCGTTGCGGAGCACAGGCTCCGGACGCGCAGGCTCAGCGGCCATGGCTCACGGGCCCAGCCACTCCGCGGCATGTGGGATCTTCCCGGACCGGGGCACGAACCAGCGTCCCCTGCATCGGCAGGCAGACTCTCAACCACTGCGCCACCAGGGAAGCCCAGGAATCTGATTTTTTAATTCAGATTTTTGTGCTTCTCTAAGAATAACATCAAAATCCTCAAAACACTTAATGGCACGTCAAGGTTGTCTTCGAGGGAGGCCAGGGTGACTTGTGAATTTTCCCAGGTGGACAGCTTCTTTCTTGGGTCTGACACAGCTGCTTTCAGCAAATATTACCCCATCTTTTCAAATTAGAGGGCTGTTACAATGTAACTTTAGAGAATCTTTTCCCGGGATTCCCAATAACAGAAATAAGTTTGCGGATACAAACACACAGCGGGAGAGCCGCGATCTGAGAGCTCTCTTGCAGACCCAGCACAGAGCTGCTGCTTTCTTCTACCCCATGCCCACCCACTCACTCTCCTTTATGGCCACAAAGGGCCATTCATCCTCTTGCAGTTGATATGATGATTTCTATCGCTTTCTGCCGCAGTTCAGATGATCATCAATCCTGTGGCCACATTACTCCGTAAGTGGCAGTCCCATTCAGAGCCTATACTTCTGGCCTCCAGCTCTGATTCCCCAAATGTCTGCTTTTCCAAGGTTGTGAAATATGCCACCTACAATGTTCTTTAAAAAAAGTTTGACAATTTACTATAAATAATATAAAAATATGTATCCATCACTAACTAAGTGGGAACGAGAAACCAGAAATTCATTTTTAAAAGTTTTTTTTTCATGCTTTTCTCCCCCCTCATCAAGCCCATAAATATTGGTGACCTGCCACCCCATTCAGAGATGGGGAAACCGGGATGGACTGTTGGCTTGTGACGCCAGGAGGGGTTCCTCAGCTCTGGGGCTGCACAGGCCAGTTGCCTTTGGCAAAAACTCTGTAAGTAGGAGCCCAAGACGCATGTGACGCATTTGCAAGTAAACTGACTGTAAAATTATCTGCAGACAATATCAATGGGGGCGTATAAGCAGTGGGCTAGAGGAGGTTTTCCAAAAAGTCTCTGACTGTCATGTAACATTACCAGGGCTACACTGTGGTCTTGGCAGTCCTGCTGGGGCCCTGAGAAGCATTATGACCAAGGATGGTAAGGCTGTGAATAACCTCGTATTAGTCACATCCCCAGAACCTGGGCTCGCAGAAAGGAGTGGAGGTTCAGGCTTTGTGAGATTTGATGCTCTGGCTTGAAACACAGAATAAAATCACAGAACATGTGGACACTTACTGGACCTTTTTCTAAATCCTCTCTGTGTTACAAGTCGACATGGTCAGCAGTTTAAAAACAGGACGGAAGACAACTCTTTAATTATTGACATTGATCCATTTTATTCCTAGGAATTGGAAACCACCTTTAATTTTTATCATCACAAGATAATAGGGTCAACTTAGTCTATTAAGTAGTCTATTTAATATCTATTAAAATTCTGGATGGTTTCATTTTAGACTATCATGGAATTTAATTACAAGATGTTCAGTCCTTATCTTTTGGAGATCAAGAGTAATTTAAAAAGAAAAAGGGTAATGAGTGTGTCTGACATTTTGCTAGAAGGGAACCAAGGACTCCTAGAGGCATGTTCTCCAGAGAATGAAACGATTCGATTCCACAGACCTTCTTGTGGAGGTTCTTGTCCAAGTGCAGGACCCCCCCTTGAAGTTGAGGGCAAGTCCATCTGGACTCTGGGACCACACACTGGTGTGGGAACCACCATGACCCTCTAGTTACAGAGCGAAGGAAACGGCTGCGTTTTCACCAGCACCTGGTTGGCTGAGAAAAATCCCTCTCAATCTGCATTATTCAATCACACAAATCCCCGCAGACAGATTCTCATTTAAAAAAATAATGGAAGGCCCATCTTGGTTCATCAGTTGTAACAAATGTACCACCTTAATGAAAGATGTTAGCAAGAGGAACAGCTGGGGTGGGAGGAGGGAGCGGGTGTATGGGAACTATATGCTGCGCATCAATCTTCTGTAAACCTAAAACTCTAAAACACAAGGTCTATTTAAAATAATAGAAGGGAGAGAAGAGTACATTTCACTTATTTAGCCTCATGTTCATTAGGACCTTTTACTTGCTTGGGGTCCTTACTTATTATCTCTTTTATTCCCTCCCCCTCCAGTGGAATTCAAGATTTGGATCAAAAGCATCAATAGTGACAGATTTTCTTGGGGAAACATCTTTTAATTATAAAGTGAGTGTTATATTCAGGGGACATAACGACCATGTCTAAAAAGGTAAAGTAAAACACGATGGGAGAAATGTCCCACTTTCTTATTCTTTTTTTAACATTTAAAAAAATTTATTTTATTCATTTATTTTTGGCTGCATTGGGTCTTCGTTGCTGTGCGTGGGCTTTCTCTACTTGCGGCGAGCGGGGGCTACTCTTCGTTGCGCTGCGCGAGCTTCTCATTGCAGTGGCTTCTCTTGCTGTGGAGCACGGGCTCTAGGCGCGCGGGCTTCAGTAGTTGCGGCACGTGGGCTCGGGAGTGGTGGCTCGCGGGCTCTAGAGCGCAGGCTCAGTAGTTGTGGCGCACGGGCTTAGTTGCTCCACGGCATGTGGGATCTTCCCGGACCAGGGCTTGAACCCCTGTCCCCTGCATTGGCAGGCGGATTCTTAACCACTGCATCACCAGGGAAGCCCCCCACATTCTTATGAACTTTGCAAAGCGAGGGTAGGGGTTGCAGAGAGAGACAGAGAGACATGGAAAGAGACACACAGACACACACGGGTGGGGGACAAGGAGGCAGGGATCACCTAGTGCCATAGTGTGGTTCTGTCCCCTGCCATTCCGTCAACAGCCAAGCACGGCACATGCCTTGCATGCAGGGAGCATCTCTCCACAGTGAAGGAAACCACTCTCTTTAAGACTTCTCTCTTCCATACAACACGGCAATTTCTGTGAGGTAATTCCACGAGCACTCCCTTACTTGTTTTGGGATCAGTTATGAATTGGAAACAAAATCTGTGTCGGTAAGCTGTGGCCGCAGAGGGAGGTTAGGGGTTGCCCGCTGTGTAATGTGCATCCGTTGTGTCTTGGGAAAAGATATTCTGACTCTCATTGTATATGAGTCATGCAACTGAGGTTTACTTTAAACATTTTTTTTATGGGGAGATTCTCTTGAAAATGTCTAGAATTACAGCACAAAGTATTATAGTTGAAAACTGAGTAATTAAAACCCAGTATTCAAAACCTTGTTGCCAAGAGACTTGAAATGCATTTCAACAGGAAGGTCACTTCATTTTTACATAAGGCTTACATCATACTGTATTATAGTCATAAAACAGTGATCCTGACATCATTTCCACATCCAAGTATTGCCATTTAAAAATTCTATGCTTTTGAAATTATTCTTGGATGGGACAGTCATGTAGCATTAATAAACTAAGCCGGTGAAAGTGCAGTTTGCTATTTTAATTTTAGTTTCCTCTTGAATAGTCTTTAAAAAGAGCTTGTTAGAGAAATAAAAAAGCTCAATTTTACATCACAAAAGAGAATCACACAAGATTAACTTTATTCACCGTTTTTCATGCACTTGTGCTGCTAGCAGGGATTTTTGAAATTGTAGCTTCACCACGAGCACATCTTTCCAGGTGGATAAGAGCAGGGTGGGCACCCCCAGCATCTCCCAGTTTTCCATGACTGTGGAGTTCTTCCTCCCGGCTCAAACAAATCCTCCGTGCCTTCACTGTAAGTCCTTCCCCTCTCCCTGTACATGAGGGGGCGGATGGGAGGGTGGAAATCAAGGACATGGTCCTTGTTTATCCTCCTCCTGGACTCCCAGACTACACAGTTCCTCCCTTGCATCACTTTCTCAGTACTGAACTGTCTCCCTCTCCTTCTTTATTCCAGGACTTAATTTATAGCTAAAGAAAGAGGAAGGATGGGGGGTGCCCCAGAAGGCTGGATGGTTTCCAGGGCAGGAAGTCTCCAATTATTATTCCTGACCACAATTAGATAAGAGGCGAAAGCAGAGAAGCAGACTCTAGCGGGAGATTCTCAGGCATCCCATGAGGAAACAGGAATGAGATGGCCATGTGCTAATATGGTCTTTTTCTGCACAGGCCAGGAGCATCTGCTGCTCAGTCCACGTCTGGCTGGAAAGTCACAAGCATTTTTGCATCCTAAGCACATGCAGGCAGAGGAGGTCTCAGAGAACCCTGCAGACCCACGGCTCTGCTGTGACCTCATCTCTCCCCTTTGTCGATTTAATCCTAACTCCTTGTCCTTGTCCTGGTTCACGCCTCTCTGAAACCTACCCTCCCCCTGTATCTGGGAGGTAAATCACCAGCCCAGACACATTTATCTTTCCACTATAGTGTCATTCTTTGAGTTTACTCAAATTCCTTTGGAATATGGGGTGGGGGAAATAAACAGTATAAAGTAATTATTTGGACTCTTTCAACTTTCAGTGCTCTTTCTATGATGAGTTGCTGTTGACTTGTTTTCTTGCTCATTCTTTTTTACTCTTAAAAGCTCCCAACGTTCAGCCTTGACTTTCAGTATTGATTTTAACCTCTTCTTTTTCCTAGCATCTCAAATCTGGAGTTCTTTGACTCCTGCCACGGGCTGTTGAAAACTCAGATGTTTGTTTTCACGCCCTCCAAAATCACCCTGGGAGGGAATGGAACGTGTCGGGGCAAGAAGGGAGAAGGTTCCAGAAGACATGCATAGAAGGATGCTCACAAGATAAGAGGTATAAGGGGGACTGAGAAATTCAAGGTAAGTACTGAGGAGAGCAAAGGAGACTTCCACAGCCGGCCCAGGAGAACCACCAAACCACGCCTGCAAATGCAGTGGCTGGAGTGGAGCGGGATGGGGGAGACTGCCCACCTGCACAAGTGCTGACCACAGCTGAGGTTTTACTGCATCTCCCTTGAACACCTATGCCAATATCACCGTTCCGTTGGCAGAACTAAACCCGAGGCTTGCAGAGCTGAGGGATTTCCTCAAGGCCAACAAGCTGGTAAGTGATAGAGCCCATTCCTTCTCCACAAGCATTTCAGTTCTCTGGAAATTATTTTAACCCAATGACATCTTAGCATCACCACACTGTGCTCGTGACAGCAAGGCAGCAGCTGCGGGACACCTCAAGAATGAACAGGTCTGGAGACATCAGGTTTTCTGATTGTCCCCATTTTGCTAATTTGGAAACAGATGCTTCTGGTTCTTTTGCTACCCAAAGTCACGCCCCTGCTCAGGGGGAGAAGGGGCTATGGGAGAACCTGTAGATATTACAACTCTTTTCTTAATGCACAAGTTTGACATGTTATGGAGCTCAGTGCATCCACGCCAGCATTCTGGAAGCAAGGCTTCAAGACTCCTGAAAGCAAAACCAGCAAAACCCCCAAAGCACTAATAAAAAAAAAGAACATTTTTGTGTGAATGAGGAAGTACCAGAAAAAGAAGTCTTGACCCCAAAGTTTCTTACTTAAACTGGAGAATTCATAAGTCACTGGTGACCCAAATACCTGAATAAACAGTTTAAAAGATACTGTCAGATACAAAAGAAGTAGCTTCCACTTGAAAGATGTCTGTTTAGAAAACAGATTTCAGTATTAAAAAAGAGAGTTTAATTCAAATTTGGTAATAAGTCCAACTGTTCAGGATCACATGGGAACGGGCGATCTTTGACCACAGTCGTTCTACGAGGGGGATTTACTCAGTCAAGGTTAACGACGGGCCGCCCTGTTGGTTCTCAGACCTCACACGGCTCAGCCCTGCCATATAGGATTCCGCTGGCGAAGGCATCCTGAGAGTGTGTCACTGGGAATTAACATCAATGGGGTCAAAGGGCATGAGAATGGACTTTCCAGTCCCTAAAGAATGGTTCCCAACTGCCCTATGGAATAAATGCTGCTGATTTTAAACATGAACTTGAAACGTGTAAAGCTGGAAACCCTGATACAAAAGTACTGAAATGTGATTTAAGGGGGTGTCAGTTTGTGGATGTGAGTCTGGACCAGGTTCTGTCTGTCACCCATGGCGTGAGGTTGAGTGTAACAGGTCCCCTTTGTGGTCTCACCCGTGGAATCCAGCTTAGATGGGCCCAGGGTCCCTTCTGGCTTCAATGGCAAAGACTTCCTGTGCCACGTCATCAGGTGACCTCGGGGGACCTGTGGATACAGGGATGCCACCCATCGCCATGGCAGTCTTTCTGGGATCCCCACCAAGCGCAAGTAGATTATGGATGTCTAGTGGGGAGGTGGTGGCTTAGGAAAATCGACAGCCTTGCACCTAATAACCACCTGATTTCCAGTACACATTCACTACGCTCTCTGTGGATAAATGAATGAGATTGTAATGTAAAGTCTTCCGTTCCTGTTTTTCAAATTACCCCGGCCAGGATAAACGGGCATTTAATAAAACTGAGTTGGTTTGACCGAGTACATGGCATAGCTGACTAAGGTGCATTTATTAAACATTGATTTTTTTGAGAAGGGTCTAAGAGTCAAACAAGAAGTAAGGCATTTACAAATTTTTTGCATTACAAATGTTTGGGGAAAAGCACCACACTAAACAGGGGCGGCTGTGTAAATTAATGTGGCTGACCCCACCTCCGTCAGCCGGGATGGAAGCTTCTGGACCATGAAGGAGAACCCAGGGCAGGGGCCTTTGCCCAGGTCGGGCTTCACTGTGGGAACTGAAATCTCAGAGACTCACCCGCGACATCCTGTGAGATGTCTGTGCTACAGAGAAGACTCTGTAGCCCAAACTACTTCGATCATCTTCCCTTCCCTTAGACGGGGGTCGTGAGGACAAACGTGCTGAGTGGGCCCATCCTCAGGCAGATGATGCTCACATCAGTGGCCCAGGACACGGGTCTGATGGCCACTGCCTATTGCTCTGAGATTCCAATTAAGTCACGCAGGGTGTATTCACTCCCAACCATGTATGTGCGAATCTGTATGAGTGTGAGCGTGTGTATGTGTGTACGAGGGATACGGCGGGATGCAGGCTAAACATCGGAAGTGCTTTAAGGATGTTACATGTCCCCCAAAGGATGCGCTGCTGCACAGAAAGCAGCAGTGATACGATCTAACCTGAACCTTAAGAGGTGAGGGCGGTCAGCTCTGCTATTCCCGTCTAAAGCCAGCGTCCCTTCTGGCTCCCCCAGTGGCCGGTGGCCTCCCTTCTCACGCCTGGCCTGGACCAGGCCTCGTGAAGAGGCTGATTTCCAGGGATGCTGGGAGAAGCATCCCGCCTGTGTCGGCTCAGCTGGGGACGGCAGACACGCGAGGGGGGAGCTGGGGGGGTCTGCTGCTCAAAGCGGGGGGACATGAGAGGTCTGGGCAGGAAGGGGCCGGAGGGAGCGCCGGGTTCTGGGCCGTAACCTCATTCACCAGGAGGGGGAGGGGAGCCCCTGTGAAGGTGAGGCCGAGAGCAGGCCGGACACAGGGGTCAAGGAGGAGGGCTGCTCCGGAGCAGCTGTCCCGACAGACGCACAGGGACCCTGCAGGGAGGTCCCAGGGCCCATGGAGCCCAGCCCTTTGCCGTTGCAGCAGGACAACTGATCGCACAGTTTAGCACACACATCCTGGTGTCAGAGCAGGCCCTGTGCCTCTCCCCAGCAAAGCTACCACGAATGAACCCATCAACCCCTCATTCACGTGAGGGGCAGAATTTTCTGTTTCTGCCCACTCACCACACTTAAGCTTTATGCCATGTTTAAAGTCAAAAAGCATGGTTCTCTGATGGGTAAAAACCGCCCCTTCCATAAACACATTCCTTCCGACAGCATTCATCTCGCTCCGTGGTCTAAAAATGTGGCAGCGGTGAGGAGCAGGACAGAGCACAGCACTCCTTCTTTTTCTCATTCAACGACTAAAAATAAACTCTGAATTTTGGGCAGAGGCAAGGCCACGGTGCCAGGAGTCCCAGAACCTTCCCTTTTCAAGTCGTGTCTGGAGCGCCAGCCCCGCCCGGCACTCAGGACGCGGGGAAAGTTCAGCAGTGCCGCTCCGGCTGCCTCCCGCTTCCAGGCTCAGCTCCCACCCTGCTCGCTCGCTCGCTGGTTAAGGGGGGCTCTGGGCACCCACCTGTTGTTAAGTCCTGCTCTGAGGTTTCACGTTGCACATCAATCTTCCCTTACAGTGTATATTTGGCTTACTAGGGTACATCTGAGGAATTCTATTCCAATCAAGCTTAAATAGGACCTGCCTCTGAGTTTTCCCCTTGACCATTTTTGGCGTTTTCCTGTTTCTACTGTCAGGTTTTCCTAACATAAGAATCATTTAGGGATGCCCGAAAAGTCTACTTTTGGTCAGGCCGTCAACACGGAAGCTTTAAAAACATCCCGAGGCATACACATTTTAATGCAGGTGGGAGCCAGCAGAAGGGAGAACATACTGTCAACGCCATAAAGCATCGCTTCTTTAATAAACGTCAGTGTGTCCTGGACTGAGGACACCCAGGGCAAAAATAAAACCCAGGGCAAAGCAAGGAGCAGGTCCAGGGGCTGCGGAGACCCACTCGGGGGCCCCGCGTGCACAGCTGCGACCTCTGAAGCCCTAAAAAAGGACATCGTGATGTCACAGCCACGAGGCTACTTATTTGGCCCCATTACCTGCCTCTGAGTCTCATGGGCTGAGGTGTTTAGGAAAAACAGAATTGAAATCCCAGAAGCCATCTATACTTAGAAACAGGTGCAGGGCTTGCTGGGGGCCACAGGTGGCTCCAAGGTCCTTTCCAGCTCAGTGTCACCCCTGAGCCCAGTGTGGGACTGCCAGTGGACAGGTGGCAACTTTGGCCAATAACTGGCTTCCCTAGAAGGGCACTGTTTTCCCATCCGTTTCAGGAGCCATCCTGGTATCGAGGAACAGCTGTACAGAAAGCACAAAACCTGCCAAGGCATCGCAATTTCTCCTGATGGATGGACTTGAGCTACAGTTCTCAAGACCTAGAGTGGTTCATTTTTTCACCATTAAGGAGGTTAACTTCTGAGGTTTTAAAAATACTGTTTATGGTATATGATCCTGCAATCCCACTACTAGGCATATATTTGGGGAAAACCATAAATTGAAAACTTACATGCACCCCAATGTTCATTGCAGCCCTATTTACTGTAGCCAAGACATGGAAGCAACCTAAATGTCCATTAACAGGTGAATGGATAAAGATGTGTTATATATATATATATATATATATATATATATATATATATATATATATATATATATATATATATATATACAATGGAATATTACTCAGCTATAAAAAATAATGAAATAATGTCATTTGCAGCAACATGGATGGACCTAGAGATTATCATACTAAGTGAAGTAAGCCAGACAAAGACAAATATCATGATATCACTTATATGTGGAATCTAAAAAAAAAGACACTAATGAACTTATTTCCAAAACAGAAAGAGACCCACAGACACAGAAAACAAACTTATGGTAACCAAAGGAGAAAGGGCTGGTGGGGGGAGGGATAAATTAGGAGGCTGGCATTAACATATACACACTACTATGTATAAAGTAAACAACAAGGACCTACTGTATAGCACAGGGAACTATACTCAATATTATGTAACACCTTATAAGCGAAAAGAATCTGAAAAATAGTATATATATGTAACTGAATTGCTGTGCTGTACACCTGAAACTTACACGATATTGTAAATCAACTATATTTCAATTAAAAAATTTAAAAAGATACTGTTTATGGTAATGCACTTGCTCTGTGTGGGTATTGAGATGGTCCATTTAAGTGAGTTTTCTGGATAAAGATTTATCCATTTAACATCCAACTTTGGGCCACTTTCAGTACACACCTTTCTAAAAGCTCTTGGTTCAGGAGGCCAACATGGGTGGCATTTATCACATCCATTTGGGATTATTTAGATGCATTTGCTGTCTATTCTCTCCTCCATCTCTGCCCCAGAGCATGATCTTCTAGAGAGTAAGCATCTTACTCACCGTCTTTACTGGAGTACTCTTTGCATAGACGGTGCTCCATGTAGGTTTGTGGGCCAGATAAAGAAGTGGAGGAACACTATAATAACACAGCCATCCCACGTGGCTGCCAGTTGCCTCCTGAATTTCATCTCTAACCTCCACATCAAACCTGTGAAGTATGTATGTATTTTTTTTTTTTTTTTGCAGTACACGGGCCTCTCACTGTTGTGGCCTCTCCCATTGCGGAGCACAGGCTCCGGACGCACAGGCTCAGCGGCCATGGCTCACGGGTCCAGCCGCTCCGCGGCACGTGGGATCTTCCCGGACCGGGGCACAAACCCGTGTCCCCTGCATCGGCAGGCGGACTCTCAACCACTGTGCCACCAGGGAAGCCCTTAAGTATGTATTTTAATTTCCATTTTTACAGATGAAGAGAGGGGCTCAAAAATATTAAGGAATGTACCAAAATCACAGGCTAGAAATGACAAAGCTGACATTTGAGTGCAGTTTCTCTCTAGAACCCCTCTATTTCCAGGGTGCCATGTTTCAGATGAGGAAACACACCTGGCATCTTTCTTCTTACAAAGTGAATACTGAATCCTGCTCTCACTTGCACATGCATCTCAAATGCCTCCATAGACTGCAGGGCCCTGTCCCCAGACTTTCAGATCAGTAGGTCCCAGAAGATGCTGATACCCCACTGCAGGAACCTCACTCTGGGAACCCTTGTAGTACTGAACGTGACTCAACATCTTCTCAGCACTCTGCTTATCACGACCGTAAATGGTTAGCACTGCTGTGCTTTACTCACAGCGTGAGATGGTCCCAGATTTCTAAGCCCTTTTGACTCTTCATTTTAAAAAATATTTATCCTTTCTGCCCTTGGCTGTTAAGTTGCAAGCATCACTTCTTGCTGGTCTCCAACAGTCCTTCTCTTTCTTTTGTCTTAATTCCTTCTAATCCCTTGTTTGTGGGAAGACGGACAACCTCGCTGGGCTTGGCCAATCTGGCTCCTTGCTTTCCTCACAGACTACTGCTCAGCACCCACTGGATGCGGGGGGCTTTCTCCAGGAGCCCAGGTCCAGCGGGGGATGGGGAAGTCGGTCACTGGCTGCAAAGGCCACTAGGGGCCCAGAGGTGGGCACCCAGCTGGGCCGGGCAGGCCCATGTTCGGGCAGGTGAAACTAGGCGTGGTCCTCAAGCTTGCATGCGAGGTAGGTGAGGGGAGCCACTCTGGGAAGAGTCTGGAGGGCAGAGCAGGTTCAGGGAGTTAGAAGTAACTTTTCACAGCTGGGTGGCGACCTTGCTGGACAAGTGAGTGCCACCTGAGCCACCCACCGGACAGCGAGGGTGACGCTCCCCAGAGCTGGAGTTGTGGTTAAATTCCCCAGGACAGGAGAGATGCACAGAATCATGGAATCGGGTACCTGAAGAGGGTTTTAGAGCTCACCCTGGCCTCTTCCCTGTCTTAGTAAGGTGTCAAAATCCCCTGAAGTCATTAAGCACAGATGAACTGCCAAGGTCCAGCATCTGCAGAGAACTTCCTGGGGCTTCTCTCCTCTGTGTGCCTGTGCGGTCAGGTGAGGTTCCCTTCCGTACGCACGCAGGGCAACACTGTCCCTTTGTACGTGGTTCCTTCTCACACAGAGCGGGCCACCGGTGCAAACACACTGACATTCTTGGGATGGATTCCTTGTCTTTGCAGTCTGGAGCAAAGAGCCACCCCAGCGGTCCCTCCAGTGGTCCCTTCCCTTCCCATTGGCAACCCTTTCTCGGGGACCACATGCACCAGTTTGAGCGTGATGTGGTTTGAAAAGTGCTGAAATAAATAATCCCCGATTGTTTTCCCCTATGAACTTCCTGGTTGATGATGTCTAAAACCTCATACAATCTAAAAAGCCAAAAGGAAAAATATCTATTCCTGACCTGGTATAAACCTATAAATGTAGTCCTCAGAAACCATAATTACACGCAGCATATTAGCATTTATCAAATGAAAATATAATTGACTTATTTTTTTCCCCAAATGCTTCAGATGCACCCTGATTTTGTGTGTGTGTGTGTGTGTGTGTGTGTGTGTGTGTATGATTATGCGGAATTGGTTTAGTTCTGTAAAGTTAAAACAAGATTGGGACCATTAGATGACCAAAAGCAAATGCTACCTGGACTCAGCTTGGGAGCAAACACGACTGGACCTTTGCTTGGTGCCTGGGACAGAGACTGAGCCACCTTCTAACACCCAGGCCCAGTTTACTGAAGAGTAAGTTGACTCTGAACCCATACATTCTCACAGGGTAAGCATGGTGCAATATTAGCTTCCGAAACTCACATACAACAGTTCTTTTCCCACTTTCTTCCTGTCATCCCCTTGAGTACTGTAAATAGTATGTATGGCTAATAACATCAAGCAACAAGAAAACAGTGAGCTTCCTATTTGTTTTTTCTGGATCTTGTTCTGACACCACCTTCTATGGCAGGAAAAGGCCAGCATGCTAGCATGGATGCTGGGAGCACAGCATTATCCTCTGAAGTCTGAGTAAGCATTTAAAAAAGATAAACAAGGGTCTTTTTTTTTTTTTTTTAAATGTGATGCCTCAAGAGTGATGTTTAGAAGACCTAGTTGAGGGACTTCCCTGGTGGTCCAGTGGTTAAGGCTTCACCTTCCAATGCAGGGGATGCGTCTTCAATCCCTGGTAGGGGAGCTAAGGTCCCACATGCCTCAGGGCCAAAAACGAACAAACAAACAAAAAAGTCAAAACATAAAACAGAAGCAATATTGTAACAAACTCAATTAAGACCTGAAAAATGGTCCACATCAAAAAAAAAAAATCTTAAAAAAAAAAAAGACCTATGTGAGTTGATTCTCTGCCAGAATCTTATGGTCCGTATTAGATAAAATCTTTGGTGGAATTCTGAGTATGTATTTTAACAATGATATCCATAACTCACAATGAAACAGCCACTCAACCCCCATTCTGAACCCTGGTTTTTGAGGTTGATATAAACAGAAATCTACTACCACCAAACTGGCTATGAATCTGTAAGAAATTTACCGCTCATTTTTCTGTTATTCAAAGTATACATTTTTTTGAAAATTAATTAATTAATTTATTTTTGGCTGTGTTGGGTCTTCGTTTCTGTGCGAGGGCTTTCTCTAGTTGCGGCGAGCGGGGGCTACTCTTCATCGCTGTGCGCGGGCCTCTCACTATCACGGCCTCTCTTCTTGCGGAGCACAGGCTCCAGACGCGCAGGCTCGGTAGTTGTGGCTCCCGGGCCTAGTTGCTCCGCGGCATGTGAGATCCTCCCAGACCAGGGCTCGAACCCATGTCCCCTGCATTGGCAGGCAGATTTTCAATCACTGAGCCACCAGGGAAGTCCCAAAGTATACATTTTAAATGGGGAAAACGTGCAACTATTTTCTACCTCCTTGAAAAGAAATTTCTTGGGAAATATAATAAATTGTTCACCCATTAAAATAGGCAGCTGGGGTTCCTGAAGGTGGGGCTGCAGGGGGATGATTTATTGTTGTTGTTGATTTCTTCTATTAATATTCCTTCTCTTATAATTGTATCAATTTAAGGAAATCATTTATTTTTTAAAGTGCTATTTGAATTGTTATACTGTTACAGTTTAATGTTAAAATATTAACTTGTTAAAGTGATGTTTGGTAGATTCTTCAGTTTTATGTACTTTGTATAACACTGTATTCACTTTGTGTGCCATTGTAAAAGGGGTTTATGCACAGGGTTACCATAAATAAACGCTGCTTTATTTGTGCCGTATCTAAGGAAAACGAGGATTCATGCTCTTTCCTCTGCAGCACCTGTTTTGATACTCGGTTCATCTGCAGTGGTGTGATTCATATATTTCTCTCTGGGGATGTGGGCGGAAAACGGGTGCACATTGTTCTATGAAAACTCGAACTCTCGTTTTTTTCCCCTTAAGTCTTTAAAAATGTGTTGTGGAAAGAACTGATTCCATTTGGCTAATCAACAAGGATGCTTCGGCACCACGCAGCTGTTTTTGAGAACAGCGGTACTCAAGTATGCTACGGCACCGTAACCGCTTTGTTTAAAGACATTTGGACGAGAGAGAAGGTTTAGTGATGGGTCCTCTCGCCCTACACGTGATCTGATGTATGCCAAGTCCTTTGAGACCAGCCAAGAGGCTTCTACCTCCTGAGCTTCATAACATAGTTGTCCAACAGCAGGACACAAATGAGGCCGGCATTACCTCAGGAAGCCATGAAAAATTCAGCAATAAGAAATACTTATTTCCCTCTAATAATTATATTATTCTTATAACAGCTAATAATCAATAAGCAATAAGAAATACTTATTTCCCTCTAATAATTATATTATTATTATAACAGCTAATAATCAATAAGCAATACTTATTTCCCCCTAATAATTATATTATTATTATAACAGCTAATAAGCAATAAGACTTATTTCCCTCTAATAATTATATTATTATTATAACAGCGAATAATCAATAAACAATAAGAAAGACTTATTTCCCTCTAATTATATTATTATTATAACAGCTAATAAGCAATAAGAAATACTTATTTCCCTCTAATAATTATAGTATTATTATAACAGCTAATAAGCAATAAGAAATACTTATTTCCCTCTAATAATTATAGTATTATTATAACAGCTAATAATCAAGGAATGGCATCAGGCTCCTAGAGAAAAAAACAATCCAGCAGAAGAAGTGATAGTAAAATATCTTAGTGTGGAAAGCTAACAACCACAAGAGCAGTGTTGATGATGGTGATGTGCCAGGCCCTGGGCTCCGTGTATCACACACCTCGTCTCCTCTGTCCCTCACACCTCTTCAAGGTGCTTATCATCTCTGCTTCACAAATGACCTCGCAGAGGCTCTGAGAGGTACGCTCGCCCACATCACACAGCCGATGAGGGGTGAGGCAGATTCCAACCCAGGCTGAGTCCAGGGACTGACCTTCGGACAAATAGGATTCTTGGATGCAAATCCCAAGTGGATTAAGAAGCAGCTGATGATCTGAGACATTTTCTGCGCTGTCCTTGAAGCTGACTCCTACCAGGGGTTCATCTGTGGGTGGGACTTGCTTGGCAGGAAGACAAAGCACAAGTTGATAGCTCGCGGCTCTTGATGAATTGGCTTAACAATTGCTCATTTCCCCATAGAAATGCCAGTGTTTTAATTTTAAAAAGTACTCAGTTTTCCCCAAAGCATTCACAGTTATTCAGATGTTTACATGAGCAAGGCTGGGGTCGGTCAGCTTCCTTCTTGTGGGGTGGAGGCTTCAGGAAAAGGGGATGTTAGACACTCCAGGTCTGAGACAAAACACGGCGCTCAGAGGCTGTGGGCTCTTCAGCAAGTCTCATGGCCTCTCTTTTCTCGTCTGAATATTGGTGGTAAAAATCCCTACATTTAAAAATTAATAGTGTGTATGTACGCGTGTGTGTAGGTAACTATCTTACTTCTAAGGTAATATGAGAATCCAATGAATTAGCACAGGTACAAATAGAAACATACTTAAAATATTAACATTAAACTTTTAATATTTAATTAAAATATTAAAACTGTATAGGAAAAGGAGTCTAATCTCTGTGGATTAGGCAAAGGCACAGTTAGAGTTCCCTTTAAAAAGGATCTCCTCGGGCGTCCCTGGTGGCGCAGTGCTTGAGAGTCCGCCTGCTGATGCAGGGGACACGGGTTCGTGCCCCGGTCCGGGAAGATCCCACATGTCGCGGAGCGGCTGGGCCTGTGAGCCATGGCCGCTGAGCCTGCGTGTCCGGAGCCTGTGCTCCGCAACGGGAGAGGCCACAACAGTGAGAGGCCCGCGTACCGCAAAAAAAAAAAAAAAAAAGGATCTCCTGTATAAAATCAGAATCAATACTAATACACGGTGCCCATGCTGTTGGAAAAACAAAAGACCTAAATAATAAAAATTATCTGTTGCACCCAACCCTCAGAGCAAAATCACCCCAAAAGATTTCTTTTAAAAGCCACCTTTAAAGAGGTTCCTTTGGGTTAATAAACTCTTTTCGAATGAGTCTCTCCAAGCAGGGTTAAGACATGAATACTTTTCTCTTTAGTGAGATTTAGCTTCACCAGCCATCTTCACTTTGCGCAAACACAGGCGTGAAGCAGGTGTAAGTAGAGCTGGATGGGCTGGGAAGACAGGAGCGCTGGGCAGGCCCTTGAGAAGGGAGGGCTGGCCAGGAAGGGAAAGCCGTGGAGACAAAGGAGGAAGATGCCAGGGGCTGGAGAAAGGGGCGGGGCGCATAGGTGGACGCAGGCTCCTGCGGGCAGGTGAGGCCACTATGCAGCACCCTCCTTCCTGCAAACGCTGAGCTCAGCCACGGCTCCGGCAGGCGCGCCAGACCCTCACTCGTACCACCCACGCCCACGCGCATCACCCACACCCACGCGCGCCAGCTGTTGCCTACGCCCAGCATCCTCCCATGGCATCCTTCTGCATCTCAGGTGTCCCCGGCAACACCACTGTGGAGATGAGAAAACTGGTGCAAAGAGATGAAACCAGAACAGTGCAATCGGTGCGTCGGCACCTCTAGATTTGGATTTGAGGGCGCGTCGTGGGGGAAGAGGCATTCTCTAGCGCTTCCCCGAGTGCGGCGCTTCCTGTGCGCACACATGTGCTCTTCTCGAGGGCTGCAGCCCTAACAGCTGGGGCCGGGTCATTCTCTGCTGTGGAGGCCGCCCTGTGCCTGCCGAGGCATTTTGCAGCATCCTTCGTCTCCACCTGCTAGAGGCCAGGAACAGCCTTCCCGAGTTGTGACAACCAAAAAGGTCTCCAGACATTAACCCATGTCCTTGGGGGGCAGCCCCGCCCCTGGAGAGAAGCCCTGCTGGAGCCACACAAGACTGCAAACTGAAGTCCGCGCTGTACCTATGGGACAGGTACTCGTGGATGAGTCACACCAAAAACCGCTATAAACGGGCTCAGACACTGCCAAGTCCACTACCTCCCATTCACAAGCTCTGGAGAGTGAAGGAGGAAAGTCCTCCCTGGACTTTGATGTGCTATCTCTCCTGGAGCAGTTTCATTCAGGATTTTGTCGATTGATAGCTACGCAGGGCTTTCCACCTGGATCCTGGGAGACAGGTAGTCTCATCACGCTGTGCAGAAGGAAACGCACCAAGGGATCGAATTTCTTGCCTAAGGACTGTCTAGATGAGACTGGAAATACTCTTCCTAGCCTTTCAAAGTGCTTTCACCTCCTGCATATCATTCAAATGCTGTCTGTAGAGAATGCTGCACACAGGAAGTTCCCGCTGGGGAAAATTTTAAATGAATTTTGACAGCGGAATGCCCTCGGTTACTTCCTTGTAAAATAGATTTCACTGATTATTTTTGTTTTGTGGAATCAAGTTGCTTCGGTTCTTATTATTTTCTTTTAGCTCTTTAAGTCGACTTTCAAAGGCTTGTTGTAATTCTATAATCTTGTTTTCTACTGGGCAATCTGCTGGGGTCTGGGGGACCCAGAAAAAGGGAGGCTCTTCTGTACATGAGGCTGTGGATGAATCCCTGAGACCAGGATGGGCCTCAGCTTCCTTGTTTGCAAAATGTGATTAATAAGTGGTAATATGTCCTTCTTAGACCTAAACTTTTCTGGATTTGTTCCATATCTCTCTATTCTTTGGACAGAACTTTTCTCCCCTTTGTCTATATTTCCTTAATCTGTGTTTTATTTACAAATAATTTGATGAGCAAATCCCTGCTATTCAACCTTACAAAAATAAAGGCCTTGTATAAATGAAGATGTAACTAAAGATGCATACATCTCATTTTCAGCAGAGAAAACAGAAAATACAACTCAAAAAGAACAAAGGCCTAGGGAAGCTGGGTGAAACTCTTCATTTCACATTATAGTTTGATTCAAGACACCTGGGTTACTTCCTTTGCCAAAGTCACGGAAACTGGAGGTGGTTTCAAAATTCTTACGTGATGTGCTTTTGACCTTGTTAAGTTCCCACGTGCCCTGCTGGTTCTTTTTCAGAGCAAACCACTCTCTTCCCAACTGGGTTTTCATTGCTAACAAGAGAGACATTTTGAAAATATGCATTTTTTTCCAACCATAAAAGTTCTGCAGAGAAGAAAAGCTTCATTGAAATACACTTGCAATATGTTTAAATTGTGTCTGACTAAAACTGTTAAATATAAATCAGGCTCATTCTTATAAAGTATGTGTTCAATTGATTTTACCTTATTTAACATGATGCAAAGGCTTCCCAGCACCTCACCCACCATAAGCCACCAATAAGTACGGGTGTCATTACAACTCAGAGTGACCCAACTGGACACTGTTTCCTGTTTTATTCTATAATTCATATCAAGGGCTAAAACTGAGCAGGACGCATTACCACTGTCTTAGGAATAAAACTCCAGTTCAGTTGACAACTGAAGCATAATGACTGCTTCAATTTTGTTAATAGCCGATCCCATTGGGAAGACTGTCCACTGAGGTATTTGATTTTTACTTTTTAAATAAGAGAAGTCAAATATTTCACCACCAAAAACCTTTTACAATGGGCATTCTCTGAAGGTAAGATAAAATATGTTCTTGACATGTACTAGCTACTAAAAGTCCAATTAAATATCAACACTGTGGAGGTGAGGAAGGCTGCCATTTGTAGAACATTTTTTCACCCACAAGATGCTTTTGCTGCCCAACTGGCATCGCTTGGGTGGTGTGGGTGAGGGAAATCCTGAAGTTTGGGATTCTAAATCAATACGGTTATTCTAGAGCCCCAGAGCGGAACAGATACCCCAAGTGAGTAAGAGTGCTGGGCGGAAGAACTTACAATGAAATCTTCATGATTCTTTATCAACTGTAAAAACAGGCAGCGGACATCCCCACTCTGAGAAATACTGTGTGTCTAAAAATAAACTGTTTAGTCACTAACCCATATGGTTATTAAAGAATGGGGTAGGTAGTGCCATAGTGGGGAACATACAGGAGATTCCATACAAAATTTTGGAAATAAAGTCTTGTGAACCAAAACAATGGCTTTCCATAACAGCCACTGTGCTCGCCCCAGACAATGGGAAACTTAGACACACAAACAAAAGACAAACAACAGAAGCTTCCAAAAAGGCAAAGGAAACACCTGCTATTTTTTCAATGGAACAAGACACTAATGATTATTTCATATGAAGCCTTTAAAATAATATATGCTTCACCATAGTGACCACAAAATGAGATTTAAAGCACTGTAGAAAAATATCAGTCCAGCAATATCTACAGTTAATGGGGAATTTTGTGTCTTTTCAGGTTATCTCTATTGGCAATAGGAGAAAACATGTTTATAGACAAAAAAAGGTTACTTGTCTTTCAGAAAAAACATGTAAAAAAGGATTGCAATATATGCGTAGATACCATAGACAACAGTAAAATGCCTCTAAATTTGAAACAATAGCATAACACTGATTATTTTGATTAAAAAATAGCATGAGACAAATTCCAGAAAAGTGCAACCATACGGATGCTACTTCTCACTTCTACATTCCTGATTTGTCAGAAGGAGACTTAAGAGATGCTGAAATAGTTCACAAATCACATGAAGGAAAAAGGGGTCCATCTGGACTTGTCTTCAGAGACAGAAACTTTTTTTTTTTTTTTTAAACAAAAAAGACTATTGAAAAGTTTGGGGAAAGTTCTTCTCTTTGTGCCTGACCCCACCACCGCCGCCCCCTCACCATGAAAGGTCCTGTCAGAGATCCATGTCCTAGGTGGTCCATGGGGCCCCAGGGCATCTGAAATCAATGGTACTATTGTCAACACCTCCTTGAAATATCCAATGGCACACATTTCTTTTATGCGTTAAGTTTCTGTGAAATACAGTAAGGACACTTGGAAACTCCAGGGGGTGGGGGGCAGATATAGCATTTTTATTAAAAAAAAAGGAAAAGGTGAGGGGCTTCCCCCGGCTACTCAGGGTGGGAATGGGATATGGGATCTTGGCTGCGCCTGCAGGCGCCTCTCCCATCTATGAGCCAACTCCCTGTTGGTTTATTCCAGGAATTCCTGTTGACGCAAAGCCAACAGAATATAGAGATCCGTGGGGCAATAAATGGTGGAAACGGGAATGACAGTAAATTCCTGGAACGGCCAACGTCAGACCCGAGGCAGAAAAATTCAAGTCTAGAGTTATCTCATACGGCAGTGACACTGCCCGATGAAACTTCCCAAAGAATGGGAAACGTCAATGCCAAAAGGACGCTTGATGTCTTTGAAAACATTTATTTCTGCTTGTTCAAAGTGCTCAGGAACATCTGGACTAGGTTTGATATAAAAACTTGATAAAGTAGAAAGGCACTAATGCAGTCTAACAACGTTTCAGGGCTTTAAAAACGCACCCGGGGCTTTATTTTAAGTTCTAAGATAAGATTAGATGCTATAAATAACTAAAATCCCATGTTGAACACATGAATAAAGGGTTTTCTATGATAGTAAATTGCTGGTCTCCTGGAAACATACACAGAAAAGGTATACTATTGAATAAATATAAAATACATACAATTAAAATACATAAGTATACATGTGTATATGTATGCACACATATATGATGTATCCATTTCAGAAATCTGAGGTTGTTTATTGTAATATGTATATCTTAATTCTAAGAAGAATCATCTTATTCCAGGCACTTTTACTCCTTCAGTGACTGTAAGGAAAGGATCCAGGAGGACCATCCAGCATCCCTCAGCCTCCATAAATGTCAGTTTCAAAGGACTAATCTATTCATCTTTCTGATCAACATGCTATTTCCATGACTCATCTTTCCTTCCAAGATAACTGACATTTTTGAAGGGCACCCTTTTTGTTAAATTTTATTTTTTTTTCTGCTAATGAAGTCTTTTTAATCTTCTGGAATTAAGGAGTTCATTTTCATCCACAAAGTTCTTTTTGTTTACTTCCTTGGTCTGATTATGCTACTTGAGGGTATGCAGATGGCTACATATCCTTTTTCATCAATCCTATCCTCAAAATAAAGTCCTAAAAATACCAGTGGCAATGAACATTTAGACATCTCCTTTTTGGTTCGTAGCCGTTTCATGGAATGTCTGTGTTTGAAATAGATCAGTATTACACAAGTAAAGATGCATAAAAAAAGATAAAGGGCAGAAGAATACCCTCATGTCCACCATCTCCAAACCAGAAACTTTAGCTCCACCTTTCAGCAATTTCACAGTAATCAAAGTAAAATCTGGGTCAAGGTTGAAAAATTAATCGCACAAATGGAAGACCAAGAATCAAAAAGCAAAACCCAAAAGGAACACAACAAGAAACTTACTGCAAGAAAAAAAAGGAGTTTTGGGTAGACATACATCGCTCGTGAGCCAGCGCAATAGCCTGTTTGGTGAAAACGGGTGATGGGATTTTTTTTTTTTTTTTTTGCGATACGCGGGCCTCTCACTGCTGTGGCCTCCCCCACCGTGGAACACAGGCTCCAGATGCGCAGGCCCAGTGCCCATGGCCCACGGGCCCAGCCGCTCCGTGACACGCGGTATCCTCCCAGACCAGGGCATGAACCCGCGTCCCCTACATCGGCAGGCAGACTCCCAACCACTGCGCCACTAGGGAAGCCCAAAGGTGATGGGATTTTACGACCCAGTCCTAGAAGCACAGCATCCAGACCAGGGAGGAAATGGTCTCCCTTCACTTCACGCTGGTCTGGCAGCTGCTGGAAAGCCAAGTTCAAATCCGCAGGCCAGGACTCCAGAAGGGAAGTGAGAAACTCAGAAGAAGGAGATTAGAACAAGGGTACAATTTTCATATGAACAATTGGTCAGGAAGTCAGGGGTACCTGACAGTCAGGTAATGCAACAGTTGATACTTTAATATGAAAAAAGGTTAGGAAACCATGTTCTTCCCTAAGTTCTGCTGAGATCAGTCGATTTGGAAGGAATGGAGTTGTGATGGGGCCTGTAGAGGGCCGATGGAAGAGAAAGCTCACTGGGGCTCCGGGAGCTTTGCGGTTGAAGCGAAATGCTAGAGGACGGCCATCACCGGGGCATCGGAGTTTGTGTGTAGTTGTGGGATGGGATGGGGAAGGTGGGATTCCTGTTCAGGAAGCAAGCATGTGTCAAAGCTAAACCTTTCCTATGTCGCAATTTTCTCAAGAGCTTTGATGACAGCAATCACAGCACATGCTGCGGTGGGGTGTCACCTCCCGTACGCAGTGATGGTCATGCTGGTCCCATGAACCATTTGTCAGTAGTGTTGAACTGTGTTCTTATTAATGGTATTACATTTTACTGGTTTAATTGTAACCGAGCAGGACCCTATGGGGTGTTCCTGGGGCAGACCCTCCCCTACATCCTCGGCTGTAGCTCCTCTGTGAAGTACCCGGATAATAGTATCTGATGCACATTTCCTGAGTTGTTTTACAGATGCTAAAAGCCCCACCAAATGGAAGAAATTAAGTACTTGATGATCAAGAGCCCCCAGACCTACTGGCGCCTAAGGATTGATAACTTTAACCCCTGTGACACCACCTTGTTACCTCACCATCGACCTATCAGAGAATTGTGCGTGAGCTGATCACACACCCTGTGATTCCCCTCCGTCACCTGGCCTTTAAAAACGCTTTGCTGAAACCCCTCGGGGAGTTCGGGGTTTTCTGAGCATGAGTCACCCATTTTCCTTGCTTGGCCCTGCAATAAACCTTTCTCTGCTCCAAACTCTGACGTTTGGTTTGTTCGGCCTCACTGTGCGTAGGGCCCACGAACTTGCGTTCGGCAACGTAATAATGATCGAAGCTCACCTGAAGCTACTGATGCAGCTATACTGTAACCAACTGCATAACTTTAGCCTTCTTGGATTTCAAATGAAACATCCTAATGCTATTATTTAGTTCAACCTCTTTATCCTTGCCTCTAGTTGACCGGGAGTTTAAAAAAAACAACTATTTAAATATAATACAATTACAGCACTAATATCACTTTATTGTATAACTTGTAGAGGTTAAGCCTATGTCTTCAGGATGTTCTTCAGTTCTTTTCTATACAACGCTTGAGGAGAAGCAGGCTGATGTCATGCCCCTGGCATCTCTTGATTTCAAAATATACTCTTTAAAGGCAAGAAAAACACTGGCCAGAGGAGAAATTATTTCAAACAAAGATGTGAAGCTGACCAGGGAACAGAAAGAAATCTCCTAGGGGCTCAGATATGCTTGCTTTATTTCTTGTCTATGGCATGTCTTACACCGAGTTTCTTTTAAGTGAAGCTGTGGAATCAACCTTATTGTCTGGAAATTTTAAGTGGGATTCAGTGTTAAGCGAGAGTCCCAAAGAAAACTTCTGTTTTTGAGGAAGAGTTGAAATTTTTTAGTTCAACTTTTAGGAGTTGGATTATTTTCTTTTGCAATAACATATCATACTTTTCATTAATTGGGTATTTTTTAGTGAATTTGACTCTAGATATATATGAATCTATTCTGAGGTGTGTGTGTGTGTGGTGTGTGTGTGTGTTGTGTGTATGTGTTTTCATTAAGTAACCAGGAAAGACTTTCTTTTCTGGAGTCCTCTAAGAACAGAATGACTATTCATCAGTCTCAGATGTATTCTTCCGTCCTTCCTGGGTAAGACGTTGGGGAGATTTGTCAAGGTACTGCACCAACAATTCTATCATTCAACGATGAGAAATACAAATATTTGTAAAATAGCAGGTGTTAAATGATGAGGAATTACCCCCAAGGCCTTTGAGTGAGGAAGCCGTCTTCCTGTTTCAGCATTTTGCTTGGATTATCTGGCCTCCTATTCACCCCCCTCTTTCTTTTGGGTTGTAATGGTGTGCATTAGGGCTGTGGGCACACAGTAAACTCTATTCAAGATTTGTGCACCTCGCCCTCAGCAGCAGGTGTATCCAGGCTGCCCAAGTATAAGACAACGGGCTACTTCTCTGAGTTGAGTTGAAAAGAGTAGAATGTTAAAAGCAACATAAACAAAAGAAAACCGCTTCCTAGTCAGTCACAGGGTTCTGTTCATGTTGTTTCCAATCATTGCAAACTCATTCATCCTCAAAGCCATGGCAGTATGTCTTTTACTGAATTAAGAAAGGCTAGTCTTGTTGGCAGATGTTAAATATGGGTGCAGGGCATACAACTGACCTTGACATCAGGGTTCTTTCAAAACATATCTTCACAAGGTGTAAAAAAGGCCATTATCACCATTTGGAGTGTATTTTCTCGAAAAATCATGCAGAACTACATACATGCCAGCGCTGTAATTTTTATTACGGAGAGACCAACTTCACCATAAAATTCATCTGTCCTCTGTTTCTTTATTTAAAACAGACTTTAAGTTTGAAGAACAGTTAAGTGCTTTACAAAGACATTTTAATGAAAAACATCAATGGTGACAATGCAGCTAAGACCTTATTAGGCCACAGATGTTATTTACCCAGAATTAATTACTTCCATTTCATCTTGTTTTGCTTTCTTTTGCTTTTTCCTTTCTGCTTCCAAATCTTTAGGAATTATCCATCCTAACAGTGTTTTGAATACAAAAATTTTTGTTCCTATGGTGGGATTTTAGTGCTCTCGCAGGGGCTTAGGAGGAAACTGCCATCAATACAGGGTTTATATTGGGTTACAGGTAGGTTTAGTCCTGCTTTGATTCTTCTAGAATTTAGTCTTCTAGACTGGACACAGAGAGGAAGGGGACAGGGATATATATTTTTATTTATTTATTTTTCTTTCTTTTTCTTTTTTTTTCTTTTTTTTTCTCTTTTTTTCCCTTTTTTTGCGGTACGCGGGCCTCTCACTGCTGTGGCCTCTCCCGTTGCGGAGCATAGGCTCCATACGCACAGACTCAGCGGCCATGGCTCACGGGCCTAGCCGCTCTGCGGCACGTGGGATCTTCACGGACCGGGGCACGAACCCGTGTCCCCTGTGTCGGCAGGCGGACTCTCAACCACTGCACCACCAGGGAAGCCCCGGGGATATTCTGATCTTTCTAATCAGTGGGGAAATATGCCCTTTTGAAGGCTTGCTTTCTACTTCCCATGTGAGTCAGACATCTGACGACTTGAATGACCTGGTTGTCTACACCACAATGGGCTAGTTTGGGTGGGATGCCAGAGGGCTCAGAATCACAGGCTGTTCAGGCTCTCAGGTTGAGCGGTTTCTTAAGAAAATTCTGAAATGCCTAAAGCATTTAAAAATAAATTCAAACTCACCTGAATGCCAGTGATGTATGTAGCATCTTTGCCTTTGACTATTAAGGATACAGGTAGCTTCTTCTAATTCAAGAAGGAGAAAATAAGGCAGAGAAAAGATGACCCCCTCCCACTCTAGAGTGAGGAAATTGTGCCTGTGTCACTTGGTTTGGTCATTTCTGCCATTTTCCTCTGGTTATTATTTACTATCTCTGGAAGAAAACAGGAAGAGTACTTTCCAAAATGTGCAATCTACTAGTTTTCTCTTTACTATAGGAGCAGTCCAGTTTAAGAGTGCTTAGACGCAGGAGCATTTAGCCTCTTGTATAGGTTGCCCCAGTGAACTGGACATGGATGCCTTTTCCATATGAAGACTTGACCTCTCTTCCTACTGAGTGAGGGAAGACAAATTCAGAGAACATGTTTCCATTTGCAGATGGCGTTTAGAAAGCACGTCATGTCTGGTAACAATTTTCCTCTGGTCATTTTAGAAATCCTGCCATTGTTTACTAAGGATGGACTGGAGGTGAACAGAACAAAACAAAGGTCTTTGAAGACTGGCATTCCTTCTCTAAGAGAAAAGGATACGCTTCAGTGCTGTACTTGTCAAAACATTCCATCAGAGGAAGGAAGACGATGGAGTTCCAAAGGCAGAGCTTAAGTCTGGCTTCGGAGAAGAGTAGAATGTTCCTTTCTCCCCAGTTTATCAGTGTCTCTTGGAGTCAGTGTGAGGTTTTCAGTCAAAACTCAAAACAGTATTATTATCATTATCCTGGCTCTGACCCACAGATATGTTTTCCTCGAGGCCAGGAAAGGAAGGCCATTTCCCCAGAACTGTCAACTTTGGACTGGAACCCGGTTAATCATTTTCTCAGCATCCTTGGTGCTGATGGCTGGTGTGGATGGCCAGCCTCTCTGAGGTTTTGATCTTTGAGGCCACCACCCAGAATCCATGGTGCCCCTTGCCCACATGCATCGACCAGCTGGCCAGTCTCAAGGCATCATTTTTGTGCTTCTGCATACACCATACTTTCACCAATGTCCCAGTTTTCCATAAAAACATCTAATATCAGTCTATGGTCAAAGGGTTGGGAGAAGAGGGACTTGCCTAGGTAAAAAAAAGTTATTTTTTCTCTCAAGTTCATTCTCTCTTCTGCCTGAGCTCTGAGAATGTCTACTCTATGCTCCTTTTGTTTGGATGGAAATTCAGAAGAGAACAGAGGGGTGTGGTTCTCTCAGAAAGAAAGAGTGGGCTTCCCCCAGTATTTCTAGGGCGGTAGACACTTCAGGCAAGACTGAGTGTTTGTAGACACCAGGTAAGCATCTTTCATTAGCAACACCTGGAGACAAGAGCGCAGTATGATGTTTTCATTATGAAGGAATGTGGTCTAGGCTGCCAGAGCGACGTGTGTGTGTGTGTGTGTGTGTGTAGTTTCACCAGAAGTGGGACAAATGGATAAATAAAATATGTAAACATTTAGAATTCTTCCTCTGCACTCAGGTACTAAGCTGCTCATGTGCCAGTGCTTCATTATTAATCACTGATCATGCGCCTACTGGAAATGCTAACTACATTTTTTAAATCAATTATCTGCTCTGCTGTTACCAGAGCAGCAGTGTCGTGGGCAATTCCTGTTGTGGTTGATAAATGCTAGGCCACAGCCACTAGGATTAATGTTCACCAATGATTTTCATGATTCCTATTATTTAATGATGTATTTTACTGGAGGAAACATGGGAATCCAGGACAAAGTTTGTCATGCTTCAGATAAGGGACATGATGGTTTCAATGGCATGGAAATACATTTTTTCTCTAAGTGCTGACTTTCCATCATCAGATTCTGTCTATCATGATGTTCTTTGAGTCCATGCAGTGAGGTGGTATTAACACGTCGTCTTTTCAGGATTTAATAACGTATTCTTCCTTTCGGATGGGCTCCAAACTGGCCCGTTTTCTATCAAACTGTGACTAGTGTTAGGATGGTGCTCTGAAACGAAACATTTAAACAGTTAAACAGCTAAACATGTGGGAGCAGGGGAGTAAAGCCAGGGATGCCACAGTTGCTTCTCTCTGCTCCAGCTGCACAATTAAATCATTTCTACAACACCTGATGGGAAGTCCTACTCTAAGAAAATGCTTAGGTAATCTTGCCAGAAAGAAGGCAAGGGTGAGGTTATGGTCCCAAGCTGGCGGGGCTGGATCATCAAAGGTCTCCTGCAGATAAGAAGTTTTCAGAAGGGGAGGGTATGGATCGGAGCTCAAGTTGGCAAAGCGAATTCTCCCACGAGGCCGTGGGGTTATGGTGGATGAATGAGGGGATAAATCAATCAAGAAATCGTTCTTCACCGACTGATGACACATGCTGTACACATACCATTTCCAATGTGCTGGACTCACGGGTCTGTGTATTTTTGCGATAACACCCTTTTTGTAAAGATATAAGCCCAGCAGGTGACAAGTCTTGGTCTTACTTTCATGAAACGCTGACTTTACACTGTGTTTTATTTTCCTCTCGGATTTAATATCTAGAGTATTCTTACCTATTCACTATGAGTTTATTGTGTGTTTCCTCCACTCTCCACCTCGACACTCCCAATTGTGATCTTGTATGAATATAGTAGCCACTGGCCATATGGGGCTATTTTTATTTGAATTGTAATGAACTAAAATTAGATAAAAATCCAAAATTCAGTTTGTTCATTTCACTAACCACATTTCAAGTACTCAAAGGGCCATGGTGGATGGTGTAGGTAAAGAACATTTCCATCTTTGCAAGAAATTCCTTTGGAGAGCACGGGCTAGAATATCAGCTGCAAAAGATCAGGGATATGAACTGCTCTGCTTATTCTGCATCCCTGATGCCTAGATGGGGCCTGACACGTCACAGATATGCAAACAATATCTGTTGAATGAATAAATTTGTTTTTAAATCGTAGCAGCCAACTACTACTATGTGTAATTGTAATTGTAGCAGCCAACTACTGCTATGTGTAATCGACCGCCTGTGTGAGGGGCCACGTTTCCTGGCATCTTTTTTGACTAGAACTCGACCCTGACTGACTGGATCACCAGAGTTCCTCACCAGCTTCCCCTCAAGAGCTCTGTGACTTGGGCAAGTTATAAGTCACACAGTTCCTCTAAGGAACTCTCCTGACGCGCTTCTCGCCTCCCTCAGTCAAAGGTTCTCTAAGACTCCTACGCGACCTTCCTCTCTGACCTCACCTGCCACGAGTCTTGCCTCCTTGCTCTGCTAGGGGCGCACGGGCTCCCAAGGGGTCCCTTAAGTACGCAGGGCACACCCTGACCTCGGGGCCACCTCTGGTTTTCAGGGCATCCCCTCCCACTGTTCACTGACCCAGCCCCTTCTCCTAGACACGTGCCTGGCGTGTGGGTGACCAAAAAAATACAGATTTCAGTGTTGAATGACTGTAAAATTCCATTGTTAAAAGGAGGCTAGGGTTCTTCTTACTATGGCAGACATAAAAGAAAGTGTCACTTTAAAAACATATCACTTATGTGTGATGTACAAATTAGGCGGGCATCGTCTACATCTGCTGAAGTACTGTTTTCCTTGCAGGAAGTAACCAAGTAATGGAGCTGGCTGTAGCCACAGTGGCATTGGGCTAGCCAGAACCACTGCCGTTCCAGAGACACACTAAAAATAAGCGCACGATGTTGAAAGTAGGTGAGAGCTATGTGTCGACAAAGGTTATACAAGCCCAGAAGCCAGGAGGGGTTTCTGCTATTTCTGAATCATTCTTCGCCCTTTCTGGGCTGTGATAGGGCAGAAAATGCGGGCGATGACTTCCGTCAGGTCTGCTGAGCGGACCAGTAACAGGCATCTGCCTGGAAAGGCAGCAGCTGGTTTGGAAAGAGGTCTGCTACAGCAGCACTGATGTTTTCATTTCGCGCTTGCACGTGTCTCCCCAGAGCTGAGACAGGTGGCCGCATGGCTTAGGGGAACCCACCAACGCGGCAGAGCACACACAGCACACACATCTGGAAGATCTAGGTTCTAAGCACCTCCCTTTGCTCCACAGTGGTCCACCAGCCTTTAGATTTATACCGAGCATTTCAAAGAAGAAAATTCCGTTTTATTGCCACAGCCCAGCTATACACATTTGAGGGTAAGGTTTACGATTAGCAACGCACGACAGAATATACCGCCATCAGCAAGACGACAGCTCTCCTTGGAAGAGACCTTGCCACAGTGACTGTGGTTCAGAGCTGCTCAGGGCCCCTCTGGTCCTTTCCCTGAGGCTACGCGTCTGCTTCCTGCATCTCTTGGTTGCTGCCTACCTGGGCTGACAGGCGAGGGCCAAAGACTGAGTCTCCTGCACCCCATCCATCCGTCACCACCCATCTCTGAGAGCTCTGTGTTCACACGTTGCTTCCTCTCTCACTCTGTGTCTCTCCGGTTTCTCTCACTTTGATTTATATTGTTGAATTTAAGGAATCTTGTGAGGTCGAGAATTATTTGCTCATACTTTGACCCAAGTCCAGGGACCCATAGACTGTGGGAAACTCTTAGCTACATGAAAAAAATGCAACAGCCAAAACACAACTTGCCCCGGTTCTCAGCCTTTGCTTTAGTGAGTGAGCTTGTCAATTGCACCCTTCCAGGAGCTGAGGTTCCAGTCTTGGGGCTCCTGCTGCCAGGCCCGTGGAGGGCGAACGTGGGGGGCATGACTGCACAGTGATGGGGGAGATGCCAGGTCCCTCCCTCTGGGTTGGTGGTTCAGCTCTGGGACCAGTCACAGTGGTGGTTTCTCCTTTTCCCACCGCAGCTCGACAGGCCATCTAACCACCTCAAAAATTCCCAACGTTTGGGACTTAATTGGTCTTTGTATGAACCAATTTCTGAATACCTGACAGCCTAGGAAAACAGGCGCCTTGCGAAGGTTAATGCCATTAAAAGGCTGAAATCGCCTATCTGATCTGAGCTTATGGTCAAAAAATTGTCAGGGGAACAGGAACCTGACTGAGTAACTGAGATAATGAATTAAAATTGACCTCGGTTGGAAAAATCTGAGAACTTCACAACCTTTTTGGTGAGGTAACGCACAAAGGCAAAGGCGTCTCTATCTGTTGAATCAGATGCCACCCCTGCTCTCTCTCCTGTTTTCTACACTATGAAGCTTTGTATCACATGCAGGCAGTCACTCTGCTCTGACAGAAATTCTGTAACAGAAATTCTCTCGGATGCTTGCAGCTCAACTACCTCCCATCTCCACCGTGCATAGAGAAAGAAAGAAGAAAAAGAATAGAAAAAGAGGACAGGGCTTCCCTGGTGGCGCAGTGGTTGAGGATCTGCCTGCCAATGCAGGGGACACGGGTTCGAGCCCTGGTCTGGGAAGATCCCACATGCTGCGGAGCAACTAGGGCCATGAGCCACAACTACCGAGCCTGCGCGTCTGGAGCCTGTGCTCCGCAACAAAAGAGGCCATGATAGTGAGAGGCCCGCACACAGCGATGAAGAGTGGCCCCTGTTTGCTGCAACTGGAGAAAGCCCTTGTGCAGACATGAAGACCCAACACAGCCAAAAATAAATATAAAATAAATAAATAAATAAAAATGTTACCATTCTTTAAAAAAAAGAAAAAGAGGACAAAAGGGAGCCCTCCTGCACTCCTACACTGTTGGTGGGAATGTAAATTGGTGCAGCCGCTATGGAGAACAGTGTGGAGGTTCCTTAAAAAACTGAAAATAGAACTACCATATGGCCCAGCAATCCCACTACTAGGCATATATCCGAAGAAAACCATGCTTTGAAAAGATACATGCCCCCCAATGTTGACAGCAGCTCTATTTACAAAAGCCAAGACACGGCAGCAACCTAAATGTCCATCAGCAGAGGAGTGGATCAAGAAGATGTGGTACACATATACAGTGGAATATTACTCAGCCATAAAAAGGAACGAAATTGTGCAATTTGCAGAGACGTGGATCAACCTAGAGATTATCATACTAAGTGAAGTAAGTCAGAGAAAGACAGATATCATATGATATCATTTATATGTAGAATCTAAAAAAATGATACAAATGAACTTATTTACAAAACCAAAATAGACTCACAGACATAGAAAACAAACTTATGGTTACCAAAAAGGATAGCAGGGTGGGGGAGGGATAAATTAGGAGTTTGGGATTAACAGATACACACTACTATGTATAAAATAGACAACAAGGACCTACTGTATAGCACAGGGAACTCTATTCAATATCTTGTAATAACCTATGATAGAAAAGAATCGGGAAAAGAATATAGATTTACATACATATATTTAAACCTGAATCTCTTGGCTGTACACCCGAATTGTTGTAAATCAACTATACTTCAATAAAAAAACAAAAAGAATAGAAAAAGATATGGGGGCTGGGCAGCTTTGTCTGGCGTGACGAGTATGTGACCATTAGCGGTAGAGAAAGTCCGAGAATTTAGTTAGTTGCCTTTCTTTGTGGACAGAACCCTGTGGAGTACTGCTGGATTAGGACTTACACTTTCTAATTACTCCGGTATACTTAACAGGGAATATTTGAAGTAGAAACCCTCTAACAACCACAAAGTCTTAACTCATTTCTTAATATACGATATTTGTTTTTCTCTTTCTGACTTATTTCACTCTGTATGACAGTCTCTAGATCTAACCACATTAACTCATTTCTTAAAGTTATTTATTTTTTTGATTCACTAAGCAACTGAAGAGATGGCTGGAAAATTGGCTAGAGAATCACAACTCTTGAGTCAAGACAGCAAAAACCTCTTTTCTCTGACTGTGTGCTTCCCCCCATCCCCTGGCATCTCCTCCATATAGGTTAACATCTGGCCAGAGGTGTGCAGACACAAAAGATTACTGTACTGGAACACGAACTCATCTGAAAGTCGGAGAGCTCGAGTTCTGCTCTGGACTGAGACTGGAGCAAGTCACTTAGCCCGAAATGTCACTGTCCTCCCAGGAGAACTGGCGGATGTGGCTAGGTCACCCTCTGCACCTCCCAGCACTGGCCCGGGAGCGGAGGGTGTGCAGACCACTGGGCCTCAGCTCCCCCCTTCCTGCCCCCTCTACCGGCTTGCTGGAATGATCCGCGGGGCGGCTGGCTCTGTCTGTGAGACGCAGTTCTCTTCCTGTGACAACGCGCCACCCGCCACTCCAGGGCGGGGAGTCTGGCTCGATACAGAGCTTGCTCTTTTGGTTAGGACGAGAAGTCCTTTGGAACCAGAATCCACAGTACCTTTGTGATTTCTGCTTAGAGTCTACAAGTTACCCAGTAACACACAGTTTCTGGTGTTGGCCGTCACCATGGTGAGGAACACATTAACTGGACCCCGTGCCCATATAAGGCAGAGTGAGCCTGGAGCTCGGGGAGCGTGGCTCTGCGGCCAGGCACCACCACAGCTGCTACGGTGGCACCGAGGGGAAAACAGACAGCAAGGGACCCCAGGGGAAGCTGTGGGAAAGAACAAACTATGCACACAGCTCTCGGAGCGGCAAAATCCACCCCACGGCTATTTTTGTGTATTACATTACTTCTGAAAAATACTACCACTCCAAAAGCAGGGCAGAAATAGCTCTGCTTTCGATAGGACCCCATTTGGGTAGACTTGTTAATGAACAAATATTTAATACACATACACCAGGTTCGTAGAATGGACAAAGACATTCTATTTTCATAAATGACTGCGTAAAGTATATGCGACTGTCCTAACAATAAATATCTTCAGTAAAACACTGGGCTCACCCTGTAGACAATGATAAATGGGGTTAGTTATTTCTCCTCACTGGGTTTTCTTCTTATCTCTTACTGTCAGCCATTCCTATCACCTTATTGATCAATATTCAATAGCACACCTGAATCAATCGGGCAGCCTCGGGTGCTGACAGTTAGAGCCACCCGGTTTGGATCTGTGTGGTCCAGGAACGGGGTCTACGTCTCTCTTCAGGACCCCAAACACTCCAGAGAGGGGCATCTGCAGGCCAGTCCCCTGTGGGGTACCGCTGGCCCTGGCTCTTGAATAAACTACCCGGACAACTGCCAAGTCTCGACTTAGTTTGACCAAGATTGGTAATGTGTCTGCAGAATTAAAGGAAAGTCAAGTCCATGCGAGGTTACTCTGGTTAATGAAATTAACCAGAAGGTGTCATTTTCTACTTTTTGGTAATGCGTAGAAACAGAGTCAAGGTATTTTCTTAATCAGGGATGACAGGAAACAACACCTGTGCTGTAAACTTACTAAACTAGAAAGACCAGCGGACCTGCAGAAATTCTCTTCTGATGACCTCTTTGAGAAGACCCTCAGTGTCATTTAAGAATCCACTGCTGTGCAGATGGCATCACATATGGAAATAATCAGAAGGAACTACCTTTATGGAAGAACAGCGTTCTTGTAAAAGCATTCTGGGAGTTATGTTCACATACTGGTTCTACGTTAACTAATCATAAAGAGTGAAAAGGAAGAGACCCAGCCCCCTTCTACTCAGTCTGGGTTCTGTTTGGCAGATCCCAGGGAGAATGCAGGTCCTTTCAGAGCCGGGGTCCCTCCGACTCGGGCATGTCTCACAGATGCTTGTACACCACTCGTTTGCCTTCTCTGTGCCCGCAGAAGGCTGAGCTAGCCAAGCGCTGGGGAGGGGAGAGCCCTGCAATGAGGCTTTTCACCACTGCTCCAGAACCATCGCTGGGAAAATCTATAGCAAGGGACCCCAGGGGAATTTAAGTCTCATGGAACGGTTTGCATATATTTAAAAATACTTCTCCTTGTTAAATGCTGATAAAGCATCTTCAACTAGCAACTCCTTAAGCATAAAGTCCCCACGCCAAGCAGAGGGACCCTTTACTAAAGCAACAACAGCAAAAACTGTCACGATGAACACAGCCCGTGGAGATGGAAGCTTTGATCTCCTGGCAGAAGATCACTCCTCAACTGTGAGCTATGTTACTAAAATAATGGTCAGTCACATGTTAGTACATAAGCTCACCACATTTATAAAGGGGCTCCCTGCCACGCCTTTTACGTATTTGACTTTTGGGGGTGACTCAGGTAGGGAAGGATGTAGGGTATAACACCCAGCCTCAGAGGTGGGTCTCCAACCAGACATCTCTTACTCCTGGTGGGTGGGGAGGGAGCACGGCTACTTTGAAAACTGACTTCAGAATTCAACTTGGTGAAACGCATTTGGAGCCCCTGAGCATGGCTGTAATTCCCGGTTCCAACAAGGACAGGGCGATGCTGGTGAGAAGCCCCAGTGGCCTCTTACTACCTGGCATCGGACAAGCATGAGTCCTAGAGGGAACTGCGTGATTCCAAAGCGTAAGGACTCAGAAGACTTTGTGATGTAAAATGAAATACTGCTTCCCACACACCAAAATGGGCTTAGACATATAAACAATTCCTTTTTAAAATCAGCAATACCAAGACTCAAACATCAGCTTTAAAGGCAACACTTTGAACATATTACACCCAAAATCAGGTCCGTATTTCAAACTCTGCCAGGTGTCACGGTGATAATTTGGGGGGACCGCTTTTCTCTGACTTACCTATGAAGTGGGCTTTACATAAAGGGCATTCAGGGAATGCGTGGGATAATTTTAAAAGCCAAAGCGATTCTCAGTGGTATAATGCCAGCGCCCTCTAGTTTAAATGGATATTGCAGTATAAATGCGACTATGCTTTCTTTAGGTAGTGCTTTTACAAAATCTATGCTTATATATGATATAAATATAAAACGCAGTTGCATTATGTGTACCTATATGCATACACATGTGCATTTATGACAACAAACAAGAGAAAAGAGGCTTGAGAAAGTTAACGCTGTTCTCAATTTTTTAAGAAAGTGGTAAAAATAGACCCAATTTTGCATTACATTATTGTTTGCTTTGTGGAAGAGAACACGCCTGTATTAAATTTCTTAGGAACGTATGCAAATGACTTGACCAGGCAGGATGGGGTACTTCGTTCAACATGGATGTGTCAGGAAGATAATACTGCGGTGCTGCGACTTACCCAGCCTCCTTTCTCGGGATAGCACTGGCAGCCCGCACTGCAGTCTCTCCCTCCACAGGGCACATCGAACTTCTTCACGCCCTGAAACATGAAACACAAAGCAGAGAAGTTACCGCAACACTGCAGCTACACGATGCGTCATAGTACCAGGTGCTGAGAGCCCTTCCCATTCTAACAACTACTCATTCAAAACATTCAGCAAGTCTTTAAAAAATAGACTTTAATTTTCAGAGCAGTTTTAGGTACAGAGACTTCATGCACAGCTCTCCCGGGCCCCAACCTCTCAACCAAAAACATCCCTCACCACACGGGACATTCGTTACCATCAATGAACCTGCACTGACACACCATCACCACCCAAAGTCCACAGTTTACATCAAGGTCGCTCTTGCTGCTGTACGTTCTATGGTCAATAAGCCTTTTTTCAGTGCCTACTAAATGCCAGATGCCAAGCTAGATCCTGGGGCTCGAAGGTCAAGGAGAACTTTGCCTGGATCCAGGGATCCCATGTGAAGTGAGCCTTGGATACTGTGTTAAGCCCTTTAGTTTGGAGGAGGAGTCTAGGCACGTAGGAAGCAGCCTTTCATTCTGCCTGGCAAGGTGGGGGATGGATTCTGGGAGGAGGCGTCCAAGGCTGAGTAGGATGGGGTTAAGATACACGCGCAGGGCACTCCAGGCCCCATTACACAGCACAGGGCCCGGTGAATTACAGGGAGAAGGGGCTTCTGATCCGGAGGCAGAATTTGCAGATACACCTGGTAGGATGACGAACCCCCACCTCCATCACAGGGTTCCCGCCCTCCACGGAGAAGCCCCCCACCCCTTCCCCTTCCCCGAGACGTGCTCATCTGGGGTGCCGAGGAGGAGGGGCTGGGGAAGAGGCTTTTCCTAAGTATTTATTCAGTCGGGGTGGGGTGACCTCAGTGAACTTTTCATCAGAGCCCGAGATATAACTCTCTGATGACTTTAGTGGATGACTGGGCGAGCTCTCTGGCTGGACGACCCCAGCGAGGAAAAATGCATTTATGTCTTGCCCTCAATCTCAGAATTTCAGGCAAAAGATGGGCTTGGAGATGGAACCGTGTCTGAGCTCTTCCTTTCAGACTGTGTCCACAGCACTAAGTATTTGGAGAAGGGCATGACGATCAGATTGGCCCTCTTCTCTCCGCTCTCTGCTCAGCCAAGTGCCGGCCCTGCCCACTCCCACCCCCATCACCCCCGACAGGCGAGTAAGCACAGCTGGTCACTGGGGAACCTCCGTCTGGCTCGTCACTCTTGGCCAGACCGTTCGGAGCCCCCATGGAGCCCATCCGGTGGGGACCCTGGGCGCGGTGAGCTCTGGTGAGCACTCAGCCAAACCTTGCGGAGCAGACAACAGAAGCCATCCCAGCTTTAAACAAAATCGCATTTCACCATAGCGACTCCCTCTGACGTTTTCTGCCTGTTTTTTTGTGTTAGCATATCTGCCAGCATCTTCCCTGTTCCCAAAGGTTCACGTCAAGATGCAGATGGGGCTGCCTGGCCACCTCGGCAGCTCCTGCCGTCACGAGGCTTCCTGGACGGTCAACCTTAGTGGGCACATGCGTAAACCCTGACTCAACACTATCTGGCCAGAGGTGACCTTAGACCTCATCAGCAATGCACTGTCCTTTCTGTAGAGATGATACATTCCTTTCCTTTGCTAACTACTTTCTACAGAGAGGTCTCATTTGAGGGTTTCACAGTTTTTGTTCTTATTATCATTCTTTTTTTTTTTTTTTTTTTTTTTGCGGTACACGGGCTTCTCACTGCTGTGGCCTCTCCCGTTGCGGAGCACGGGCTCCGGACGCGCAGGCTCAGCGGCCATGGCTCACGGGCCCAGCCGCTCCGCGGCATGTGGGATCTTCCCGGACCGGGGCACGAACCCGTGTCCCCTGCACCGGCAGGCGGACTCTCAACCACTGCGCCACCAGGGAAGCCCTTATTATCATTCTTTACCTAATCTAAAATCGGTGGCATCAGTCACTACTTTGAAGAATTCAAAAACCTCTGAAAATCGCAAACCCTTTAAAGAACCAGCACCTCCATAGCCTTTTGAATCCCTTGGTTACCCTTCTGTCCTAAGGCAAAGAGACAGCCCAAGCTCCATAATGTAAGAGCAAACGTGGATAAAATCCTTTCCTGCCCTCCAACTATGGTACAGGGTATTTGCCAATTTTTTTATGGCTTCAGTGTTTAACCTCAGTGGGGCTCATTTTTAAATCCCACGATTTTGCATATTTGGTTTCTTTACAACCAGCTCCGGGCCAAGCCATCGGCTTATGGGTTACGATGAGCACCCAAGTGAGAGGAGCCTGGATGCGCCGCCGCTTTTGTACTTTGTATCATGTACGACCGTGACATGCAGAGGTGCCTTGGCAAGGTGTCCCTGGCTCACACAATCATAATTCATTCACCAGTTGTTTGGAAAGGGTACGGGGACTCCTCAGGCTGAAGGGTGAAGCATCAACTCCTATTCCCCATCTGGCGTTTCACATGCTTTTTTAAATTTTGATTTTAAAGCCACTTGCCAAATCCCTGTATATAAATCAATGGTTGAAATGATTTTAATGGTTTCAAAGCGATCTAACAGACCTTCTGTTCTAGGTTTAGGGCATGCACTGGATTTAGTTAGAGCAATGGGGTCTTCACAACCCGCTCAAAATTCAATAGCACTTTTCTGCTTTTGGAACTAAGACTTACAGGCTTGAAAACTCCTGGCCTCAACGCTTTTCAACCATGTGTGTGTGGCTCAGCTACGCTGACACAGGAGGTGAGGGAGACATTGTTGAGAAGCAGCCCTGCACCCAACAAGCCAATTTCCAACATGGAAACTCCAGCCATCCCGTGCATGTTTCCCATGAACATCTTACGTATCCTACAGAGGGGTTCGTAAGAATTCCAACAGCGACAAGAACCCTAAGTACCTCCTTCTGGAATGTCAGGTCTCCAGGATGAACAAAAGTGTTTACTTCACTAGGGCGGGGCAAGTGCTCCAGACATCTCTCAGAGACTGAACAAGTCTCAGGCTGAGCCTTGGCATTCCCCTGACAGGACCTGGGCTCTGGAACATTCTCAAGGTACATATCGGATGAGGAGGGTGTGAAGTGCTACGTGGGGTCCTGTGTCTGTGTGTTCCAGCCCCACCCCCACAAACAGAAGAACAAAAGCTCAGTCCAACCACTGCCCAACCCAAGCCCTTGAGTCTACGCCCGAGTTTACTGCACAGCACAACTCAAAGACAAACCGTGGTCCTCTTGTTGGCTCTGTAATGAAGGGGACAAGCTTCCTCCCCGCCTTGCACCCACCTCAAGAGTCTGCCCCCCACCTTCCAAGATGACAAGCTGGGCCTGGCTCAGACCTCAACTTCAGAGTTTCCAGCAGGGCATGATTTCACCGTAAGGTCCAAGTTCTCTCAGAAACATCAATTCAATCCTCCATCAGTTTCTCACTTCACGTCTGAGTCCCCGTCGGTCACACGGTGTAGAGCAGTACTTGGGCAGCAGCTCTCCCTGAGCTCCCCTGCAGGTCACCGAGGTCAACGTCCAGCATCTCAGTGGGAGATGCAGCTCCCAGGACCAGGAGGCCCTGTAGACTCACTGTCATGGACCAGCTCCATCTATTCAACCGAGCAGGCCAAACGCTCGCCCTGGTTTGGACACCCTTCATCCCAACGCAGACAAGCGCTCACAGCCCCATAGGACCAATGATGCTGAAGATCCGTGAAAACTGCAAGGACTCCCATCCCTGGAGAATGCTCGAATCCAACACGCACGGGTTCTTACTGCCCCACAGTCACACAGAAACCCACCCAGGCTCCGGACCGCGGAAGAGCTTGCACCACACACTTCCCAGCCCGGAGCATTCAGGGAAACACTTTGCTTCAACTGCATCAGCCAAGGGACCCTAACCCGCAGTTCCAAACACATATGACAGCTGGAAGGAGATCATTTATCCACCGTTTCACTTTTCAAATCACTCCTCCCTCCATCCCTCCCTCCGTCTCTCCGTCCCTCCCTTCCTTCCTTCTCCAGTGTTTACTCCGGGTGATGCACGGTGCTGGCCGTGGGTACAAAGTGGGGAAGAGACCATGTAAACAAGTAGACAAGAACGAAACCTACATCATTTCAATTATGGCAAGTGCCACAAAGAAGGGGGTAGTCCGGAGTGAATAAGAGAGAAGAAAGCCCCACATGTTAAATCACGCCTGGCGACAGAGAGGACTGAGCGCCGGCCTTTCTCCTGAGCTGTGCTGTGCCCCGCTCCTCCTTATGTACCCACCCTGAAAGGCCGACCTCCTGCCATGTAAGCCAAGGCCTCTGCTGCTGGAACCGTGGGGACAGACGGGCAGCCGCCAGCCCTCAGGCCCAGCATCGTTATCACCAGGACTCAGAGCAGCTAGGATTGGAGCAAATTGGAACCCACTCTTCTCATGACCCTCAGGATGCGCCCACGTTGCTTCCGGGCCAGGACTCAATTTCAACTCATTGCTGATTTATCATCCAAGACAGACAGCCCATGGTCTGGGACATCCTGAATCCTACTTCTCAACCAAGAACCATCTCCACTGCTACCACGATGCGTGATCATTTCAGACCGTGGATCTAACTTCCAAACTGTGGAAGGGGGGGACCAGGGGGATGAATCGCTGCTTCCGTCCGCAGATGAACGAGCATCACGGAGGACACTCCCATCCTGGCACCAGACTAGAGACCAGCCCCACTGGCCTCATGCGCTCCTTCCAGGGAAGGTAGAGGAATTTAGCCTGCTGGGACACAGGGGAAGGACGTGAATTTCTTTTTTTACAAAAGTTTCCATTCTTTAAAAATTAACTTCTATTGGAGTCGAGTTGATTTACAGTGTTGTGTTAGTTTCAGGTGTACAGCACAGTGAATCAGTTACACATATACATATATCCACTTTCTTTTAGATTCTTTTCCCATGTAGGTCATTACAGAGTATTGAGTAGGGTTAAGGGACAGTGAATTTCGACATCACTGTAAGCTCCTGACATCTCAGAAAGTGTTGCAGAGCTGATAGGAGTAGTTTTGAAAACTCAATGTGAATTATAAGCTCTGGGAAGCAAGAGAGAAGTGGCATAAACGTAAGAAGCCCAGCAGACCAGGAACGTCTCTGAGATGCACCTGGAAGAGATGAAGGGTAGGTAATCCTTGCAACAATTAATAGGAAGAAAACCCATATTGGCAAAGAAGGAGTGGAGTGGGAGGGGAATGGGGAGAGGATAGAGGCTGACTGATTAGAGGCGGGGGCTCAGACACAGCGTCAAAGAGGCGATCCATCCGCGCGTGACAGGCTGCTGCATCGTCTACACCCTGGCTACTCCCAGCCTGCTGTGTGGACACAGCATCAGCATCGCCTCGGTGCTAGTTAGGATTGCAGACCCCGCCCCAGGTTTTCTGGGTCAGAACCTGCTTTCTAGCAGGATTTCCAGGTAAGCCCGTGAAGTCTGGAGCACTGCGCTAGGCTAATGGGCTGGCATGGAGAAAGGGGAATTTGCTTCTAGACAATGAGGCAACTGCAAACCATTGAGCCATCTCTTCAGTGGAAGAAAGTCACTGTGTCCCTGCCTAATGTGGACCCAGGCATGTCCATCCTAGACAAGTGCCAGCCCTTGACATCCTTTGCCCCCTGCCACCTGGGGCACAATTAGGGTGGCTCTGAGCACCCAGAACACAGTTTGAGCTTCTAATCAAATCGCAGTGCCAAGAAATTTTGGTTCTCTTTTCTTTATTCAAAGCATCCTTTTAAGACTTTTTTTTTTGCTGAATTTTATCCTGTCCTGAATTAGTAGCCAGCATTGCTATGCTGATTAGAAATTCTAGGAATTGGAAATGGCCTGGATTGCTTAAGAGCCAATTGGCAATGTAAGGCCATAAGATACGTTTTCTAGAAAGCTTGGATCATATTCTACTCAAATGGAATGCAACAGATGGTTTCCAGGGGCAACATGGAGAGGTCTGAACAAGAGATTTTTTTGGTTAGCTTTCTATATGGGAATTCTTTTCTTTGGAGCCTTGTCTGAATCTTGGCATCATTAAACTTAAAAAAAATTTTTTATACATCTTTATTGGGGTATAATTGCTTCACAATGCTGTGTTAATTTCTGTTGTACAACAAAGTGAATCAGCCATATGCACACATATATCCCCATATCCCCTCCCTCTTAAGCCTCTCTCCCACCCACCCTATCCCACCCATCTAGGTCACCACAAAGCACCGAGCTGATCCCCCAGTGCTATGCAGCTGCTTCCCACTAGCTATCTATTTCACATTTGGTAGTGTATATATGTTGATGCTCCTCTCACTTCGCCCCAGCTTCCCCCTCCCAACCCCCTGTGTCCTCAAGTCCATTCTCCACGTCTGCGTCTTTATTCCTGTCCTGCCACTAGGTTCATCAGGACCATTTTTTTTTTGGATTGCATATATATGCGTTAGCATATGGTATTTGTTTTTCTTTCTGACTTACTTCACTCTGTATGACGGACTCTAGGTCCATCCACCTCACTGCAAATAACTCAATTCCATTTCTTTTTATGGCTGAGTAATATTCCTTTGTATATATGTGCCACATCTTCTTTATCCATTCATCTGTCGATGGACATTTAGGTTGGTTCCATGTCCTGGCTATTGTAAATAGAGCTGCAATGAACATTGTGGTGCATGACATTTTTTGAATTATGGTTTTCTCAGGGTATATGCCCAGTAGTGGGATTGCTGGGTCATATGGTAGTTCTATTTTTCATTTTTTAAGGAACCTCCATACTGTTCTCCATAGTGGCTGTATCAATTTACACTCCCACCAACAGTGCAAGAGTGTTCCCTTTTCTCCACACCCACTCCAGCATTTATTGTTTCTAGATTTTTTGATGATGGCCATTCTGACTGGTGTGAGGCGATACCTCATAGAATGATTTAAAAATACATCTATTTGCATGGGCTTTAGTTCATCCTAGAGGCATCCAAATCACCCTAGATGCACGGTCTAGATTCCCCGGGGAGTCTTTCTTCTCTGGGAGAACAAAAGTCATGGAATGTTCTAAGCAAAGCCAGGTTCTAGCTTCCTGAACCAGGCATCTATCAGATTCAAGGAGAGGCTTTCCGCCCTGGGTCACCGGCTCTCTGGCTGCCTGCAGAGACTGCTCTGCCATTTCTCACTGGAATTCAGGGAAGAGCCACAGTAGGGATCACGGGTAGCGGCTGCAGGATTAAGGGAGCGCCCGGGCCCACTGACTGCTGTCCTGCATCCTCTTTGACAAATCTGCTGGCATCAGGAGGGGCCGGTGTCACATGGCCTTCATCAGGGATGGTGCAGCAGCGGGCACAGAGGAAAAGCATTTCCTCGGCAGCTCGGTGAAAAGTGGGTACCTCGTGCAGGTGTCTGGGGAGCAGGGGCCCCGCTTCCAAACACAGAGAGAACTGCTCACTGCCACTTCTCCCCATGTCAGATACTTAGGACATTTAAAAATAGGTTTAAACAACCACTTGGATGCCAGAAAATAATACACACAAATGACTTAGGCTCTTTAAGACTAGCTCTTTCTTAACTACCAGTGTGAACCATGCACGTATATTAAGAGAACAAATCCACCGATGTGTGCCCAGCTTTCTGCAGATGTGAATCTCTTTAAAGTTGATACAATACACATAAATGAAAGAGAAAATGCTCACCATTGTTCTCAACTTGCACAGAAGAAACGTGTGTTAATCAAATTTACATGAAGATGCAAGAACAAAACTCATTTGTCCCCAAAGAAAGAATATTTTGTCCTCCACATGTTCCAAGAAACGTCTTGTCCAAGAAAGCCTTTTAAGCCAACATACCTCCAGCCAAAAAGAGCAAATCTGGAGGGAATTTACAGATATTTTACCATTGGATTGTCCCCAGCATCCAACCCGAGCTTCCTGTACGGAGGGCTATTGAATAACCCATTCTGACTGACATAAAAGACAGACATTCCTTTTTGTAAAAAAAGTAATCATCCTTCCTATTTTAGGTAAAAAAAATTTATACAAGTGTCTGTCACAACTCCAGGCTAGCTGGACTTTCTAAAATTATCCTTTTAATCTAAAAAGAGGCCAACAAAGAGAAAGCCAACTTGGGAACAAGGTTCCCAGTAAAGTTCTATTAGTTTATCAAAACAGGAAATATAAGCCATTTCCGTACATGCAGCTTTAGAAATTAAGGAAATCATTCCAACATAGTATGAGCAAGACAGGGTATATGGCAGAGGAAGTGCAGATCACAGCCACTCCACACAGAACAAAACCCTTCTCCCTAATAAACTGGGTGGGAAATCCAGTCAATTTGGTTGCCTTTGTTTAACGTTTCAAGGGCACCCAAAATAGATGCGTTGATTCTAGAATGGTCCTCAGACTGTCCCTAGCTAAAGGCAGTGGAATAACTGATGGACAAAACGGCCCCCCATTTAGGTGAACAGCCCCAGTGGACTCTGACCATGTGCTCTGATCTCTGACAGATTTGCAGTGAGATCTGTCCTCCTGGGCTGGGTGTTGGGGGAAGAAAGGAGGGGCGGATGGCAACCGGGAACCAGACAGGATGAGTCGTGCAAGGGGAGATGAAGGGCCACAGGTCTTTTAGGATGGAGTCGTCAGGTCCCACAGGCGCTCAGTGACCCTCACCCAGGTGAGTGAGCACCTGCGATGGCACCGCTCCTCCCGGCAGACAGGACTGGGAGGCGTTGCATTCGGGGCCCTCAGCTGAGTCACAGAAATGAGCCACATGCTCTCCTACCCATACTTGTGCACTCACACAGTCTTATGAGCCTATGGCCAACTTCTTCACCTCCTCTTTCTTCCAAGGCTGCTCAAAGACAAGGCGTGTTCTCCAAATAGAGCTTGCTGTTGACAAGACAGCAGAGGCAGCCGTACTTTAATGCTGGGGCTTGGGTGCTGACCAACGGGGATAACGGAAAGAAACCCCAATATCTCAGGAGCCGGACAGGACGGAGAGGTCAGAACATGCTCCCCAATTATACCAGTTACGCTCATGACACTGACAGCAGGCCAATGACAGCCCGCAGTCGAGCTGCTACACTCCATGGTGAGGATGCACCCGGGCAGGGCTGCCGGGTGTGTGTGAAGTTGGGAAGTAGGAACGGACAGACCAGGAGCATCAGAAGACAGCAAAAGGCAGAGTCTAGGCAGAGAGATGACCTAACTGCTGAAGCGCACTGCCCTTTGCACAAAATGAGGACAACTGTGACCCCGCCCAGGCCTGGGGCGAGAATTCAGTGGCGTCTGTCGTGAAGCCTCTGGCACCATTTACATCTGAGGGTCACGAGGACGAGGCTTGGCTTGGCTGCTGGCGCAGAGCCTCAGACACAGGAATGGGAGGGGAAGCTCAGCCAGGTTGTATCAGCCAACGCTTCCTTAGAAATACCTTGGCCAGGGCTAGAGTGATCTCAGAGTGTGGGTGGGCCCACCTGCAGATGAAGGCAAGGGGGCCACCTGGCTGAGTTAGGGAAGCGGGGTGGCGTCTCCTGTCACACACCCTCCGCCTGGGCCTTCTCCTCCTGTCCTGAGACAGAATTCAGGATGCCAGTGTGTCCCCTAGCGAGGAAGGGAGGTAGGCCTGCCGGGCGATCCGGCCCAGGTAGGAGCCAGCGCAGGTGCTGACACTGGTCACGTGTGGTCTGAGCGCAGGTGACGCACACTCCATCCAGAAGCATCCCTCCCTCTTCCTTCACAGCATCCCTCCTCGGAGCCACAGGGCCTTCACCTGACGTGATCCCAGGCATCACTGCTGTTCCTCCATCAGGGGCTGGTGGAGATGTGGAGATGCCTCATCTGGTCCAGAAACTTGAGACGTACACAGCAAAGAGCCAGGGACACGGGACACGGGCGTGCAGCTGTTGTCAGGAACCAGGGACCATATGGGTGGGGGCCAGCTGGGCAGTGGACTCGACAGGCGACCTTACGGGTAAGTACAGAGACAAGAGACGACGCTTGGAAACGCAGGTCATCCTACCGTGAAGCACGAACGAGGTCCCGTCTGAAGCACAGTTTCCTCCACTTTACGGTATCTCTTCCCATCACCTAACAGCCAGCTCATTTGCATTCCGGCCCCCTTTTCCTTCTAATTCCTATCTATTGAATACGTTCTAGAAGTTGTCACCAGCACATTCTCTGCTGCCTCTCATAATATTCAAGGCAGCCACGGTCTCAGCTCCTAAGACGTCTGATGTATTTTCCTTGAAGTGTAGAGATGTTTATGAATCTATGGCTGACATCTATTTTGAACCAGGGCTTAGTCCCTTGACTCCAAAAGTTGATCTTGAACCTCTTCGTGTCTGGGCTTCCCTAGATGTGGACTTACGCAGGAACCAGTCTCAAAGTCTCACGTGAGAACCAGTTCTATTTCTCGTCCAGCATTTGAAACAGCTCATTCAGGTCTCCACGAAAGCCCCTCACTACCCATCCCACTCTTGGTTTCCTTTAACTGCCCTCTGGCACTGTGCCACCGGCACTGTGGTCACGATGGCCGGGGCGCTGCCGGTCTTACCAATGACCAATGACCCAGGCAGGCTGGGTGTGCCTCAGGCATCTGGTCGTGCAACGCCAAAGCTCCTCTTCCTGATGCCTCCGTGAAGCTGCCACAGGTGTGCGTAGTTTGAGAGCCAGTGTGCACGCCGGCCACCTTGCAGTAGCTGGCGCACCTGAGCGTGTGCACACACACGCGCGCACACGCGCAGCCCAGGGGGAACGATGCTTCTATCTGAAATCGTTCGACTGCTGTTGGGGCTTCTCTGGTGGATCTGTCGGTAGACCAGTTTCTGGGTCACCCTCCCTCCGTCCTTGACTTCTTCATCCTTAATACAGACGGTCACCATTCATGTTTTTGTTAATCACTAATGCCCAGCGTCTTAGTCCATCCAGGAAGCTATAATAAAACACCAGGCTGTGTGGCTTCTAAACAGCAGAAATGTATTTCTCACAGTTCTGGAGGCTGGAAGTCCAAGATCAAGGCAAGATTCGGTGTCTGGTGAGGGCCTGCCTCCTGCTTTTGTACCAAGAGCATCTTCTTGCTATGTCCTCGTGTGGCAGACAGCTCCGTGGGCCTCTATTGCAAGGATGTCCATCTCCATCATGGGGGCTCCACCCTCATGCCCTCATCACCTCCCAAAGGCCTCACCTCCTAAAACCATCACCTTGGGGTTAGGATTTGGGGGGGGGGGGGCACAAACATTCAGACCATAGCATCGGGCAGGCTGGGGACTTGCATGCTTCTGCTGTTACCCTTTAGTTTAGAGCCCACCTCATGCTCCGTCCACAAGACACAGCCCACTCTGTGTCTACACATCCTCTGGTCCTTACACGCCCGCCCTTCCCTGGACCAGCTTTGCTTCTCCTGAGACCCGCCAAGGGGAGTTCTGTTCTTTTCCATCCACCGTTTCTTCCACTTTCAACTCCAGCCGAGTGCTTAACAAAACATTTTCACGCAGTGGTGGAACATCGAGGATTTTAACCGTGTGAGCGTGAACACCTCTGGGTCTCCATCCTCCCGAGAACATGCCTTTGTGCAAGCCATGCCTCTGGCCTGGAATGTTCGCCCTCCTGCCTTCGTCTCCCCATCGGCAGAGCTGAGACCCGCGCCCTCAAACACTGAGACACACCAGCCACTCGCCCTCGGGCACAGGAAGTCAAGCTTGTGTTGATCTCACATCTCGGCCCTGCTCATTCTTTGTAAGTACCAGCCTTTTCTGCTGCAACATAATAGGCGACCACGTCTGAAAAATGCTCACATCCTACCAAATGCCACCCGAAGCCAACAGGCAGTACGAGAAAGCCAGTGTCAAAGGCAGACCTGGCAGCTCGGGACCAGGGTACTAATACCATCAGCCGTAATCGCAGTAAAAGGCAGAGCACGGTTGAATAGACGCGTCATGTTCACGATCAGCAAAGAAACACTACAGTAAACGCAGCGCTTTATCTTACAGAGCAGTGCGGGCAGTGATTTGATGGAAGGGGGTGTCAGGAAGTGGTGAGACTGCTCAGTAGAGAGAACAGGGGCCACGTGGGCACAGATTGGGAAGGACCAGGCAATGGGCTGGGCTAGGGACAGGGTGGGGTGCTGAGTCAGGAGAGAGAGGAGGTGGGGCACCCGGGCATCGTGGCGGGAGCTGAATTCTCCAGCAGCTGGCTGTGCATCTGGGCTCATCCGGGCGTCTCCAGCTACTCTGTTACCCGGTACGCACATAACCCGCTGTGCACACAACCTGTCCCAACCGACCTGACTCCCCGGACATCATCCTCCTGTTTACCAGCAACTGTCTACCCGCAGGTGTGAGTTAGAGAAAATGCAGGTAACTAAACAGACCCGACTGCAAAATTCTCCTTCTCGCTGCCCATCCAGGTGTCAGTGTTCTCATCCGATCAGTAAGAGGAGAACCGGCCACGTTGAAGACAATTTTGGGGACTTCCAAACCGCAGTCCAGCGGTTGAGACTCCGCGCTTCCACGGCAGGGGGCTTGGGTTCCATCCCTGGTCGGGGAACTGAGACCCTGCCTGCCGCGCAGCGCGACCGGAAAGATAAAAAAGACTATTTTTGACGAAGGCTAATGCCTTTCGGTCGTTTTTACAGCCTTAGGGATAGAGTTCTGTCTCAAAGGTGAGGAAAACATCTCATCAGGAGCTTTTAAGAGGCCACCCATGTAATTATAGCTGGAGGTGAGAATTCTGTGCACACACAGTAAAGAGTCTCATATGTTATACTTAGAGTAAATGCGCTAAGTATGTATGAACAATTCTTTTTGTGCCCTCCCCCGCTATGAGAGACAGTCTAGCAAAACATCATTTAGTGCAGGCGTTCCATCACACACTACCTGCTCTGAGCTTTATTTACACAGCTCATCAGTTCTTGGTGTCTCTGGCAATGAATAAAAATGTCTATGCTGTGAGAGTTGGCTATGAGTCTGAAACGAATATTTAACATTGTTCTGAAGAAATGAAGTGGCTACGTCTCTTGAGGCTATTTATGCCCAGCCTGAGAGCTCTGTCCAAACCCCTCCCTCCGTGACCAATTTGTTGGGGGAAGCCTGAGAAGAACGGAAGGAAAGAGACTTAGCAATGCTTTTTCAGAATACAATCAGATTTCCGTTCTGGTTGGCTGGGACTGGTCCAGGCAAGGCAGGTGTGGGTTCGCGCTGTTCTGCGAGGCATACCAGCAGTCTGCCTGGGCAGGCTCACATCTACATCTGAGCGGCTTCATCTTTGCAAACTTGGTGATCCCCTGGATCAAAGTCACGGGGCTCCGAGCCAGTGGAGAGCCCACTCTAAAATCACAGCCACTCTACACACCCGCTGGCCTGGCTTCTGGGGTAGAATTTCTGAATTTCTGCCTCACTCATTCTCCTATATGTACCCAGCCAAGGTAATCACACCTGGCAGCTTCCAGAAGCCATGTGACATGCCTTTGCATATTAGCAGCGAGACAGGATTCCTTCGCTGTGAGCTTAGGTTTCTCTTTGCATCGGCAGGTCTGTGAATAAAATCTCTAAGTCACAGCAGAACCACATTCCTGGGGCTGGCAGCTCCGTCTGAGAGTCCTGCTTGGTGCAGGCAGCGCTGTTATTTGTGTGCAGATTATCCACTTGGATATTTGTCCGCTTGGATATTCCAAGAGGGAATTTTCAGCCCCATGCTTCTCTTTGCTCCCCAGCAGGCTGTTGGGCTTTTTATTCTCACGGTTCTGTGCTGCGATCAGGGACCACATATGACAGTAACTGCAATATCGACCCACCAAACAGTAAATCTCCCTGGACTCGGTTCAGACCAAGTTTTGGAGCTGCCTTCCAAATTAGGTAAGGCTAATTCAGAATTAGCATGCACACATTTTAAGGACTGGAAGCCAGTTCTGTCACACTGATGCATGAAACAGTTAATCTAGGCTTCTTATCCTGAACTTGGGGTGTCTGCAAGAGGATGGGGTCTTCCCAGGCCTCCAAAGTGCCCTGACTGTGTTTCCTGGGCTTCAGGCAGGTATGCAATGTCCACTGTGACGTAGGTACATGGATAGTACGTACGTACGTACTCTCAGGGGTGCCCTGTCTGGAGGGAGGTCCTATGGCCTTGAGAATCATCCTATCCCATGCGTCCCGCGGTCTCTTCATCTGCAAAATGGGTAGAATCTACCACCCCTACCTTGTGGGGTTGCTGTCGGGGGGAAACGGGATGAGCTTAGCACAGTGCCTGTCATGTGGTAGGAAGGCTGTACTCTTCACGTCTTTAACCTTTGCTTTGTTTCACCCACGGAGGGAAGATACTGGCCCATCTCCACACTCACAGTTCAGATCCAGGGATACTGTAAGTGGTAACATTTTCACCTCTTAGGGAGATGGTTGTTCACAGGGACATTTAAATGCTTTAAGATTTTCATTCTAAAAGCAAGCACAGAAGGCTGAATCTACACAGAGCTCATGGGATTAACCTTGGATAGGAGATAATTTAATTTTAATTTTAATTTCCATGTACTATCAATTTCCGAGTTAAGATTTTTGAGAGGGAGAATTTGCTACGCTAACTCATCTTTAATAATGGAATTCTTCTTTTTTTAATTCAATGAATAGCTGGCATAGGCACAATTTAAGCCGCTCCATGACGCTCAAAGTTGTACCCAAGGTCAACCAGCGAGTCAAGGTCATCTGGGACTCAAGCCAAGACCTCCTATTCTCTTTCCATCACTATGAGCCCCAGATAAAAATTCATGAATATTGTCTGAGCCACAAGGCCTGTAACTCCCCCCATGTATCAAAAGTGCTCTTATCATAGTACAAACAACTATCATGCTGAGATTATAAATATCCAAAAGAGTGGACTTCCTCAAATATTCTCAGTGATGTCATCTGGCCCTTCTTTCGTATCCGTTTTTATTATGCTCCTGTCCTTTCAAAACAGAGTGGGGGCCACGGCACAACAAAAGCCAGGAAACGTCAGTACTATGGCAATAGGACAGACCTGGAGATGAGGAGAGGCGGGGAAAGTCCAAGCACCCCCCGGCGGGGCAGGAGGGCGCCCACACTGACACGACAGCCGGGTCTGGTGACCTAAAGCCTGTCTGCCACCACACAGACCTACAACCCTCCCCCTGCTCCTGGGACAGGAGACTGCTGAGTTGTTCTCATCAACAGACGGACACCACCAAGCGTCTTCTGGAAACACCTTTGAGAGCCTACAGCCTGTCATGCTCGCTGAGTACTGTCATGCTTGCTGAGTACCAGGGGTCCGGAGGGGAACAGGTAGGCCCCCTGCCCTTGGGAGACTAGGAGTTCACCAGTTCTTACCAATAAACACTCAATCACACAATACCTGCTATAACTGGATTTTCATATTGCACGGGAGTACGTGGGCACAAATGGGCAAGTAATTCTTCCCGAATTACTGTGTCTTACCTTGAATTTTGCTTGCTTATCTGCACTGTTTAAATGCACCTGCCTGCCTGATTTAAAGCATGTTTCCAGTCCTTTCCAAATGCCAGGGTGAGCTGTCCATCTAATAACCTGGGGTTCTTTGGAGTGTGTCCCACTCTCACATCTCTAAGGATTGGCTGGCTACCCAGCTGATAAGATTTCCCGATGGATTTAAAGATGGAGAAGGCTTATAGATGGAAAGCAGGACAGAGCTTTGGGGGGCGAGCGTGCAATAGTGCTGGTCACTGTGGTCACTCCATGAATTGGTGGCTTAGACACCTTGGTACCTAGGAGTCTGGCTCCAAGGCAACGTCGGCCATTTTTCCCCTGCGCAAAGACATGTGAAGCGGAACAGTTGTGCTTCTTTCCCGACCGCGTCATGATTCAGAGCTCCCTTTTGCCCTTGGGAGGAAACTCCTTCCAGGAGCGCCAGCTCCTGTACATACCATACAGTCAGGCACCGATGCCAAGGCCAGCACTTTTCCTCCCAGTTCCCTGGAGTCTTTGCCCTTAATAGACCATACTTCTCCTCTCCTTGGTTGCAACCCATAAACACCTTAATAGATTCAGGACGGGAGGCAGTTCTTTGAAATCCCAGCCAGGGGTGTCTCTGGGGTCACTTAGCAAAAACAGCAGGAGAAAGGCCTGAAGACCATCAGGGCTTGTGTGCATACCCATCAGACCAGAGCAGCAGAAGGTGGAGTTTGCTTTGAGATCAGGGAACAGTCAGGGACAGAGTGGCCTTGAAACGTTTTAAATATTCCCCGTCCATTTATAATTCTTCGTACCTCAAAATGTCTTCATGAATTACAAGAGTACTCTGCTTTCTCCTGGAATCGGCCTGGAGGACTGGACTTCTGGGGTTCTGGGCCGGGAGGACCACTCTTCAGAAGATGCCGCCCCAGGAACTGAGACAAGACGCCAAGATCAGGGTCGGTGGGAGCTGCCAAACCTGAATCTCGCGAGAGGAGCCCCGGCATTTTTCTTCTTACATCACCAGCATCCTCGAGTCTTTTGGTCCTTCCCCTTTGTCCTTCTTTTTCCTTTTACTTTCTTAGGATGAAAAGTCCTTGGAGACGGTTGATTTGCTAGATTAAGAAGTCAACTTACAGGAGAATTGCTGGTTGGTTTGTGGCCCTATGGAATTATGTCCTTAGGTGAGGCTGCCTCTGGTTCTGGGTGACCACTGGACCCAAGGCTCTCAGGCTTTAAACCAGGGAGCCATTTATCACCCGCTCCCCCTTTTACCCACCCTCAAGGACTCAAGCCATGCCTATGGTCCCATAAACAGCCAAGATGGACCTTTGTCCAATCAGGGTAAATAGCACTGCTCTTCTATACCGGGTCAGGAGAGTTTCCGCAAAAGCAAAGAAATCTGATGTGTTCTTAGCTCAGCCAGCTTCATGCTGTGTCGATGTTCCAGGTCTGCAATGCTTCTGAAATGCTCCAGACTGTCACTGCTTTGAGTGTGCAGCAAAGCAGCATCGAGGCACCTCCACCCCGGTTCCTTCAGTGATTTTTCCTCCCACCAAGTCCATGGATCGCCTGGTACGGTGCCAGGACTATGCCAGGCACTGGGCATGCCAAGCTCAAACGTCAGATTTTTGTAACTGGAAATGACCGACAAGATAATTAATTCTAGGGAGTCCCAGCTTTTCCTTAGTGAAGGCCTACATTTGACTGCTTTTTTTGTTATGTCTTAGTCTAATAGAGGAAGAGGATGTGATGTTGGTAAAGACTGCAGGTTGATGAGCATCCCCAGAGGCGGGGCTGGAAGTAGCTAACGGGTTTAAGACTGACCTGGCCAGGCTTCAGATGCAGGAGAACCCCAGCTCTAACCCCATTTCTCATGAGCAAACTGGGTGCTCCAGAGATGCTAGGTGACTTGCCCAAGATTCAACAGCAATAGGCAAAACCCCAGAGCACTTGGATGCATTCTGATTCCCCCGCATCTGGAACTCTCATCTGCTCATCGTGATAACATGCTGGGTCTCCCCCAGCCTCCTTCAGTGATTGAATTGGGTCCTGTTTTCCATAAACTGTGATTTTCTGCCTAAAAGTAGAAAAAAAATCCCAACTCTCCGACTCATTTAAAAACAAGTAACTGAAGTCTCTCTGAGCTCCCTCTGTGTTCTTACAAGACAGTAACAGGAAAAACATGTGAAATTAGTGCCCCATCGCCCTGCCCCCTCCCCGCCCCACGATCTCGGGGAAGGAGCGGTGCAGGGCTGGCCGGCAGTGCTGTGGGCAGATGCGTGGCTGCCAACCACGACTCACGGATGAGGATCCAAGAGCACCATTTGCTTCCTTTTATGGGGCATACGCTCTTCCAAAAGCTGTCCTGCAGATATTTAAAAAAACAAAACAAAGCCCCAAACAAAAAACCCAGCTTCTTATTCAACACACGACGTGATCTCCCAGCTAGAGCTGCAGCCAGGAGTTCGGGGCTGGTTGGGCCGGCCGCCCTGGGGAGGAGGGGTGGCCCCAGACGTTTTCTTAGTGCCTGTCTTTAGGGGACAGCAAACTCAAGGCTTTCTTCCTCTTGCAAAGCTCAGGCTAGCAATTCAGGAAAGCAAATCACCCTTCCAGGCTCGCAAAGTGTGTGGATTTCCCTGGCTACTCTGCATTTTCCCCCTCATCTTTCAGATGAATGATCCCCTGGATCCCACTTTTAGCTTCTCAGCAGAGGCTCATTGTTTCCATCGGCTGGGTCCCTCCCTGCTCTGGCAGGACTCACAGGGTCGGGCTTTCATCCTCTTCAGGGAAAGTTCTACCAACTCACATACCTTTACTATGTCTTTCCTCTTAGTTTTAGAATATTAGCAACCTGTCTCAATCACTGTGCCCTTAGTAATGTACCCTTTCTCTCTCTCATACACACACATACCCCCTCCCATCTGTTTTCCATTTCGTTTTTGCCCTCTTGACTAGCTCATGGTAACAGATTCCCATCGGTGCCTTCCTAAGAGCCTCAGCTTGAGTTTTTCCTGTGGACTAACTGTCCAGCCTTCACTGCCTGAGTATTCTTTCCTCCCTTACGTTATGGAAGATTCTTGTTCTCTAATTATTAAAGTCAACTAATGAAAAGCCTATAAAACGCCCATAAAATTGACTCAGTAAGCGTTCATGAAAAAGAATCTAACTTAAAAATCAGCTTAGCACAGGGAACTATACTCAATATCTTGCCATAACCTATAATGGAAAAGAATCTGAAAAAGAACAGATATATATATATAACTGAATTACTTTGCTGTACACTTGAAACTAACACAACATTGTAAATTAACTATATTTCAATAAAAATAAATTTTAAAAATTGGCTTAGGATATAATTTAGCAATAAACAGCCCCTACAGTGATAGACGGCCCACTTGGAAAAATTTTGCTTGTGGTTCTAGAGTTCTGTAAAATCATGCCACCAGCCTCATTAATCAGCAAGGCGACAACAAGAATGGTAACTTCAAGCTGTTGGTATCATGCTCTTTACTTTCAAAGCATTTTCATCGAGTGGGCTACATTTAATCTTCACAAAGAGCAGTGCTGTATTTTTTTTTTTTTTTTTTTTTTTTGGTACGCGGGCCTCTCACCACTGTGGCCTCTCCCATCGCGGAGCACAGGCTCCGGACGCGCAGGCTCAGTGGCCATGGCCCACGGGCCCAGCTGCTCCGCGACAGTGCTGTATTTTTAACAGCTGAAGTGTTTGCTCTACCCTAAGCTGTTCCGAAAAACGTCCTGGGAATGCAGCACACACAGCACGGTACCTTCTGAAGCACAAGCACTTCCAGTTCTCACCAGCACCAGTGTCGGTCCTGGAGGGCCACTGTGGTCAGCCACACAGAGGGGGAGCTTTACGATCACTAGGGTGAGGCTCAGTGCCGGACGTCCATGCCCAGGCCTTCAAAAGCACAGGCTGTGACTCAGGACCTGGCCAAGGGAGTTCCAAGGCAACCCGCCTTGACCTGCCACGAGCGGTTTCCCTTCTGACCTCTGATCCAATTCCACTTCCGATCCCTGGCCTGGAGCCCCGCCCGCTGGCCTGTCGTCCTGGGCCTGGGACCAGCTCCCTCCTGGCCAGGGCAGGTGCAGCTGGACCACTGTTTAGGCCCGTCTCTCTGCTGCCCATTAGCTGTGGGCCATCACTAGGTATTTTTGGTTGGGACAACCTATTTTAAATCTTATTTTTATGATTCCAAACAGCAGAGCACAGCATCTTCTTCACCAGACCTGTGGTTTCTGGTTACTTGCGTCATCTTGGGTGCTTTTAAAAGTTCCAGTGCCCACGCCCCACTCCAGAACTACGGACTCATTACCACAGGGCTGCATCGCCACCGCATCAGAAACTTACGTATGTAGGAGTAGTGAGCAAATGTTATACGTCTATGTATGCAAAATATTATAACCATGGAGTGCGTGTCCCATACATACACGGACAAATCTAACCTCTTTTCTCATCCTTCCCCTCATCTCTCCTCGGCCCATTGAAACTTCATCGCTGCCCAGCACTGGTCTTCAGAGCAACACCTGGGAACTTGTGCTGTAACCCACATGGGCACCAGTGTGAGTGTGCCCTGGAGCACACGAGGCATCTCTGTGCTACCTGGGAGCTGGTGCGTCCCCGTAAACGCTCAGAAGAAGCAGGAGATGAACTGCCATCTCGGGAGGCTTCCAGGGGCTTTGTGTGTCGAGACACTGACGTTTCAGATGGTCCTTGGGGTGGAGGCTCTGTGTATAAAATGTTCAAACATCCTCAGGAAGGAAGCTCCCAACAAGCTGTTTGCAGATGTGACGCTGCCTGGTGACATCCAGGCCCCTCTCCTGTATTCCTCCAGCAAAACCTGATGTGGATGAAGTGGGACCCATTTTCCCCAGTAAAGGGACCAAGTGTGTGTTTAGCCCTTTACTCCACTCCAGCCCCGGGCTGGCTCGCTGCAGGGCTCAGGAATAAAATGCAGGACGGGCCTCGACCAAGGGCGGCTCTGGGCAGCACAGCTTCCTCTGCCGTCCTCCAACATGCATGTGTTTTTTAAGGAGCCTATAAAAACCTACTGTTCAACTTCATTTTGATATTCACTCTCCATTTCCTCGGAATTCCTCCCTTTTCATGAATAGTGCTATTATATTCCACTTCACAAGTGTAGCGCTGTTATAATTCCCTGCATGTTCATAAAAAATTGGCTATGCTTGAGACACACAATCAGACATGTTATCAAAAAGAGTCATTCGAATATTTTCCAGGAAAAGAGGAAATGGTCAACTTTTAATTCTCTGTATCAATGTCCCAGAGCAGAGGAGGAAATAACTTGAAATAGCAAAGAGACCAAAATAAAGAAAAAGATTTTTTGTTTTATTTTTGCTTTTAAACTCTGGGAATAGACACAGATGTGAACTTTCCTAGTTTTTATTTTCACTTACATCAGCTCTAGGTGGAAAGATAGTTGAAAAGGAACTGAGTACAGGTAAAGTCAGATTGCATTGCTAACAGGAGTTAATAATATTCTTACTTTTGCAGGGCATGATATAGGTGAGCACAAGGCAGGGGACAGACAGATGGACGGTCCATGTCCCTTGGTCCCAGGCTGGTTACCTTTCTCCTCCCTCAAATGAGGATAGGTCTCAGGCATGGGCTCATGCAGGATCGGCCTGTGGAGGCCGGAGAGGCTCAGTTCTGGGCAGAGGACATTTCAGCGTCTTTCCTGTGGTCTTTTCCCTTGTACTTCTCCCTACATCTCTGAGATTATGCTTTATGTAAACGTTTGCACTCTCACTTTTCTTAACGTCGAGCATTTCCTCATGGTACTAGAAGCTCTTCATAAATAATGCATTCATCATATGTTGGCTGCATAATATTTGTTCTTAAGCGATGCACCCAAATCTTCTTAACCATCGCCACAATATCCTGCACGGAAATTTCCCCAAGTTTCCCAGGTTGTAAATCTACACTGCAAGGAACGAATCTGTTTAGCTAATGAACATCTTGAAGGAGGGAGCCGTGACCGCAATGGGGACAAGGCAACGGTATGCTCCTCAGCTTGGGAACCGGGTCCCAAGTGGGAAACCTGGATTCCACTCACACTGAAAATGTGCGTGAACAGAATGTGGCCATGGGCCTCCCTGGTCACGCAGGTCATGACTCTGTGGTCTACAGGAAGCCTTCTGAACAGAACCAGGGGTACACAACGCAAGTACATTCAGATATGCATGTGGCAATAATGCTCATAAAAGCTTAGATGCAGGCCACGCCTGGGTTCCTGACAAACAAAAAAACACACAACAAATGAACAAGTGCTTCACGAGCTAGGTCTATCTTTGAATGACAAAGTCCACAGTGATGGCCCCTGCCCGGCTCCCAGGAAGATCTACCCAACAGCTTAACCTAATGGCAAATGCTACTCAGGTCCCCAAACAGAAATGAGGTCTGTATTTGTGTCATAAGCATTTATTAATGTCCCCTACAGGCAGGACTGGGCACTTTGAGGACACATACTCAACGTGCCAAGTTCCGCATACTCTGAACTCACGGCAGGTTCAGACCAGGGGGGCGGTGAGACGGAGTGAGCGTGGGAGTCAGGCCCCACCACCCACTAACTCACCAGGCCTCAGCTTCCTCGCCTGTAACACGAGGATATATTAGTTCATGCCTCACAGAGTGACCCTGGAGGTAACATGAGCTAAGGTATGTAAGGCACTTAGCCCAGGGTCTAGTCTGGATACGATCCGGACTGCATTAAGTCTTATTAACTATTTGTAACCACAACTATACGGCAAAGCAGATGTGACTGTCTAAGGGCCTTAATAAATGTACAGAAAACTGGCAAGGGAATTCAGACACGGGAGTGATCATGTCCCAGTGGGAAAGCTCAGCATCCTGGATGGGTGCCATATGCCAGAGGCTTCCAGGGGCAGGTAGACTCCTCCAGGCAGGGGAAGGTGACATTCAGACCTAGAAGGGGTCATCCACAGTTGGTAGGAGCTGGGAAAGTGCCGGGGACTGGGGAGAAGCTCACCCCCGTTTGCTGGAGTGTCCACGGCTATCAGGGAGCAGGCTTGCCCAGAGGGTTGGGGGGAGGGTTGAGATAAACAAACCAAGAAGTCATAATTCATGCACCCCAACGTTCATTGCAGCACTATTTACAATAGCCAGGATGTGGAAGCAACCTAAGTGTCCATTGACAGATGAATGGATAAAGAAGATGTGGTACGTGTATACAATGGAATATTATGCAGCCATTAAAAAGAATGAAATAATGCCATTTGCAGCAACGTGGATGGACCTAGAGATTATCATACTGGATGAAGTAAGTCAGACAGAGAAAGAGAAATATCATATGATACCACTTATATGTGGAATCTAAAAACATGATACAAATGAATTTATTTTTAAAGCAGAAACAGACTCACAGACTTAGAAAAAGAATTTACGGTTACCAGGAGGGAAGGGTGGGGTGGGGGGAGGGATAGCCTGGGAGTTTGGAACTGATATGTACACACTGCTATATTTAAAATGGATAACCAACAAGGACCAACTGTATAGTGCAGGGAACTCTGCTCAATATTCTGTAATAACCTAAATGGGAAAAGAATTTGAAAAAGAATAGATACATCTATATGTATAACTGAATCACTTTGCTGTACACCTGAAGCTAACACAACATTGTTAATCTCTATACTTCAATATAAAATAAACAGTTAAAAAAAGGAAAAGAAAACATAAAGGAGTAAAAAAAAACGAAGAGAAGTTGAAATTCATTTGTTGAGCCTTCTGGCCTCAGAATCATTATGACAAGTCTCCCTTAGAGGAGCATGACTAGAAAAGTGCAAAGGGCTGTGCCGATATCACACGGGAGCAGGTGATCAGGTTCTCCAGGAAAAGGAAGGCACTGCTCAGATGCAGGCATCCTGCCCTCCACTCAGGAGAGCCATGCTGTCACCAGAGGGGCGTGTTCTGTCTGGGACACTTCAGTCACAGCCCATCCTAGAGAAGTTAGGAAATGTTTGGAGAGGAAGAAAAGTGCTTCTAAACACTGCTCCCTAGGCAGAGAGTTAGAAAAGAGACGTGTGGAGACAGAGGACCCAACATGTGTGCAGGTGCAAGAACGCACACCCTCTCGGGAAGGGAAGAGGCTCAGCTGTTCCCAATTGCACTGCAAGCCCATCAGGAGGACCTGGGCTCAGTAACGCAGTCTGGACGTGGGATGGGGATCAGGGCTGCAACAGGGCGTGGAGGGTCATCATGTTTTCTAAGTGCAGAGGGGATCTTATTAACAAAAAATAGTTATCTTTCTGTGATGACGTGAAGGACATTTCTGCCCACAGATGGGGCCAAAGCAGAAGGACATGGAGGGCTGCCACAGAGACATAGTTCCAAGTTACAGAAGTAGGAACCATCCAGTGGCAGCCACACCCCTGGAGTGGTCACAAATCAGAGGTGGAATGTGGGCACGGCTGGTGCAGAGAGGGGGGTTTTCTCTGACTCTCAAAACAATTTCTTAGGGTGATGGGTAGACCTTTGGCATAACTACAATCTCCTCCATCTTCTACCTCTTTCAGTTGGTGGAACACATCCTTTCCAGAAGCAAGCCCTGTTGGCTCCTGCGAGGACACTGGAACCTCTCACACCCACTTTCTTGCTGGCTCAGAGATAGGACTTACATAACGACCAATGGAATTTGGGCTGCTGGAAATATCACCGTGTTAGACTTTACCGTTGCTGGAAGTTAAGTACACATTTGAGAACACTGCTGATGTGACAAACATGCTCCAGGCCAGCCACGCAGGAAACCAGGTGATGCTGGGGGAGTCACTGCTCACCTTTCAGGACATCACTTCTAAGGATGGCAAAATGTGGTCCAAACAGAAAAACTGATCCTTCTATTCAAAGTGAACAGATCAGAAGACTGGATAGATCCACATCTCTGTGAGCCCAACTTTTCTTGCTTTCTCCTTCTGTCGGCCAGTGCTTGCCTTCTTAGGCACATCATCAACATTCAACATTCCACAGTCAACATTCAGACTCAGGAGGACACAGGAGAGGAAACAGTGCTACATGAGAAAGCGCCACATAGAGGGAGTTGTCATGCTTATTTCACAATGGTAGTGACAGCATTGGTTTGTGGTGGTGTCACTATCAGCTTGTCCCTAGTTTACTTCTCTCTGTATTTGAATCTCTGACCTAAACCTGATTAAAGGCGAGGTGGGCTTGGAAAGTTGTTTCCTATGGTATTTTCTATCATATGATAGTCCAGTAAGCTATTTTGGGTATCATACAATTTTATTTTTTATCTTATTAAAATTTTTTTTTATTGAAATGCAGTTGATTTATAATGTTGTGTTAGTTTCAGGTATACAGCAAAGTGATTCAGTTATACATAGGCCAATAAAATGGACAACCTAGAAGAAATGGACAAATTCTTAGAAAGGTACACTCTCCTAAGACTGAAGCAGGAAGAAATAGAAAGTATGGACAGACCAATTACCAGTACTGAAATTGAATCAGTAATCTAAAAACTCCCAGCAAACAAAAGTCCAGGACCGGAGGGCTTTACAGGTGAATTCTACTAAGCATTTAGAACCTATCCTTCCGAAACTATTCCAAAAAGTTGCAGAGGAAGGACTACTTCTGAACTCTGAGGCTACCATCACCCTGATACCAAAACCAGATAAAGATATAGCAAAAAAAGAAAACCACAGGCCAATATCACCAGTGAACATAGATGCAAAAATCCTCAACAAAATACTAGCAAACCAACTCCAGCAATACAGTGAAAGGATCGTACACCATGATCAAGTGGGATTTATCCCAGGGATGCAAGGACTTTCCAATATCTGCAAATCAATCAATGTGATACACCACATTAACAAATTGAAGAATAAAAACCATATGATCATCTCAATAGATGCAGAAAAAGCTTTTGATAAAATTCAACAACAATTTGTGATAAAAACTCTCCAGAAAGTAGGCCAAGAGGGAACATACCTCAACATAATAATGGCCATATATGACAAACCCACAGCTATCATCACACTCAATGGTGAAAAGCTGAAAGCATTTTCTCTAAGATCAGGAACAAGACAAGGATGCCCACACTTGCCACTTTTATTCAACATAGTTTTGGAAGTCCTAGCCATGGCAATAAGACAAGAAAAAGGGATCATATAATTTTAGAGGTGAGCTTGGGTTCTGAAAACAGCCTGTGTAGGTTCTAACATCCATCTCAAAGCCTACTGGCGAAGTATACATAATACGTTGGGGGTTAAAAAGCACTTCCTGTCTTGATATTGCTAATATATTCTAGACAGTACAATAAAGCAAGAAAAAAAAAAGAAAGAAAAGGTATAAGGACTAAAAAGGAAGTTGTGAGCCATCATTTGCAGATAACATGATTGCATCTCTAGTAAACGTTTAGAATTAACGAGTTTGGGAAAGCACTAACCATAAAAAGATGGAGAAACTGGACTACAGTAAAATTTGAGGTGCCAGCTCATCAAAGGACTTCATTAAGAGAGAGAAAAAAGTAAGCCACAGAGTGAAATAAAGTATTTCTAACACATGTAACCAAACAGGGGCTTGTATTTAGAATAAAGGGCTCCAAGTCAGTACCAATGTAGACATTCAGGAGAAAATTAGGCACAATTCTCAAACCTGTGATCACAGGAGATAATATCCAAATGGCCAATAAATACACACAAACCTCATCAGTAATCAGGGAAATACAGATACTGCAAGGGTAAATGTAAGACATCAAATTCTTCTGCTGGCTGCTCTGAATTCGTTTTTGGAGTATTGCCTCATTCCTCCTATGGCCCTTAGTCTTAGAAACAGGGCTCTGTGGTTGTAAATGATCTGCATCTCAGAGCCATTGGGGTCTGCTGGAACACCCCACCCACCCTCTCATCACCACCCCAGTCAGGGTTGATGAATGAGGGTCGGGCCTGAGTTTTCGTGGCTCAAGGCAGCCGAGCCCAGCAGATCGCCCAATAGCTCCAATGCTGTGGTGGCCTTGCCCACTACTGACAAGCAGGGAAAATTATGACTTGCCCTTCTTTTCAACAACATGGAAATCTCTGAAATGAGTAAGATGGAAACCTGCTGCCGAAAAACGTATTATGGAGATTCTGGGTAGGTCTGCTATCTCTCAAGTAATCTTGTTCTTGTCACCACTTTGACAATGAGTCTCAAAGGAACTGGGAACTATATACTGATCGATAGGTCAATTGTCTTATGCCGCCAATTTTAACTTTGTTACTGCCTGGCATTATCACACGGTTGTATAGGTGTATTTTAGGTCCAATATACAATGTTCAAGTGGATCTTTGGAGGATGATTTAAGAGCTTTGGGATCTTTCTAGAAGAAAATAGTAGCAGTACATTTCCTTTTCTAAAAAGCTATACGGAAAGAAAAAATTATCACTGACCCCAAGAGAACCTGAATGCCCATAGACCACTGAAATAGTATTTTGGTGAGTAGCTATTTTATGTAGAAGTAAAGAAGATGTAAGACACAAGGTAGAGGAATGCAGGTGGCGAAGACTCCAAAACAGCCTAATAGCCTGATTACCAAACTATGTAGGGAAGAATCAGTCAGCCAAAATAGGTCAAGACAGGCAACCTTGCTGCCAGTTCCTGGGAGAAAACTCTTCTTAATTGCTGTTTTGGAAACTAATTGCACCGAACAGGAGGTCTTTAATTCAAAGGAACACGGCCAAGTCACCCAGCTCTATGGTACCTGTACGGTACAGCATCTACAATGGATCAAACAGGAGCACGTGGCTCAGAGCAGCATTTCAGGAGGGAGGTGGACAGCTAGTACTGGAAACCTGGGCAAACAAAGAGATGCACTTTGCTTTGAACCATAAGAGAATCCCAGAAATACTGGCCCGAGGAGGTTTCCGGCAGTTTTCAGAGTTGCTTAGATGAATTGTGAACAAACAGATGGGAAGTCTCAATAGATTTCAGGGGATTTGGCCCAATCAAGCTGGCACTGTGGCTGCGAAGGGCTCTGTGTTGTACTGTTCCTCCCCCCACCCCCCAGCTTCATTCCAACTTGCCACCCACGTCCACAATGAAGCCACTCAAGTAAAACATCGAGTTACAGCAGTCTTTCCACCCTTGCCCTAACACCGCATCCCCTTCTAAACGCTGACACGCCAGTTGTCTGCTTAGTGACCGTTATAATAATGAAAATTCCTTTATTTAGCTTGCTTGAGATGAAGTCAAGCAGCCGTAAGAGGGACTTGCAAAACAAAATCAAGTGCCATCCGCAGTTAAAGGGGCCGTGGAGAGCCTTGAAATCTTTCATGGTAAATCACAGCATCCAGCCCATTTCATAAGAAAATTCTTACAGGGCTCCTCAGATTTGAAAAAGGAGCAATTCGTATTTAAAGAAAAATAAAATGCATACTGTGTTGAAGCAATAGACTTAGTGCATCTGCCACCCTTGGCTTTGCCATTAAGAGATGAATGGCCGGCTTCATAAGATATAGTTTGGTGCGTTTTCAAGATTCCTCCTCTAGCCGCGATGGAATTATGCACTTTGTTCTCTTTTCCTACCAACATCATGGTGGTTATAATAGTCCTTTATTTCTTTTGTGGGTGATTGGGAATAGCACATGGAAATGTCCACGGAGCTGCATGAATCTGGAATAATCTGCTCGGGACAAACCCTCCAAGAAAAAGGAGGGATCCAACACCAGCTCTGTCACAACCTAGTGACGTTATTAGCGTGTTACCGAATCCCTCTGGCTCCCCTCCGCTTCAGCGGTAAATAAGATGACTGCACCTCCTCCATCTATTTACAAGGCTGCTGTGAGGGTTAAAGGAGATGATGGCTACAAAAGAACTGTAAGAAATATATAAGAGAATCAGAAATAAGGACAAGAGGGCAGGGTTTGTTTTTGCAGCATCCAGGGACACTGAGGTCGCCTACCCTCCAAACACCACATCTTCTGCCTCTTGTTGATTATGTTCTGTGTATTCTCTCTTCAGAACCATGAATTCCCACCTTGCCCCTTCCTAGTGGTTCTCACTATTGTCTAGGACTTTTAAGAAAGCCTTCGGGGGACTCCCCTGGCAGTCCAGTGGTTGGGACTTTGCCTTCCAATGCAGGGGGTGTGGGTTTGATCCCTGGTCGGGGAGCTAAGATCCCACATGCCTCGCAGCCAAAAACCAAAAAAACAACAACAAAAAAGAAAGCCTTCGGTATGTCAGGAGTCTCATCTCAGCTTTCTGGATGCTCTAAGGTAGGTATTCTTAAGAATTTAGTCTTTCTAACTTCAAGAAATCAAAACTTAGGTGAACTCCAGGTGATGTTAGTGATGGGGGATTGTTCTTGGAGGTGTACAGAGTGATGAAAGAGTTACTGTGGTGCCTTACACTCCTTTACAGTTAGTATGGCTTTCAAACCACTAGTGTTTAAAAATCAAATACCCCAGGGATTGAAGTAATGTTACAGTCGACTTGTTCAAAGGTCTAGACTTCCTCCATTTAATTTACTTATGCATCTTGTTCAGATGAGCATGTTTTTTTAATCTCTTTACCTGGTTATGGACTTTAAACCTATTATGCTAAAATAAAAGAATTTATTTTTGCCATAGTATGGGATCTCAATGAAGTAGGAGCTTTGTTCCATGATATAGTTCTATGCTGATCAATGGGTTTGACTTGGTAGAATGTTTTGTTCACCATTTCCAAAACAAGCCTTTAAAAATAGTGAATCATGTAATTTACTCAAAAAATGATCTAATATATAAAATGACTTAATCAGTGAAATTAGATGACAGTATTAGTTTATCAAGGCTTGCACTTGACTAGGGCTTGGGTTCACAATTCTATCAGGAGCTGGCTGTGTGGTTACAGGCCAGGGTCTATACCTCTCTGGGCCCCAAACTTACCTTTAGGAAGAGTCTGGACTAGTTGATCCCTAAGGTCTTACCTGCCTCTGCGCGTTGACACCTAAGGATGACCCCTTCACAAGGAAAATTTCCTTATATATCATCTTTCATATGGTACAATCATTGAATTAAACATGCTGTTAGCATGTTGAACTATATATCTGCACCTTCAATTTCTCCTGAGAGCCCAGTGGTTTATTTTCATATTTCATGAAAGAAAGGAATGAAATAGAGAAAGATAATAAAATGCTTAACAGGCAAGTCTCCGCTTATACTGCATTTGTTTCACTGAACTTGATCAGCCTACTTTGGCTCTTCCTCAAGGTCAAACCAGAATGAAAATTTGGACTAGTTTTATTTAATGTGGAAGGATTAGATTGAACAGGAAAAAAATATCTGATCTGAGGAATTTTGAAAAGAGAAACAAAATTTTACTTTTTTTTTTTTTTTTTATAAAGAAACAAGTCAACAATCCAGCTAAGAAGTCATGGCCCTCAGATGTTCTTCAGGGTGGTTTAAACAAACCCATAACACTTATCAGGAAATTATTTTGTGCAGGTAAATGAGTGCTTCAAAAGTGTCTGAAGGAGATTTGTTTTCTTAAGCAGATTAAGTATCTTCTGTTTAACTTTTTCAGACTATCCATACTAACTGAAAACTTCTTACCTATAGTTTACTGAAGACAAAGTCACAATCATTAGTCAAGATTAAGGTGGTTTATGGTACATGATTTATAGTTTAGAATTCTACCATCACCTAACAATCATTTAAAATACTGACGCTGTTTCATAAGTAAAATTTTAGGAAAATGTTATAAAAATCTATTTAGACTTTACTAAGGCTATGGGAAAATAATAATTTTGTGTATGTGACCACGAAAAGCTGTTTATGTTCACAATTTTGTTTAAAGGGTAAATATTTAAAAGATGACGTCCAAGGGCTAAAACTTCCCTCGGAACCAGTGCCTTAACTAATGATAAAAACAAAATTAGCTGGGTGTGGGTCACAGCAGGGGAACTATTTCTCTAGGGCTGCTGGGGGACTTTAACGCTTCAGTGACACCCACAGAATGAATTCCTCTCTTGAAACAACAAAAGCAAACTACTTCAAGCTGGATTTCTTTGTTTTTCATTCCAACACCCCATCTCCAGCTCTTCATTATCAAAAGACATGAGCTTAAAAATTAGATAATCGACAAGGACCTGCTGTATAGCACAGGGAACTCTACTCAATATTCTGTAATAACCTATGTGGGAAAAGAATCTGAAAAAGAATAGGTATATGTATGTGTGTAAAACAATAAACTATGGTGTTCAATAAAAAATAAAGACAGACACCTGGGGCCATTTGAGAGGACCCCTCTAAGGCACTCTCAGTTCTTGCTCTCTTAATGGCAAGAATCAAATGTAAAACGTGGGGCCATTTTGATCCTGAGATGGACGGGCCAGGATGGCTGGCTGGGTGGCAGTGGTGATGTAACAGTTGTTTTCTGGATGGGATCCAGCGTGGTCAGCGATGTGGGGAGAAGCTTTCTTCACTACGCAGAGAAGGTGACTGTGTGTGCTGAGCCCTGGGTAGGAGGTAGGGTGAGGACCTGAACATGTGGACGGAAGCCAGCCAGTGGGGGGCAGTGAACTAACCCACGTAGAGTGGCTGGTGAAGCCGAGATGTGGATGCCAGGAACCCTCCAGGTGATAACCCATCAAAGTGGCTGAAATAGGGGTCCCTGGGGAGAGGGCCACCCAGGTTGGGTGGCAGCAGATGTAGGCGGGGGTGAATGCCTGTGTGTTGGAAAGGGCACAGGTGTCTGAAGCGGAGTCTCTACAAGTGACTAAGTGAATGTTGCTTTAAGCTTCCGGGCACAAAGGGGGTCTACACTGAACAGGGCTTTAGCTTCAACCCAAGCTTGTTATCTACCCATGCTCAGGCTCTTTTGGGCACAGACTGGTCAAGTTTTTCAGTTGGCTTATGAGCTGCCATCTGAGGCTGTGAGTTTCACTGATTTTTCAGCAATAACCCAACAGTCACGCTAAGACCGTATTATCCTCTTGTTGCCACGTTGATGAACAGATTAGGAATCAAGACGCTGGATGTAGACGGAGCACCCTGGACATGACCCAAAAGAATCAGAATCACTAAGGAGGCAGCTGGACACGGTTTGGGGCGGTGGGGGAGCCGGGCCTGAGGAAGAGCCCGAGTCTCTGTGGAACCCCTGTCGTGAAGGCCACAGGAGCCTGAGAAGGAGCCCGTGCAAACCGGGGTCAGTGAAAACTCAAGTAACTCATGTCCACCAACAGCCTACCTAAGACACACCTGGAGCCTCCCACGTGCGGATGGAGAGAGACACTGAAGGAGCATCTCTCCACCGAAAAGCCTTTGGAGTTACCTGCCAAGGCTCCACGACTCAGGGACGCAGTGGGGCTGTCACCAGGGAGAGTGGCAAGGAGGGACCTGGTCAAGTTCAAGGGATCATTGAGTTCAGGGGAGAGAACAGCAATCATGGCACCTGTAGGGGTGTTTATTCTACACCAGGCACTGCGTGCGGTGCTTTACGCACCTTATGGAATTTAGTTCTTTTAGCATCTAGCTGAGGGAGGATTATAAACTCATTCTGCAGAGAAGGACCTGAAGATCTCACCCGAGGTCACAGTTCATGAAGCCACATGAGCCGGACTCCAAGTCTGAAGCTCCTCCTCACCTCAGGTTGCTGGGCAAATGCCATCTGAGCTCTAAGCAAATGACTTAGAATGAAGTTCTGGGAGGGGACACCTGCCCCTCATCCACCACAGGCAAAGTACAAATTCTGTACCTTGAATGGGACAGGAAACCTTCAGGAATACATCGCCTCAAGGGGAAATAAAGATGCAATTAAGATGCACAAAGGGACAACGTGATTTAAGTCTACAGGAGGGACCTCGGTCATTGTGCAAATCAAGGGTTCACCACCTCCATTCACTAATCTTCCGAAATGGTTTCCTCTGTAGACATTTGCCTAATAGGTCTGCCTACTCAATCTTTGCTTTTATCTCTAATATATGCTTGTCCTACATGGAATTTTCCAAAGGACTCCGTTTGGTAGATGCTTTAACCAGAGACGGTCAAACGCATGACTGACAATCACTGGGGAAAATCAAGTGTCATTCCATGAGGAGCAGAACTCCTTGAACAACTCAGAGAGAGAAGGGGGTGGAGGGAGTGTGCTTCCAATTTCATTTCAACAGGAAACAGGCTTCAAGTAAACTCTCCATGACGCAGGGGTGTTGTTTTCTGTTTCTAACACTTGGCTCTAAACAGTTACTCTGAAATGTGTTGATTTCTGATCACTACGTACACCTCACTACGTACACCTTTTGGGTTAAGCTGTTCAAATAGTGATGACCTAAAGCTGATGGTGTTAAGAAGACCCATTTTTTTTTATGGGGATAAATGTGTTTTCATGAAATAGGCCACGATGCCCCTTCTCCCGGCCCCTTCCCTCCCCATACAGGCTGTTTTTGCAACGCTCAGGGTCAAACTTGCTCTCAGGCAGGACACGACCCCGGGAGGCCTCAGCCAGCCCAACATGTCAAAAGATAAAATGCTTTGCAAAGACAGAAATTCCTTAACCCTTCCAGAGAACAGCAGATGAAAACGAACTTTCTCTTATCTCTAGCTTTCCAAAACTTGCCTGTGCAAGCAAGCGAGTGGAGCGTGTTTTTTGCAGCATTTTAGAAGACTGGCAGGACATATTGGGGGAAACAAGCCTGGGTGTACGTTCTTTTGATGGTGAGGTGACTGTTCAAAGGGCAAACAGAATCACAAGGCCCTAGAGACAACCGTCTAAGACTTGCTGCCCAAACTGTGGTCCCTGGACCAGCAGTAGCTCGTCACCTGGGAGTGGGTTAGAAATGCAGAGTCCCAGGCCCTGCCAGGCCTTAGAGGCTGAATCTGTGGAATCAAACGCACAGCCTGCCCAGCGCTGCTGGTTCAGCTCTTCCGACTCTAGCCAGGATCTCGGAGCAGCATCTGATGTGCTTTCTGTGGACTCTGTGTCAGCGATTGGCGTTTCCAGGGGAGGGTGACTTCCCAGTCAAGTCCCCTTCCCCCAGCAGCCTCACGATCCCGGGCCCAGTAGGGAGGGCACCACAGGGCCAAGTTCAGTTATCACCTTGCCTGATAAGTAGGGGTCTGAATGACCTCCCCCCATTCCATCGGTTTGGTCACTGGTCCACTTTCCACATTCTTACCCTCGACAGAGTTTCCAGAAGTACAAAGGAGGCCACTGGCCAACCTCCTCTGCCCTGAAGAAAAAGTCCAGCTCAGCCTGCAGACCTCACTGGCCGAATGCCGCCAGGAGACAGCTGGCACTCTGTCTTGCAGAGGAAGCATATTTTGCATTAGTTTGACTTTGCAGACAAGCCGTCATCGTCTATCTACCCCAGTAGTTTTCATGCAGCAGTTCAAATCGAGTGGAGAGTGAGAGCGCAGCCTGCGTCAGTGGCCGCAGGTGCGCGTTTCTGCGGGACGTGCCTTTGGCCCCTGAGCAGCGTGATTCGTGCTGGGATTCTGAACAGAAAGTCCCCAAACACTGCGTGCCAGTTCTGAGCAGGACTCCCGCCTCCCCAGCTTGCTTCCCTCCTGCTGGCGTCTGTCTGGGCTGTGAGTCAGATCCCAGCTCCCACGCTGGACCTGCACTGGATACTGGGATCCCAGGACCGTGACCCTGGAGCTCACAGGGCTCTGGCTCGGGCTCAGCAGAAGAACAAGCGCTCCTTCCTTAGGAGTCTTCCACGGCGCCTGTGCCCGCCCTCCCATCATGAGCCCGGCAGAGGCGGCAAGAGCCGCCTCTGATGACTTTCTGTCTGGGACTCTGACCCTCTGGCTGGCCCCTTGGCTTCCCTGCTGCTCACTCCTTTAAACCCTGCGATTCACAATTGCAGAGGAATGAGTATTAGTTAAAGAGATGTATTTAGCACCACTAACTTAAAAGAGAAAAAAAAACCCACAGGAAGATGGGTGCCAGGCATCCCGGAAGCTCTTCATGCCAACACACCTGATGCTGTCCCTGGCAGGTGGCTGCTTCTGGGACCCCCTCCTCCTCCTGGGTGTCAGGTTACAGCATCCTGACAGCTCCCACCCAGACCATGCAGATAGCTAGTGGAAAGCAGCGGTATAGCACAGGGAGATCAGCTCGGTGCTTTGTGACCACCTAGAGGGGTGGGATACGGAGGGTGGGAGGGAGGGAGACGCAAGAGGGAAGAGATATAGGAACATATGTATAACTGATTCACTTTGTTATACAGCAGAAACTAACACACCATTGTAAAGCAATTATACTCCAATAAAGATGTAAAAAGGAAAAAAAAGAAGAGAAGCTCAGAGTAGCTAGTGAGCCTCAAGCGAGCCCGTCTTTGGGATCCAAACTAGTGATGTGGCTAAAGGCCCTCAAACTCCCGCCACAGGATTCCAGGGGACTGGCTACAGGTTTTTACTGGATCGATACCTTTGTCCATTGGCTTCTCTCAGATTGAATGGTCCAGCAGAGGGGACTGGGGAAGGATGAGACCTTGGGCTCAGTGTGTCAGAAACAGTGCACCAAGGGACCCACTCTATCAGGGACTGGTCAACATTGGCCGGAAAGCAAGACCCACGTCAAGAGGAGAGGGGCCACCAGCGAGCCACGCAGAAGTGGAAGACCAATCTTAGAGACCCAAGTGCAGAAGCCCCGTGGCCAAGGGGCCCACGTGCTTCTTCTAAACTTGACTCTAACCACCGAAACCTACCAGCCAAGAAAACAAAGCCGAACTTGAAAACAATACCTTAGAAAAGTACAGGAATATTATTCAGCCTCAAAAAGGAAGGACGTTCTGACACATGTGCTTCAACGTGTCTGAACCTTCCAGACGTTACGCTAAGTGAGATCAGCCAGTCACAAAAAGACCAATACTGTATGACCCACTTACATGAGGTCCCTAAAACAAGCAAACTCATAGAAACAGAGACCAGAGGTTACCAGGAGCGGGGAGTGGGGAAGAGGGACAGAGCTTCACCTTGGGATGATGAGGCAAGTTCTGGAGATGGATGGAGGTTGCACATCAGTGTGAATGTTCTTAATGCTACTGACTTGTACACTTAAAAACGGCTAAGATGGGGGCTTCCCTGGTGGCGCAGTGGTTGAGCATCTGCCTGCCAATGCAGGGGACACGGGTTCGAGCCCTGGTCTGGGAGGATCCCACATGCCGCGGAGCAGCTGGGCCCGTGCGCCACAGCTGCTGAGCCTGCGCGTCTGGAGCCTGTGCTCCGCAACAAGAGAGGCCACGACAGTGAGAGGCCCGCGCACCGCGATGAAGAGTGGCCCCCGCTCGCCACAACTGGAGAAAGCCCTTGCACAGAAATGAAGACCCAACACAGCCAAAAATAAATAAATTAATTAATAAACTCCTACCCCCAACATCTTAAAAAAAATGGCTAAGATGGTAAATTTCATGTTGTGTGTGTTTTATCACCATTTTAAAAAAAAGGATAAAAGAATCAACAGAGGTTTTGCACAAGATAGATACACAAGAGACCTGATGTAACATTAATAAGATCATTTTCAAGTGATTTGTTTACAAACACTGTATGTCTGTAGAGTATGTGACGTATTAATCACGTGTCAAGGTTTTATTTTTTAATGTCAGGAAGTTGATCTAATTTTTAACACATGAAATGCTTAGCAAGAACAGAGAGCTAAGACAACGTTTTAACGTGAGGAGTTACGAAAAACCTCACGAAGGCTGCCTTTTTTTCTATGTTTATCCTTAAGACTCTAGTTAATTAAACCCAACGAGGAAGAAAAAGCAACACGAAGGCAAAAATGTTGGCAGAATAAACAGCCTGTCTTTTGTCCTCACTCCATAACTAGAAGGATCAAGATTTTGCTAAAGGTACTGTAACTAGAGATAGACAATTCTGAAGATGGATGAAACGTATGTTTATATTTATACCCCCTTTTAAGTAAGTTTACTTTCTTCTGAGACACTGCTCTGGCTTTGCTCTCCCACACTGTTAAAATGGCTTTAATACAAAACAGAAGTGATGGTCCAGGTTTGACTTTGTTCTGGGAACAGGCCTTTCTACCATCTGAAGCATCAGTGTGGTGCAGACAGACATTCCCTGTTCTGGAATTTCTAGGCAGGAGTCAACGCTCTTTTCAACTGCATTTACTTCCTAATTAAGGAATTTTTAGACTTAAAAAAAAAAAAATCCAGAGCGAGCATGACTAATCTTCCTTCCTTCCCCCTCTGGAGTAAAGTAAGTCATTTATTTCTAGAACATGAAATTCCAATCAGGCGAGAAGCAGAAAGTAGTTTGGGGGGAACAGTCAGATAAACGGTCGTTTCTGCTTGACCTCTTAAATGCACGGGGAAGGATTCACTGACTTTCGTTTTTGTGGAGACCAAAAAGGGTGCTGATTCTCTGGAGGATTTCTTATACCATGAAGGATATGCCTGTACCAGTATCCATGGAGACCGATCACAGAGAGATAGACAGGAAGCCCTTCACCAGTTCCGCTCGGGAAAAAGCCCAATTCTAGTGGCTACTGCTGTGGCAGCAAGAGGACCAGACATTTCAAATGTCAAACATGTTATCAATTTTGATTTGCCAAGTGATACTGAGGAATGTGTACACCGGATCGGCCATACAGGACATGTAGGAAACCTTGGTCTTGCCACCTCATTTTCCAATGAAAGAAACATAAATACCACAAAGGATTTGTTGGCTCTTCTTGTGGAAGCTGAACAAGAAGCACCATCTTGGTTAGAAAGTATGGCTTATGAACACCACTACGAGGGTAGCAGTCGTGGGCGTTCTAAGAGATTGAGTGGATGATCTGGTGCCCGAGATTATCGACAAAGTAGCAGTTCTGGCAGTCCTAGCTTTAGTAGTAGCCGTGCAAGCAGCAGCCGCAGGGGTCGAGGTGGTCATGGCAGCAGCAGAGGATGTGGTGGACGTGGCTATGGAAGCTTCTACAATAGTGATGGATACGGAGGAAACTACAGCTCTCTGGGGGTTGACTGGTGGGGCAGCTGAATCCGCTTCACAGCAAAGTCACCATTTCGGAAAAGCTAATAATATGGAAACCACAAGTACCTGAGACTATACCGTGTAGCTTCAAGAACTAGCACTACGTCAAACATATAGCTAGTGGGAAGCAGCCGCATAGCACAGGGAGATCAGCTCGGTGCTTTGTGACCACCTAGAGGGGTGGGATAGGGAGGGTGGGAGGGAGACGCAAGAGGGAGGAGATATGGGGATATATGTATATGTATAGCTGATTCACTTTGTTATACAGCAGAAGCTAACACACCATGGTAAAGCAATTACACTCCAATAAAGATGTTAAAAAAAAAAAAAAAAAAGAACTAGCACTACATTACCAGCTGTGATTCTCCTGAAAATTCAAGGGAGCTCAAAGCCAAAGGAAGAAAAGAAAGGAACAATCAACAACCCTATTGAGAAGTTGGTGTGAAAACTTAACTGCTGTAGTTTGGTTTAACTCCCCTCTGCTTATTTCCATCCCAAACTGCATTTATAATTTTGTGACTGAGGATCATTTGTTTGTTAATGTACTGTGACTTGAACTTCAGGCCACTTATTATTTGATGTCCTGTTGGCTCAGTAATGCTCGGAGTTTTCAATTGTTTTGACAAAATAAATTTACTGAACTTGGGCTAAAATCAAACCTTGGCACACAGGTGTGATACAACCTAACAGGAATCATCCATTCATCTGTAGATATTATAAAGAAAAAATCTTGGGCTGTCTCCTGCGTTAGGACTTTTTGATACTTGCACAGAGGGTAGGAAAACACCTTACAGTAGAATTAGTTTCTAATGTGGCAGACTGTACTAAGCTGAAGTTCTGACTTGCTCACTCTATCCTGGATAGGCACTTGTAGTCTTTAAATAAGCCATTCCAGTCATGATGAGGTGGCATGTATGAATACATCCATACATTTTTCAAAGCACTCTTCGAAGTTAATGCAAGTAAATACAGCAATTCCTCTTTTAATGTTTAGGTTACTAATTCTAAGCTAGGCAGATGTGGGCAAATTATTATAGGAAAAGTTTAAAAGTTTTGATAACAAAAGTGTTTAGGGGGAATTTCATCTAATGAGATGTTTTGAATCCCTGCCATAAATAAAATTGAAGTGGTAGAATGGCTGACCATGCCAGTGACCAGTCCTTTTAAGGACCTGCTTGGATTTTGGTCTTTAATGCATGCTAGTATTGATGTTTTTTGGTCAAGAGGATAAGAGCAGGAGGAATTATGCAGCAGGCTTTTATTTTAATGCAGATTCTCTTTTTTCTGTTTAAGCTGCGCTGAAATGTTAAAATGGCTTACACTTGTAGAATTTGTAAATCAGACTAGCTACAAACTCTGAAATTCTTGAGATCACACAGGTTGGCAATATGTACTAAACTGCACGAGGTGTTATTTCTATATAGTGCAGTTTTAATGTATTTTAGTTGCATAGGTTTCCATTGTATTTATAGTCGCTTTCTGCTAAATTTGACCAAAGATGATTGGTCACCAACTAAAAATGCCTCTGCCACTTGGAATTCTGTGCTCATTTTGTGGTTGGAATATAGTGATCTTTATAGACTAATATTTACAATGGCATAAGGCGGCAAAAATTTCTTAAAGTGCAATAGATTTTCAAGTGTACTGTGCCTTGTTCTAAAACTTTATTAAGTAGGTGCACTTGACAGTACTGAGGTCATTTGTTATGGTGCTATTTCAATTAGTATAGATTTAGACTCTTGTACATTTTGCCCATAAAGTTTTACAAAATACTTATTTTATTGTACGCTCAGAGAATTTTAGATGATATGTCTTGTGTATGTGTCCTTAAACTTCCAGTCTTATTTTGTCTCTTGGAAATTGTTGAACGCAGCGTGTTAGGAACTAGATTCTAAAATTTTATTTGGGACCATGGAATGATTGTTGAGAAGAAAACTATTTGCACACGACAGATTTTAGATACTTTTTGCTGCTAGTTTGTGTAATATGTATTGAACATTTTGACAAATATTTATTTTTGTAAGCCTAAAAGTGATTATTTGAAAGTTTAAAGAAACTTGACCAAAAGACAGTACGAAAATACTGGCACTTGAATATTGAATGTCACCATATGTGAAATAAAATATTTCAGGGTAGTGTGAGCTTTTAATGTTAAGTCCTATTAAATGCGAGTCAAATTAAGCAGACCCAGCATTGGCAATATAGGTAGCTGTAACTTTCTGACAAAATTTAAGACAAAATTGGCAACTTGAAATTATAACATGCCAAGGTTTTGATACATTTGTCTTAAAATATTAACGAAACACTTCTAAACACTGCTGTGAAGTGTCCACATTTTCAAAGGTTCTCAGAGTTTTATTTAGTACATATTTTGTTTTGTTTGGTTTTCAGTGTCTGGCATATTGCGGTTCTCCAACATGTGGTTATCTTTGTGTATGGCCATAATCAGTGACTTTTAGATTCAGTTTTGTCGGCCAGCAATATTTTCAGTAAATAAGAATGGAATTAAATTTACTGAATGTAAACATCGAACCTCAAGTCACTGTAAGTTTAGTAATTGCTTAATGTTTTAGTCTTAGGTGCTAGCACTGCATGTGCTGTGTTTTTTCTGATTTTACTAAAATAAAGAGTTGAATACAAAAAAAAAAAAAGAAAAAGCAAAGAAATCGCTCGCCAATCGCCGCTCAGGGTCTCAGGCTCACTCACCCACGAGTCACAGAGCAGGAGCTCAGGCTCACCCGCCAATCACAGGGCAGGAGCTCAGGCTCACCCGCCAATCACAGGGCAGGAGCTCAGGCTCACCCGCCAATCTCAGGGCAGGAGCTCAGGCTCACTTGCGAATCACAGCGCAGGGGCTCAGCTGTGGCGCCAATCCACCCACGTGGCGGACCCGGGGTCCAAGGACCGGGTCACCAGGGGCCGGAAGAGCTCCAGGCTGCGTACAGCAGGCTGTGCCTCAGCGGCCCAGGGCCTGGGGCTGCGTTCGGAGGGTGGAGGGCCCAGGGCTGGAGAACTTCTCGAACTTAAAGGGCGAGCCGGTCTCGGCGTGGCTTTGAAATTCCCTTAAGTCACCTGAGGGTGTCCCCGGGGCTGGGCCCCCCACCAGCATTCTGGAGCATCCCCCGGGTGACGGCGACGGCAGCCAGGCTGACAGACACTGCTTAACCCAGATGCCTGCCCCCACTGCCTACCCGGCAGCAGCTCACTCACAATTTCACAAAGCTCCCCGGGTCATTCTCACCTCCTGACGGGCCGAGGTCCACTGATTTCATAGGAAACTAGAGGCAAATTCTGCACGTGAGTAACTGCTGTCAGATCCACTTTTGAGCAAAGTTTTACACCTAGAAGGGCACAGGGTGTCCGTGAAGAAATTTTGGAATGGGGGTGAAAAAGAGGCAAATAGAATCTGTAAAGAGATATTTGTATTTCTTTTCTCCCCAGCTTCTTTGATGGGACTCCACTGACTTGAACTGGGAGAGGCTGGCTTTTGTCTTCTATCTCCTGGCAAGAACAATCAAGCGGAAAAGGAGAGGGATGTGCTGATACGAGTACTCCTGCTGCGAGGGGAGAGAGGGAGGGGAGACGGGTGTGTGTGTGTGTGTGTGTGTGTCCACTTATAACTGGATGGAGGGGTCCCTTCCCTGCTCGGGGTACACTTTCCTCCCTGCACAGGCAGCCAGAGCTGAGGGACCTGGCTGGGCTTCCATTTTAATCAAGTGCAGACCCGGGAACTGTACATACTGTTCCTGTAATTGAGTTGCTCTGGTTCCTCAGAGAATCACTTGGGAGAATATGAAGACTACATTCTCCTTCGAAATCCCAGGAAATCTGTTAAGGCTTTGAAGGAATGCTTCACATCATGCCTCGAAGGCCTGTTCTTCTGTGATGCTGGGAAACAGACCCCTTACCAGCCAGAAAGGTTGCTGAACTGACCCCTCCTTTGACAAGCCTTCTTTTAAAACAGGAATGATTTCTGCCCAAATTGTCATTTTGTCTTTAACTTTGCAGCTTTTTAGGATTGCAATGAAAATGAACGTGTTTGCTCTTCTGCAGTTTCACAAAAGCCAAGGCAGACAGCTGAAAAATCACTGCTGCACCATGCGACTTCACAACAAGAAACGCATTGATTTTTCCAGCCTCTGGCATCTTGATATGGATAAGCAGACACAAAAACTGATGTCTACATGCACTGGTAAGGTTTACAAATCATTTCAGACTGTTTGCTGCTAATATTCCTTGTTTTGCAACGGGAAGGGGGAAGCTGGGCCATAAAAGCTGATGACTAAGACGAAGGAAATCCTGTCTGAGCTAAGATTGTCTTGGAGAGGAGGGGCGGGGCAGGGAGGGAAGCTGCCAGAGCTTGTGGGAGCTGTAGGAAAGGAAGGTGCTTTTCACATAGGAAAGGAGAGTATCTCAGGCCCGTATTTGGTCCTTCATTGCAGCTTGGAAGGTTGTTACAATTCGGACCGTGACCAAGTAAGGAAGAAAGGGAAGGGGGTGGTTTTCCCCTTGGAATTTCCAGATGCACTCTTCCTTGTTTGAGGCCACCCACTGGCCTTGCCCACCTGGGCGCTCAGGAGGAAACGGGTGGGTGTGTGTCCTGTTCATCCTGGCTGTGGAACCACAGCAGTGAGTGAGCACTGCTGAGGCCCTGTTAGGCAAAGGCTGGGGGTTCTCTCCGCTCCTTCGAGAAAGACATCCTCTCCTAAGGTTCTCTGGTGTGTATTCTGTGCCACACTGCCAAACCAAAGCTTCTAGAGTTTTCTTGCTTTGTTAAATGATACTTGGGTCTCAGAATTCTTCGAACAAAATGGTCTTTGTTTCTAAGTCTTTCCATTTGTTCTGGAAATAATTTAGTTACACCTTGACCTAACTTTAATTAAAATTAACATTCTTCCCTTGGCGGGTGTTTTTCAAACTTAAGAAAATACAAACAACTGTCCAAAGGCTTTGGGAAGACTCCCCTGCACCCATCTTGCCAAGGGGACATGGGAGCGTCAGCGAGCGTGTCCCCAGCTCAGGCTCCTGGCATTACAGATGCTCCCTACCAGGCAGGGTCCAGTGCCCGTGGCGCCCAGAAGTGTGAGGACCAGAACCTTCTTCCCCATGGTCCCCTCCCACATCCCTCAGTCCCGCTGGCCTGCTGTGCCCACGCCACATCCGCCTGTGTCCGAGGGCCTGTCTGAGCAGGGACCCGCCTCTCCTCTGTCCCCAAGGCATGTGTGTTACGGCAAAGAGCCCGCAATGGCTCTTCTCTCCTCTGAAGTAGGGCCTCTGTGGGCTGCCCACTCCTCATGGACAGCACGTTTAACTTAAAAATTCCATCAGACAATTGGATACTCCTACCCCGAAGACACAAACACATGCATACACACACACGTGCATGTGCTCAGAGCATTCCGCTTGCTGCTCCTGGCCTGTCCTCCTCTGGGACACAGCCCCGAGCCCACGAGAGGATGGATGTACATAACTTGTGAGTGAACATTAGTCCCAGTAGAATCGAAACGTGTTGTTTGGCGAACGGATTTCACATCAATGAACTTGTGAACTTGTGACACAGATACTAACATTCCTGTTTGACACATGAAGAAAAGGAGGTAGAGAAGGAAAAGTGGCTTTTCCTGGTCACTGGACTGCAACCCAGATGCTCCAACGCTTTTTAACAGACCACGCCTGTCTACCTGCTGGCATGTGGGAACTCCAGTGAAAAACATCAGAACAGAAAACAAAGCAGGGAAAGCAGACCCCGAGGTAGGGAAGCTGGCATTGGTCCAGGAAAAATGGAGCCTGTCATCATAACACTGCTGTCCACGGGGGTCCCCTGCACAGCTAACGTAATTTTAGGAAGGTCTCTTACTCCCCAGGGAGTTTAAGTAAATCTTTCTCCAGGCCAGCCAGGACTAACTATTTTCCAACAGCCTCTCTATCTGCCCCGAGACAATGCTGTGTTTGCAGGCCTCTGCCCCCGACGTGCCTGTGGAACATTCATCTCCCCGGCCTGGGAGTTTGAAAAGGACCCGGAGAAGGAGAAGGGTTTGGGGACTCTGTCCTGCTGATCGGACCCCCCGGCCAGCTTGTGTGTCCCCCTTGGTCATCCTCCAGGGGTCTTTCCTCATGCAGCCATTCTAGTCTTTGTTTCTCAGAGTTTGGGAGCTGCTAGTCATCCACACTTGTAGGTCAGCCTCTCTGCAGAGGGACCCCAGAATGAACAGGTCTGCCCGATGCATCCTCGAGACCGTCCTTCTCCTCCTGCCTGGGCAGCCCTTGGGGAGAAAGGAGCTAGGGTCCTCTAAAGGGCGCGTGTGTGTGCGCGTGTGTGTTCTATGTTCTTTATTTCTCTCTCTCATCTCCATATCTGTCTATCTCTCCATCCATCTACTATCTATCTATCCATCTATCTATCAATTTATCTATCATCTATATCTATCTTTCTCTGTCAATCATCTACCGTCTATCATCCATCTATATTCCATGTAGATAAATAATATATACATATATTTACATATAATATACACATGTATATTTTACATAGCCAACATTTGGCATATTTTGAGTACGCACACATACTCTATGGCTAGGGATTGGTTGGCCTAGCACTGTGGTTAAGAGCAGAGGTTATGGAATCAGCCAGTCCTGGGCTTCATTCCCAACTTTATTCCTTATTGACCTTAACAAGTGCCCTAACCTGTGTGCCTCAGTCTGCACATCTGTAAAGTGGGACAATCACAGAACTGTGGGTGTTGAGCGGCTAATGTGTGTCAGTGGCTGGGATCAGTTCCTGGCACCAAATTGCTGTGTTTCCCCTGTGGGAGATTTTAGCTGTTCCTGGGGTTCTGAAATGCTAGAAACTTCCTTAGGGGTTCCTCTTTCTTATGCTGATCCCAGGGGAGCCCACAAACACCCTCCCAGGGGACCCCTCCTTTTCTCCAACCTGGATCCAGGGGCAGGGGTGAGGGCAGAGGAGGCGGGAGGGCTCCCCGTTCCCTGTGTCGCTTCTTCCTGACATCAGTTTGCAGTTATTATTGCCCAGCCATTGATAATAGCCTCTCTTTTTTCTAATGGACAAACCACAGCCTGGGAGGCATCCCAGGGAGCACGTGCCTTTGACCGTGTCCACAAGCAGAAGCCCTTTCCTCTGCTCTCATGGGGCCCACACCGCTCCACAAAGTCAGACACGCACCCAAAAGTGCTCAACACGCAGAAAAACACACGGTTATGTAATTCCCACCAGGTACCAGAAAATCAGTCTGTAATTCTGTAATTCCCACATGGGAGATCACTGAAATGGGCACAAGCAGCAAAATAGGAATTTTAGGGGTGGGCCTGAAACAATCCCTCGGAAAAAGGGCAAATCTTTCACAGACAAATCAGCACTTCCTTTATCATCAGGTACAGAGCGCTTTAGCCAGTGGGGGGTAGCATTTAATTGGGGAAAAACAACCACACCGAGAAAAACTACATTTTAATCTAATCTTTCCTAGTTGTTCCATGACTGTCCTCATCCAGAAGGTCTGTTTCAGCACTTTCAGCTTGCTATACCTTCACTCATATACAGCACAGATGCTTTACTGGGTGCCTGCTGTGTTTCAGGCCCTGGATCATACGATATAGCCGTGAATGAGACAGGAGGAGAGACATCATGTGCCCTAAGCCTTGGGCTGTAGTGGCAGAGATTCCAGTGGGGATAAAATTACGTGAGAAAAGACAAACGCTTAATATCTACAGGGCTTATGGATGATGACTTAAAATCCTGGCTCTCTACTGGTAATTTTGGAGGGCACTTTAATTAGACTCTGCAATGGCTCATTTCCAAGGACAGGGGCTCCAGCTGGGCACGGGATTCTGACACTGGCTACGTGAGGCCTCTGACAGGACAGGGGAAGGGTGTCCTTCTGGTCACGGGGCTTTCAGGCTACTTCGAGGAGAGAAATCGGGCGTGGGCGAAGCTGCAAAACAGAGCTGGCAATGGCTGCTCCGTTCCTGCAGGGTGGTACACAGGCAAAAGCGCCAGGTGACAGCCGCTGGCCGTTGGCCATCCTTGTTCCTGGCCCTTGTCCCCAGCCCATAGCTGCAGTAGAAGTTGTGGCCACTTGGAGATTGCTCACTCCAAATTCTGCAGCAGCCTGTAGCAATGCAGGGAACGCGTGTGGAGGGGGGCTTGGGGACCCTGGATGTGCCACTTTCTCATCCTCGCTGTCCCCTGGGTGTCCTAGGCATGCAAGAAGCTGCTGGTGGGCTTTCCTTTCCCACACGGCCAGCCCCTATGGACGGGACACTGGCCTGACAAATTAGTGAGTGAGCCAGAGGTGTGAGCATGTAAAAGCCCTCCTGGAAATGACACCATCCTGCAAACCTGCTGTGCCATCTCGAGCTCAGGAAACAACTGTGCAACCGTGTTCCTGCTCTGGTCAGTCGGTCAAGAAGAGGGAGGCCATTGTAGCTCAGCCCTGGAGACCCTCGGAGACGCCAAGCTGTGGAATCTCCGTTGGGGCGCCTTCCCTCCCCTCTCCCCATAAAGAACCCCACCCAAGTTAGGGGAACAAAAGCCCTTTCCCCAGGCAGGGGCCACTTCTGCTAGATTTCCAAGGACACAGAAGTGCCTTTTGTTTGCTTTTTTCTATCGGAGCAAAGCATGGGGACACTATCTCCCTTTTGCTGATCCCCAGCGTACAGCTTGCTGCTTCTCCGCTCGCTCTGCACCTGTCTGGATTATGCATGCCAGATGTGACTGATTCATGGCTTCCAAGGGCAGGTTTTTATTCTGAAATGAGTTATATTTGCTGAAAAGTTGCAAAGAGAATTCGGAGAGTCCCCATACAACCCTTCACACAGACATGATGATGTGATGTCAACATCTTACACAACCTCGGCCCATTTCGTCAAAACTAGAAATGAACATGAGCACATTCACGAAACCACAGACTGTATCAGAACTGCACCAGTTTGTCCAACAATACTCTCTCTCCCTTCCAGGATCCGATTCAGGCTACCGCACAGCACTTAGAGGAGCACTTTCTTGACAAAAGAACTTGTTGCTTCAGACGGCGGCCTCGTGCAGGGTAGCAGACTCCATCGGAACAGGACACCCAGTGCACAACAGGAGCGGCAGGAGATGGGAGACCCCGACACAGGGACCAGGTCCAGGCGCCCGGGGGCTCGGAATCTAGTGGGTGCGGCAGAGCTGCTCGCACGTCCCTTGAAAGTCACTGCCTGACCGCATGGAGGGGGCTGGAGAAACCCATGTAGTCTCCCCAAGATTAGACACCTTCTAATCTTCTTTCATGGATAATAAAAAAAAAATCACACAGCCCCAGGGAGGCGATGAAATCAAGGTTAGTGAGTCATTCAGGCCTGTCCCAGGAGAGTCTCCTTAGCACTGGGAGCAGCCACCAGGGGGGTGGCAGGAGGTGACCACCAGATAACCCGCCTGGCCTCTTGCCCCAGCTGATCAGGTATCATTCACTGGGTTACAGAAGCTCCCCACCCCCAAAGATAAGAAGCCTCATGCAGCATACTTATTTTTAAGTCATCTCTGGAGCAGCCCAAATGCCAGCCTGGAACAGCATCCCGTTCCCAGCTTTACAGTTGGGACTGGTGAGGGCCGAGCCCAGGGACGGGCCTGGGGCAGGTTGAGGGGGGCGGTCCCCGTCCTCAGCTCTGACTCTCCAACTCACCGGGGTGACTGAATGCCCGGAGCATCCCAGCATGGATGGACGCCAACCCTCCCTCAAAATGGTAAGTGACTTGCTCTGGGGTCACCCAGACAGTTAGGAGCCACTCTGGGGTGGCCTTTGGTTGCCTCCACCACTGCTGTGTGGTCCCCAATCCTGGGGGCCACCAGCCCCTGCGCAGAATGCCCAGCTTACAAGCCGAATCAGCCAAGGCCGCGGTTCCCAACCTTACCTACCACCTTCCACGCCGGTGATGACACCACCAGCTACCGCGGGGGGCTAACTTCACATTTTCCTCTCAAGTCCTCTAATCAGAGGTTCCTAATCTGAAAATTCCTTTTCAGATTAAAAGTACAAGACATTCCCAAACCACCACCTTCTAAGTACTGACATCTTCATTACATAATCATCATCGATCAGGTTTATCTCCATTGCACTTTTGTTTTTCTCTCGCATTTTCTCTCTTACTTAATTGAAGCCAGTCACCCATTTTTTTTCTTTACCCTCTCCTCAGGAAGACAGACCATCCTTTGATTTTTATTATTTTACCAAAATCTTTGTTTTCTGTTCTAGAACTTTTTACTTGAATTGCACTTCTTTTTTTTTTTTTTTTTTTTTTTCTTTTTGCAGTATGTGGGCCTCTCACTGTTGTGGCCTCTCCCGTTGCGGAGCACAGGCTCCGGACGTGCAGGCCCAGCGGCCATGGCTCACGGGCCCAGCCACTCCGCGGCATATGGGATCCTCCCAGACCGGGGCACGAACCTGTATCCCCTGCATCGGCAGGCGGACTCTCAACCACTGCGCGACCAGGGAGGCCCCCTGAATTGCACTTCTTTTTTTCTCTCTCTCTGGTTCTAAATATACCCACTGGCAGTGGGAAAGCTGTGGTCCCTCCGTCCCCCTTATACCTGCATCTGTTCTGGGATGCTATGACAAATCCCTGGTGTTATTTACTGTGGCCAAGCCATAGAAGCCATGCAGGGAGAATTACTTTAAGAGCCTCCAGAGAGCTGGAGATTTCCTTGTTTTCCCATTAACAGAGGAGGAACATTGTGATATTTCCCTTCTTCTTGGGGGCCCAGATTTTGAACAACTGGACTAGAGCTCCAGGGAATTCTGCAAAAGACCTGATCTCCAGGAGTCTTAACTCGAGCATGGAAAGCATGTGAGCACCGTACATTTTCCATAACTTAGCATTAAGCTGATTGGAAGGAGAAGAGAAAACTTTAAGAACATATTCCTTCTTTTTTAGAGGGAGAAGACTCAAATCAATAAAACTAGAAATGAAAAAGGAGAAGTTACAACAGACGCCACAGAAATACAAAGCATCCTAAGAGACTACTACAAGCAATTCTATGCCAGGAAAATGGACAACCTGGAAGAAATGGACAAATTCTTAGAAAGGTATAACCTTCCAAGACTGAACCAGGAAGAAGTAGAAAATATGAACAGACCAATCACAAGTAATGAAATTGAAACTGGGATTAAAAATCTTCCAACAAACAAAAGTCCAGGACCAGATGGCTTCACAGGTGAATTCTGTCAAACATTTAGAGAAGAGCTAACACCCATCCTCCTCTAACTCTTCCAAAAAATTGCAGAGGAAGGAACACTCCCAACCTCATTCTGTGAGGCCACCATCACCCTGATACCAAAACCAGACAAAGATACTACAAAAAAAGGAAATGACAGACCAATATCACTGATGAATATAGATGCAAAAATCCTCAACAAAATACTAGCAAACAGAATCTAACAGCACATTAAAAGGATCATACACCATGATCAAGTGGGATTTATCCCAGGGATGCAAGGATTCTTCAATATATGCAAATCCATCAATGTGATACACCATATTAACAAATTGAAGGAGAAAAACCATATGATCATCTCAATAGATGCAGAAAAAGCTTTTGACAAAGTTCAACACCCATTTATGATAAAAACTCTCCAGAAAGTGGGCATAGAGGGAACCTACTTCAACATAATAAGGGCCATATACAACAAACCCACAGCAAACATCATTCTCAAGGGTGAAAAACTGAAAGCATTTCCTCTAAGATCAGAAACAAGACAAGGATGTCCACTCTCGCCACCATTATTCAACATAGTTTTGGATGTCCTAGCCATGGCAATCAGAGAAGAAAAAGAAATAAAAGGAATACAAATTGGAAAAGAAGTAAAACTGTCACTGTTTGCAGATGACATGGTACTATACACAGAGAATCCTAAAGATGCCACCAGAAAACTACCAGAGCTAATCAATGAATCTGGTAAAGTTGCAGGATACAAAATTAATGCACAGAAATCTCTTGCATTCCTATACACTAATGATGAAAAATCTGAAAGAGCAATTAAGGAAACACTCCCATTTACCATTGCAAGAAAAAGAATAAAATACCTAGAAATAAACCTACCTAAGGAGGTAAAAGACCCGTACTCAGAAAACTATAAAACACTGATGAAAGGAATCAAAGATGACACAAACAGATGGAGAGATATACCATGTTCTTCGATTGGAAGAATCAATATTGTGAAGATGACTATACTACCCAAAGCAATCTACAGACTGAATGCAATCCCTATCAAATTACCAGTGGCATTTTTTACAGAACTAGAACAAAAAATCTTAAAATGTGTATGGAGACACAAAAGACCCCGAATAGCCAAAGCAGTCTTAAGGGAAAAAAACGGAGCTGGAGGAATCAGACTCCCTGACTTCAGACTATACTACAAAGCTACAGTAATCAAGACAATATGGTACTGGCACAAAAACAGAAATACAGATCAATGGAACAGGATAGAAAGCCCAGAGATAAATCCACACACCTATGGTCAACTAATCTATGACAAAGGAGGCAAGGATATACAATGGAGAAAAGACAGTCTCTTCTGCATTGGGGAAACTGGATAGCTACATGTAAAAGAATGAAATTAGAACACTCCCTAACACCATACACAAAAATAAACTCAAAATGGATTAGAGACCTAAATGTAAGGCTGGAGATTGTAAAAACCTTAGAGAAAAACATAGGAAGAACACTCTTTGACATAAATCACAGCAAGATCTTTTTTGATCCACCTCCTAGAGTAATGGAACTAAAAACAAAAATAAACAAATGGGACCGAATGAAACTTAAAAGCTTTTGCAAAGCAAAGGAAACTACAAACGACGAAAAGACAACCCTTAGAATGGGAGATAATATTTACAAACGAATCAACGGACAAAGGATTAATCTCCAAAATATATAAACAGCTCATATAAGCAGCTCAATATTAAAAAAACAAACAACCCAATCAAAAAATGGACAGAAGACCTAAACAGACATTTCTCCAAAGAAGACATACAGATGGCCAAGAAGCACATGAAAAGCTGCTCAACATCACTAATTATTAGAGAAATGCAAATCAAAACTACAGTGAGGTATCCCCTCACACCAGTTAGAATGGGCATCATCAGAAAATCTACAAACAAGAAATGCTGGAGAGGGTGTGGAGAAAAGGGAACCGTTTTGTAGTGTTGGTGGGAATGTAAATTGATACAGCCACTATGGAGAACAGTATGGAGTTTCCTTAAAAAACTAAAAATAGAATTACCATATGACCCCACAGTCCCACTACTGGGCATATACCCAGAGAAAACCATAATTCAAAAAGACACATGCACCCCAATGTTCACTGCAGCACTATTTACAATAGCCAGGTCATGGAAGCAACCTAAATGTCCATCAACAGACGAATGGATCAAGAAGATGTGGTACATATATACAATGGAATATTACTCAGCCATAAAAAGGAACGAAGTTGGGTCATCTGTAGAGATGTGGATGATCTAGAGACTGTCATACAGAGTGAAGTAAGAAAGAGAAAAATATCGTATATTAACGCATATATGTGGAACCTAGTAAAATAGTACAGATGAACCAGTTTGCAGGGCAGAAATAGAGACATAGATGCAAAGAACAAATGTATGGACACCAAGGGGGGAAAGTGGCGGGGGGGCAGGTGGTGGTGGTGGGATGAATTGGGAGATTGGGATTGACATGTATGCACTGATGTGTACGAAATAGATGACTAATAAGAACCTGCTGTATAAAAAAATAAATAAAATTCAAAAATTCAAAAAAAAAAGCATATTCCTTCTTTTTCTTTTCTTTCCTT